>NC_092156.1:29104288-29719288 GCF_045791955.1 Oncorhynchus clarkii lewisi
CCCCTGGGTGTGAAAGCCTCTAAATCCCTCCATGCTCCATGCCTCCTGGCCTGATGGGCAATATGCTCCACTCCCCTTTCATTGCAAGATGACACAAGGATTCTCTCGGCTCTACACTTTTGTGAGCGCTCCCTCAGAGGTCATTAGACTGAAATTGGGAATATCGGCTTTGCAATTTGAAGTAAAACTAAATTGTGACTGAATATTCATGGTCGATTTGAAATGGAATTCTAATTCTTGCAAAGCGACACAGAATAGTGTAATGAAAATTTGAGGAGAGGGCAGTAAGGAGGGAGGGATGGAATAGAAATGATGTGGTGCCAGTGAGGGAGTAACCTCAGCTGAGCAGTCCTCTGCTGATAAATGCTTTACATAAGACAGCCCTTTGCCTCCACGGCTACCTTCTTTATCTGTGTTGCGCAGCCTTGGGGTTCACGCTGTTGAATGCCAAAGACTTCTGCCATTTGAATGCCCCCAAACAGATGTAATTCAGCATTCCAGACATTAGAGCTGGGAATTTCCAGGGACCTCACGATACGATATCACAATACTTAAGTTCCGATGCGATATGTATTGCAATTCGATAATGCGATTTCATTGCATTTTGATGTTCCAATCATATTGCTCACTATATGTCTGCTGCAGAGAGACAAGGGAGAGCATGAGGAAATTAGTTTTGATCAGTCATAGAAATTAAAGTGTGAAACATGTTGGCTCGCTATTTAAAAAGATGGAGAACAAGCTATAGGATGAACATTACCAGAGTTCTGGCGCCGGTACAGCCGACTAGCTCTAGCTAACGCTACCTAACAGATTTTTAAAATATTTTTTCCCCCCAAATTGTTACTTGGAGTCAAAGATTCGATATAATATCTTCCAAAATAATGTTGCGATATGTAACTATCGATTTCCCTTAATTGATCATTCTAACGGAGAAGTTTAGGACCCAGACATCTGCCTGCCCGGCCTTCTTACGAGTCACTCAAACGTCTAACTTCTCTCTCCCCTCCAATATCCATCCAGAGAGAGTTCATCTCTGCCTCCAATTTAGAGTTGAAGGGGGCCGCTAGTTGCCATGACAGCCTGTGGTGTGTATGTGGAGACTGTAGCCTGCCTGTTTAATAGTCTCATTGTCTCCCTCTGATAGCCCTTCCAGTCAGGGACACGTCTCCTGTAATAAGGATGCCATTCAGGGTCCCCCCAAATTCTGTACAAATCCTGTCTGCCTGGTTCATCAATTAACACACTACGTTCATAATCACCCCTCTGCAACTGATTTATTAGAACCCCATCAGATAAGTTTAAATGTCATGAGAGTGACAGCACATCAAATCACGGAGGGGCAAATGACTACTACCATTTTGGCCCCAGTTGAATACACACATAACGAAGACTTACCAAACTATGCATCTCTGACACACGCCTGACCACTGACACACACACACACAAGTTTTGACAGAAGTATGTTTTTCCTTGGGATTCTCAACAAGATTTCAAATCAAAATTTGTCACGTGCGCCGAATACAACAGTAAAATGCTTACTTACAAGCCCATAACCAACAATGCAGTTTTAAGAAAATACCCCCCCAAAAAAGTAAGAGATAAAAATAACAAATAATTAAAGAGCATCAGTAAATAACAATAGCAGGGCTATATACAAGGGGTACAGAGTCAATGTGCGGGGGCACCGGTGTTGAGGTAATTGAGGTAATATGTACATGTAGGTAGAGTTATCCTGGCACAACACGGTCAGGTCTCTGACCTCCTCCCTATAGGTGGTCTCATCGTTGTCAGTGATCACAGTTGTGTCATCAGCAAACTTAATGATGATGTTGAAGTCGTGCCTGGCCGTGCAGTCATGAGTGAACAGAGGTTACAGGAGGGGACTGGTCATTCACCCCTAAGGGGCCCCCGTGTTGAGGATCAGCATGGCGGATGTGTTGTTACCTACCCTTACCACCCGGGGGCGGTCCATCAGGAAGTCCAGGATCCAGTTGCAGAGGGAGGTGTTTTAGTCCCAGGGTCCTTAGTACCTTCAAAGTTCATCACTAAGCTATGGTGTTGAACGCTGAGTCAATGAATAGCATTCTCACATAGGTGTTCCTTTTGTCCAGGTGTGAAAGGGCAGTGTGGAGTGCAATTTGAGATTGCATAATCTGTGGATCTGTTGGCGCGGTATACAAATTGGAGTGGATCTAGGGTTTCTGGGATAATGGTGTTGTGAGCCATGACCAGCCTTTCAATGCATTTCATGGCTACAGATATGAGTCCTACGGGTCGGTAGTCATTTAGGCAGGTTACCTTAGTGTTCTTGGGCACAGGGACTATGGTGGTCTGATTGAAACATGTTGGTATTACAGACTCAGATAGGGAGAAGTTGAAAATGTCAGTGAAGACACTTTCCGGATGGTCAGCGCATGCTCAGAGTACACATCCTGGTAATCCGTCTGCCCCAGTGCCTTGTAAATATTGACCTGTTTTAAAGGTCTTCCTCACATCGGCTGCGGAGAGCTTAATCACACGGTCATCCGGAACAGCTGATGCTCTCATGCGTGTTTCAGTGTGATTTGCCTTTAAGCGAGCATAGAAGTTATTTAGCTCGTCTGGTAGGCTTGTGTCACTGGGCAGCTCTCGGCTGTGCTTCCCTTTGTAGTCTGTAGTAGTTTGCAAACCCTGCCACATCCGACGCTCGTCAGAGCTGGTGTAGTACGATTCAATCTTAGTCCTGTATTGACGCTTTGCCTGTTTGATGGTTCGTCTCAGGGCATAGCGGGATTTCTTATAAGCTTCCGGGTTAGAGGCCCGCTCCTTGAAAGTGGCAGCTCTACCCTTTAGCTCAGTGCGAATGTTGCCTGTAATCCATGGCTTCTGGTTGGCATATGTACGTACAGTCACTGTGGGGAAGGAAGACGTCCTCGATGCAGCCTATGTCCTGATTTTCATTGAGCGCCACTTGAGGGAAACTATCCTACTGTACAGTGGAAATTGAGTTTTATTATGTGTTTAACATTATGAGTTGAGTATGGTGCTTATTATGCCAGTCAGGTTCCGCCATGGCGTTGATGGTTTAATTGTTTCTGTGTTCAGAGAACCCCCGGGTAAGCCTGCAGTTAATTCCCAAATTGATGAGTCTGGTTGAGTAATAAAGCCTTCAACTCGCACAAACAGTCTATAAAGACGGTTATAAACCGCATGCCTGCCATAGCAGTCACCTTTCCACACTGACTTACATGTTTTTGATTTATCCTTCGTGAGAATTAATATCTTCCTGTCATTTTGGCTGGTCTGAAGCCAGTGATTGATTGAGGGACAATGTCATCATGTTGGGGTATGAGTGTGACATGTATTGGTGTTGTCTTACACCCCACCCCCCCTTTTGTCCATCAGGTCTCCTGTGATGGCTGGCGGACTCTTTGCCGTGGACAGGAAGTGGTTCTGGGAGTTGGGAGGATATGACACGGGACTGGAGATCTGGGGAGGAGAGCAGTACGAAATCTCTTTCAAGGTAAAACGCCACAATGACAATGGACACTAAGATGGCAAAGTTGTTTTTGGGAAGATGCCCTTATTGACTTACAGCAGTGTTCTTTGATCTTTAGTCCTGGAGATACACAAAAAAAGGCTTTTGTTCCAGCCCAGTACTACTGCAACACTTCATAATAAAGGGCCTGATAATAATTTGCCCGATAGGTGCAGTGAAATGTTGTTTTACAGGGTCAGCCATAGTACTACAGCACCCTTGGAGCGTATTAGGGTGAAGTACCTTGCTCAAGGGTACATCGACACATTTTTCACCTTGTTGGCTCGGGTATTCCAATCAGTGACCTTTCAGTTGCTTGCCCAATGCGCTAACCGCTGTGTCAGGTGTGTCAGTGCTGGGATGGAACAAAGGTTTGCACACCCCGATTGACGAACCGTCACACCATCAACAAGCTGAAGCCACCGCTGCCAAGTTTTTATCAGAAACCAATTAACTAACTAGCTTTAAGGCAATGGTGGAAGTTGGTATTCAGATTTCACCTCATGTTTCAATCATTCTGGTTCAAATCCGCTCTGCTGCTCGGAGAACTCCTACATCCATCATACTCAGAAACCATATTAGATTATGCTTTAGAGTTCTGCCTCACTATGAATTATTCCATAGGATAGCCATTTATTATGCGGACTCTCGCTGCATGTAAAGCACTAGTCTCTCCACTGTCTCCCAACTCCGGCCCTCCCTTTCCCCTTTGGAGCTAAAGTTTTTTGGAAAGCTCATCAAAATAATTAAATTGTGGTTTTAAAACCACAATGCTCTTACAGACTCACTTATATTCAGCTCACTGATACTGCCAGTGTTCGTAAAAGTCAGCAGAAAGTTGAAGTGGCACTCCTCTGCTTGGCTAAATACTGCATTAGAACATGAAAACCTAGGTAACGTTTGGGGAGGGTGCAGCTCAACCCATCCTCTCATCAAATTAGAGGTTTATTTGCCGTCTGGACCCTTGACAGGTCTCAGCCCTGGTCTGGGTATAGGAGTCCAAAATGTTAGAAGCGACCCTTCATTTAGATAATTCTGGAGCCTTTTACCAGTGTAATACTGTCTCTCTCAACTGTTGGAATTCAGAGAGAAGCGGATAATAAAACCATGGCCAAGACTAGAGAATATTCTCTTCATTGCTGTCAGATAATACTTTGGTAACACAGGCAGTGAATTTCTTAGTAAGTTGTATTTTGATCTTCTGAATTATGTACAGTTGAAGTCGGAAGTTTACATACACTTAGGTTGGAGTCATTAAAACTCGTTTTTCAACCACACCACAAATTTGTTGTTAACAAACTATAGTTTTGGCAAGTCGGTTAGGACATCTACTTTGTGCATGACACAAGTCATTTTTCCAACAATTGTTTACAGACAGATAATTTCACTTATAATTCACTGTATCACAATTCCAGTGGGTCAGAAGTTTACATACACTAACTTGACTATGCCTTTAAACAGATTTGAAAATTCCAGAAAATGATATCATAGCTTTAGAAGCTTCTGATAGGCTAATTGACATCATTTGAGTCAATTGGAGGTGTACCTGTGGATGTATTTCAAGGCCTACCTTCAAACTCAGTGCCTCTTTGCTTGACATGGGAAAATCAAAAGAAATCAGCCAAGCCCTCAGAAAACAAATTGTAGACCTCCACAAGTCTGGTTCATCCTTGGGAACAATTTCCAAACGTCTGAAGGTACCACGTTCATCTGTACAAACAATAGTACGCAAGTAAAAACACCATGGGACCATGCAGCCGTCATACTGCTCAGGAAGGATACGCGTTCTGTCACCTAGAGATGCGTTCTGTCTTTGTCGAAAAGTGCAAATCAATCCCAGAACAACAGCAAAGGATCTTGTGAAGATGCTGGAGGAAACAGGTACAAAAGTATCCATATCCACAGCACAACGAGTCCTATGTTGACATAACCTGAAAGGCTGCTCAGCAAGGACGAAGCCACTGCTCCAAAACCAGTTTTTCTGATACTGTAAGTATGGTTGTTTTATCTAAAACCAAAGACAAGGGTGAGGTAACCACAAAATTAAAATAACTCTGAATAGCTTTTTATGTTTGCAAAACCCACCCCTCAGTTGACGAACACATATACAGTGGGGAGAACAAGTATTTGATGCACTGCCGATTTTGCAGGTTTTCCTACTTACAAAGCATGTAGAGGTCTGTAATTTTTGTCATGGGTGCACTTCAACAGTGAGAGACAGAATCTAAAACAAAAATCCAGAAAATCACATTGTATGATTTTTAAGTAATTACTTAGCATTTTATTGCATGACATAAGTATTTGATACATCAGAAAAGCAGAACTTAATATTTGGTACAGAAACCTTTGTTTGCAATTAGAGATCATACGTTTCCTGTAGTTCTTGACCAGGTTTGTTCACACTGCAGCAGGGATTTTGGCCCACTCCTCCATACAGACCTTCTCCAGATCCTTCAGGTTTCGGGGCTGTCGCTGGGCAATACAGACTTTCAGCTCCCTCCAAAGATTTTCTATTGGGTTCAGGTTTGGAGACTGGCTAGGCCACTCCAGGACCTTGAGATGCTTCTTACAGAGCCTTAGTTGCCCTGGCTGTGTGTTTCGGGTCCTTGTCATGCTGGAAGACCCAGCCACGACCCATCTTCAATGCTCTTACTGAGGGAAGGAGGTTGTTGGCCAAGATCTCGCGATACATGGCCCCATCCAGCCTCCCCTCAATACGGTGCAGTCGTCCTGTTCCCTTTGCAGAAAGGGATGCAGAAAAGCATCCCCAAAGAATGATGTTTCCACCTCCATGCTTCACGGTTGGGATGGTGTTCTTGGGGTTGTACTCATCCTTCTTCTTCCTCCAAACAAGTGGAGTTTAGACTAAAAAGCTATTTATTTTTTTATTGTTGTGTTTTTTGTTTTGAATTTTTACCCCTTTTTCTCCCCAATTTCGTGGTATCCAATTGTTTTAGTAGCTACTACAGTGCCTTGCGAAAGTATTCGGGCCCCCTTGAACTTTGCGACCTTTTGCCACATTTCAGGCTTCAAACATAAAGATATAAAACTGTATTTTTTTGTGAAGAATCAACAACAAGTGGGACACAATCATGAAGTGGAACGACATTTATTGGATATTTCAAACTTTTTTAACAAATCAAAAACTGAAAATTGGGGATTACATGGAGGATTACAAATCAGAATGAGGAGTTTCCACGTGATGGTGCCTCCGACAACCTCTTGTCCCTTTCAGGCCGGCAGCACAAAGTTCACAGTAGACTTGTTTTGGCCCATGGCTCAAAGCTTTCACCTAACCCAGAAGAGTCAACCTGAAGTATGTCACATTCACACAGTGACATTTCAGGCCTGCCTTTAGCATCATGCTGTCTTCTACAGTCAGATTTTCCTTCCGTCTTAGCCATATGTCTGTCCAAAGAGGCCCATGAGGCATTTATAGTAGTCTTATTCTCTGTGTAGTGATGTCACTGTATAGCTATTGTGCCTCCCTGCTACCTTTTATCCGTCATCCCTCTTAGAGAACGACCGATAATCGTCCGAGACGATATATCAGGCTGATATTGGACTTTTCTAGTCTATCGGCTGTCGGCCCTTTTATCGGCTTAGCCGATAGTCCCTCTACACAGCAAAGCTGCTACTATGCTACCAGCCGCCACTCACCGCCTGAGCCATGAGCACTGAACAATGCCAAGGAATGTCTTGGTGGGAAAATCAGCAGCAGCGAACTAGCTCATTCTCCAACAGACACGTGCAGTATTAAGAAAAGGATGAATTGGCACAGTGACCAAAATCAAACTCCTGTTGCAAACATTAGTTTAGTTCATTCACTAATAAATAAAGCTTATGTCGACATGTCCGAACATGCATGCAATAAGCAAGCTAGCTAAGCAGATAGCTATGTTACCTTTTAGCGAAGATTACGATAACTAATCCGTTCATCTGCGGTGTTAGTTTGCTAGCTATATTAGCTACTATGCCATGGTGCTGAGAAATCAGATAGAAATAACCAACATAGCTAGCTAACATTAGCTGGTTATCATTCTGCACATGCATCATGTTCGGGAACGAGCAATCTGACTTGCGATGTAATGTTATCTATTTACTGGTGTGCTGATCTGACCACCTGCAATCGTATCTGTAAATTCACGGTTGCAAGTCGGATTAGATGATTGTCGTAATAGGGAAAGGAGAAACGGTTTTAAAATGCCTAAATAAATGTTGGCCATGAAGCTTGCCAGCTTGTAATCCTAAAAAACATAAATTAATTAGTTACCTAGGTTTCATTCAGCCATTCCTATGGGGAAAGAATAGGGTTTTGGGATAACCGTTGAAAATTGGGTCTGAGGTTAAAACAGGCTTAGAAGATCTTATACGTTTTGTTCTATGACATATCAGTCAATTTAACAAGACATTTATGAATTATAAAGCCTTTGTGTTTTTTTGGATTACAAAGCGATGTTGGCGGATGAAGATTATCTCAGAGCAAATCGTGTAAGATCTCTTAAACCTGTGTTTAACACAGACCTTACTTTTTTTTTTTTTTTTGACAAAAACAACATTTTCCTATAGGCTTTGTCCAACGAATTTTTCCTACCCTCCCTCTCCTTGTTAGATATTATGCACATTTATGGCTTGGTAGCAAATGACATCGCCGTTGAGCTAGTTCTCATAGTAACAGTAAATGGCACCAAGTGATATGAGCGATGAAGGGAGATGTGGAAAAGGGAGCTGAGTTACAGCCTCTCTATCCAATCGTAGCAGTAGGATCAAGTTACAACCCGCCAACCCGCATTTCTTGGCAAATGTCTAAACTAGCCAATTGAGTTGTTTCGAATTTTGTCCTGGCACCTGAGATGTTTAGGGGTGCGTCCTGACAGCTGGAAAAATATACCTTTTCCCGATCACAAATCATGTTACGTAGGAGCTATTTGAATTGAAAAGATGTTATTTTATATTCTCAAACAGCAGTGCCTATATGTCCTTCCATACAGGCGTGACATCCTGGAGTGATGCTTCTATGCAAATGTTGTTGATCATTAGGCTAATGTAAGTCCCAAAAGGAAGGAAAACAGATTGTCGTCTGTAGCACCATAGACTCCACTGATCAGCCTAAACAAGCTCAATCACTCAATCCATACACACACTCCTATTGAATATTCTTTCACCTGTATTGTTTGTAGACCAATGCCATCTTAATTTACCCAGTTTATCAAGAGAATTACAATTCAAATAAAAGTATTAACATTACGTTATGTACTTAGATTGGTAAAAAAAAAAAAAAAAAAAAGTGAAATGTATGGTTTTTTAAATATTACGATATTGAATATCGCCCTAAAATATTGGCCATCATCCTCCTTGACCCCAAAAATCCATATTGGTCTTTCTCTAATTTCTCCATCCCTCCCTCTGAAACCACTCTCTTTCTCCCTCCCTGCTTTCCTAGTACCTGTCAGCCTCTCATGTCCTCATACTGTTTACAGCTGCACACCACAGGCACACACTGACACAGGAGACACACCCACTAACACTGCTGTGATGCCCTGACCCCCACACAGCTGGCTGTGTTAAACCTCTCTCCTTCTACCTTGTCCGCCCTCTCTCGCTGTCTCTCCACAGGTGTGGATGTGTGGCGGGCGTATGGAGGACATCCCGTGCTCCAGGGTGGGTCACATCTACAGGAAGTATGTCCCCTACAAGGTCCCTGGCGGGGTCAGCCTGGCTAGGGTGAGTGTTGGTTCCTAGACCCTCCTTTTCCTCTTTTCTCCTCTAGAAAAGGATTTACAAAGAAAAACATACTACAGTATATCATGCAAACCTGCTAACCTGTATGCATTTTGTGTACCATGCACGCAATTTGAGGTTCATGTACGTACGCTGGTACGGTATCAATCTTGCTACTTTGCTAAGTTGAGGCAAGTTTTTTTATTTGTATTTTTTATTAAGCTTACTGCCCTGCTTTTATGTGCACTTGCTCTAATATGTGCAGGGTTCTGCCGATTCTTGCATTTTTTTCCCCACTCGTTAAATAGCTTGACCAACAACATCTCTGCTCCTGAACGTGTGTAGCCTATTTAGCGGGCGGCACATGCTTTGATATCTGCGAGCACATTGACAAGGAAGCGTACAGTGTTGCGGTAGTTCAGTGTGCGCTGTGCGTGGGTAGAAGTGAAAGCTTTTCCGCTAATACCGTCCTTCACAGAAAGTTATGTTAGACTTAATTAATCAGTATTTGATCTGTCCTCCTTATATTACTGTATGTCAACAAAAGGCTGCTAATGATGTGATAATAGCCTAGTCAGTTCACCAATGACAACAAGGCATATTAAATTAATTGTAGACCTATCTGAGAAGGAAGATTTGATGGACTAGATCAGGTATGGAGATTTGAAACAAGCTCATATATTTAGGCCTAATGCAGTTTTATATTCCAAATACAGTAGACTGCTACATTGCATCCAGTAATTGAATCATTCAGAATTTTTCCCCAAACAAAACTGAGAAGCCAGTTCACATTTTAGATATCCAAGATGGCGTAGCAGTCAGACGTCTTTGTCTTTGTCTTTTCTCGTCCCATGTGTATATATATTTTTATTTGCGTTCTTTTTCATATTTTTCCTAAACCTCAACTTCAAAATACTCTCCTGCAACCCGCCTCACCCAATGTGGTGTGGATTTGTGTTTTTTTTTTTTTTTTTAAGTGTTTTTTTTTTAGCTCCACTCCCACTCACCAGGTGCTCTCATTTGTTGACTTCTGTAACCGTAAAAGCCTTGGTTTCATGCATGTTAACATTAGAAGCCTACTCCCTAAGTTTGTTTTACTCTCTGCTTCAGCACACTCTGCCAACCTGGATGTCTTAGTCGTGTCTGAATCCTGGCTTAGGAAAACCACCAAAAACCTTGAACTCTCCATTGCTAACTATAGCATTTTCCGTCAAGATAGAACTGCCGAAGGGGGCAGTGTTGCAATCTACTGCAAAGATAGCCTGCAGAGTTCTGTATTACTATTCAAATCTGTACCCAAACAAATCGAGCTTCTACTTCTAAAAATTCACCTTTCCAGTAACAAGTCTCTCACTGTTGCCGCTTGCTATAGACATCCCAGCTGTGCTCTCGATACCATATGAGAATTGATTGCCCCCCATCTATCTTCTGAGCTCGTGCTACTAGGTGACCTAAACTGGGACATGCTTAACACCCCGGCCATCCTACAATCCAAGATTGATTGATGCCCTCAATCTCACACAAATTATCAATGAACCTACCAGGTACAACTCCAAATCCGTAAACACGGGCACCTTCACAGATGTCATCCTAACTAACTCACCCTCCAAATACACCTCTGCTGTTTTCAATCAAGATCTCAGCAATCTCTGCCTCATTGCCTTCATCCGTAATGGGTCAGCGGTCAAACAGCTTCCACTCATCCCTGTCAAACGCTCCTTAATTAAAACACTTCTGCGAGCAGGCCTTTCTAATTGACCTGGCCGGGGTATCCTGGAATGACATTGACCTCATCCCGTCAGTAGATGATGCCTGGCTATTCTTTAAAAGTGCCTACCTCACCAGCTTAAATAAGCACGCCCCATTCAAAAAATGTAGAACTAGGAATAGATATAGTCAGTCATTGGTTCACTCCAGACCTGTCTGCCCTGGACCAGCACAAAAACATCCTGCGGCGTTCTGCATTAGCATCAAATAGCCCCCGTGATATGCAACTTTTCAGGGAAGTTAGGAACAAATATACACAGGCAGTTAGGAAAGCTAAGGCTAGCTTTTTCAAACAGAAATTTACATCCTGTAGTACAAACTCAAAAAAAGTTTTGGGACACTGTAAAGTCCATGGAGAATAAGAGCACCTCCTCCCAGCTGCCCACTGCTCTGAGCCTAGGAAACACTGTCACCACCAATACTTCCACTATAATTGAGAATTTCAATAAGCATTTCTCTACGGCTGGCCATGCTTTCCACCTGGCTACCCCTACCCCGGTCAACTGCCCGGCACTCTTCACAGCAACCCGCAAAAGCCCCCACCATTTCTCCTTTACCCAAATCCAGATAGCTGATGTTCTGAAAGAGCTGCAAAATCTGGACCCTTACAAATCAGCCGGGGCTAGACAATCTGGACCCTCTCTTTCTAAAATTATCTGCCAAAATTGTTGCAACTCATATTACTAGCCTGTAAACCTCTATTTCGTATCGTCTGAGATTCCCAAAGATTGGAAAGCTGCCGCGGTCATCCCCCTCTTCAAAGGGGGTGACACTCTAGACCCAAACTGCTACAGACCTATATCTATCCTACCCTGTCTTTCTAAGGTCTTCAAAAGCCAAGTTAACAGATTACCGACCATTTCGAATCCCACCGTACTTTCTCCGCTATGCAATCTGGTTTCAGAGCTGGTCATGGGTGCACCTCAGCCAAGCTCAAGGTCCTAAACGACATCATAACCGCCATCGATAAGATATTACTCTGCAGTCTTATTCATCGACCAAGGCTTTCGACTCTGTCAATCACCACATTCTTATTGGTAGACTCGACAGCCTTGGTTTCTCAAATGATTGCCTCGCCTGGTTTACCAACTACTTCTCTGATAGAGTTCAGTGTGTCAAATCGGAGGGCCTGTTGTCCGGACCTCTGGCTGTCTCTGGGGGTGCCACAGGGTTCAATCCTCGGGCCGACTCTCTTCTCTGTATACATCAATGATGTTGCTCTTGCTGCTCGTGATTCTCTGGTACACCTCTACGCAGACGACACTATTCTGTATACTTCTGGCCCCTCTTTGGACACTGTGTTAACTAACCTCCAGATGAGCTTCAATGCCATACAACTCTCCTTCCGTGGCCTCCAACTGCTCTTAAACGCAGGGAAAACTAAATGCATGCTCTTCAACCGATCACTGCCTGTTTTGACCGGAAGAATTGACCGGAAGAATCCCAAACAGATATAATATTTGACTAAAACATAATTTTTTCTAACCTTGTTTACGTTTGTATATGATCACGTGTCTCTCTATTATGTGTCGGAATACTTGAACAGATTTCCTAAATTAAAATCACTTGGAGATAATTTTCTGCTGTTTTTATGATCTTATGTCCAGCAAGTGCTTTTTTTTGTCGTTAAAAATTGAATTTTTCTACAAAAACTCGGGGGGGCCAAATAAAACCACCCACGGGCCGCTAGTTGGGGCACCCTGGTCTATAGCATATTATACCTACAGATCCAGTCTTCTACCAAAACCATTATTGGGTCAAAAAAATAAGCATTTGCCTATCATTTGATCGGTGTGGGTGTCACGTGCCGTCGTGTGGTCCGCGAGTGCCGCCGCAGCTCTAAAGTGGTACTCATACAGATACTTCAACGTTGGCAGGTCTGTATATGGAACATTTATTGCAGAATTTGTTCTCCGAGGTGTCTAGTAAAGAGAGCATTCATCTCCTCTGCTGAGTTTCTCTGCAGTAGTTGGATCCTCAATGATACACACACACACACCTTTATATTGCAGCCCCACACTCACTCGTCACAGCCATCAGGAATGCTGTGACTGAATCGATAGGTGTCCCGCTGTGGGAAGGTGAGGAGGGTTTGACGTGAATGTTGAGTGTGTTCCACAGTCAGCAGTGCAGTGGGAATGAACGATTTAAGAAAGTCCTCTTCATTCTGGTGGTGAACTGATTTAACCTCCTCATGCTCATGCCTCGGCTGGCGCTGTGGTGTAACAGCTTGAGCATTCAGAAAAAAACGAGACTCAAAATAATAAACGCTCAGCTTTTCTGTTTTTCCCTGCTTTTCTCCACCAAGGTGTCTGTCGTCCTATGTTCTTGTGATATGGCCCCCTGTCGTTTTTTGTCCACAAAATGCACAAGGATAGATAAGTGACCTTGATTAAGAATGCACTGTAAAGAAGCTTAAGAGAAAAACAAGTTCTATGATATCTTTTGATGCTTCTACACTGAATGAGAACTAGACTGAACAAAAATATAAACGCAACGTGCAAACATTTTACTGAGTTACAGTTCATAAGAGAAAAACAAGTTCTATGATATCTTTTGATGCTTCTACACTGAATGAGAACTAGACTGAACAAAAATATTGAACGAGTTACAGTTCATAATTGAACTATAAATCGTTCAATTGAGAGAGAAAATCATTAGACCCTAATCTATGGACTGGGATGGGGTGCAGCCATGGGTGGACCTTGGAGTGCATAGTCCCACCCACTTGGCAGCCAGGCCCACTCACTTGGCAGCCAGGCCCACTCACTTGGGAGCCAAGCCCAGCCAATCAGTAGATTTTCACCACAAAAGGGCTTTATTACAAACTGAAATACTCCTCAGCAGGTGACGAAACCGGATGTGGAGGTCCTGGGCTGGCAAGGTTACACGTGGTCTGTGGTTGTGAGGCCGCTTGAATGTACTGCCAAATTCTCTAAAATTACGTTGGATGCAGTTTATGTTCGAGAAATGAACATTCAATTCTCTGGCAACAGCTCGGTGGACATTCCTGCAGTCAGTTTGCCAATTGCACGCTCCCTCAAAACTTGAGACATCTGTGGCGTTGTGTGACACAACTACACATTTTAAAGTGGCCTTTTATTGTCCCCAGCAAAAGGTGCACCTGCGTAATGATCATGCTGTTTAATCAGCTTCTTGATATGCCACACCTGTCAGGTGGATGGATTATCTTGGCAAAGGGGAAATGTTCACTAACAGGGATGTAAACAAATGTGCACAAAATTTGAGTGAAAACAGCTTTTTTTGCGTACGGAAAATTTCAGGGATTTTTTTCCCCCCAGCTCATGAAACATGGGACCAACTCTCTACATGTTGCGTTTTTATATTTTTGTTCAGTATATTTTCACATTCTTCCGAAACCTTTTGGAATACAGCTGAAACTGTCCATTATGTATGCTGATCCCTGCCCAAAACCTGTTTTGGCTTGGAAGGCTGTGTAAGTGAAACCTATTGGCCTGTTCGTTGGCTTACTTTTTGGCTTGTATTCATCTAGCATGGGGGAATAGCCTCTCAGAAGAATGAATGTCTGTTCTGTCTATGAGGGAGAAATGTTAATGAATGTGGATTGGGGTCAGTTGTTAATAATGTATTTCTTCAGAAAGAAGATGCACCAACAAAGACACAAGAACCTCCAGTTCAGTCTACAATTCTTCAAATCAGGGGTTCTGTTAGTTGGTAATAGCCAGCTTTTGGTCAAAAATTATAATAATAATGAAAAGACAATAAATAAAACTGCCACCGGCTAATTGTCCAGGAGAAGGAAAAAAATCCCATTACAAAATAATGCATTTTAGCCTATTCATTTATGGACATAACATTTGATGTAAATACATGTGACTCTCCATGTTTATCTGCCTATTTGTTCATTTGCATACTTTTTAAAAGTTAAATCACCACCAATTTAATTGCACAACATTATGCAAATTAACCTATAGACCAATAAGCGCGTAGGCCAAATGTATTTACATCGACTTGTATGTTAATCAATGAATAGGCTAAAAACCATTATTTTGCAATGGGATTTTTCTTCTTCTACTGGACAATTAGCTGGTGCCAGTTTTTTATTTATCGGCACAGCATACAGATTATTTATTTATCTTTCCCAGAATGACAAGCTGACCAATAGAATAGGTAACTTTTCTACAATGGGGGTATTAGATTGACATAGGCTAGTGATTTTGCTGTTCGTTGCTCGTCTTGTTGGCTGAGGAAAAGTAAATGTGGACAGTTATTTTAACATCTTCAATGTGCGCATCGGAATTTGGTAAGAAGGACGCATGCCCGTTGCATCCTCAAGTTCCATGTTAAGATTAATAAGAACAATCTAAATGTGATTTTCTGTCATTTATGCACCCAATGCATATGGGTCTGGTTAATATCTCAAATGTCAAATGAAAAGGCTGCCGGTCAAATGTCCTGCGCCAAATTTTCCTACCGGAAACCCTGGTTCAAATGCATACATAATATGCATACATAATACCTGCATTCATATTAATAGATTTTCTGTAACATGGTGCCGAAAGAATGAAAATGGTGAATGATTGTGAGGTGAATATTGTACCTTAAATAGAAAGTGCCAATTAAGCACAGCTCTGTGTGTTCATCCTGGTTTTACTGTGTTCCTTTTTGAAGTGGAGCTCAGAGAAAATGGTGGAATTCAGAGTCACAGAGGAGGCATGAATTATTGCTGGCCTGTGGCGCTGCTTCTTTTTTGTGCACACGTCGCCTTTTTGCTCTCGCCTCCCCCAAAACTTCCCTGCAGCTGCCTCTTCTAGACCCTGCCCCCCCTCATCAGCACCACCCCAGAGGCACAGCACCCACACCCCCTCCCACACAGCTCCTCATCGCCACTGGCATTCTTCCAGGTGTGCTGATTACCCAGCTCGCCCATCCCTCCCAAACCCAGCCGCCATGCAAGCAGATGGTGCCAGTGAACTTCTCCTCACCTGGAGAGGAGTTAGCCAACAGAGTTTGGCTTAGAGCCGTGTTTTCTGTGCTGCTTGGTATATGTATGCCCTATAGCAGGAGGATGTGCTCACTAACTGTAACTCCCATCCAAACCTTAGTCTGGCTGTGACTGCCTGGATTCCTAATAGCAGTTATCATTGGCTTTACTCTCTGCTGGTTGTAAGTTTGTTTTATCCACTTCTATTAGAAGGGTAATGGTTATGTAAAACGAAACCTCTCCTCAAACCGTCCTTGACTTGAAATGAGGATGTATTTTAAGAGACGAGGCCATCTAGCAGTCAACGAGGCCCCAAAGGACTGATACCCTGCATCCATCCCCCCTATAGTCATTGTGGAGCAACAGTGTTTTTTCTGTTCTCCCTTGGTCTCTATACAGAACCTGAAGCGTGTGGCCGAGGTATGGATGGATGAATATGCAGAGTACATCTACCAGCGGAGGCCAGAGTACAGGCACCTGTCAGCAGGAGACATGACAGTGCAGAAGGACCTGAGGAACAGCCTCAACTGTAAGAGCTTCAAATGGTTCATGACAGAGGTGGCCTGGGACCTGCCCAAGCACTACCCACCTGTGGAGCCCCCTGCTGCCGCCTGGGGAGAGGTACAACACTCATCTGTTAGTGTCTTCAGAGAGGCATGCCAACAGCTAGAAGGAGAGAAAGTTAAGAGATAAGAGTGAGAGACGACATATGGAGAGAAGGTTAGATTAGAAAGAGAGCAAGAAAGACAGACAGAATGTCTGGCCTATGACAACCAGTCACTGTCACTTCAGTCATCAGAAGGCCATGCTCCTGCCACAGTATCCTCTTCGTCATTACTTATCACTCACTTTTTCACTAAAGAGGAGAGCTGACAGAGTTCTGAGAGAACCAGACAGCCCTAGACAGTGGTTAATAGTATGACTAGTATTGACTAGTATTGAATGATGACTGTTAATTTCTGTCTTTCTCTGTTAACCTGTTTGTCTGCCCCTGTGTGTGTTCTAGCTGCGCAACACAGGCAGTGGCATGTGCATGGAGAGCAAACACTTTTCGTCTGGGTCGCCCGTCCGCCTGGAGACATGTCTGAAGGGGCGGGGTGAGGCCGGGTGGAGCCATGGACAGGTGAGGAGCTTAGTAGACACCACTGAATACAGTCTGCCGTGAAAAGCGCTAGTTTTCCTAGTTTTGCATACAGAACTTCATTTTGTACTGTGCACAGACAGCGCTCTGCCTTCATAAGCACTACACGTGCACACACACACACAAGCTGGTGCACACTCTAATTTACACACACAACTTTATAATCGCTACTGTTCTAATGGAGCCCCATTTATTCCCCTTGTTATGTTTTAGCAGAGCTCATAACCAAACGTTGATGGATGGCAATGTTTTCTTATTATTTTCTAGGTTGCCTGCTCTGACACTGCTTTGACAGTTTAATTAAAGTCATTTAAAGAGCTGTTGTTGTTTAATCTCTGTAATGGTTGCAATTTGTATTCAAAGCTGGGATGACAAACAGCATGGCTGCAGTCCAAGTCAGGGCCTTTTGAATGTGACAGCAGAGGAGCCCCTTTACAAACAACTCTTCTGTCCCCCATGAGTGAACGTGCCTGGGGGAGACCGATGTGTGAACTCCTTTGGAAGGTTCTCTTCAACCCTGGTTCTGAAGACTCACAGGTTGTGCAGGCTTTTGTTCCAGCTTATTACTAACACACCTCTAAGTTTTGATAATTCATTAAATCAGGGCTAGAACAAAAGCTTGCTCTGTGGTTCTCCAGGACCAGGAATGACACTGGCTCCAAGAGGAGAGGTAGAGGCCCATCTCTGGAGGTGATCTGATCCATGTTGTCTCTGCCCTGTCCAGGTGTTCACGTTTGGCTGGCGGGAGGACATCCGAGTGGGGGGCCCCATGCACACAAAAAAGGTCTGCTTCGATGCCATCTCTCACAACAGCCCTGTCACCCTGTACGACTGCCACGGCTTGAAGGGTAACCAGCTGTGGCGCTACAGGAAGGTAAGGTCTCTCTTTCTCACACACACACATAATTTTTTCATGATTGAAAAAGACAAGTTTGTGAGTTGGTTGTGATGCACTTCTTTGCTTCAGCCAAGCAGCAGTCTTCAAGATGTATTTTTGATCCTTTGTATTTCCTTTTCCTTGTGATAAAATGCCACAGGCTGCTTTGCTAAGGCAGTTTCTTCCTAGATAAAAAATAATAATAATAATAATTTTAAAAATGACATTCAGCTTTTAAAGGGAATCTTTGGTATTTTGGCAATGAATGCCCTTTATCTATTCCCTTGAGTCAGATGAACTTGTGGATACCATTTTTATGTCTCAGTGTAGTTTGAAGGAAGTTTGCCAACTATCGTTTGCGCAATTGCTAACTAGAGATGGTGCAATGACTGGAAGTCTATGGTAACAGCTAGCGTGCTAGTTGTTACCATAGACTTCCAGTCATTGAGCTAACGCAAGTTAGCATTGGCTCGTGAAACTACCTCTAACGTCCTTCATACTGGAAGCAGAGACATAAACATTGTATCCACAAGTTCATCTGACTCTGGGGAATAAATAAAGGGCTCATTGCCAAAATCCCAAAGTATCCCTTAAAGCTGTGTACTCAGTTAGAAAATATTATTCCTCGTTTTCCATGCAGGCTATTCAATATTTTGATATTAAATTACCTCTTTGGAAAATATTTTCAGTGAAATGTACTGTAACTAAATATATCATTACCATCTCTCTCCTCTTTTCTCTCCCCCCATCTCTGTAGGATAAAAGTTTATACCACCCCATCAGTAACAGCTGTATCGACAGCAACCCCACAGAGAGGAAGGTGTTCATGAACACGTGTGACCCCAGCGTCCCCAGCCAGCAGTGGGTGTTTGAGAAGACCAACACCACCGTCCTGGAGACGTTCAACCGCAATAGCAACTGACACCTGTAGGCGTCAGCACTGAACCTGAACACCACTCACTCTGGAACTGTGTTCTTTCACTAAGACAGAAGTGGGATGTTGTTACTCTAAAGGGGTCAAGGGTGGAAGGAAGTGAAGGGGGGTCAGGGGGTAGCATTAGCATGTGCAAGCCAGTCTAGATGCATCAGTTATTGGGCGATGGAGAAGAGTTGGCGCCTGAGAGGTTCTCTCTGTGGTTGAAAGACTAGTCTCTCAATGCGGTGATGGTGTCTTCCTGCGTTAGGAGGATTAGGTCTGTCACAGCACGGTCATTCTGGCGGTGGTCCATCTCATTTCTGCGTCTCTGTGCCTCTCCCAGATGACTGCCAATACGTCCATCTCCATCACCCCGTGTGAGTGTGTCTCTTGCTCAGTCACTTTCCCTCCATTCCCCTCATGTGCCGCCCCTGCTCTGACAGCCCCCCCTGAGACTCCCGCTGAGCCAAGCCCAAACTGACACACTGTGAAGCCGGCCAGACCCAACCACCCTGAAAAGCACCTTGTGTTGATTCGTGTTTTTGTTTTCTTGTTATGCTCACTTGGCTAGCTTTTTCTCTTTCTTGGTTTCCCCTCTATAGCATTGATCGAAAGTGGAGTTGCGCAACATCTGTCCAAATGAAGAGGGGTAAGAAAAACCTCATCTTTTAGGACATGTATTTTGTTTTAGCTCTGAATGAATAATACTTTAGTAGCAGCACTTTGTCTCAGCACTCTTATCTATTCGAAGGACTGTGATTTGATGCCAATGATTTGTCCATAGAGGGAACTGTAAGGACTACTATCATCAGTTTATTTTTGTCCCATCACCTGAATAGAGGCTCCCGCTGCCTTCTGGGATGAACCCCAGCACTCTCTGGAATGACTTCATCATGAAACACATGGAGGTCAGCAGCACTGAGACAGTAGACAGACCATGCTGGTTTCTCAAACGCATCAGGAGTGACTCTAGACTGGTTTGCCCGGGGGGGGGGGGGGGGGTTATTATAGATGGTTTAGATGCATTAAGCACTTGCAATGATAAACTTGAATAAAAATCGTAGTGCCTTGCTGGATGAGAGCAGAAGTAAATATGGTCTGGTCTGACTCGGCCTGGCCTGGTGCCCTATTCCAGTCGTCCTCCTCCTACACTGTCTCAGACTGACTGACAGATGTTGGAGAGAGAGAGGCAATCTGAGGTGACACTGGCTCTTAATGGATGGGGTTCTACAACAGTAATGTATTTGTAATGTTAGTTTTTGCTAGTTTTTTTCTCCTGCCTTTCAAAGTTAACCGTTTTCTGAAAAGACCCTCTTATGTTCATGGCATGTCACCAACATGCCAATTTGTTGTTATGATCAACAGACCCAATAGTTTGTCAAGATCTACAATGGACATTCAAGCATTGATTAGTATTGAATTCCTGTTCTTGTTGTGCATTTAGATTTTGTAGCGTTATGACCTCTTACTCAGCATTTGTTTTCTTTCAGTTTTTTGTCTTGGCTTATCCAATGAGTTGTTTGTATATCAAATGCAATTCAGTTTTGACCTGGACGTTGTTCAGAAAGACTGCGTACATTGCCTGCTGTGTAGTTATGTTCCATTCTTTGTGTGTGTGTTTTTTGTTCCCCTCTTTTCCTCTGAAATAATTCCAAGGTAGAGCGCTTGTTTAGCCTTAGGTGTTTGTCTGCTGCAAAAAAAGTTATAAGGGCAAAACATTGTCACCTTAAGGCAAAGCGGGATGTGATATGCATGATGCAACGATCACACCCTTCATCAGTCAAACTCTCATCCTACCCCTTTCAGAAATTGATATGTCTAATTAGCATAAAAAAACAATGTAGCTTTTTGTTGTTGTTTGATGGAACTAATTTGAGTACACTACTAGCCTGTAGTGTATGTGTATGTGTGTATAGCGTATGTGTTGTGGATTTTGACTGGCCAAGTGAATCATCAAATAGTTTAGACTCAAACAACGGCATTCTTCCATGCATTGTGGAGAAAATGAATGGAAATTCAACAAGAGATCCATGTGGCACATTAGTATGAGATGCTGCACAATGAGGCTTTAGTTGTGAAGCATCTTTGTTGCCCAGTCATGTAACACTGTATGTTTTTTCTCCTTATCAAACTGAAATGTAGCTAGGACTGGCTGGGGAATCCAAAGTTGGTTACTTCCATTGGTTTCCCTTTCCAAAATTTTTTAGTTTTGTCCCGGCAAGTAAGCGGCATGTATGGAAGACCAAAGCTTTTAAATATTATGATAAAAATGGCCGAATCTAAGTTGTGTAACTTTTTCCAAGACAAAATATAAATTTTCTAATTATTCCAGTTAAATAGATTTCACAATTATGCTTACAGAATTATTACGTCTGTACCAGAGTTGTAATTTAAGCTGATTAATTGTCTCATCTTTTACACTAATATTGTAAGTGTAAATGGTAAAATCCTTAACACAGTTTAAATTACCATTATAGATCTAAGACTGGAATTCAATCAAACCAGGACTGGTATGGTCAGTTTTACAATTTCCATTGGGTGAAAAATCAAACCCGATTTTGATTTAGTCCTGCTTATTCTCTTGATGCATTGTTTGATATTTTCTTTCAAATGCTCCACCGGTTGGTCCATGACTTCCAATGTGCTCACTGCTCTCCCGATGCTAGAATGATGGGTCGAAACATGTTTATGTTCAAGCACTGAAGTTTATGCAGTAAAGTTATGTTTGTGTCTGAGGGAATATAAACAGGGTTGTTTGACCTGTGGACATATAATCGTCTTGCAAAGGTGGTAAGAATCCCCCAAATCCATGGCATTTTATTGTTCAGTTTGGAACAAGGATATTTGCAGTACATTGACCTTGTCAATTGCACATGTAAAAGGCATTTGATTGTCATATGATTTATAACTTGGGATGGAGGTGGTGAAACCTTTTTTAAATTGTGGTTTTCAATATTTTATAAAGTGCCATTTCTTTTCATGATCTTGTTTGAATTAAATATTCAGCTAAAAATGTGAAGACAATACTTATTTTTTAAATGAAATTTAATGTCTAAAGGCCCAGTGCAGTTAAATGTGATTTTCCTGTGTTTTAAATGTATTTCCAGACAGATTGGAATAATACTGTGAAATGATAATGCCCATTTAGCGTAAGCTGTTTGGAAAGACTGCTTGAAATTTCAGCCTGTTTTGAAGGGATGGATTTTTGCCCTGCCTGGCAACATCATCAGGCGGTATAAGTTAATAGATCAATAACACATTTTCAAACCTCTCTGCCAATAGCAGCTAGTTTTCAGGTTACATTAGGTTAGTCCAATTGGTCCCTCACTCAGACCACTCCCAGACATTCCTAGCAAAATTCTTGCTTGAGAAATTTCTCTTTGCTTAGAAGATATTTTTTATTAAAAATTTTCACAATTTGAATTCAGAACAATCACAGTAAGCTACTCAATTGTTACCCAGAAATTATTTGATATTGAGATAAAAATGGCTGTATTGAATCTTTTTTAAAGTTGCAAAATGAAGCTTTTTGGGCAACCAGACCAAATTCACATAGATCTATAACTCATATTTCTATCATTCTACTTGAAAGCAAGTTTAAGAAGAGGTAGATCTGTTCTGTGTGTGTTATTTCTATGCTTCCGGTTAAGTTTTGTTTTTCGTCTTTTACATTTGGTTTTGTACACCATCTTCAAACAGCTGAAACGACAACATGTTTAGTTATGGAAAATATATTTCACAGCGGTTTAGATGGTACAATGATTCTACACTATACTAGCTTATTTTGTCACACAAACTGAAATTAGGCGAACTATTAGAGTTTTAGCAACCTGCATAGTGCAATTTTAAGACCATTGTTGGTCATTCACAAAATGATGTGTTCAATTTTGATGTGTAAATTTTGTCATAAATGATCTATATTTTTTTTCTACTGACAATGACTGTAAAGGGGCGACAGGGTAGCCTAGTGTTTAGAGTGTTGGACTAGTAACCGAAAAGTTCAAATCCCCGAGCTGACAAGGTATAAATCTGTCGTTCTACCCATGAACAGGCAGTTGACCCACTGTTCCTAGGCCGTCATTGAAAATAAGAATTTGTTCTTAACTGACTTGCCTAGTTAATGAAAGTTTTTTTTTTATATAATTAAAAAAAGTATTTAACACACCGTGTACAACTAAACTGGAATTGTATATTTTTTGCTGAAAATAAAAATGTTTATATTTGAATTATGGGTTGTATTGTTTTGGGAGAGAGAATACTTTAATTAAATAACTTGTTAAGTAATTTGTATATGTAGAAATCAAATCCCATCTAGAATTATGTAAAACAATGACATGCAGATCATGAAAATATATATTTTTTTTCTCCAATTTAAATAAGTAAAATAATACTGCAATAAATTCACCATATGTGGCTCATGGTTGGTATTATTTGGAACCACAAACAATAAATGCAACCATAAACAAAACAAATGCACAAGTTTAGTTGAGATTGGTTGACTATAGTTGAGACCAGTCTGTGTCCTCACTGGACCCTGTGTCTCTGCAGATTGAGTTTCCCGCTGGCTGATTCCCATCCCAGGTCCTCTTCCGGGAGACTGAAGGCTGTGAGCTTGTGTAAAATATCCACATCTCAGGAAGTCGTTGGACCTTCTTTTTTGATATTTTCAGTGTTATTGTTAACAAACACCCCAATAAAGAAAATGAGAATTATAAACAGGTTCAGCCCCTGGTTCGACCGTGATCCGGCAGAGTTACTCCACCTCAAGAATTCCATTTGGTGGAAGGCTCCGCATACACATTCTCCGGCTGAATGGCTTTTGTTCAGGCAAATAAGAAATAGGCTACCCGGAAGGCTAAAGTTAGTTATTTTAAGGAGCAGTTCTCTCTGGGTCTAACCCCAAGAAGTTCTGGTAAACGGAGAATAAACCCTTTTCACAGCTGCCCATGATGTCCCTTAATGTTGTTGATGGTGTTGTTACTGACGAGGAGCGCATGGCTGGTCTACACGACAAGTTCTGGCCTGGTTTAGATCTTATCTGTCGGAAAGATATGTTTGTCCCTGTTGCACCCTCTACAACCACTGATTATTATTATCTGACCCTGCTGGTCATTAATGAACGTTTGAACATCTTGGCCATGTTCTGTTATAATCTCCACCCGGCACAGCCAGAAGACGACTGGCCACCCCTCAGAGCCTGGTTCCTCTAGGTTTCTTAAGTTCTGGTCTTTCTAGGGAGTTTTTCCTAGCCACCGTGCTTCTACATCTGCATTGCTTGCTGTTTGGGGTTTTAGGCTGGGTTTCTGTACAGCACTTTGTGACATCGGCTGATGTAAAAAGGGCTTTATAAATACATTTGATTGATTTAATCATCGCTTAATTAAGTCAGGATTCCTATTTGACTCAGCCATGCCATCTTGCCCGTACAACATTTCCTCATCTCCCACCCCTTCTAATGCGACCAGCCCCAATGCTCCTCCCTCTTTTTCCCCTGCCCGCTACAAAGTTTCTCCCTGCAGGCGGTCACTGAGTCTGAGGTGCTAAAGGAGCTCCTTAAACTTGACCTCAAAAAAATAAGCCTATCTCTGACCTTTTTAACATGTCTCTCCTTTCTGGGGAGATTCCCCTTACTTGGAAGGCAGCCACGTTGTGTCCTTTATTTAAAGGGGAGATCAAGCTGATCCTAATTGCTATAGGCCAATTTCTATTTTGCCCTGTTTCCAACACTTTTGATAAAAGCCAGTCAGTTGATTATTGACAAGTTTTCCTGATGTCTATAGTATTCTCTCTGGTATGCAATCTGGTTTACGCCAAGATTATGGATGTGTCACTGCAACCTTAAAGGTCCTAAATGATGTCACAATTGCCCTTAATTATAAGCAATGTTGTGCTGCTATTTTTTATTGACTTGGCCAAAGCTTTTGATAGGGTAGACCATTATATTCTAGTGGGCCGGCTAAGGAGTATTGGTGTCTCTGAAGGGTCTTTGGCCTGGTTTGCTAACTACCTCTCTAAGAGTGCAGTGTTTGAAGTCAGAACATCTGCTGTCTCAGGGTACTCCCTTGGTGACAGGTAGTGGCTAAGGCTCGATCCTAGGTCCCACGCTCTTCTCAATGTATATCAACAACATAGCACAAGCAATAGGAAGCTCTCTCATCCATTTTTTATATGCAGATGATAGTCTTATACTCAGCTGGCCCCTCCACGGATTTTGTGTTAAACGCTCTACAACAAAGCTTTCTTAGTGTCCAACAAGCTTTCTCTGCCCTTAACCTTGTTCTGAACACCTCCAAAACAAAGGTAATTTGGTTTGGTAAGAAGAATGTTCCTCCCCACCAGTGTGATTACTAGGGTTTAGAGCTTGAGGTAGTCATCTCATACAAGTACTTGGGAGTATGGCTAGACAGTACACTGTCCTTCTCTCAGCCTATATCCAAGCTGCAGCCTAAGGTTAATTCTAGACTTGGTTTCCTCTATCGTAATCACTCCTCTTTCACCCCAGCTGCCAAATGAACCCTGATTCAGATGACCATTCTACCCATGCTAGATTACTGAGACGTAATTTATAGATAGGCAGGTAAGGGTGCTCTCGAGCCGCTAGATGTTCTTTACCATTCGGCCATCAGAATTGCCACCAATGCTCTTTATAGGACACATCACTGCACTCTATACTCCTGTAAACTGGTCATTTCTGTATAACTGTCGCAATACCCACTGGTTGATGCTTATTTATAAAACCCACTTAGGCCTCATCCCCCCGTCTGAGATATCTACATACAACACCCGTTCTGCCAGTCACATTCTGTTAAAGATCCGCAAAGCACACACATCCCTGGGTCGCACCTCTTTTCACTTCTCTGCACCTAGCGAGTGGAACGAGCTGCAAAAAACAAAAACTGGACAGTTATCTCCATCTCTTCATTCAAAGGCTCAATCATGGACATTCTTACTGGCACTGGTGGCTGCTTCGTGTGATGTATTGTTTTCTATACCTTCTTGCCCTTTGTGCTGCTGTCTGTGCCTAGAAATGTTGTTGCTAATGTGTTGTCATGTGTTGCTGCCATGCTGTGTTGTCTTAGGTCTCTCTTTATGTAGTGTTGTGGTGTTTCGTACTATATATATTTATTTTTTATTCCAGCCCCAGTCCTCGCAGGAGGCCTTTTGGTAGGCCATCATTGTAAATAAGAATTTGTTCTTAACTGACTTGCCTAGTTTAAAAAAAATAAAATAAAGGTACACTTGGGAATAGCACACTGGGAATGCCACTGTTCTCCTCCTCATACTGTACTTCATATTTTTCTGGCAGCAGCCTGGGCTTCTTGAAAGACTGGACTCCCAACTCTTACAGGTGACCATAGAGGTGAGGAAACTGTCAGTCTGATGCTCTTTTCCTCTTAAGGGGTGTGTCCTCTGGCTGAAAACCTCCTGGGAAGATAGTAGTGGTTGATTCTGTGGCTGTCCTATGGCAGCCCTTTAGCACTACAGAGAAAGTATAGTACTTTGTTTATCATGCAAAGATAGTCATGAAGAGGTCACAACAACACCTTTTCCCTGTCAGGACACTGAAAAGATTTGACATGGGTTCCCCAGATCATCAAAGTTCTACAGCTGCACCATCGAGAGCATCCTGACCGGTTGCATCACCGCCTGGTATGACAACTGCTCTGCTTCTGACCGTGAGGCGCTACAGAGGGTAGTGCGTACGGCCCAGTACATCACTGAGGCCAAGCTTCCTGCAATCCAGGACCGATATAATAGGCTGTGTCAGAGGGAAGCCCATAAAATTGTCAGAGACTCCAGCCACCCAAGTCATAGACTGTTTTCTCTGCTACCGCACAGCAAGCGGTACCGGAACGCCAGGTCTAGGACCAAAAGGCTCCTTAACAGCTTCTACCCCCAAGCCATAAGACTGCTGAACAATTAATCAAATGGCCACCAGACTATTACATTGATTGACCCCCCCCCCCCCCCCCCATTTGTTTTGTAAACTGCTGCTACTCTCTGTTTATTATCTATGCATAGTCACTTCACCCCTACCTACATGTACAAATTACCTCAACTAACCTGTACCCCGCACACACCCCATGTATATAGGGACATTGTTATTGTGTTATTTTTTTTTATTTTTTTACTTTAGTTTATTTGATAAATATTTTCTTAACTCTTCTTGAACTGCACTGTTGTGGGCTTGTAAGTAAGCATTTCACGTAATGTCTACACTTGTTGTATTCAGTGCATGTGACAAATAGTTTGATTTTACTGACATTTAAATAAATGCTGAAAACCTCTGGTGGCAACACCACACTGGAATTCTGGAGGATGCCCTTGTGCCATGATAAAATATATATATTTTTGTTTTAAGTTCTAATACCTGAATTTGAAGATCGAAAATAAATCTTTGCTCAGTGTCACTGCGGTCTCAAGTTGTTTGTGTGGGGCTTTGCATATGTGTCTGTCTTTTTTAGGAGAGCTAAAAAAGCTGATAGATTTAGCTTTTCTCCACTACTGTCCTTCATGACTACTGGTCTGAAAGGATATACTGTAGGTAAGTTGTGGTGTGTTAGTGTTGTACACTTTTCCAGTATTTTGAACATGTAGCACTCATGAATGTAAGGAGATTAGTTTAAGAGAGGGAGGGAAGGAGAACTCCGCTATCCCTTGTTCTGGTCAATGGGAGAATTAAGGCTAGAGGGGTAGCAGCTAGTTGACAATAATAGTCAATGTGGCAATGATGGGTGTGGGATGCCATTCTAAGAACTTAAGACGATGCCAAGTATCGTATTTGGTGGCTTACTCCATTATAATACACACATGTCCTATACAGAAGCACAGTCATTCATGAAACTTTGTCTCCTCTTGGTGGCAAGAAAATGCAACGTGAGTTTGACGACAGTTCACACTGTTTTGTTATACATTCTTTGTGAGGATGTCATTGCCTGTGGATTGTTTTAAGGGCTCTTGTTTTCCATTCATGCCATACCGGTGTTGAGATCTCTAACCAACATTTTACAGCAGTATTGTAATTGTGGGTTTGTAGCTAGGTTTCCATCCAATTGGCGACAGATTTATGTGAAAACTCTAGAATCCGCATAAAGAAAATATGCGCATTTTTCCATCAGTGACCACGTTTACATGCACGGTAATATCCCGTTATTATTAGGGATGTTCAAGTATTCTGTATTTGAATTGACGGATATAAACATCCTAGCCCGTTTAGAATAACCCGAAAAGGCTTGTATACCGGCTATGAGAAACCCGGATAAAATGCCTGGGATATGCTAATCTAAAACGGGATACTGTGACGTGTAAACATCTTATCCCGTTTACTGTTGTTTTTGCAGTCTGCGCAGGTTCAGTTTCGCATATCATGGGTGTGGTGACATATTCTTATCTGATTGTCAAACAAATCACTTCAAAATTAAGCTACCTGCGCAGTTCGATCCACCATATGAATTCCTTAATAATTGTGCCTAATTATAATTCATTTACTATAGTTTAAATTACGTTTCTACTTATAATTTCCGACATTTGTTAGGCACTATTATAATTTCCTACATTTGGTAGGCCAACTATAGTTTGATACATGCAGCTTCTCTTCTGTCATAACTTGTTGCCCCAGAAGACTAAATAAAGTAGTGCTCACAAGAATGTCTTAAATCGATATAATTAATGCATTGGTAATCTATACTGAACAAAAATATAAATGCAACATGCAACAATTTCAAAGATTTTACTGAGTTACACAGTTCATATAAGGAAATCAGTCAATTGAAATACATGAATTAGGCCCTAATCTATAGATTTCACATGACTGAGAATACAGATATGCCTCTAAATCAAACCAAATAAAATGTTATTTGTCACATACACATGGTTAGCAGATGTTAATGCGAGTGTAGCGAAATGCTTGTGCTTCTAGTTCCGACAATGCAGTAATAACCAACAAGTAATCTAGCTAACAATTCCAAAACTACTACCTTACACTACAAGTGTAAGGGGATAAAGAATATGTACATAAAGATATATGAATGAGTGATGGTACAGAGCGGCATAGGCAAGATACAGTAGATGGTATTGAGTGCAGTATATACATATGAGATGAGTATGTATGTCACGTTCTGACCTTTATTTCCTTTGTTTTGTATTTATTTAGTATGGTCAGGGCGTGAGTTGGGTGGGCAGTCTATGTTTGTTTTTCTAGGTTTTGGGTATTTCTATGTTTCGGCCTAGTATGGTTCTCAATCAGAGGCAGGTGTCATTAGTTGTCTCTGATTGAGAATCATACTTAGGTAGCCTGGGTTGCACTGTGTGTTGGTGGGTGATTGTTCCTGTCTCTGTGTTTTTGGTTTTCCACGTTTATTGTTTTGTAGTGTTCGTGTTTATCTTTTTGTTATTAAACATGAATCAAAGAAACCATGCTGCATTTTGGTCCGCCTCCACTTCACCCAAAGAAGATCCTTACAATGTAAACAAAGTGGCTCGGGTAGTTGTTGTCCTTGATGATCTTTATGGCCTTCCTGTGACATCGGGTGGTGTAGGTGTCCTGGAGGGCAGGTAGTTTGCCCCCGGTGATGCGTTGTGCAGACCTCACTACCCTCTGGAGAGCCTTACGGTTGTGGGCGGAGCAGTTGCCGTACCAGGCGGTGATACAGCCCGACAGGATGCTCTCGATTGTGCATCTGTAGAAGTTTGTGAGTGCTTTTGGTGACAAGCCAAATTTCTTCAGCCTCCTGAGGTTGAAGAGGCGCTGCTGCGCCTTCTTCACGATGCTGTCTGTGTGGGTGGACCAATTCAGTTTGTCTGTGATGTGTACGCCGAGGAACTTAAAACTTACTACCCTCTCCACTACTGTTCCATCGATGTGGATAGGGGGGTGTTCCCTCTGCTGTTTCCTGAAGTCCACAATCATCTCCTTAGTCATCAGTTTAACCGGTTTTAAGAAAATAAAAAGCTGAGAAAATGAAGAAACACATTTCTGATAAGACTTCAGTTCCTCTTAGGTGCATATTTTACGTGGTGGAAATACTGTCTGCTTTCATAACAGTTTCAAGTATAACACGTTACAAGTGCATTTGCATTTTCTCTAAAGATGCTGAGAGAAATAAATCATATTTCTCCACTCCTGTTCCCGAGACAAAATATACATTTGTTTATAATTTCTCTGTAAGAAATGCATAATTCTGCAGAAGTTCAGTGCGTGATGACGTAGTGCACACAATATATTTTTTCAACTTTTCATGTACCAAATACAAATCTAAAGTTCAATATGTTTCCATCGCATTTCCAACTCTATGGATAATTTTGTCACAAACTGTTGCCTTAAATAGCAAATGTGTCTACTCTGGTCTTCGCACATGAGCTCCAGCCAACAACCGATACAGTGCTAGTACTTTGTAAGGGTATAGTCTCCATCATGTGTCAAACTTACTCCATAGATGGTCGAGTGTCTGCGGGTTTTCGCTCCTCCCTTGCTTAAGGTCACTAATTAGTAAAGAACTCCCCTCACCTAGTTGTCTAGGTCTTATTTGAAAGGAAAAAACAAAAACCCACAGACACTAGGCCCTCCATGGAATGAGTTTGACTGACACCCTTAGTCTACATGATGAGATTAATACTGATAAGAGCAAGAATATTTTTATTTGTCAAACAGCTGTCACCAGAATAAGACCCTTAATATTAATTGGAAAGGGGCATCAAGATCACAATGCACTTTCACCACCCTGTTAAGTTCATAATTGATTTCATCTGTAGCCTAATAAACTGCATGGTTTCCAGAGTCCAAGTTTACGTCGATATGATGGTTATTATATCAATATTTGCGAATTAAGGCATTTCCACCTCCATTTCTGGCATAATTAATTTTACCGACACTAAAAGATCCCACCATGTAGAATGAACAAGTTGTCTGTCAGCATTTATAAAGTTGTACCGAAACTTCCTGTTTCCATCATAGCTGTTGTTTTTAAATATGGTATGACTTTACTCTAATAACTGGATGGAAACTTGGTTTGTCTGCAATCCTTCATCCTTCAAGTTTAGCCATTTGCCTCTGTTGTCACACTCACTTAGATGTTGCATTCTATTGCAACCAAGGGGAGACAAAGTTTCATCAGTGAATGACTGTGACAGCTAGCCATGGCTAATATTTCATCCAGGAAAGAAGGAATATGGAGGGGAAATGAGTTAGTAAAACAGACAAAGACATACAAGTTTTTAATAATCTCCACATGGCAGTAGTCATAGACACTGAAACACATGAATATTACTTTGCTAATAGACAATAAAACATACAAGAGAAAAGCATGACAAAATGTACATTTGACCTTTGAAGATACTCAAGTTGTGTTGATAAGTTGGCAAAAATAAGGTATGGGTGACAGACAAATGCAAACATGCATAAAGTCCAACACACAGCAGTGGAGGCTGCTGAGGGGAGGACGGCTCATAATAATGACTGGAACGGAGTAAATGGAACGGAGTAAATGGAATGGTATCAAACATAGAAACCTTGTGTTTGATGTATTTGATACTATTCTACCGATTCCGCTCCAGCCATTACCAGAAGCCTTTCCTCCCCAATAAAGGTGACACCAACCTCCTGTGATATACTGAGTATACAAAACATTAGGAACACCTGCTCTTTCCATGATATAGGCTGACCAGGTGAATCCAGGTGAAAGCTATGATCCCTTATTGATGTCATCTGTTAAATCCACTTCAGTCAGTGTAGATGAAGGGGACGAGACAGGTGAAATAAGGATTTTGAAGCCTTGAGATAATTGAGACATGGATTGTGTGTGTGCATTTTTGTTACACTTTTTTATATACACTGCGTGTATTTATATACTGGATTCATGCCATCGCTTACTGTTAAATACAGTATCTACTGCTGTACATATCACTCTTAGTATATATTTTTTTGCTGTATATACGTTTAGATTGCATTTGGATTACTGATACAATGTTATTTGGGTTGTTAACTGGATTTGTCTTGGCATTCGTGGCTTCTTGTTTTTCTGTTTTTGATTATAATTTGTGCACTGCATTGTTAGGAGCTAGTAAAACAAGCATTTCGCTGCACCCGCTATAACATCTGCTTAGCTGTGTATGCGACCAGTAAACTTTTATTTGATTTGAAATCCACTATGATTATTATTTGACCCTGCTGATCATCTTTAAACGTTTGAACATCTTGAAGAACGATCTGGCTTTAATGGTTATGTACTCTAATAATCTCCTCCTGGCACAGCCAGAAGAGGACTGGCCACCCCTTGGAGACTGGTTCATCACTAGGTTTTTTCCTAGGTTCCTGCCTTTCTAAGGAGTTTTTTCTAGCCACTGTACTTCTACATCTGCATTGCTTGCTCTTTGGGGTTTTAGGCTGAGTATCTGTATAAGCAATTTGTGACAACTGCTAATGTAAAATTACCTTTATAAAATACATGTGATTGATAGAACAGGCATTGGTCCAGGCTAGGTATGCTCGTTATGGCCCCTGTAGGCCAGGAGATCATTATGGGCTAGCACCATGGTCCCCTGTCCCCTCCCTGCTGGTCCTTTGGACAAAATTATGGAGCTACGGTGTCCAGGAATGATTCCCTTGCCCAGAGGGTTAAGCTCTTGCAGTGTACCAGCCTACAGCCCCTGTGGGCCTGGAGGTCAGGGTGGGTGAGCACCATGTTATCCTTCAGAGCACCAGCCCTGAGAACACCAGTGCACCTGACTGTGTCCAGCTCTCCCCACTGCTGGTGCTACCAATGATCATCTTTGAGAGGAGCATGGAATCATGGCAAGCAGGGTCTCACCCAGGCAGGTCCCAGACCAGTGAGAGTGCCGGTGAAGGCCCATCCTCTAAGAGAAATAGATCAGAGGACGATATTGATAGGTAGCCCAGTTAAGGTAGCTCTTAAAATACATTTTGTATTATTGTATTTAACTCACATGATGGACAATAAAGTACTTTTCTATTTTACAGTGCTTTCAGAAAGTATTGAGACCCCTTCCATTTTTCCACATTTTGTTATGTTTCAGCATTATTCTAAAATGGATTCAATAAAACATTTTTCCTCATCAATCTACACACAATACCCCATAATGACAAATACTTATTTACATAAGTATTCCGACCCTTTGCTATGAGACTCAATTGAGCTCAGGTGCATCCTGTTTCCATTGATCATCCTTGAGATGTTTCTACAATTTCATTGGAGCCCAGCTATGGTAAATCCAAATGATTGGACATGATTTGGAAAGGCACACACCTATCTATATAAGGTCCCACAGTTGACACTGCATGTCAGAGTAAAAACCAAGGCATGAGGTCGAAGTAATTGTACGTAGAGCTCCGAGACAGGATTGTGTCGAGGCACAGATCTGTAGCATTGAAGATCCCCAAGAACAGTGGCCTCCATAATTCTTAAATTAAAGAAATCTGAAACCACCAAGACTGGGAGACTAGTCAGGATTGAGGGTATGATGAACGGAGCAAAGTACAGAGAGATCCTTGATGAAAACCTGCTCCAGAGCACTCAGGACCTCAGACTGGGGCGAAGGTTCACCTTCCAACAGGACAACAATCCTAAGCACACAGCCAAAACAACGCAGGAGTGGCTTCGGAACAAGTCTCTGAATGTCCTTGAGTGGCCCAGCCAGAGCCCGGACTTGAACTCAATCTAACATATCTGGAGAGACCTGAAAATAGCTGAGCAGCGACACTCCCAATCCAACCTGGCAGAGCTTGAGAGGATCTGCAGAGAAGAATGGGAGAAACTCCCCAAGACAGGTGTGCCAAGCTTGTAGGGTCATACCCAAGAAGACTCGAGGCTGTAATCGCTGCCAAAGGTGCTTAAACAATGTCTGGATACTGATGTAAATGTGATATTTCAGTTTTACATTTTTTATACATTTGCAAAAATGTCTAAAAAACTGTTTTTGCTTTGTCAATAAGGGGGTATTGTGTGTACAGTCGTGGCCAAAAGTTTTGAGAATTACACAAATATTCATTTCCACAAAGTTTGCTGCTTCAGTGTCTTTAGATATTTTTGTCAGATGTTACTATGGAATACTGAAGTATAATTACAAGCATTTCATACGTATCAAAGGCTTTTATTGACAATTACATGAAGTTGATGCAAAGAGTCCATATTTGCAGTGTTGACCCTTCTTTTTCAAGACCTCTGCAATCCGCCCTGGCATGCTGTCAATTAACTTCTGGCCCAGATCCTGACTGATGGCAGCCCATTCTTGCATAATCAATGCTTGGAGTTTGTCAGAATTTGTGGGTTTTTGTTTGTCCACCCGCCTCTTGAGGATTGACCACAAGTTCTCAATGGGATTAATGTCTGGGGAGTTTCCTTGCCATGGACCCAAAATATTGATGTTTTGTTCCCCGAGCCACTTAGTTATCACTTTTGCCTTATGGCAAGGTGCTCCATCATGCTGGAAAAGGCATGGTTCATCACCAAACTGTTCATGGATGGTTGGGAGAGGTTGCTCTCGGAGGATGTGTTGGTACCATTCTTTGTGAGTGAACCCACTCCCTTGGCTGAGAAGCAACCCAACACATGAATGGTCTCAGGATGCTTTACCGCATGACACAGGACTGATGGTAGCGCTCACCTTGTCTTCTCCGGACAAGCTTTTTTTCCGGATGCCCCAAACAATCAGAAAGGGGATTCATCAGAGAAAATGAATTTACCCCAGTCCTCAGCAGTCCAATCCCTGTACCTTTTGCAGAATATCAGTCTGTCCCTGATGTTTTCCCTGGAGAGAAGTGGCTTCTTTGCTGCCCTTCTTGACACCAGGCCATTCTCCAAAAGTCTTTGCCTCACTGTGCGTGCAGATGCACTCATACTTGCCTGCTGCCATTCCTGAGCAAGCTCTGTACTGGTGGTGCCCCGATCCCGCAACTGAATCAACTTTAGGAGACAGTCCTGGCGCTTGCTGGACTTTCTTGAGTGCCCTGAAGCCTTCTTCACAACAATTGAACCACACTCCTTGAAGTTCTTGATGATCCGATAAATGGTTGATTTAGGTGCAATCTTACTGGCAGCAATATCCTTGCCTGTGAAGCCCTTTTTGTGCAAAGCAATGATGACGGCACGTGTTTCCTTGCAGGTAACCATGGATGACAGAGGAAGAACAATGATTCCAAGCACCACCCTCCTTTTGAAGCTTCCAGTCTGGTATTCGAACTCAATCACCATTACAGAGTGATCTCCAGCCTTGTCTTCGTCAACACTCACACCTGTGTTAACGAGCGAATCACTGACTGTCAGCTGGTCCTTTTGTCGCAGGTCTGAAATGCAGTGGAAATGTTTTTTGGGGGATTCAGTTCATTTGCTTGGCAAAGAGGGACTTTGCAATTAATTGCAATTCATCTGATCACTCTTCATAACATTCTGGAGTATATGCAAATTGCCATCATACAAATTGAGGCAGCAAACTTTGTGAAAATTAATATTTGTGTCATTCTCAAAACTTTTGGCCACGACCGTAGATTGATGAGGGGAAAAAAATGATTTAATAAATGTAATCAAAATGTGGAAAAAGTCAAGGGGTCTGAATACTTTCCGAATGCATTGTATGTCTCTGTAGTACCAAAGGGCTGCCATAGGACTGCCACAGAATCGATTTCAGCCAGAGGACACACCCTCTAAGACGAAAAAATTATCAGAGGACTCTGACAGTCTCCTCACCTCTAGGGTCACCTGTAAAAGGAGCAGGGAGTACAGTCCTTCAACAAGCCCAGGCTGCTGACAGCTAGAGGGAAATCCTCTGAACATAAAAGGAAGTATGAGGAGGACAGTGGCATTCTCAGTGTGCTAGTCCCAAATGTACCTTCAGTCTCCCGGAAGAGGACCTGGGAATCAGCCAGTGTCCGGGAAACTCAGAGTCCATATAGAGTCCGAAGATACAGAGGGTCCAGTGAGGACAGTGACTTGTCTCAATTTAAATAGACCAATCTGAACTAAACTTGTGCACATTGTTGCATTTCTTTTGTTGTATTTACGTTGCAATAATTGTATTGTGGTTCCAACTAACCAATCATGTCCCATGTGGTGCATTTATTACAGCATTATTAAATTATACTAATTTAAATAGGAAAACATATATATTTTAAATCTACATTGTCCTTGTGTTTGTTATTATCATTGAGATAAGATTTCATTATGGCTTACAAATGGTTTACCGGACGGGTACATTACATTTTGACTGGGTAGATACGTTTAGCATTTAGCCTAAATCAATTATTGACCAAAGTCAATACATTTTTAAGGAAATGTATGACATTGTCTCCTAGAGTACATATAATAACCAATAAACTCATTGAATATAAAAGTCTTTCTTTATTGCTCATAAATTCTGCAAAGAGGGCTCAGCAATGCAGCGGTTTCAGGTCTGCGAAAGTAAAAGCGCTAAAATTAATAAACGGAAGGGGACGTCAACCAAATACAGCGCAATGTTTGTCATTTAATATTTAATCCCGAGCGCAGGGTTTCCGCACTGTGCTTTTTCCTGGATGCTACGAAAACAATATAAGGGAGGGTTGAATCGTGTAACAGACCGCCCCATATAAACAAGCAACTGTTATGTCTATTGTGACTGTTCAACAGACATAGGTAAACGAAATCTGTCGTTTTACTACGACAGTTTTGAAAACTAACTAGCTAGTCTTTGTAATAGCCAAATAATCAATTGAAATGGAGCGGTGGAAAGGCAGAGTAGCTCTCGTGACTGGAGCCTCGGTCGGGATTGGAGCGGCTGTTGCACGGGCACTTGTCCAACACGGCATGAAGGTTGTGGGATGTGCCAGGAATGTTGACAAGATAGAGGTGAGTAAACATTAAACAATGTAAAAGTGAGAAAACTGTCGCTATCACTCAAAGTAGCGATCTGACAGTTCCTCGGTTGGCTGAAGTGCGCCAAAAGACCAGTGTGCAGCTAACTGGCAGTGGCTAGCTATAGCCATTTTTTCTCACCTACAGTCATTGTTTCTCACTGTATTAGATAGAGATACACAGTAGCTAGCTTTAGCCAGCCGATTCTAGTCTGCAATAGGTTTTCCTGCTATAGAATTCAGAATTAAAAGAATACATTTCTGATTTACTTTGGCCTAACCAATTAAAATAAATGTAACCTTTTAAACACAATTTACGCAAGCTTTACATGCGAGTTACAATGATGTAATGGTTTGCATATTTCTTGCTTTGCTATCTTAAAAAAAATCTATAATAGCCTGGAGTGAGGTTGCTCAATGCATAATGCATTTATTACAAAGTAGCACAAAGGCTAATATTAACATGTTATTACATAATAATGCCAGTCCTGATGTTTCTTTTTAGAAATCTTCATGTACCATTTTAAGAAAATGTTCAATTCATTTCCCAGTTATTAGCTAGCTAGCTACATATCTAATCACTATTATTCCGTTTTATACAACGGATGGGTCTAATCCTGAATGCTAATTGGTTAAAACTGCCTTCCAGACGGTGTCTATTCCACAAATTACCACCGCCTAAATCTATGAAGTTAAAATGCTTATTTACTCTCTTCAGTCTAACTGCGTAATTCACTGTCTCGTCAACCCAGCCAGGCAAATTATAAACTTGATCTCCACTATAAAAATAATCTAGACATGATATCACATTTCTTTTAGACTAACATTTAGCTTTCAACAGCAGAGATCTGTTTAAACCTTGCTGTCTTTTGTTGCTAATTTATTCATTACTCAACTTCATCTTGGGCCTAACAACACCCGTGACAATATATCCTCCAAACAGCGTCTTCTCGGGCATTATCACTTAAATACGCATTCTCATTCTCTCTTTCCTAAGATTGAGAAATATATGTGGCATGTCTTGTCAACATTGCATTACTGACAAAAGTTGTCTTCTAAAACAAGTGAATATACATTTGTTATTGTCACATACAGCAGATATGTGCAGTGAAATGTGTTGTTTTACAGGGTCAGCCATAGTAGTACAGTGCCTCTGGAGCACACACACACACACACACACACACACACACACACACACACACACACACACACACACACACACACACACACACACAGATTGTGCAACTGGCTTCTTCAGCCCTCCACCCATTTGCTGATCACCTGGCTTCCTGTCCTGTCAATTGTTAACTGCTCCAGCTTTGGCCAGAATAGAGTACCACAGTATGACTCATAATAAATATAAAACCTTGCAGTCAAATAGGGAAATGGTTCCAATTGTTTTGATAACCATGTAAATCTCAGTAGAACAAGGTGACTTTTATCAATATATTTGCCTGTATTTACCCGCAAAACAATAAATGCTAATTAGCTGCTGTCACGCCCTGACCTTAAGAGATCCTTTTTATTCTCTATTTTGGTTAGGTCAGGGTGTGACTAGGGTGTGTAGTCTAGTTTTTTTTTTATTTCTATGTTGGCCTGGTATGGTTCCCAATCAGAGGCAGCTGTCTATCGTTGTCTCTGATTCGGGATCATATTTAGGCAGCCTTTTTCCCACTGTGTTTTTGTGGTATCTTGTCTATGTATAGTTGCCTGCAAGCACTATATTGGCTTCACGTTTCATTTTGGCGCTTTGTTTTCTGTGAGTTTCATCAAATTAACATTAGGAACTCTATGCACGCTGTGCCTTGGTCCATTAATTCAACCAACGGTTGTGACAGAAGATCCCACCACCAACGGACCAAGCAGCGTGCCCAGGAGGAGCAGGGATCCTGGGCCTGGGAGGAAAGCCAGGAGTGGAGGACATCCTAGACTTGGGAGGAAATAATGTCAGGAGACAAAAGCCTGCCATGGAAACAGACGGAAGCAGCGAAGGAGGAACAATGACGACACCAGGGTTCGCGGCCAGGACGCAAGCCCAAAAGACAGCCCGAAAAATGTTTGGGGGGTGGCACACGGAGTTGTCGGCGGAGCCGAGGGGTGAACCAGAGCCAGTCAGGGAGTCGAGTGAGGAACTCAACGAAAGATTCCGGAGAGAGGTGTTGGCGTTGAGAGCGCTGCAGAGCGGGCGTGCTGAGGAGCATGACACCAGTCCGGTGTCATATGCACCAGTTTCACGCATCTGGCCTCCAGTGCGCCTCCCCAGTCTAGTACGTCCTGTGTCTCCTCCACGCACTCGCCCTGAGGTGTGTGTCACCGTTCCAGTACAATGTGTGCCGGTTCTACGCACCATGTCTCCAGTGCGCCTCCACAGCCCAGTGCGTCTTGTGCCAGCTCACAGCACTTGCCGTGCGAAGGTTGTCATCTGTCCAGGACACGTTGTGCCAGATCTATGCTCCAGACCTTCAGTGCGCCTCCACAGCCCAGTACGTCCTGTGCCGGCTCCACGCACCATGCCTCCTGTGCGTCTCCCCAGCCTGGTATGTCCTGTACCGGCTCCAGGCCCCCTGTGCGTCTCCCCAGCCTGGTACGTCCTGTGCCGGCTCCATGCACCAGGCCTCCAGCGACAGTCTGCAATCCAGAGACTCCAGCGACAGTTACCAGTCCGGAGCCTCCAGCGACGGTTCCCAGTCTGGAGCCTCCAGTGATGATCCATGGCCCTGAGCTTCCAGTGACGATCCATGGCCCGGAGCCTCCAGTGACAATCCATGGCCCGGAGCCTCTGGCGACAATCCACGGTCCAGAGCTCCTGGCGACGATCCATGGTCCTGAGCTTCCGGCAACGATCCCCGCACCAGAGTCGCCACCGAAGATGGCGGATCTGCGAGCGGAGCGGGGTCTACGTCCCGCACCGGAGCCGCCACCGAGGCTAGATGCCTACTGTCACGCCCTGACCTTAGAGATCCATTTTATTCTCTATTTTGGTTAGGTCAGGGTGTGACTAGGGTGGGTAGTCTAGTTTTTTAATTTGTATGTTGGCCTGGTATGGTTCCCAATCAGAGGCAGCTCTCTATCGTTGTCTCTGATTGGGGATCATATTTAGGCAGCCTGTTTTTGTGGGATCTTGTCTATGTATAGTTGCCTGCGAGCACTACATTGGCTTCACGTTTTGTTTTGGCGCTTTATTGTTTTCTGTGAGTTTCATCAAATTAACATGTGGAACTCTATGCACACTGTGCCTTGGTCCATTAATTCAACCAACGGTCGTGACAGCTGCTAACTGGACAAGAATGCCAAATCGAGGCAAAGGTAAGAATCTCTGGATTAACTGTCTAATGTTAGCTAAATGTAGTAATGAATAAATAGGCAAAATGTCTTTCATTTGACAGTTCTGTGTTTAGCAAAGGTTTCAGATAGAGATGACGTGCAGGAGCTTGCAGGGATTTGTGGACTTCCAAGATGTCTACTTTGAAGCTAATTAGCATTTTCAAATATGAGATTAAATAGAGACGAATATATTAATAAAAGTTTGTCCAGGCACATTGGTGCGGCTGGCTACTCGGTTAAGCGAGCAGTGTGTCAAGAAGCAGTGCTGCTTGGCAGGGTTGTGTTTCGGAGGACGCATGGCTCTCGACCTTTGCCTCTCCTGAGTCCGTAGAGGAGTTTCAGTGATGGGACAAAACTGTATTGAGAAAAAGGTGTAAAAGTCGCCAAAAATATATATACTGTAAATAAAAAAAAAACTAGTCACCTTGTCCGAGAGAGATTTACATGGTTATCAAAATATCACGCCAGGGTAAGCCTACATGAATCACAGCTCTTATTTTATTTCTGTGTTTCTATAATCTCTAAAGGGAAAAATGAATGGTGTAAAAACGATTGGAACCATTTCCCTGTTTGACCGCCTGGTTTTATGGGTATTATAACACCTCCACTGTGGGGCTCTATGGACCCCTGTCCTTGACTTCTGCAAAACACCACAGCCACTTAGTTTCTCTAGATCAATCAGAGATTAGAGCAGTGACGTGACGGCGTGCCATTGCAATCTATAGACCAGACTTATTATTTTCCATTGATACGGAAGCGTTTGTCCACTATTAAAAGTTTGGATTTGTTCCATTATTTAGGCTACAAAAAGTTACTGCAATGTTAAATCATCTTATTATTCTACAGGGTCTCCATTGTTTTGAAGGTTGGACAAACTCTGACATCTTTCTTGACCACAGAGAAAATTGCTTTACTATTCATTTTCATATTTTAGCAGACACTCTTACCCAGAGCAACTAGGTCTAAGTGCCTTGCTCAAGGGCACATCACCAGATGTGAGGGATTCGAACTAGTGACCTTTCAGTTACTGGCCCAATGCTCTTAACTGCTAGGCTACCTGCCACCCATTCAGCAACCTTTTGAATTTCAGGTTTCTGATATTGGAAATCACGGGTGATAAAAAGACAATAGGCTATTTGTTCTTTATTATAATATGCTTGGCTTTACACAAGATTCCACTGACACTTTTGCAACCACAGGCCATCTCCAATGTTTGGCCAAGAACTGAGGGAAAGATGTCAGAAGCTGGAAGGTGAAGAAGGAGCGACGAGTTTTCAACGCCCCCTCTCTCGGACAGACTGCATCACTTGTATGAGGCCTCTGAGCATTGTCTGTGTTTGAGCTGAAGGGGAAGGGGGGGCACAAAGCTGGCATTGTAGCATTGCCATGCCCACACTGGGGACTGGCTGTAACAGTGCCAAGCAGGGTATGCGCTCACTGAAACGGGGGCTTGTAACTAAGTGTCCATCACCATTTTGTGCTCTTTTTCTACATGGGGAAAATTGGGTGATGAGTACAATGTAGGCTACATATCCCAAGATAGCTATGTTCTTTGATAGCAGACAAGACACAGGTAGTTATAGACAGGTTTCCTAACAACATCAAAAGGATGCACACACATTGCATGAGTAGAAGGCTGTGTGTTATGATTCTGAACGGTCAGATAGCAACAATGACAAGAAGCTGCCGGGAATTATAGGTGACTTGTTTTATTTAACCAGGAAAGTCAGTTAAGAACAAATTCTTGTTTACAATGACAGCCTAGGAACAGTGGGTTAACTGCCATGTTCAGAACAGCAGATTTTTACCTTGGGGATTCGATCTAGCAACCTTTCCATTACTGGCCCAATGCTCTAACCACTAGGATTCCTGCCATTTTAGCTAGTTGAATTTGTTTTTGATACCATGTCTTGTTTTGAGGTGTTTTGACTTATACCACATCTAATGTTGATATGGTAAAGATTCGCAACTATGTCTTTGAGAAATAATAAGAGCTTATAAAATGTTATTATAGACAAAATATAGTTTACATGTTGTCAATAATTCTATAGTTCTAAACCAACCCAATATGTTTTGTCCTGAAGATCTGCACGCATCGGTTTCATTGCTAAACAACACACCCATCTATTAACCTAGATTAATCCCTATCTAGTCCCATGGCTAATGTTCCTATATTATCTGGTTGCCCAGTTCCTGTGTAACAAAAGCCTGAATGAGTGGAGTTTAAACTTTAGGGGGAATGTGACAGCAGTAGAGGCCAGTGTCACTGAGAAGGTAGAAAAATAGTAGAAAACAGAAAAGGAAACTATAATGAGATGGATGGAGATGTGTGGTCGCCAAGGGCTGCCTGCAGGAATGGGGAGATGGAATAGGAGCAACTTGGCTTCAAGAAGCAGGTGCCAGGCCATTACTGACATTAAACAATCCATTCTCTCATTGAAACTGATATTCAGCCGATCTAGCTACAGTAGGACTGTGGTGACCTCGTACCTTGCATAATGCTATAGTAATTACCAAGGTGTTTCAATATAATGAATCCTATGATAGTAGGTTGAGACCTTATGTTTCAGTGACTTCTTTAAGAAGATTCGCTATGCATTCATGGTCATCAATTGTATGCCTGTGCCAGCCCTACTCTGTTGTCGTTCACATTCAGGAGCTCTTTGACTGTCACATAAAAGCAAAGTGCCTTTGGCTATATTTAGGCTAGAGCAATAGCCTAGTCGTGCCACAGGCGTATTGATGGGTGTGTTTTGTTGTTCTCCAGTCCCCTTTGGGTGTTTTGCATAGAACTTCATTGATTTATAACTTAGACTTTCAGTAAGTTTGATTGGTTGAATGTTAAGAATGATAATAGATTTAAACAAAGATTGATGCCTTAGTTTGTCCTGCTTTGCCCCGCCATGTTACAGCAGTTGGTCATGTTTTGGGCCTAGTTTGTGGTTGCACCCACAGATGTCATACAGTGCACTCAAACTAATATAATAGCTATAGTAGGCTATAATTCACTTAGCAGATACATTTATCCAATGCGACTAAAGCAACATTTTAATACATTAGTGTTGGAACGATGCTTTGTACATTTCCTATCACGGGCCAACAAGCAGGTAAAAAGGCATCCCACTTGTGGTCAGATTCTGAACTGTAATTCACATAAAAATGGCGGCAGTACTTAATCGTCCCATGCTATTCCAATATAAATTGACTTTTTTTACTGTACAGTGAGTGTATAGTGCTAAATTTACCACATAGGACCACACAGGACTGTGCACTGAGACTTTAGACAAGATTGGTTTCAGTGTGACTGTGATGTGTGGCCCAGGCGGGAGTTTAGGACAAGCTGGAGAGGGGGCGATGAGGGTGTCTGTCATTTAATCTATGAGTGGCTGCACTATGGGCTCAGTCAATACCTAGAAGATGTATGAGTGGCGGTGCCTGGCATGATGCAGTTCCAGCAGGACAATCATGGTGTCATCTTTGGATCTAGTGTGAAATAATTCAGCTAGAATATTCCACTGACCTTGGCTTGAAGGGGAGACGAGGGGCTAACAAAGAGGGAGGGGCCCCAGACCCCTGTCTCAGTTGGTGTCCTTTTGATTGGTCGGAAGTTTCTAAGGTCAACTTTTTTTGATATCCAACCATCTTCATCATTAGCATATCTTAACATTTCTGTGTCATTATTTGAACAGAGACCTTCAGTGATGCTTACTGCTGCATAATTGTGGGAAATAATGGGTCACCCTAGCCTACTTTCAAGTACCTTTGTTCAATGTGCCCTGAGCTGCAATAGACAATCTTCTATAAACATAATGATTTTATACGTTTGATAAATAATCCTACATTTGAACTGTTATTGCCAATGGCGAGCAGGTCAGTTGTAAAGCCAGTGACAATAATGGACTTATTATCAGATTTTCCTACACAACCCCCCAGTCCAGCCCAGTTTGTCATGTTTGCCAAAGATGGACCAGTGTACAGTATGTAAGGGTATATTTGGCGTTGCTCTGCTTGTGAAGGATAGGATTCGATAGGGAGCTGAAGAGGATCGGTCTGGCCCTGGCCTTCAGTGATAGGAGTAGTGTGCTGTGCTGCTGTGCCTGGCCTGCATCTTAAAGCTGCTTTGAAAGAACATACTGTAGGTCTATAAATCACACAGGCAGAATGCATTTGACATGACAGCCAACTTTATTTAGCCTTGTACAGCACCGTGAGGCTCCAGGAATATGTGGTTGAATCCTTTGATTAGCTGTGTGTTAATGTCAGCATGTCAGCAGAGCTTTAGTGGTACAATGGCCCTGGTCAGTCCGGACCACTGGTTTCACTGTAGCAGACAGTGGCAGTCAGTGCTGTTTAAGATGAGGGATGACGATAATTTTTTGAGTGAGCAATGGCCTTATTTCTATTACTGCATATTGAATGACTGTTATTCAAATTCCATTCACCATGTTCAATGTAACAGCGATAGGTTTAGGCTACTACTCAAATTGTCCCAATACCCATCATGAGGTTGCCACAACCTAGCCTATGAATGAACGTTTACAACTAGGTGCACACAGGTCGAGAGAAAAATTTGAAGTGACAGTCACTGACACATGGACAGACAGTGACACATTCAATACCGCCTTGCACACTCTTGCCTGATTCTAGCTGATATAGGGTGTAATCGTTAGTCTAACAGTTGCAAACGAGAGTTTCTATTGAATAAATTCAGGTATGTTTATCCCCGTTTTGTTCCGTTTAAGAAACATTTTTAAATAGAATTGGCGGAATGAATACACCCCTGATCATGCGTAAACACAGTCCACGTTCATAACAGCCACGTTTTATTCCTTCTCGCATCTATGTGCTCTCCACCTCTCATCTTTTCCCTTCATCGCTTGTGGACATCAGTGCACAACACATCAGATGTATGTGCCCAGGCGAATACACCTTTCCAACCAAACCATATCATAACTGCTACACACAGCCTACATCGCTGTCACCATATTAGCTAAAGTAACGTCATAGCCAACATAGCTAATAGAACTAACGCGTTAATAAACCTAATACAATCATGCAGTAACATTACAGTGTACAGTCAGTAAGCAGTTTAGCACTTTAAGTCGGCGGGCCCCTGTGGCAATAAATTAGTAAAACCAAAAGCTTACCTTGACTTAGAAGAGTTCCAGTGTTGTGTTGGATAGTCATAGCCAGCTAGCTAACATAGCATCCCTCTGTTTGAGCAGGGTGTTTGAGTAGGCTAAACTAGCTATCTGTATTTGCTAGCTAAGTAAGTGAAACTGAAAGTGAAAAGAATGACAATGTCTCTCTCGCTCTCTTGCTTCGCCTTTCATTTGTTCAAAACTGTTCAACTATTGTCTTTCTCTCTCTTCGAGTCAACTACTCAGCACATTTTATGCACTGCAGTGCTAGCTAGCTGTATCTTATGCTTTCAGTACTAGATTCATTCTCTGATCCTTTGATTGGGTGGACAACATGTCAGTTAAGAGCTCTGATACGTTGGAGGACATCCTCTGGAAGTTGTTAAAATTGCAGTGAAAGTCTAAGGAAGGGGGTGAGAACCATGCGTCTCCTGGGTTTTGTATTGAAGTCAATGTACACATAGGATGACGGAAGCTAGCTGTCCTTCGGCTACACCATAGTGCTACTCTACAGAGTGCTGTTGAGGCATTGCAAAATAGAATGTTTTAATCAATTATTTGGTGAAGTGATTATATTTAGTACAGTTTTATCTAAAAAGGATAACTTTTTAAATGTTTTTTAAACAATTACAATGGCAAAGTCACAATAATCACAAGAATGCCTTCAGATCAAAGTCTACGTTGAGACCGAAGGGAGCAAGGGTCTTGCTAGCTAACAGTACACTTTAACTTCAAATGAAAATGACTTTCTGTCAACATTAGAAACATGTCATATCTGAAAATGTAGCTATCTAGACTATCTTACCCGTGCTCTGAAATTGGAGTAGATATCCAGAGCAAATTTACCAGCTATCAGCAGTTGTCACAGTTGTCACAGTGACATTCTAATGAAATGGTTACTTGCATAGTGGAGTCTTTTGTTAAGACATGTAGCTATCTAGCTAGGTAAGCAATGAACCATAATCCCAACTCATAACTTTACTACCCTGCATGAATCTGCAGGTAGCTAACCAATCAGGTTCAATGTTAGCTAACTAACAGTAGGTTGAAACTAGCAAGTGGCTCTGAGATATGAATAATAAGATCATACACGTAACGAGCCAGCCAGCTAACATTAGCTAGCTAGCTAACAGTACACTTTAACTTGAAATGAAAACAACTTTCTGTCAAAATTAGAAATGTGTAATATCTGAAAATGTACCCTGCTAGACTATCTTACCCATATATATCATGGATGGACGCCTCTCCCTGTCACGAATGCCATGGCTGCCCTTAGTTTAAAGATGTGATCCGGAGAGAGGTGTTTTCTCCATCTCCTTACCTATCATGCTCTATCGAGCTCGGTCCTCCAGAAAGTGGAGAGCAACACTTATGCAATTCTACTACGAGATAAAACAAATTTAAATCCGCTTTAGACTGGATTACCTACACATACTGACCAGCTCAATAGACAGAAGTGTGCTATATGGTAGACCAATCCGAACTCATCTCTCGGCATGTCCAGCCGGTGCTGCCTTTTTCTGTGGCTAAACCAACTAGGCTCGTAATTGAAGAAGTTATTCATATTTGCAGATGGAATACAAGTCTGTTATTAAGGCACATGAAAGTTCACATGTTCCAGAAAGCATTTCTGCCAAAAATCGTTTAGATTAAAAAAAAACATTTACATTCAAATGTCTCTCCTGTGAGGTAGTGACCTGCGACATATGCCTAGTTTCTGGAAATGAGTCACATTATAAAATAAGGCTGTAACATAACAAAATGCGGAAACAGTCAAGGGATCTGAATGCACTGTATCTCTTCGAGCTATCAGAAAAGGGATGTCACCCTTCCATAAAGAAATGTCACCATAATCACCCGTGGATTGTCTTGACAAACAAATCAGTGTCTTTTCAGCTGTCTGTTATGTCAGGGTGTCAATGCTCAGGAATAGACCCAGCAAGAATGTTGATGGACTGTGAAAGTCCCTTTCTCCTTTTCTCTCTTTCCATCAATTTACCACTTGAGCTTCTCAACATCATGTTTGCTTTGATATTGAAAAGCCTATTTGGTTTTGATTTCAATAAAAAGCTATGGTTTTAGTTGAGAAGCAAAGGTTCAACAAATGCAATATACTGTAGGTGTAGTAATTCGAACCCTTTTGTCATACCTTTCACTGTATGCCAAAACTGCATAAGACATGATCTTATTCTTGGCACAACATGCTCAATCATGTTTCAAAGGACTGGAGCCTGACACTGTAGAGAGTTTGTGAGTCTTTTCCCTGCTCTGGCTCCGTATTCCTGTAGTTTTAAATGAGGCTCAGTGGCCTGGTCCCAGATCTTTTTGTGCTGTCTTGCCAATTCCTATGGTCATTTTCATGCCAAAAGACCAATCGACCATAGTAGTTGGCAAGACAACACAAACAGACCTGGGACCAGGCTATGGGCTCAGTCAGTGGATTGTGAATAGTTTTGTCTCTCTGCCTGGCCCCAGCCCGCCACCACCCATTGTTTCTGTGAGACTGTCACCGTGGTGCCACTGGAGTGACATGCCCCCCCCAACTCCCCCCTCTTGTAACTGTGGGTTCTAGGCGGTTAGCCAGTCTGAAGTTCAGTTTGCTCATGAGTAGTTTTCACACAGCAAAGCAAGGCTTTGAAGTGGGTCAGACCAGTAAGGGGTGACTTCACGTTATTTTACTCTCTTTCTTTCTCTCTCACTTTCTCTGTCTCTCTCTTTCCATCATCCAGCTTCTTAACATCAAGTTTGTTTTAATTTTGAAAAGCCTATTTGGTTTTGATTTCAATAAAAAGCTAGGGTTTTAGTTGAGAAGCAAAGGTCCAACAAATGCGATATATACTGTAGGTGTTGTAGTTTTGACACTTTTGTCATACCTTTTACTGTATGCCAAAACTGCATAAGACATGATCTTATTCTTGGCACCTCTCTCACAGGTGACGATCAATGTTAGTTTTAGCTGTTTGGGAAAATCTGCATTCTCATGACCTAAACAAAATGCGTATTCAGTCCCTGAAAAAAAATCCCTGTGTCTGCATGTTGAAGTACCTGCAGTGCAGGTAGGGTATTTGATTAGTCAGTTCACCCTGCAGCTCATCTGCTTATCACTAATTCATTGGCAGCAGTTTGTCTGACCCACAGGACTTTTCCACTGACTTTTGATTTTCCATTGGGATCTAAGTGGATAAACTACTGCATCTAGCCTATCTGATGATGTGGTGATTTTCCCCGTTTCAGAACGCTTTCTTCGGGTTTGGTGCCTAATGAACATGACCCTGTTCTCTGTGTTCACCCTGTGGAGCTCTTTCTCTTTCTTTAGTACCTAGCCTGGCCCTGTGTGTCTGTTGGTCCTCAGGCAGGCACATCCTTTCACGCTGCTGTGGCTTCAGCAGACGGGATTACTATGTCTGCAACTCTGCATGTGCTCTCCATCTCTCTCTGAAGTCGCTCAGACCTTGGTTCAAAAGTATTTTTTTCCTTTCAAGTGCTTTAGCTGTGCTTGATTGAGCCTGCCTGGTGCAATGGAACCAACGAAATAGTCCCAAAACCACTCAAGCAAACACTCAACTAATTTGGAACTTTTCAAATACTATTTCAACCCATGTCTGCTCTGAAGTGCTCTCTGTGGGGAAGGTTGAGGGGGGAAAGTGGGGAAAAAAAACAGTAAAGAAGAACCACCTAAGTGCCACTGAGGTGTTGGAGCTAGAGGCTCTGACCAGAAGGATGTGAGAGAGAGGAGAGAGAGAATTATGCAATACACTGACCGAACTAAATCACAAAACACTGAGACAAGAGCTAGGTTCATTGAGTTCATATTTTCCAGTGGAGGAGGGGACAAATACTGCAGAGGAAAAGGAATATAGCTACAGTACAAATCCAGAGGGAATGCAGAAGTGATGAGACTGTCACGGCGGCACAGTGTGCACTAAGGCTGGGATTTGCCAGGGACCTCACAATCCGATATTATCACCATGCTTAGGTGCCAATACGATATGTGTTGCCATTCTAACGACTCTATATGTATTGCAATTTGATGTTGCTAACTATATAAATGTCTGCTGCAAAGAGACGACAGAGCATGAGGGGAAGTAAATGTGCTGAAAACATGTTGACTCACTATTTAAAAAGAAGAGAGTCAAATATCGATATAATATACAGTACAAGTCAGAATTTTGGACACACCTACTCATTTCAGGGTTTTTCTTTATTTGACTATTTTCAACATTGTAGAATAATATTGAAGACATCAAAACTATGAAATAACACATATGGAATCATGTAGTAACCACAAAAGTGTTAAACAAATCAAAATATATTAACATTTGAGATTCTTCTTTGCCTTGATGACAGCTTTGCACACTCTTGGAATTCTCTCAACCAGCTTCACCTGGTAGTAGTAGTCACCTGGAATACACTTCAATTTTACAGCTGTGCCTTGTTAAAAGCAAATGCTCAATGTTTTTGATAGATTTCAACTAGTATTTGAACCCAGATCTGCTTTTCCTCATGCCAGTGCCAGCCTTTTTCTGTATCAAAATGGGGCTTAGGTGGTGGGTGTGGTGGGGCATGGCCATGGGCGTGACCAATGAAGCGGTGCTGACCGAACATTTTCGGTCAGCCCTCTTGTTGACCGCAGTGACAAAATGTAGCTGTTTTAAAGCAGGTTTCCTGCAATTCTACACATTTGGCCAAGGCTTATTGTAATGTCTACGCTAACAAACTGGAAGCGAGTACAGGGAGTGAATTTAACCTGTGAATTTAACTTGCGATGAGCAATCCCGTATCCGGGAGCGTAATTATAGCCTCAAGCTCATTACCATAACGCAGCGTTAACTATTCATGAAAATCGCAAATGAAATAAATATATTGGCTCACAAGCTTAGCCTTTTGTTAACAACACTGTCATCTCAGATTTTCTAAAAATGCTTTTCAACCATAGCTACACAAGCAGGCAACATTTTCACAAAAACAAGAAAAGCATTCAAATAAAATAATTTACCTTTGAAGAACTTCGGATGTTTTCAATGAGGAGACTCAGTTAGATAGCAAATGTTCAGTTTTTCCCAAAATATTATTTGTGTAGGAGAAATCGCTCCGTTTTGTTCATCACGTTTGGCTAAGAAAAAAACCCGAAAATTCAGTCATTACAACGCCAAACTTTTTTCCAAATTAACTCCATAATGTCGACAGAAACATGGCAAACGTTGTTTAGAATCAATCCTCAAGGTGTTTTTCACATATCTATTCGATGATAAATCACTCGTGGCAGTTTGGTTTCTCCTCTGAACAAAATGGAAAAATGCACGCACCTGGAGATTACGCAATAGTTTCGACGGAGGACACCGAGCGGACACCTGGTAAATGTAGTCTCTTATGGTCAATTTTCCAATGATATGCCTACAAATACGTCACAATGCTGCAGACACCTTGGGGAAACAACAGAAAGTGTAGGCTCATTCTTGGCGCATTCACAGCCATATAAGGAGACATTGGAACACAGCGCATTCAAAATCTGGCTCACTTCCTGTATGAAATTTCATCTTGGTTTCGCCTGTAGCATTAGTTCTGTGGCACTCACAGACAATATCTTTGCAGTTTTGGAAACATTTTATTTCCAAAGCTGTCAATTATATGCATAGTCGAGCATCTTTTCGTGACAAAATATCTTGTTTAAAATGGGAGCGTTTTTCATCCAAAAATGAAATACTGCCCCCAGAGGTTCAAGAGGTTAATAAATAAACGAACATGGCACAAAACAAGAAACATGAGCAGCATACAGACACAAACACAGAAACAGAGTCAACGCCTGAGGAAAGAGCCAAAGGAATCACAGATATAGGAGAGGTCATCAGGAAGGTGATGGAGTCCAGGTGAGTCTCATGAGGCGCAGGTGCACGTAACGATGGTGGCAGGTGTGCGTAATAATTACTAAACTGGCGACAACGAGCACCAGAGAGGGGAAGCGGGAGTAGATGTGACACTTATGCTATCTGAGTGACTTAAACATTATATCAAAATCAATGGGAGCCCATCCTAGGACAAAAATACTCTTGAATGCATCATTTTTACATTTTAGATTCTCCCTGACTGTGTAGCGTTTAATTTGGTGATTGTTAGTTCTCAAAGGTGATCTTATAAAAAATATATATAGGTCCATTATCTTTTCTACATACTTTCTATCTGGTATTAGTAGTTTAAGTTTACAGTTTTCTTTTTACTGTTTGGACATAGGCATCCCGAGAAAAAAAAAAACTTAGGTGGCCAGCCCAAGACTTTTCTATGCAGAAAAATGCTGGTCTACTAGAGTTGGGTCTTCACCTCTCCTCAGCCACAGTGATGTACATTAGGCCAGGGGTTCTCATACTTTTTGGGGACGGGACCCCTTTTGTGATATCAAATTAATCAGGGATCCCCTCATAACTCGAGTAAGAATTTTTTTTAATGAGTGGAGTATTAGCTATACATATTTAAAAGAAATATGCATGACTTACTGACATGGAGTGTTCCATGTTCCTGCTGGTAGCAGGCCTCAACTTGGATGCAGGGAAATGTCCTGCCTTGGAGTATTGTTATATTCATCTCCACCAGGTGCCTGAAAATCACATGACAAACCTGCATAGATTAACAAAAGAAAATGGTAACTGTATTTATTCAATTGAAGTCATGACAACCGTGGATTCTTTACACAGCAGTGTACAGGTTTTTGTTGCAGCACCTCACTACCACCTCATTCAACTAATTGTGGTCTAAATTGAACAAAAACTTATACAGTTTAGTCCCCTGGGACAGAAATCGCCCATGTCTGTATTATTGAATGACCTTCTCAACTTACAAGCTTAGCTACCTACAATTCTGCATGATAGAACTAGATCCACATGTTATTCTCTATCTAACCTTGTGAATACACTCGAAGGACAAGATGATTTTCCTGGTGGCTGGGCGCTGGAGTGGCAGCGTAGCCTAGTGGTTAGAGTGTTGGACTACTAACCGAAAGGTACAAGGTACAAATCTGTCATTCTGCCCCTGAAGAAGGCAGTTAACCCACTGTTCCTAGGCCATCATTGAAAATAAGAATTTGTTCTTAACTGACTTGCCTAGTAAAATCAAGGTAAAAAAAAGTTCTTTACATCTGTCTGGGTGTTAGGGATGTGCTTCAACCTGAGGAAAAGAGCAGAGAGGGGGAGGAAATCAGTGCTGGTTCAAGTTGCCTAGAACCACAACTACCTACCTTTTGTGACTAGGGGGCAGTATTTTCATTTTTGGAAAAATAACGTTCCCGTAGTAAATGGGATATTTTGTCAGGACAAGATGCTAGAATATGCATATAATTGACAGCTTAGGATATAAACACTCTAAAGTTTCCAAAGCTGTAAAAATATTGTCTGTGAGTATAACAGAACTGATATTGCAGGCCTGAGAAAAATCCAATCCGGAAGTGACTCATCTTTTGAAAGCTCTGCGTTCCAATGCGTCCCTATTGAGCAGTGAATGGGCTATCATCCAGATTACTTTTTCTCCGTATTCCCCAAGGTGTCTACAGCATTGTGACGTAGTTTTACGCATTTATGTTGAAGAATACCCGTAAGCGGCTACATTGCGCAACTGGTCACCTGATGGCTCCCAGAGTGATTCTCACGTAGAATACAGAGGTAGCCATTATTCCAATCGGTCCTACTGGAAAACCAATTGTCCCGGTGGATATATTATCGAATAGATATTTGAAAAACACCTTGAGGATTGATTATAAACAACGTTTGCCATGTTTCTGTCGATATTATGGAGCTAATTTGGAAGATTTTTCGGCGTTTTCGTGACTGCAATTTCCCGGCGATTTCTCAGCCAAACGTGAAGAACAAACGGAGCTATTTCGCCTACAAAAATAATATTTATGGAAAAAAGGAATATTGGCTATCTAACTGGGAGTCTCGTGAGTGAAAACATCCGAAGCACATCAAAGGTAAACTATTTAATTTGATTGCTTTTCTGATTTCCGTGACCAAGTTACCTGCTGCTAGCTGGACAAAATGCTATGCTAGGCTATCGATAAACTTACACAAATGCTTGTCTAGCTTTGGCTGTAAAGCATATTTTGAAAATCTGAGATGACAGGGTGATTAACAAAAGGCTAAGCTGTGTCTCAATATATTTAACTTGTGATTTTCATGAATATGAATATTTACTAGGAATATTTACGTCCGTTGCGTTATGCTAATTAGTGTCAGTCGATGATTACGCTCCCTCATGCGGGATGGGGAGTCACTAGAGGTTAAATGTGCCATATGTTTTACATTTGACATATTCATAAGCTTGATCAAGTTGTCACCAGTTTCTTTTTAGCTAGTCTATTTGCAGTGAAATTAAGAGGGACATTTTTCTTGACAACTTTTTCACTCACCAATTAATTAATCAATCAATAAATGAAGTAGTTTGACAAAAAGTGTTCAAAAGTTGGTAACAAGTCTTGAAAATATAGCTATAGTTTTTAGAAACCTAGCTAACATTAGCTACACTGCAGTGATGATGGTGGGAGTTAGCTAGCTACCTTTCCCCCAGCAGTTTAAATTTAGCTAGTTTTCTAGCTAAAGTTAATGGAATTTATATAAACTATCAATCAGAAGGTTAACTAGCAAATATAATTGTTTTCCCCTTGTATCTAAATCTAGGATGAATGTCCGAGGCCAGATAGCTAACGCAACAGCGGCTGTCATTGAAATGGTTGGAGTTCATCTGAAATGTACCATTATATTTCACATGATATGTAAACTACTGTCATGCCTTTTCACCTCCCTCCCCCCCATTTGATTGATGGAACAATCCAGTCAATTGTTAGGTGACTGTGGTTTTGGCAGAGGGAACTGATTGGTCAGGAGTAAAGGTCCTGCCCCCAGAGCGGAAATCAAGATTTTACTTCCTACAAATTTACAAAACTTTCTACAACGTGACAACAGTGACAGAACTCTGAGCACACACAGATTCAAAATCTACAAGTGTATTTTTGATTCACAGCAGAATATTTGTAGTTGTAAATGGACTTGCAATAATTCAGACAGTTTTTAGCAAATTGTATTACATGTATTCAAATGTGAAGTTACAAGTTTGCGACCGTTGGTAAATCTTTCATACATCATGATACAAGCTTGCGAAATTAAATTACACATTTGCGAATCGTCCTTGCAACTATGAATCTGAATGTGCTACCACGAAATTCTAAATAGAAACTCAAGTAGTTCTGTCATCATTATAATCCCTTACCAACCTGCCTCTGGAAGCAATGTCAGCACAATAACTGTTTGTCAGGAGCTTCATGAAATGGGTTTCCATGACTGAGCAGCCGCACACAAGCCTAAGATCACCATGCGCAATGCCAAGTGTTGGCTGCAGTGGTGTAAAGCATGCCGCCATTGGACTCTGGAGCAGGGGAAACGCATTCTCTAGAGTGATGAATCACCCTCCACCATCTGGCAGTCCAACGGACAAATATGGATTTGGCGGATGCCAGGACAATGCTACCTGCCCGAATGCATAGTACCAACTGTAAAGTTTGGTGGAGGAGTAATGGTCTGGGGCTATTTTTCATGGTTCAGCCTAGGCCCCTAACATGCTGTCCAGACCGAACATGCGCGTGGCACTATCTCGCGCATGTTGATTTTGTACATCCACACCAGACGCGATCCAGACACACAGGTTGAAATATTAAAATTAACTCTGAACCAAATACAGGTTGAAACATTCATGGACATTTAGCTAGCTAGCTTTCTGTTGCTAGCTCATTTGTATTGGGATATTAATATTGGGTTGTTATTTTACCTGAAATGCACAAGGTCCTTTTTTTCTGGGTCTTTGTAGAATTTTTAACCATTTTGAGTCACACAAAAGCATGTGTTCTCTACTTCGACATTTAATCCACAGATAAAAGGGAAACTAATAGGAGCAGGTTTCTGGGCACGATAGCATAGATTCGAGGCATAGTGTACAGACAAAAGGTAAGGTAGGATGTGAGTACATTGGAGGTAAACCTAGGCATTGAGTAATGAAGAGAGAGATATAGTCTCTAGAGATGTTTAAACCAGGTGATGTCATCGCATATGTAGGAGGTGGAACAACATGGTTGGTTAAGGCATATTGAGCAGGGCTAGAGGCTCTACAGTGAAATAAGACAGTAATCACTAACCAGGACAGTAATGGACAAGGCATATTGATATTAGAGAGAGGCATGCGTAGCCAAGTGAACAAATGGGTCCAGTGAGTGGTTGGGCTGGTTGGGGACACAGCGATTCAGACAGTTAGTAGGCTAACAAGCTAACAGTTAGTAGGCCGGAGCTAAACAAGCTAGCAGCTAGTAGACCAGGGCAAGCTAGCAGTTAGCAGGCCGGGTTAGCAAGCAAGCAGTTAGCATGGGCTAGCAGTTAGTAGACCAGGGCAAGCTAACAGTTAGCAGACCGGGTTAGCAAGCAAGCAGTTAGCAGACCGGGCAGGCAAGCTAGCAGTTAGCAGACCTGATTAGCAAGCAAGCCGTTAGCAAGGGCTAGCAGTTAGCAGACCGGGCAGGCAAGCTAGCAGTTAGCAGACCAGGGTCCGGCAGTTAGCAGACTGGGTTAGCAAGCAAGCAGATAGCAGGGGCTAGAAAGTTAGCCTTTGGGGTGGGGGGTGTCGCGATGGGGGTAAGTCTGTTTTTGCCTCTTCGTGCGGTGACGTCAATAGACCAGTCGTGGAATTAGTAGGGTTCCAAGTAGCTCTAGGTAGCTAGCAGGCCGATATTGTAGCCCAGGAGTATGCTTCGGTGGTAGCACAGGAGCCCTGGCCCAGCTAGCTTCAAGCTAAATTGGTGCTTGCTCTGGGATGGAAACGCTAGCCAGGAGTAGTCATCCGGGATTGCGGTTAGCTAGTTGTGAAGATCCAGATTAAAATGTTCAGTTTGCGGTAGGAATCTGGGGATAAAAATAACAGGTCCGTTATGCTCTGGTTACAGTCACGTTGTTCGAACTGGCGAGAGCTTTCCGAGCTGAAGGTTAGCTGATGACCGCTGGCAATGGTTTGCTGACTGATATCTGGTAGTTAGCTGGCTAGCTTCAGTTGAGGGATTCCAGATCCGAAGTAAATATAAATACTTTAGGGAAAAAAAGCAGATCCACGCCACATTGGGTGAGGCGGGTTGCAGGAGAGTATTTAGATGATGAGGTTTAGCAAAATATTTTAAAGTATATGCGACGAAAAATATGTAAAACGATATATACAAGGGACACGACAGGACAAGGACGTCTGACTGCTACACCATCTTGGATGATGTTGACTGTCGTAGGCTACATATAGTACCCAGTCTTTTAAAGGACAGCCCTAACCAGCAGTCATATTGCAGAACCTTAAGAACATGACATAAGACTTGGCATGATTTGGTAAGATAGGGCCCCTCAGGGGTGCATGCTTCGTCCCCTCCTGTACTCCCTGTTCAGCAATGACTGCATGGCCAAGCACGACTCCAACACCATCGTTAAGTTTGCTGACGACACAACAGTGGTAGGCCTGATCACTGACAATGATGGGACAGCCAATAGGGAGGAGGTCAGAGACCTGGCAGAGTGGTGCCAGGACAACAATCTCTCCCTCAATGTGAGCAAGACAAAGGAGATGATTGTGGACTTCAGGAAAAGGAGGGCCGAACACGCCCCCATTCATATCGACGGGGCTGTAGTGGAACTGGTCGAGAGTTTCAAGTTCCTTGGTGTCCACAACACCAATGAACTATCAAACACACCAAGACAGTCATGAAGAGGGCACGACAACGCCTTTTCTCCCTCTGGAGACTGAAAAGATTTGGCATGGGTCCCCAGATACTCAAAGTTTTACAGCTGCACCATCGAGAGCATCCTGACCGGTTGCATCACCGCCTGGTATGGCAACTGCTCGGCATCTGACCGTGAGGCGCTACAGAGGGTAGTGCGTACGGCCCAGTATATCACTGGGGCCAAGCTTCTGCCATCCAGGACCTAAATACTAGGTGGTGTCAGAGGAAGGCCCAAAATATTGTCAAAGACTCCAGTCACCCAAGCCATAGACTGTTCTCTCTGCTACCACACGTCAAGCGGTACCAAGCGCTAAGTCTAGGACCAAAAGGTTCCTTAACATATCTTCTACCTTCAAGCCATGAGACTGCTGACCAGTTAATCAAATGGCCACCTGGACTATTTACATTGACCCCCCTCCCCTTTGTTTTTACTCTGCTCCTACTCGCTGTTTACTATCTACAGTATGCATAGTCACTTTACCCCTGCCTACATGTACAAATTACCTCGACTAACCTTTACCTCCGCACATTGACTCGGTACCAGTACCCCCTGTATATAGCCTCGTTATTGTTATTTTAATGTGTTACTTTTTTTAAATGTTATATTTTCCTTTAGTTTATTTAGTAAATATATTGAGTAAGCATTTTACGGTAAGGTCTAATACCTGTTGTATTCGTGGCATGTGACAAATACAATTTGATTTGACTTGAGTGATGTAGCATAAGCTTATTGACTGCAGTGAACATACCAGCCAGACTGGCTCAGTTGAATTGCTTCCCAGGCCCACTCTTATTTATAGTAAACCTCTGCTCCTATCTGTAGCTTCATATGCTCTGTGTCAGTCAGCAGGTAGGATGAAATCCCGGCATACTGGCTAGCCTGACCCAGTGAGCGAGTTACACAACACCTGGCGGTGGAAATTTCTGCCTGTCATTAGCCTACTCCACCCCCAACATGTTATCAGTGTGTCACAGCCATTCACATCACTGGGTTATACTTTCCAATCAGAGACTACTTTTTATACTTATTATTTGCCATGTGTTTTAATTTACCATGTAGGCCTATCATTAAATAGGTTGCCTAATTTCAAGGGTATTTCTTTTTTTGCGAAGCTTCTATAACAATGCTTTGACATTGACAGTGTAATAGGTGTGTTTAGTGGGGTTAATCTGATTGAGCATGTAGTGACTAACTAGCGACAAGCTAGTGATGTTGTTATATAGCCCTATCTTGATTATCCTCAGGGAGAGGGGTAATAAAAGCCTTTTCCCTCTCCAACCTTTGGACCTTTCTGCGGCTGCTCTTTCATTCTGTTCAATGGAGGTGATCATGCAGCACCCACCCTCTCAGTGACGGCTCCACCACCTCCTCCTCCTCCTCTGCCATAATCCTTTTATATCTCGTCATCATTCCTCCCCAACTCATGAAGGACCTGCTTGTAGTCAATGTCTACTACTCTAAAGGCAATGATCTCAGGAAAGACAAGCAATATTTTTGGTCAGTTTATCAGGTCTCAGGTGACAGCCTATCTTTCATTTTGAAAGATGGGACACCCCTTACTCATTGAATTCATTACAACGGGTTGTCTCACTTCACTGTTACAGAGTTTTTCTGTTAGAATGTCTGAACCAAGAGTTTGATATCAGACCGTTTCTTACATGAATATGCCACTTTGATTTGTCCTGCCATTCACTTGGTCATTTTGTACATATATATTAGATTTATTTGTAACTACTACGTGTGCCCATCTCATTGATATAAAAGTATTAGAGGTACACAAGTAGTTTTTTTAAATAGGTCACTGTAATTATATATATGGCCACCGCACATCCTGCGCGTAATGGTCATATGGGCAGCTATTCCAACATAATCTCTTAAAAATATATATATTTTTTACTGTTGCCTAAATTTTTACTTGGACCCATGTGTATGTTATAATCCTTTATGACCATATATACAGTGCCTTGCGAAAGTATTCGGCCCCCTTGAACTTTGCGACCTTTTGCCACATTTCAGGCTTCAAACATAAAGGTATAAAACTGTATTTTTTTGTGAAGAATCAACAACAAGTGGGACACAATCATGAAGTGGAACGACATTTATTGGATATTTCAAACTTTTTTAACAAATCAAAAACTGAAAAATTGGGCGTGCATAATTATTCAGCCCCCTTAAGTTAATACTTTGTAGCGCCACCTTTTGCTGCGATTACAGCTGTAAGTCGCTTGGGGTATGTCTCTATCAGTTTTGCACATCGAGAGACTGACATTTTTCCCATTCCTCCTTGCAAAACAGCTCGAGCTCAGTGAGGTTGGATGGAGAGCATTTGTGAACAGCAGTTTTCAGTTCTTTCCACAGATTCTCGATTGGATTCAGGTCTGGACTTTGACTTGGCCATTCTAACACCTGGATATGTTTATTTTTGAACCATTCCATTGTAGATTTTGGTTTATGTTTTGGATCATTGTCTTGTTGGAAGACAAATCTCCATCCCAGTCTCAGGTCTTTTGCAGACTCCATCAGGTTTTCTTCCAGAATGGTCCTGTATTTGGCTCCATCCATCTTCCCATCAATTTTAACCATCTTCCCTGTCCCTGCTGTAGAAAAACAGGCCCAAACCATGATGCTGCCACCACCATGTTTGACAGTGGGGATGGTGTGTTCAGCTGTGTTGCTTTTACGCCAAACATAACGTTTTGCATTGTTGCCAAAAAGTTCAATTTTGGTTTCATCTGACCAGAGCACCTTCTTCCACATGTTTGGTGTGTCTCCCAGGTGGGATATCCACTTTTTGTGGATATCTTTAAGAAATGGCTTTCTTCTTGCCACTCTTCCATAAAGGCCAGATTTGTGCAATATACGACTGATTGTTGTCCTATGGACAGAGTCTCCCACCTCAGCTGTAGATCTCTGCAGTTCATCCAGAGTGATCATGGGCCTCTTGGCTGCATCTCTGATCAGTCTTCTCCTTGTATGAGCTGAAAGTTTAGAGGGACGGCCAGGTCTTGGTAGATTTGCAGTGGTCTGATACTCCTTCCATTTCAATATTATCGCTTGCACAGTGCTCCTTGGGATGTTTAAAGCTTGGGAAATCTTTTTGTATCCAAATCCGGCTTTAAACTTCTTCACAACAGTATCTCGGACCTGCCTGGTGTGTTCCTTGTTCTTCATGATGCTCTCTGCGCTTTTAAAGGACCTCTGAGACTATCACAGTGCAGGTGCATTTATACGGAGACTTGATTACACACAGGTGGATTGTATTCATCATCATTAGTCATTTAGGTCAACATTGGATCATTCAGAGATCCTCACTGAACTTCTGGAGAGAGTTTGCTGCACTGAAAGTAAAGGGGCTGAATAATTTTGCACGCCCAATTTTTCAGTTTTTGATTTGTTAAAAAAAGTTTGAAATATCCAATAAATGTCGTTCCACTTCATGATTGTGTCCCACTTGTTGTTGATTCTTCACAAAAAATACAGTTGTATATCTTTATGTTTGAAGCCTGAAATGTGGCAAAATGTCGCAAAGTTCAAGGGGGCCGAATACTTTCGCAAGGCACTGTACCTCTGTGATTAATTATGATTGACTATGCGCAAAAGTGAATTGAATTGTTTCCACACCCACCATGCGTAATGGTCATGTGAGGTGAAGTGTGTATATGTGAACACTCAGTCTGTTTGACCTGACAAAGATCCGTTTCGGCTCAAAACATAGTCAATAAAGCAGTGAATTGGGACCCTAAACAGTGTGGGCCTTGTTCTTTATGAGGTCTGGACTGATCATGCATTGTTATGTGATTGTCATAGCTGCAGATTTGTCTTGGGAGGGTAGCTGGATGCCATGGTGAGGAACTGCATATAATAACTGTAATTAGAGACTTAAAGCTCTGACTCGACATCGCAAGACAACTACTGTGGTCTCTAGTTACCTTTCTCTCCTCTTTGTCATCCCTTTCCCTCTCTCTCTCTCTCTCTCCCTCTCTCTCTCTCTCTCTCTCTCTCTCTTTCATTTTCTCTCGCATAGGCCTACATTCATTGAAATTTTTTAAATTCTCTTTCCATTCTGTGTAATCTTGTGATTTGCTCATTTTGTAGTACGCTTTCTATCCAGCCCATTCTTTACCCCCCCCACCCACCCACCCAACAACCCTCTCTTTCCCTCTCTGTCTTGCTCACTCACTTGATAATGAGGACAAAAATGCAATGTGACAGGCCCAGTTGCATTTTGTGTTACAGGTGCTTAAAAGAGACGGGAAGAAAAAGAGAAGGGGGGATGAACTAAACTGTCCGTCTTAGCAATGATGCCCACTTTCCGATCAAAAGAAGAATAGACACATTAGCCTAAAATACAATCGTTCTGTTATCTCACTCAGTGCCATGCAGAGTGAGTTAACCTGAGACAAATCTAATTTCAGAGCACTTCCTGGTTGCTCATGGCTGCACTGTAGCTTACTAGCTTAATCGATTACTGCTGTCTCAAAATAGGCTCCCATCCCATCTGAAAGCACTGTAGCCGATATTAATATTATTTATTTCATTTAGAATAGAAATACATCTAAATCCTATTAGAAGTGTGAACAATTGTGGATAAGCAGGGCTAAACGCGTACCCAGTCTTGTATAATATGTATAGGTGAATGATTGGAGCTATCTGATGCTGGATGGGTGTGTGGGACTCGGACACTGCCTGAGACAGTCAGTTAATGATGTCTCCCTGCATTTCTGACCTTACATAACAAACCGACCCTGCAGGGCTAGACTACGCGCCACTGGATGTCAAAAGAACCACTTGATGGTTTGTGATACATTACATAAAATCCTTGAAAGATACCAAAATTCTGCTAGTTTACTGGTAAACTTCAAAAATATACCCACCATTTACAATCCTATCCCTGATCCTGTCCCGTCTACCCCTGCTCTGCTCACTCACCTCACCCCCTCTCTTCTTCTGGCCAAGGCTGCACTTCAGTTCACTGCTCTGTTTGGCGATCATTCCTCATCCTCTTCCTCACACCCTCACCTGCCTTCCTCTCCCTTCCTGAGAGTCACTGTCTGTTCCAGCCCACACACACAGACAGACACACACACACTCAGGTGTGGGGGTGCAGGACAGGGTAAAGAGGGAAGCCCCTGTTAGAATGCTGAAGCTGTGATTACCAATTGAAATCCTCTTGCTTGTATTTGTGCTATTGAATTAAAATTATGTTCACCCTCATATGACCCTATTTATTAACTCTGTTGAAACATGTGTTTGTAAATCTAGAGAGAGCTTACAAAAATATTTCTAATCCTGGGGTTTTGTGTTCGGGTAATGCCTTCTCTGTAGATAACCCCAGTTAAATCAATACATCCCAGTCTCTGGAGGCTCTCTAGGCTATTTAGAATATTAGGTAGTCCTTTCCACTCACAGCCCGTCATCCCGTATATGGGTTAAAAATGGCAGATTTTGTCATTGAGAAGCGCATTAATTGGAATGCAGTGGCTGTATAGTAAAACAGCTCTGTGTGGGTTTTGACTGACAGGCGTTATAAACTTGAGCACCACGCCCGACTTGAAGTTGCCCCCACCCCTCCCGCTAATTGGGCTACTTTTGCACATTTGTTATCGTCTGAATGAGGGAGATGCTGTAAATCGAGGGGAGTCGATGTGTTCTGAAAGATGAGACGTTGAGGATTAGAATAAATACTGCTTTGATGTCATACAAGCAAACCACACACCCATGAGTCCAAATGTGCACATTTCCTTCCATATTTGAAAACTCATGTAATTTATAGTATCACTGTTTATGATCGCTATGTTTGATCCACAGTTACAAGGAGGACATGCATAATACCCTGGGTTGTCCTGAACAGAATGAGCCTATGTTTGTCATATTGTGAAGAACATGTTGACGAGGAACACGCACTTGAATGAACTCAATTCTATGCGCACCAAAATTACAATCTGTTTGAAGTGTCTTTTGAAAGCCTAACATTTTAAGATTGTATTTTATAACTTAGTTAGCCATGCTGGGAATAGAATAAGCTTTCAAATGATGCTCACCTGACCCAGATAGCGATATATAATGGAAGGTTTTTGGATTGAGTAAACAACAGTAATTGTGTGATGGTAGGGCTGTATTCCAACAAAAACAACTACAAGTGTTCTTACTTCAGTTCCTCTATTGCAAAGCTAGGAGAGCTCAAAAAACACCTTATAGTTGAAGGCTCTTTTCTTGAGTCATAAAGTGCATTGAAATTACTGAAGAACTGTGCCGTTTGGAGTAGAGGTCGACCGATTATGATTTTTCAACGCCGATACCGATTATTGGAGGATCAAAAAAGCCAATGCCGATTATTCGGCCGATTTAAATAATAAAATAAAAAAGGTGTGTTTGTAATAATGACAATTACAACAATACTGAATGAATACTTATTTTAACTTAATATAATACATCAATAAAATCAATTTAGCCTCAAGTAAATAATGAAACAATTTGGTTTAAATAATGCAAAAACAAAGTGTTGGAGAAGGTAAAAGTGCAATATGTGCTATGTAAGAAAGCTAAAGTTTCAGTTCCTTGCTCAGAACATGAGAACATATGAAAGCTGGTGGTTCCTTTTAACATGAGTCTTCAATATTCCCAGGTAAGAAGTTTTAGGTTGTAGTTATTATAGGACTATTTCCCTCTATACCATTTGTATTTCATTAACCTTTGACTATTGGATGTTCTTATAGGCACTTTAGTATTGCCAGTGTAACAGTATAGCTTCTGTCCCTCTCCTCGCTCCTCCCTGGGCTCGAACCAGCAACACAATGACAACAGCCACCATCGAAGCAGCATTACCCATACAGAGCAAGGGAAACAACCACCCCAAGGCTCAGAGCGAGTGACGTTTGAAACGCTATTAGTGCGCGCTAACTAGCTAGCCATTTCACTTCGGTTACACCAGCCTCATCTCGGGAGTTGATAGGCTTGAAGTCATAAACAGTGCAATGCTTGACGCACAACGTAGAGCTGCTGGCAAAACGCACGAAAGTACTGTTTGAATGAATGTTTACGCGCATGCTTCTGCCTACCACCGCTCAGTCAGATACGTAGATACTTGTATGCTTGTATCCTCAGTCAGATTATGTGCAACGCAGGACATGCTAGATAATATCTAGTAATATCATCAACCATGTGTAGAGTGATTATGATTGATTATTTTTTATAAGATAAGTTTAATGCTAGCTAGAAACTTACCGGGGCTTACTGCATTCGCGTAACAGGCAGTTTCCTTGTGGAGTGCAACGAGAGAGAGGCACATCGTTATTGCGTTGGACTAGTTAACTGTAAGGTTGCAAGATCCCCCGGGCTGACAAGGTGAAAATCTGTCGTTCTGCCCCTGAACAAGGCAGTTAACCCACCGTTCCTAGGCCGTCATTGAAAATAAGAATGTGTTCTTAACTGACTTGCCTAGTTAAATAAATGTATAAAAATATCTATATATATATATATACACACTTTTTTTTTTTTTTTTTTTTTTTTTTTTTTTAAAATCGGCAAATCGGCGCCCAAAAATCCGATTTCCAATTGTTATGAAAACTTTAAATCGGCCCTAATTAATCGGCCATTCCGATTAATCGGTCGACCTCTAGTTTGGAGAGGTGTTTGGCCACTTGGAGACACCAGTTAGACCTCTCACACAAACCCTTGTAATCAGTTTCCTATCTTGCACCTACACCAATATGACAATGATTATGTCACCGCTGTCGGAAGGAGCGGACCAAGGTGCAGCGTTGTGAGCGTACATTTCCTTTATTAATCCAAATGATTCCAAACAAAACAATAAGCACTACAAAAACAAACTGTGAAGCTCACAAGCAAAGTGCTCTAAACAAAGTCAACCTCCCACCAACACGTGGGAAAAAGGGTACCTAAGTATGGTTCCCAATCAGAGACAACGATAGACAGCTGTCCCTGATTGAGAACCATACCCGGTCAAACACAAAGAAATAGAAAACATAGAATTCCCACCAACTCACGCTGTAGGGGAGGGTCTGGGTGGGCATCTATCCCTCCACCAAAGGTGCGGACTCCGGCCGCAAAACCTCAACCTATAGGGGAGGGTCTGGGTGGGCATCTATCCGCGGTGGCGGCTCTGGTGCGGGACGTCGTCCGCACCCCGGACAGGAGGGAGACTCTGGCAGCTCCGGACAGGAGGGAGACTCTGGCAGCTCCGGACAGGAGGGAGACTCTGGCAGCGCCGGACAGGAGGGAGACTCTGGCAGCGCCGGACAGGAGGGAGACTCTGGCAGCGCCGGACAGGAGGGAGACTCTGGCAGCGCCGGACAGGAGGGAGACTCTGGCAGCGCCGGACAGGAGGGAGACTCTGGCAGCGCCGGACAGGAGGGAGACTCTGGCAGCGCCGGACAGGAGGGAGACTCTGGCAGCGCCGGACAGGAGGGAGACTCTGGCAGCTCCGGACAGGAGGGAGACTCTGGCAGCTCCGGACAGGAGGGAGACTCTGGCAGCTCCGGACAGGAGGGAGACTCTGGCAGCTCCGGACAGGAGGGAGACTCTGGCAGCTCCGGGCTGGGGAGACACACAGGAGACCTGGCTCTGGGAACAAGCACAGGACTCACCAGGCTGGGGAGACATCCAGGAGGCCTCTTCCTTGGCCGAGGCACCGGATACACTGGGCTGTGGAGGCGCACTGGCGGTCTCGAGCGCAGAGCTGGCCCCACCCGTTCTGGCTGGATGCCAGCTTCCACCCGGCAAATGTGGGACGCTGGCACCGAGCACACCGGCCTGTGAATGCTCCGCCTCGACACCGTGAGCATCACCCCATAGCACGGGGCCTGACCAGTCCCATGCTCGCCACGCTAAGCACGAGGAGTTGACTCAGGTCTACTACCTGACTCTACCACACTCCCTGTGTGCCCGCCAAATAATTTTTGGGGCTGCCTCTCACGCTTCCTTGCCAGCCGTTTTCGTGTCACCAACTCCATTCTCCTGTATCCCTCCTCGCACTGTTCTAGAGAATCCCAGGCGGGCTCCGGCACTCTCCCTGGGTCGACCGACCACCTCTCTATCTCCTCCCAGGTTGTCTCATACTCCAGATAGCGCTGCTCACCTGTCCAGGAGTCCCTTTCACCACGCTGCTTGGTCCTTTGGTGGTGGGAGGTTCTGTCACGATCCTCTTCCTGTGAATGACTGGACCAAGGTGCAGCGTGAGACGTGTTCATGATATTTTATTAAAATCAGAACATTAGGACAAAAAATAACAAAGAGGAAAACGAACAGTTCTGTAAGAAAACTAACAATACAGAAAACAACTACCCACAAAACCCATGTGGGCAAGAGCTACCTAAGTATGGTTCCCAATCAGAGACAACGATAGACAGCTATCCCTGATTGAGAACCATACCCGGCCAAACACAAAGAAATAGAACATAGAACACAAAACATAGAATGCCCACCCCAACTCACGCCCTGACCAAACCAAAATAGAGACATAAAAAGGATCTCTAAGGTCAGGGCGCGACAGATTATTATGTTACTGAATGTATCCAGAGTATTATTAGATTTTGTTATTGATTAATGCTGAGAAAAGTACAGTAAAAGTAAAATGCACAAATGACTCAGTCTTGTGTCAGGTGAACTGCGTGTCCTCACCTTGGTCTGATAGTTTCCCCATAATATGCAAACTGTTTTCTATCAATTTCTACCATGGCCATGTATATGCTTTCTATAGTTCTTCTGAGAGAGAGGGAGAGGCTCAGAGTACCATGCAGTCCTTGGCATCATCTCTGCCTGCCAGTGCTGCTACTGCCACCAACCCCCCTTCTCCCTCAACACACACACTCCTCCCCCATCCCTCCCCTCTCTGTCTGTACTGAGAGCAGTCCAGACAGGGACATCATGTGATGGGTGCAGTTGTGCCAGGTAAAGGGATCTGTGTCCAGTTGCATCAGACAGACAGAACCACCCTCCTAGAGGCCTGCAGGGAGGGAGGCTGACCTGTTTCTGCTGGTTGGGCCTGGAGCAGGTCAGGGAGGCAGGGACTGTGGCTCTCCATAGCTTGATCTTTAGTGGAGGAGTAAGGTTCATAAGGGTCAAGGGTCACTGTAGTCATCATGGTTAGTAAGGGTCATAAACGTATTGCTTATTTCCTTAAACCAGACACTGTCTAGACAAACACATGGCCCAAAAGGAAACATGTATAATACCTGCAATTTGTCAATAACACTTTTGAGATTACAGATGTTTGGCATTAAGGTGTTCCTACACTCTTCAGAGAAGTCTAGATTAAATGTTTGTTATGGTGTGCTGCAGCTGACTAGCCTGAGTTTGCCATGATCATCTTCCTTTTATGCAATACAGGGATTAATTTTATGGTTGTGCCTCCTTTCAGATAATGTATGGGTGAATGGGTAGGGAAATGTTTCTTTACAGCTGTGTTACGAATCTCTTTTGGCCCGACAGTCTAGGGGGGAATGGTAGTGAGACCCGTAACATAACTCATGTAAATTATAATAGTGACAAAGTAAAAGTAAACGAAATAACCACGACAACCGAAATAATACCGTCAAACTCAGGGTTTATTATAAACACACGGTAATGGGGGGGGGAGCAGGAAAAAGGGCTGAGCTGGACCCAAGGAAAGAAACAAATATGCAAAAACACCCCTAAGCTAGGCTAGCCTATTTCAACAACAGCTAACTAACTAACCAAAAATACAGTGGGTGGTCCGCCCAGTTCTAACTAGTGTGTTTTAACAAAGTTTACCTACGGGTAGTGTATGCCCACGGGCGACTTGTCTTGGGTTCCCCTTTTTCCCACCAGCAAACACCATAAACAAAAACAATACTCACAGGAGATGACAAAGTGATTTGGAGGTGCTCAAACAAAAGAAGAGGTTAATTATTACACAAAGAGCGAAATCTACATACATGGCATCTACAAAGAGATTGTGCTACTGAAATCTATCAAGAGCAGAGATCTACCAACATGTCATTTACAAAGATTGAGCTCTCCTGAAATCTATAAAGAACAGCTATCTACCAACATGGCATTACAAAGATTGAGCTCCTGAACAAACAAATGATGGGGTTTTTAAACCATGGGGAAGGAACTGTGATAGGGTAGGAAACAGGAGGAGGTGTGTCTTCTGATTGATGGGTTGATTGTTGACTGATTGGGGAGTGATGATTTTCACCTGTGAGGGGAGAAGGAGAGAAAAGAAACACACACAGGATACACACAGACACAGGATACACACAGACACAGGATACCTGTATCCGTAACACTCCCACCCTTAAAAGAGCAACCCTAGGGGGATTGCGACTACAGTATTTAAATGAACACTCACAACAAATCAACAACCTTGCAAAACATACTGAAATCATCTTCACACACGAGACAAAGCATCTGCCAACACATTATCTGAACCCTTTTTGTGGCGGATCTCCAAATTATAATTTTGTACAATCAGCGCCCAACGCATAAGGCGCTGGTTCTGGTTGTACATTCGGTGGAGAAAAACTAAGGGGTTATGGTCAGTATACACAATCACTGGTAGGGCACTGGAACCAATGTATACTTCGAAGTATTGCAGAGCCAACAACAAAGCAAGAGCTTCTTGTTCTATTGTCGCATAGTTTGTTTGACATTTATTAAATTTACGTGAAAAATAACAAACGGGATGATCTACTCCACTCTTGTCCTGCTGCAGTAGAACAGCACCAGCACCTCTGGCACTAGCATCTACCTCAAGCTTGAACGGTTGTTCAAAATCCGGAGCAGCAAGTACAGGGGTACTACATAATAGTGCTTTCGCTGATTCAAAAGCTCTCTTACAATCAGGGGACAACACAAATGGTCTTGCCGGACTGAGCAAATCAGTCAATGGAGCAACTACCACAGAGAAATTTTTACAGAAGCTACGGTAATAGCCAACCATCCCTAAAAAGCGGCGTAGCTCTCGTCTAGTGGTAGGTGCAGGGAATGCAGTTATAGCCAAGACCTTGGCATCAACAGGGCGCACCTGTCCATGGCCAACCTCTTTACCGAGATAGGTAACAGTAGCCTTCCCAAACTCGCACTTTGCTAAGTTCAGGGTTAGAGAAGCAGCTGCCAACCGTTCACATACTACCCTTAGCAAGTCAACATGATCTGACCACGTAGACAAATAAATCACTAGGTCATCAAGGTATGCACTACAATTAGGAACGCCAGCTAATACAGAGTTAACCAGTCGTTGGAAAGTGGCTGGTGCATTTCGCATCCCAAAAGCCATGACTGAGTACTGAAGGAAGTTGTCTGGGGTCACAAAGGCAGAAATCTCAGAAGCACGTGAAGTTAACGGAACCTGCCAGTAACCTTTTAAGAGGTCCAACTTGGTCACATACTTAGCAGCACCAATAGTGTCGATACAGTCGTCCAGTCTGGGTAACGGGAACGAATCTGGCATTGTGACAGAATTTACCTTTCGATAATCCGTACATAACCTGGACGTACCATCAGGTTTAGGAACCAGAATGCAAGGAGAACTCCAAGGGCTTGAACTTGGCTTAGCCAGGTCATTCTCCAACAAATATCTCACCTCATCCCTCATTATCTTCCTCTTGGAAGCGTTGATACGATATGGGTGTTGCTTGATAGGTGTAGCATTTCCAACATTAATGTCATGTTCCAACACATTTGTGCGAGTAGGAACGTCATTAAAGAGACATGGAAAACTGTGTAGTAGCCTCACAATATCATTAGCCTGTCCATCCGTTAAATGAACCAGACCTGACTGGATAGACAGCAGCATTTCTGAGTTGGGCAATCTAACACACTGCTGTTGAGTATTGCGCAACTCCAAGCCATCAACATCATCAATATGACAGTCCGCTATCATCGCAGTAGTAGCAGAGGAGACAGCAGTACCTTCCTCTGTTTTTGAACTATCTAACTGTGTGATGGGTCGGGTGTGGTATGCTTTCAACATGTTAATGTGACACACACGAGATCGGCGTTTTCTATCAGGAGTTTGAAGCACATAGTCAGTTTCACTTATTTTCTTTTCAATTAAATAAGGACCAGAGAAACGAGCTGACAGTGAAGATCCTGGAACAGGTAATAACACCAGTACTTGGTCACCTGGCTGTAGTGGACGAGAAACAGCCTCTTTATCATAGTGTCTTTTCATGCTCCTCTGTGAGGAAGACAGAGCTTCCTTTGCAAGAGCACAAGCTTGGTGTAGGCGCTCACGAAAGCGACTAACATAGTCCAACACATTCTCATCTCTGGTACACAACTCTTGGGACAAGAACTGTTCTTTAAGGACTTTCATTGGTCCTCTTACTGTGTGACCAAACACTAGTTCAGCCGGGCTGAAACCTAGGGACTCCTGCACAGTTTCACGAGCCGCAAACAAAACTAGAGGAACTCCCTCATCCCAATCTTTCTCAGATTCCAAACAATATTTACGTAGCATAGACTTCAGTGTCTGATGCCATCTTTCAAGCGCACCCTGAGACTCTGGGTGATAGGCGCTTGATACACGGTGCGTAATTGATAAGGATTTCAACACCTGCTTGAAGAGCTTGGATAGGAAATTGGTACCTTGATCGCTTTGTACCACCTTAGGTAACCCGAATGTCGTGAAGAATTTTATTAAGGCTTTACTCACTATCGGAGCTGTAATCCTTCTCAGAGGAATAGCCTCGGGGTATCTTGTAGCCATACACATTATCGTTAACAAAAACTGGTTACCCGATTTTGTCTTCGGTAACGGTCCGACACAATCAACCACCACATGCTCAAATGGTTCACCTATGACAGGTATAGGACAAAGAGGAGCAGGAGGAATAACCTGATTTGGTTTTCCTGTTATCTGACAGGTGTGGCATGTCCGACAGAACTGAGCCACATCTTGTTTTAAACCTGGCCAAAAGAAATGTCGAAGGATCCGATCATACGTCTTTGTAATTCCTAAATGACCAGACCACTGGTGATCATGAGCAAGGGATAACACATTTTGTCGAAAGGCTGTAGGAATCACTATTTGGTAAACAGCATTCCAATCTCCACCCGCGTCAACATGGGATTTCCATTTACGCATGAGGAGATTACCATCAATGAAGTAAGCCACATTCTTCTTCTTCACCTCTTCTAACGAGACAACACTAGAAAAACATTTAGCAAGCTTGTTGTCAACCTTTTGGTTAGCAATCAGCTGCTCACGAGTGACTGGTAATTGTATTGCATCAGCAATAACTTCAACGTACTTTGATTCTTTCCTGGGCTGTTTGTCAGAGGTGATCAGCTTCTCAGAGGTTTCACACAATCCATCCTCTTGATCATCCTCTTTGAACAGAACAGTGTTCGACAAATCTATCACGTCACCCTCTTGTAGTGCCTGAGCACGAGTGACAGCACAAGCGGGGAACACATGTGGATAACTCTGTGCCAACTCATTCGAGAGAGAGTGGTCACTTTTATCCAATACTTCCAATACGGGTACTACCTTTCCTCCGGCAATATCGTTACCCATTATAAAGGTCACACCTTTCACTGGCAACTTAGGACGTACCCCCACTCTGAATATTCCACTGATTAACTCAGAGTGTACTTTCACAAAGTGCAACGGCACTGGGACAAAACCCATTTCAATACCCTGCACTAACACACTGGAACCACAGTATGTATCGTCAGATAAGGGCAACACATCAGACAATATAAACGACTGCGCCGCACCAGTATCTCTAAGGATTTTAACCGGACGCTGAGACGCTTCGTCATTCTCTAGGGACACAAACCCCTCGAAAATGAATGGTTCATAACTGCGGTCGGGGACTGGGTCTTTCAAACTACAGTTACCCTGAGGCACCTGTTTTGTTGCAGACCTCACAACCGTACGAATTAGACCAACACCTGTTGGCGGCTTGGCACGAAGAGGCATCCCTTGTTTGCGTTTAAGCAGGAAGCAATCATTAATCATATGTCCCACTTTATGACAATAGAAACAGGAACGCTCATTCTTCTGGCGTGCTTGATATACTACTGCGGGCCGACTAGGGCTAAAGGTAGGAACCTCAGTGGTTCTACTCTCAGTTTGAGCCGAAAACACACTCTTGTGCGTCAACACAAACTCGTCTGCCAACACAGACGCTTCTGCCAGGGAGGATACTTTCTGTTCGTTTAGGTAAACTACAATGCGTTCGGGTAAGCAATTTTTAAACTCTTCCAACAAGATTAACTCCCGGAGAGAGTTGAAATCAGTTACCTTACTAGCAGCATGCCATTTATCAAACAGATTTCCCTTGTCTCTAGCAAATTCCACATAAGTCTTACTAGAAGACTTTCTATGAGACCTAAATCTCTGTCGGTATGCCTCAGGCACAAGCTCATAGGCACGAAGAACAGTAGCTTTGACCACTTCATAATTCAAACTGTCCTCCAGAGGTAGCGCTGACAAAACCTCTTGGGCTTTACCAGTTAATTTACACTGAAGTAATAGGCACCATACCTCTTCAGGCCACTTCAATGCTACGGCTATACGCTCAAATACACAAAAATAGGAGTCAACCTCCGACTCTCTGAACAAAGGTACTAAGGCAATCTGCCTACTAATGTCAAACGTGTTTGAGGACACAGCAGGTGAGGACGGCTCACTAACAGTGACAGCAGGAACGAAGGCTAGCCTCGCTGTCTCTGCCTCCAGTTCCATCTGGCGCATTTTAAACGTCATCTGCCGCTGTTCTCTTTCTGCCTCAATTTTACACATCATCTGCCGTTGTTCTCGTTCTTTTTCTGCCTCAATTTTACACATCTCCAAATCTAAATGCCGCTGTTCTTTTTCTGCCTCAATTTTACCCATCTCCAAATCTAAATGCCGCTGTTCTCTTTCTTTTTCTGCCTCAATTTTACACATCTCCAACTGGAGAGTCTCTCGCCTAATTTGGGCTCTCTCTTCCACCTCTAGTTGGAACTGTGCTAAACGGACATCCCTTCTGGCATCACCGTTTGATAGTGGGGAGAGTGGATCAAAATGGGACAATGTGGCTGGTGTTTTAGCCTCACCCTCATTATCAGATACCAATGGGCTTATAGGAGCAGTTACATCCCCTACAGGGTTAGTAGACTCAGGCAGCGGTAACACAAGCACCTGCTCTTCCAACAATACATTTAACACTAGCTGTTTAACCTCCGCCTTAACTACACTCTGCGGAATCGATATTGAGTAATGGTCAGCCAAGGTCATTAAATCAACTCTACGACATTTATCAAAAACCTCCCACGAAGGATTATCCAAAAAGGACTTCAAATCAAAAGTAGCCATCTTACACTACTTCACAAGAGCCAACGAAAATAGCAAACACTAATGCTACTTCAGCTATGACGCTCAACACTGAACTATACCACTACAACAATCTACATGAGCGGCATGGGTGTCAGTAAAGACAGATCCCGGATGAGCCCCCACTTATGTTACGAATCTCTTTTGGCCCGACAGTCTAGGGGGGAATGGTAGTGAGACCCGTAACATAACTCATGTAAATTATAATAGTGACAAAGTAAAAGTAAACGAAATAACCACGACAACCGAAATAATACCGTCAAACTCAGGGTTTATTATAAACACACGGTAATGGGGGGGGGGGGCAGGGAAAAGGGCTGAGCTGGACCCAAGGAAAGAAACAAATATGCAAAAACACCCCTAAGCTAGGCTAGCCTATTTCAACAACAGCTAACTAACTAACCAAAAATACAGTGGGTGGTCCGCCCAGTTCTAACTAGTGTGTTTTAACAAAGTTTACCTACGGGTAGTGTATGCCCACGGGCGACTTGTCTTGGGTTCCCCTTTTTCCCACCAGCAAACACCATAAACAAAAACAATACTCACAGGAGATGACAAAGTGATTTGGAGGTGCTCAAACAAAAGAAGAGGTTAATTATTACACAAAGAGCGAAATCTACATACATGGCATCTACAAAGAGATTGTGCTACTGAAATCTATCAAGAGCAGAGATCTACCAACATGTCATTTACAAAGATTGAGCTCTCCTGAAATCTATAAAGAACAGCTATCTACCAACATGGCATTACAAAGATTGAGCTCCTGAACAAACAAATGATGGGGTTTTTAAACCATGGGGAAGGAACTGTGATAGGGTAGGAAACAGGAGGAGGTGTGTCTTCTGATTGATGGGTTGATTGTTGACTGATTGGGGAGTGATGATTTTCACCTGTGAGGGGAGAAGGAGAGAAAAGAAACACACACAGGATACACACAGACACAGGATACACACAGACACAGGATACCTGTATCCGTAACAAGCTGAAATCAGTGTGACTGACCAAATTCATTAAGCATATTTCATTACTAATAATTTTGAATGCTGAAAGCACAACATGCAAAGTTTTAATCTGGAGTATTTTAAATTCTCATGTCAAGGGCCTCCCGAGTGACGCAGCAGTGTAAGAGGTGTCAGTACAGACCCGGGTTCGATCCCAGGCTGTGTCACAACTGGCCGTGACCGGGGCGGCACACAATTGGCTCAGTGTCGTCCGGGTCAGGGGAGAGTTTGGCCAGGGGGGCTTTACTTGGCTCATCGCGCTCTAGCTACTCCTTGTGGTGGGCTGGGCGCCTGTAGGCTGACTTCAGTCGGCAGTTGAATAGTGTTTCCTCTGACACATTGGTGCAGCTGGCTTCCGGGTTAAGCGGGTGGGTGTTAAGATGCGCGGTTTGGCGGGTCATGTTTCGGAGTTCGCATGACTCGACCTTTGCCTCTCCCGAGCCCGTTGGGGAGTTGCAGCGATGAGACAAGATCGTAATTGGATATTCCGAAATTGGGGAGATAAAGAGGGCAAAAAAAAAATTGCATGACATGTGTTTACCTGATTTGTGACCGAGGTCTTGTCCCTATCTGTGTTGTGTTTGTAGAAGCTGGCAGCAGAGTGCCAGAGTGCGGGCTACAACGGTACGCTGATCCCCTATAAGTGTGACCTGTCCTGTGAGGAGGACATCCTGTCCATGTTCTCTGCCATCAAGACGCTGCACCAGGGGGTGGACGTGTGTATCAACAATGCAGGCCTGGCCCACAATGAACCCCTGCTCAGTGGCAAGACAGACAGCTGGAGGAACATGATCGACGTGAGTGGACAACACACACACTGTACACATGGGTTTACACACATACACGCTTTAATGAGCAGAAATATAAAAAAGGAAGAGAATAACTAGCTAAGCAAGGGAAATACTGGTTGTTGTAGTAGTGGTGGTGGTGTGAAGCATAGTTCAGGGGGTTCAATGAACCCACATAACCACACACACTACCCCTCACAAGAAGTCGTTCCATTGGTTATGAGAGTAGACCTGGCAGTGGTACTACAAAAAGGTCCACTTGTGGAAGAAGGCAGGTGTTATTTCCCTCTATCTATTATGCTGGGACTTTTCTTTACACTGTGATTCATGGAGCTCTTGACCATTCCACCCAAGACCCCATCTGTTGCCATGGCAGCCAAGATGAATGTGTATGGCGTGTATATTTTTAGATGGTGTAATCTGTATTCTGACCTTGTTCTGCTGTGGCAACCCCCCAATGCAACCTTAGCTACGCCACTGTGGCTTTAACCTGCCCTGCCTGGAATCACTCTCAAAGTCACTGTGACACGGTCATATGATGAATGAGACAAGTCAGGTGACACAATTTGACACAGTGACACACAATGACACTCTCTACCTGTGTGACCAGCCAGTAACCAACCAGTATGTTGTCTGGGGTCATTTTTGGTCTGTTGTCATTTTTTAGGAAGTAATTTCACAAGGGGCCTTAGCACTGTTGAGAACTATAACTGTATTCTCATTCACCTAGACAGACTGTCTAAAACAAGTATTTTTGTGTGTGAAGGCAGATGCAGGTGCTTGTTTTTGACAGAAGCTCCCCCTTATAGGTGAATGTCCTGGCCTTGTCTATTTGTACACGTGAGGCCTACCAGTCAATGAAAGAGCGGAATGTGGACGATGGCCACATCATCAATATTAACAGGTAGACTACAGCTTCTTTACAGCCCATTAAATGCCTGTTATGAAATACTAAATGATGAAATACTCTCTCAGGAGATACAGTGAAGAAGGCCTACAATTTCACTCTTGGTTTTAGACAGAAGATTCAGAGGGAAACAAGATGGGGATGTAGCACAATCGTATACATGCCATTATTTCACTCTCTTTTACTACCCCCCGCCCTCCCTTCTTCCCTGCTATAGTATGGGGGGACATAGAATGGTACCTAGTGCAGATGAACATTTCTACTGTGCCACAAAATATGCTGTGACTGCTCTAACCGAGGGGCTGCGGCAAGAGCTACGGGAAGCAAAGACCCACATCAGAGCCACGGTTAGCAGGGCAACATTACCTTGTCACAGTTTTTCATATGAATCTGACAAATGGCTTATACAATTATTAGATAGAAAGATGATTGTTGAGTATGTGCGTGTATTTGTCCGTGTATGTATAACCATGTCTGTGTGAGTGTGTGTGTGTGTGTGTGTGTGTGTGTGTGTGTGTGTGTGTGTGTGTGTGTGTGTGTGTGTGTGTGTGTGTGTGTGTGTGTGTGTGTGTGTGTGTGTGTGTGTGTGTGTGTGTGTGTGTGTATAAACATCAACAACGAGCATGGATTGAGGCTTTCTCTTCCATAGTGTATATCCCCTGGAATAGTGGAGACTGAGTTTGCCTTCCGGCACCACAACAGCGATCCAGAGAAAGCAGCTGCTGTGTATGAGAGTATAAAAGTAAGGCAGCTAGACTTTGTGCGAGTCCGTGTGTTGGTGGCACCTTAAATTGGGAAGGACGGGCTTATGGTAATGGCCTGAGCGGAATCAGGGGAATGGTATCAAATACATGGTTTTGATGCCATTGCATTTGGTTCGTTCCAGCCATTATAATGAGCCATCCTCCCCTCAGCAGCCTCCTGTGGTGGATGGGCCTACGGCTTCTCTCAATACAAATACTTTAACAAACTGTATTACTAATTGGCCTTTTTTCCTCTGCAGTGTTTGAAAGCACAAGACATAGCCAGTGCAGTCACATACATTCTGGGCGCCCCGCCTCATGTCCAGGTAAAGTAGTGCTCTGTCTATCTGTTGCTTCTGTCAACATTTGGCTTACTTATATCCTGCCTCTCTCTTAGATAGACCAATGGTACTATATGTTGTCAATGTTCCTGACCTGCATAGTCTGAAACAGTGTGCTTTTATAGAGGACATTCATGCAGTTTGTTGGATGCCTCTATTTTTTTGTGTATGTAACCCTGCTTGTCGGCCTCTAGATCGGAGATGTGCAGATGAGGCCGGTGGAACAGATGTCATAGCAACAGAGCAGGAAGTTAAGCAACTGGAGGAGCCGATAGAGCCAGGCAGCAAGCGCCATTGTGACGACTCCTTAGCGACCTCTGCTGGGCAACGACAAAAACAAACAAACTAGTGTTCAACTGGATTTGGACTGAAGGGATCGGTTTGAGGAGGTGTGGAGGAGGCTGTGTGTGGTGGAGTGATATCTGGGCTGGAGATTAGAGGATGGGCAGGTACTCTTAACCACTACTGAATTACTGTGAGTGCTGCTACAACATGGGCTTTGGTGTATTGCTCTAGCAGCCTTGTTTCAAAATGAAGCCACATCAAACTTAGGAGAAGAGAAGAGGGTTGCTGCTCCTGTGCGTCATCTATTCTACATGACCATCCTGACTGACTGACAGAAGGACCGACCGAGGGAGGGGGGGAGGGAAGAGTATGCCATCAATTGCACATTAATATTTTTTTTTTGTAGGTCATATTACATATATGTTTAAAATAATGGAACAAAACACTGCTATTTGTATTATTTTTTATATAAATATTTTTACTTTGATTATTGGTACATTTGGATAATATGCTGTACCCTCTAACCATAGACACTCGATCCATTTGTACTATTTTGACGTGTTTTTAATAACAAGCAGATTTGGTTAGCCTGTTAAGTATCAAGTACGTCCCGCTTGTACGTTTTTCAAAATCTATGTCAACCATCACCAATCAGCAAATGTGTATAAGGGACAGTCAAGCAAGATTACGCAACCATCACTTATGACCAAGTGTATTTCCCCACTCCATAAATCAACCATATGAGATAGGCCTAGATTCAATCAGATCAATTGTTAAGCGGCAATTGCCGACATGTGCATGGCTGATGTTTTGGCGGTGTTGGAGTTGTCAAAATCGGTGAGCAGCTGCTCTTTGTCATTTTTTTATTTTATTTTTTTTCTCTATTTTTCTCCCCAATTTCGTAGTATCCAATCATTTAGTAGCTACTATCGTGTCTCATCACTACAACTCCCGTAAGGGCTCGGGAGAGACGAAGGTTGAAAGACAACCCAACCTGCTTCTTGAAACCTCTTGATACTACCCATCCCGGGTCCGGGAGTGTTGTCAACAACTGACACTAATTAGCATAACGCAACGGACATAAATATTACTAAAAAATATTCCTATTCATGAAATCACAAGTAAATATATTGAAACACAGCTTAGCCTTTTGTTAATCACCCTGTCATCTCAGATTTTGAAAATATGCTTTACAGCCAAAGCAAGACAAGCATTTGTAAGTTTATTGATAGCCTAGCATAGCATTATGCCTAGCTAGCAGCAAGCAACCAGGTCACGATAAATCGTTTACCTTTGATGAGCTTCGGATATTTTCACCCACGAGACTCCCAGTTAGATAGCAAATGTTCCTTTTTTCCAAAAATATTATTTTTGTCGGCGAAATAGCTCCATTTGTTCTTCACGTTTGGCTGAGAAATCGACCGGAAATTGCGGTCACGACATATATATATTCGACAGAAACAAACGTTGTTTATAATCAATCCACAAGGTGTTTTTCAAATATCTATTCGATAATATATCAACTGGGACTGGTGGCTTCTTAGTAGGAGCGAGAGAAACAATGTCCGCATTTGTCCTTTACGCACAAAACACTCTGAGAGACTTCAGCTGACCACTGACGCAATGTTGACGTTCAGGCTCATTTTTCAAAATAAAAAACTATGTATTGGAACTTTGTATTGTGACGCTAGACACATTAGGGAAGCCATAGAAAGGGGAATCTGCTCAATAGGGACGCATAGGAACGCAGAGGTTTCTAAATAAGAGTCACTTCCTGATTGGATTTTTCTCAGGCTTTCGCCTGCAATATCAGTTCTGTTATACTCACAGACAATATCTTTACAGTTTTGGAAACTTTAGAGTGTTTTCTATCCTAAGCTGTCAATTATATGCATATTCTAGCATCTTGTCCTGAGAAAATTAGCCTGTTTACTTTGGGGACGTTATTTTTCCAAAAATAAAAATAATGCCCCCTAGATTCAAGAGGTTAACACAGCGCCATCCAACCCGGCCGCACCAATGTGTCGGAGGAAACACCGTGCACCTGGCAACCTTGGTTAGCGCGCACTGCGCCGGGCCTGCCACAGGAGTCGCTGGTGCGTGATGAGACAAGGATTTCCCTACCGGCCAAACCCTCCCTAACCCGGACGACGCTAGGCCAATTGTGCGTCGCTGCAGTACAGCGCCCTTAGCCACTGCGCCACCCGGGAGGCCTGCTCTTTATCATTGTCACGAAGCCACACCTGCCGGGAGATGCTTGTGGATTTGACAGCTCTAACACAGGTCCACCGCCGACATTTACAAAACATAAGTTTTGCAGATGTCAGCTAAAGCGTATTTGATTGAATAAGGCCCTTAAATTGTTTTGCACCATAGAGATAGAGGACTCATCTTTGTATCTGTACCATTATGGCATCTGTGACAGCACGGGCCACGCCACTGATGCTTAGTACATTTTCTTCATGATTGGCTGATCCCTCCTGATGGAGTCATGTCCAACTGGGTCACCAGGAGGAATCAGCCAATGAAGTTAGAAGTCCCACCCATTTGACTACATTAAAATGGTGGAAGCCCTCAATGGCGCTGCCCATACTAATATGACCTTTTGGCCGCAAGAGGCCTTTGTCATTCTCTATGTTTTGACTTTGGATCCATTTGGAGGGAGGAGCATAAAGAAAACACTGGCATCTTGTCTCGAGGAAGTTACTAACTCATGAGTGCACATGTATACTTTCCCCCAAGTGTGTACTTGTATGATACAGTAGATATTTCTCAATAAAATTAAATAATTGTCAAAGGTGGCCCCTGTTTTGTGTGCCATCATTTGTTTTCGTCAATTGTTTTCTTATTGATGACACTTTACTGTCAAATTCTATCCAAATAGACCTACACTCGTAGAGCTATTCTGTTCATTGAACAAATATCAACTAGATGGCATAATCTCGGACAGGTTTATAAACGAAACTCCTCTGAATATGTTTTTCTAAGGAACCTCTGTCGTGGTGTTTGTGACACCACCTACTGGTGATTGTAAAAATCTGGCACACCCTTTGGACTTGGAGTCAGTTGGCTTTTTTATTTTTGCTTTACACAACATGACAGGAGTTGTACAGTATTTATCCTACTCCAATGACAATATCCTGATTATTTTGAGGTTTTATAATACTTTACATAATTATGCCTGATTAAATTTCCTTTCAAATATTTTCTGTTAGTATTTTTTTAATATACAGTAAATCAAATAAATGATGATATACTGTATAATTTACAATCATTTTACAACGATAACTTATCATTTATGAGTCACGGAACGTAACCCTTTGTCAGATTGCAATGGATATTTTACATAATATATAATATGTAGCCTAACAACCAGTTCTGAGATCATTGACTTAGATTATCCATGGCAACATGTGGCATATTTTTTTTAAAACGTGACATAATATCAAAGCTCAGACAGTGCAACATATGGACATGTTAGTTAAGGTCTATCCGTCATGTTTACACTACCCACTCCTCATCATATTCCATTCTGACGACTCAAAGAGGTAGGTAAGCTTCTTGAATATAAAATATCAATTCTGTGTATTTGTTTTCACATTATTGACTATAATAGTGTTAAAAAAAAGGCCTTGACATTCACTTGGAGAATAAGCCACGTCCCCATTGATGAATCTGTAATACTGTATAAGTCTCAAGTGACACCAATAGTGGTCAGTTTGAGGCCACAGACAGTCCACAGTTTGGTTTCCAGTCCCAATGTGAATCAAGCACAACATACAGAGTGAACCCTCACCTGGCTCTCCAAGCCTATCATAGTCCCTACCTCACAGTCAGAGGCCATCAGTAGGGAGAGTCCGTATCAGAGGTTTGTCTGAATGTGAGGCTTCTCTGGTAGAGGAGCAAAGCAGCTGATGACTGCTATGTTTGGGTATGTCTGTCTTCCCAACTCCAGGTAGTATGGTACTTTTGACTTCTCATTCTCCGGTGAATAAGGGGTGATTAACTTTACTAATCTCCCGGGGGAGATAAAACATGGCAAAAAGGACATAAAATGGAATTCTGTCCAACAGCTTAGCTTAGCCATTACACCAGAACCTCTTGAGGAGGCTGCAAGGTGTTGTAGTAAAGTTGCAATAATGCTATAGGTAGGTAGATGAATAGAGAGAGAGGGAGATATAGAGACTGACAGATGAGTATGTAGTAATTCAGTATCTCATTGATTAAGCCAGGCAGAACCCACAGTGTGAGAAGAGCTCTGAGGGGGATCCAGATGATGGACGCCATGGCGATGACCCAGCCAATCCCCTGAGCCCATTGGGGATACACGTAGTCCTCATAGCTGGCTGGTTTAAACTGGATGATCGTGAACACCAGGATCCCCTGTTGCACAAGAGGAGAGAGAGGGATGATGAAATACATTTATCAATTGCATTCAATGTATTCCTACTCTCAAACCTGGATGTGCCCATGTCATGGGGTTGTATTTGTAGACACTATAATTTTGTTGAGGTGAATGATGACTCACAGTGATCAGAAGAGGAGCCAAACATCCAACACATTCTAACTAAGATATAGTCTTACTTCTTGTCGTCTCCAGTAAGTTTGCCGAAAGCCGCTTCACACCTGTCAGAGAGAAAATAATAGGGGGAAGAAATGGAACATAATGTTTTCCTTCCTGTAACGACACACACACACACACTAACTGGTTTCACCATAAAGCCCACAGATGGCCGGCACCTTAAAAAATATCATGAATCGTAAAAAAAGATGAAACATCCTTTTTTTTCAGGGGGTGTATCAGCTTTAATATAGTGGATAGATTGTTGCTTCATCAATGTAACTGTCTGCATCATTTCCAAGTGTGTGTGTGTGTGTGTGTGTGTGCATGTAATATATATATACTACCGTTCAAAAGTTTAGGGTCACTTAAAAATGTCCTTGTTTTTGAAAGAAAAGCACATTTTTGTCCATTAAAATAACATCAAATTGATCAGAAATACAGTGTAGACATTGTTAATGTTGTAAATGACTATTGTAGCTGGAATATCTACGTAGGCATACAGAGGCCCATTATCAGCAACGATCACTCCTGTGTTCCAATGGCACGTTGTGTTAGCTAATCCAAGTTTATCATTTAAAAGGCTAGTTGATCATTAGAAAACTATTTTGCAATTATGTTAGCACAGCTGAAAACTGTTCTGATTAAAGAAGCAATAAAACGGGCCTTCTATAGACTAGTTGAGTATCTGGAGCATCACCATTTGTGGGTTCGATTACAGGCTCAAAATGGCCAGAAACAAAGAACTTCCTTCTGAAACTTGTCAGTCAATTCTTGTTCTCAGAAATTAAGGCTATTCCATGCAAGAAATTGCTATGAAACTGAAGATCTCATACAACGCTGTGTACTACTCCCTTCACAGAACAGCGCAAACTGGGTCTAACCAGAATAGAAAGAGGAGTGGGATGCCCCGGTGCACAACTGACTGAGCAAGAGGACAAGTACATTAGAGTGTCTAGTTTGAGAAACAGACGCCTCACAAGTCCTCAACTGGCAGCTTCATTAAATAGTACACGCAAAACACCAGCGTCAACAGTGAAGAGACGACTCCGGGATGCTGGCCCTCTAGGCAGAGTTGCAAAGAAAAAGCCATATCTCAGACTGGCCAATAAAAAGAAACGATTAAGAACAGACACTGGACAGAGGACCTCTGCCTAGAAGGCCAGCATCCCGGAGTCGCCTCTTCACTGTTGACGTGAAGGAAGGCCAGTTTTATTGCTTCTTTAATGAGAACAACCATTTTCAGCTGTGCTAACATATTTGCATAAGGGTTTTCTAATGATCAATTGGCCTTTTAAAATGATAAACTTAGATCAGCTAACACCACATATGAACACAGGAGTGTTAATGGGCCTCTGTACGCCTATGTAGATATTCCATTAAAAAAATCTGCTGATTCCAGCTACAAGTCATTTACAACATTAACAATGTCTACGCTGCATTTCTGATCAATTTTATGTTATTTTAAATGGACAGAAACTGTGCTTTTCTTTCAAAAACAAAGAAATTTAAGTGACCCCAAACTTTTGAACGGTAGTGTTTATACACACACTTTTTTGGAATATCCTTTCCTTTATTATTCCCACCAAACCTTACCATCCCTATCCCCAATTGGAGTAAACTAATAAACAGCTTCTACATACTATACACATTCTACAGACACAATCTATTTTACAATAGTTATATTTTGTTTGTTTTTAGTCCTGGCCTTCCTCTATTTCTGATGTCCTTCCAGTTTGATTTCTATTTGCCATATATTTGTAACTGTGCTATTTCTGTAACGATCGTCGTATGAAGAAGGAGAAGAGGACCAAAGTGCAGCGTGGTACGTATCCATAATACTTTTAATCCAGAATGAATACACAAACAAAAACAACAAAACGATAAACTAACAGTTCTGACAGGTGCAACAAACACTAACCAGAAAATAACTACGCACAAATCATAGTGGGAAAACAGGCTACCTAAGTATGGTTCTCAGAGACAACAATCGACAGCTGCCTCTGATTGGGAACCATATCAGGCCAAACACAGAAATACACAACCTAGAACAAAAACATAGAATGCCCACCCCAACTCACGCCCTGACCAAACTAAAACAGAGGCATAAAAAAGAGAAAAAAATACAGGGCTTGATATTAACCTGTTTATCCACTTTGTGTGTTGTTTGATGCAAGATACCACTTTACAAAATAAAATGCATTATTCCCATACCATTATTACAGAGAATCAGAAAAATTATGCTACCCTTTGTCTATTGGCTACTTAGCTTATTCAAGACAGTCTCAAAATACAAAAACTGCCTCTTTAAGACAAAAAAAAGATCTTTACCAGACTTGCTTTTCAAAGACGTCAAGAAATGTACACATGTTGTGCTCTGTAGGAAACAATCACTCTCCCATTCCTGACTACAGGTGCATGTCAGAGAAAAAACCAAGCCATGAGGTTGAAGGAATTGTCCGTAGAGTTTTGAGACAGGATTGTGTCGAGGCACAGATCTGGGGAAGGGTACAATTTTTTTTGCCAGCATTGAAGCTCCCCAAGAACACAGTGGCCTCCATCATTCTTAAATGGAAACAGTTTAAAATGGAAACAACCAAGACTCTTCCTAGAGCTGGCCACCTGGCCAAACTGAGCAATCTGGGGAGAAGGGCTTTGGTCAGGGAGGTGACCAAGAACCCGATGGTCACTCTAACAAAGCTCCAGAGTTCCTCTGTGGAGATGGGAAAGCCTTCCAGAAGAACAACCATCTCTGCAGCACTCCACCAATCAGGCCTTTATGGTAGAGTGGCCAGACGGAAGCCACTCCTCAGCAAAACGCATATGATAGCCCGCTTGGAATTTGCCAAAAGCCACCTAATAGAACTCCCAGACCATGAGAAACAACATTCTCTGGTCTGATGAAACCATGATTGACTCTTTAGCCTGAATGCCAAGCGTCACGTTTGGAGGAAACCTGGCACCATCCCTAGGGTGAAGCATGGAGGTGGCAGCATCAGCCAAGACAACACAGGAACGTCTTCGGGACAAGTCTCTGAATGTCTTTGAGTTGCCCAGCCAGAAGTCAGACTTGAACCCAATCTAACATCTCTGGAGATACCTGAAAATAGCTGTGCAGCGACGCTCCCCATCCAACCTGACAGAGCTTGAGAGGATCTGCAGAGAAGAATGGGAGACTCCCCAAATACGGATACAGGTGTGCCAAGCTTGTAGCATCAAACCCAAGAAGAATCAAGGCTGTAATCACTGTCAAAGGTCCTTCAACAAAGTACTGAGTAAAGGGTCTGAATATTTATGTAAATGTGATATTTCCCGGTTTTTATTTTTAATACATTTGCAAACATTTCTAAAAACCTGTTTTTGCTTTGTCATTATGTGGTATTGTGTGTAGATTGATGGGGGGGAAACAATATAATCCATTTTAGAATAACGCTGTAACGTAACAAAATGTGTCAAAAGTAAAGCGGTCTGAATACTTTCCGAATGCACTGTATATAGGGGTGTGCCTTTCCAAATCACTTCCAATTATTTGAATTTATCACAGGTAGACTCCAATCAAGTTGTAGAAAAATCGAGGATGATCAATGGAAACAAGATGCACCTGAGCTCAATTTTGAGTCTCAATTTTGAGTATTCATCTCCCTTGGTGTTTTTTCTATTTGGTTGCATGACTTGTTCCAAAAAAATATTTAAAAAAAAACAAACAGAAAAGTATTCACCTTCTTTGCTATGAAGCCCCTAAATAAGATCTGGTGCAACCAATTTCCTTCAGAAGTCACATAATTAGTTAAATAAAGTCCACCTGTGTGCAATTTAAGTGTCGCATGGTCTGTCACATGATCTCAGTATACATACACCTGTTCTGAAAGGTCCCAGAGTCTGCAACACCACTAAGCAAGGGGCACCACCAATAAAGCGACACCATGAAAACCAATGAGCTCTCCAAACAGGTCAGGGACAAAGTTGTGAAGAAGTACAGATCAGGGTTGGGTTATTAAAAAATATCAGAAACTTTGAACATCCCACAGAACACCATTAAATCCATTTTTCAAAAATGGAAAGAATATGGCTCCACAACAAATCTGTCAAGAGAGGGCCGCCGTCCAAAACTCACAGACCAGGCAAGGAGGGCATTAATCATAGAGGCAACAAAGAGACCAAAGATAACCCTGAAAGAGCTGCAAAGCTCCACAGCGGAGATTGGAGTCCATAGGACCACTTTAAGCCAATCACTCCACAGAGCTGGTATGGAAGAGTGGTCAGAATAAAAGCCATTGCTTAAAGAAAAAAAATAAGAAAACATGTTTGGTGTTCGCCAAAATACATGTGGGAGACTCCACAAAAATATGGAAGAAGGTACTCTGGTCAGATGAGACTAAAATTGGTCAGCCTGAGGTGCGTGTCCTCAGCCCCGCACCACCACTTCCGGCACCAGGCCTACAGTGCGCCTCGGTTCTGCCCACCTCCTTGCTTGTTCTGCCCACTATGACTCATTTGATTCCATTTGAAACGACAGGCTGTGGTCTATCTTGGTTTAATTATACAAATCTTTGGATTGTCATTCTGCAACGCACTGAGAGATGTCAAATCAGTAGATGGCAGCATAGAGACCCTGAGGGATGACTGCTGTGAGAGATGACGTCGCAGCAAGACCACTCTTGTATTGACGTCTGCCGAGGTGAAATCTCCATTTTATGAAATCCCGGGGGACCTATTTTCTCGTAATGATAGGGGCGGGGCGGTGAACGGGTTCGAAGACGAGAGAAATCGGTCTATTACGTCGGGTTTTTTCGGTTGTGTTGCAACAGATTTGTAGGCGACGTACGCACTTGGTTTGGGATCCGTGTTTTTAAATAACATGGGTAATTGCCACACAGTTGGACCAAATGAGGCCCTTGTGGTTTCAGGTACGTAACGTTAAATTACATTCGTCTTCAACTTTGGGAATTCTAATTTAACGTTAGTTAACTACTTTTACCTCTTATTTACACCATGGCAAGGACATTGCAGCGTTATTCACAATGGATAACCTCATTTTGTCATTAGCTACGAATTCAGATGCTGCTCTGGCTTCGATCGTTGGCTATATTTTATTTTGGCTTCCAGCTAACGTTTTTTGTGATGATTTCAATATGCCACACTTCTCATAACCACCATATGATTGTAAACAACACAACGTTACATCGCATGTATGCTGATATGAATAAGGGATCGTGTTCAACCAAGTCATTGATGTGCTTTTCTAGTTTAGGAAATAGGAACGTTGTGATTATGAATGACAGTCTCCGAATCGTGAGGGAAGGGAGTATGAGAGTGGGTGGATGCATGTTACCGTATGTCAGGCCCATAAATTAATAAAAATGTCAGGCCAGATTGCATACAGATGAAATTATATGAAATGTGGCCTGGTATGTTATAGCCTCAGTGATTGCAACTAATGGAGTATTACCCATGAAATACCTATAAATACAACTCTAAACGTATTATAACTAACATAGGATATAAAAAACAAGGACATATTAATCAGTTATTAATAGGTTGTAATAACTGTTGGAACGATATAGCTAGTCTATCATATACTGTAGCCTTCTATTTGCTGAGTGACAGTATGGGAGAGAGGTTGCAGTGACATGTGAAACCTGAACAAGCCAATGGAATTTGTGGAAGTAGGCCTAATATGCTCAAGGCTATCTCATCTGTATGAGTTGAGTTAGAGACATTACAGATGTAGCGTTAGGTATTTTAAGGTCTGGAAACTAGAGCTGTGTATTGCCAGGGACCTCACAATAGGATATTATCACGATACTTAGGTGCTGATACTTGTATCACGATTCTCACATTCTATATGTATTGCTATTCGATACTGTGATTTTATTGCGATTCGATGTTCCAAACATATTACTCACCATATGTCTTCTGCAGAGGGACAAGAGAGAGCCATGAAAAAACAACTTTTGATTTTGATCAGTCATGGAAATAAAAGTGCTGAAAACAAATTGGCACCCTGTTTTTAAAAAGAAGAAAACAGAGAACAAGCTTTCTTCCGATGAAGGAGAGGACCAAAATGCAGCGTGGTTATTTCGATTCACGTTTAATAAAAAGATAAACACGAACAATACAAACAGAGACAACGATAAACACCTGCCTCTGATTGAGAACCACTTCAGGCAACCATAGACTTTTCTAGACAACCCCACTATACCACAATCCCAATACCTACAAAACCCCAAGACAAAACACACCACATAATAAACCCATGTCACACCCTGGCCTGACCAAAATAATAAAGAAAACACAAAATACTAAGACCAGGGCGTGACAGAACCCCCCCCCCCCCCCCATGGTGCGGACTCCCGGCCGCACACCTAAACCCATAGGGGAGGGTCCGGGTGGGCGGCTTTCCACGGTGGCGGCTCCGGCGCGGGACGTGGACCCCACTCCAACAAAGTCTCAGTCTGCATGCATCTCGTCCTTAGATTGGCAACCCTCGCCACCGACCTTGGCTTAGTAACCCTAACCAAGGGCCCCACTGGACTGAGGGGAAGCTCGGGACTGAGGGGAAGCTCGGGACTGAGGGGAAGCTCGGGACTGAGAGGAAGCTCAGGCAGGTAGATGGCTCTGGCAGATCCTGGCTGACTGGTGGTTCTGGCAGATCCTGGCTGAATGGCGGATCCTGGCTGACTGGCGGATCCTGGCGGCTCTGGCTGCTCCATGCAGACTGGCGGCTCTGGCGGCTCTGGCTGCTCCATGCAGACTGGCGGCTCTGGCTGCTCCATGCAGACTGGCGGCTCTGGCTGCTCCATGCAGACTGGCGGCTCTGGCTACTCCATGCATACTGGCGGCTCTGGCTGCTCCATGCATACTGGCGGCTCCATGCAGACTGGCAGCTCCTTGCAGACTGGCCGCTCTGGCAGCTCCTTGCAGACTGGCCGCTCTGGCAGCTCCTTGCAGACTGGCCGCTCCTTGCAGACTGGGAGACTCCGGCAGCGCTGAACAGGCGGGAGACTCCGGCAGCGCTGAACATGCGGGAGACTCCGGCAGCGCTGAACAGGCGGGAGACTCCGGCAGCGCTGAACAGGCGGGAGACTCCGGCAGCGCTGAACAGGCGGGAGACTCCGGCAGCGCTGAACAGGCGGGAGACTCCGGCAGCGCTGAACAGGCGGGAGGCTCCGGCAGCGCTGAACAGGCGGGAGGCTCCGGCAGCGCTGAACAGGCGGGAGGCTCCGGCAGCGCTGAACAGGCGGGAGGCTCCGGCAGCGCTGAACAGGCGGGAGGCTCCGGCAGCGCTGAACAGGCGGGAGGCTCCGGCAGCGCTGAACAGGAGGGAGGCTCCGGCAGCGCTGAACAGGAGGGAGGCTCCGGCAGCGCTGAACAGGAGGGAGGCTCCGGCAGCGCTGAACAGGAGGAAGGCTCCGGCAGCGCTGTAGAGGCAGGAGACTCCGACAGCGCTGTAGAGGAGGAAAAGGCTCTGGCAATGTTGGACAGGTGAGGCGCACTGTAGGTCTGATGCGTGGAGCTGGCGCTGGTGGTACTGGGCCGAGGACACGCACAGGAAGCCTGGTGCGGGGAGCTGCCACCGGAGTGCTGGTGCGTGGAGGTGGTACTGGATAGACCGGACCGTGCAGGCGCACTGGAGCTCTTGAGCACCGAGCCTGCCCAACCTTACCTGGCTCGATGCCCACTCTAGCCCGGCCGATACGAGGAGCTGGTATGTACCGCACCGGGCTATGCACCCGCACTGGAGAGACCGTGCGCTCCACAGCATAAAACGGTGCCTGCCCGGTCTCTCTAGCCCCCCGGTAAGCACAGGAAGTTGGCGCAGGTCTCCTACCTGACGTCGACATACTCCCTGTGTGCCCACCCCAAGAAATTTTGGGGGCTGACTCTCGGGCTTCCTTGACAACCGTGTTCCCTCGTATCGCCGGCTCCTCTCTCCGGCTGCCTCTGCTCTCCTAAGTGCCTCCACCTGTTCCCATGGGAGGCGATCTCTTCCAGACAGTATTTCCTCCCAAGTGTAACAACCCTTGCCGTCCAAAACGTCTTCCCATGTCCATTCCTCCTTTCGCTGCTCCTGCTGCCGCTGCCTGTCACCACGCCGCTTGGTCCTTTTGTGGTGGGTGATTTTGTTAAGGTTTTCTTCCGATGAAGGAGAGGAGGACCAAAATGCAGCGTGGTTATTTCGATTCACATTTAATAAAAAGATAACAACAAACAATAAACGTAATGTGAAAACCTAAACAGCCTATTCTTGTGCAAACTAACACAGAGACAGGAACAATCACCCACAAAACACTCAAAGAATATGGCTGCCTAAATATGGTTCCCAATCAGAGACAACGATGAACACCTGCTTCTGATTGAGAACCACTTCAGGCAACCATAGACTTTTCTAGACAACCCCACTATACCACAATCCCAATACCTACAAAACCCCAAGACAAAACACACCACATAATAAACCCATGTCACACCCTGGCCTGACCAAAATAATAAAGAAAACACAAAATACTAAGACCAGGGCGTGACACTATGAAGGAAAAATACTGGGGTTTTGGTGTAGATACAGGCAACTACCGCAAATATAATATTGAGAAATTCTAAATTCTAAATTCAAAAATGATATCCTGATTATGTAACCTTATCGACCCCCCCCCCCCCCCCCCCCCTCTCTCAGTCTTTACAGACCCTGATCTGTAGCAGCATGACTGGATAACGGCAATTAAATGGAAGCCATGTTGCTACGTTTTGTTGTGTGTATGCCTAGAAAGATTACAATGACATTTCCATTAGGCTATTTCAAGGATAGGCCTCAATTTGCTATTCAAGAGTAACTAGGCTGTGTTTGGTGTAACCCAGGAAAGCTTAAGTCTTATTACAAGTAGCCAGGAATAACTATTGGATATAAGAGCAATGTCAACTTACCAACATTACGACCAGGAATACGACTTTCCCGAAGCGGATCCTCTGTTTGGACCACCACCCAGGACAATGGATCGGATCCCAGTAGGCGACCCAAAACCACGGCGGTCTTCTGGTCAGGCTCTGTAGACCGGCACATCGCTCACGAGTATACTACTCGCCAATGTCCAGTCTCTTGACAACAAGGTAGATGAAATTCGAGCAAAGGTTGCCTTTCAGAGAGACGTCAGAGATTGTAACATTCTCTGTTTCACGGAAACATGGCTCACTCGGGATACGTGGCCCACCCGAATTCTTCACGCATCGCGCCGACATAAACAAACATCTCTCTGGTAAGAAGAAGGGCTGGGGTGTATGCCTTATGATTAACGAGTCGTGGTGTGATCATAATAACATACAGGAACACAAGTCCTTTTGTTCACCTGACCTAGAATTCCTTATGATCAAATGCCGACCGCATTATCTACCAAGAGAATTCTCTTAGATTATAATCAGCCGTGATTATAATCTAATCACGGCAGACACCTCGACGGCCCTCGACGACCAATCTGATTCCACGCTTTTGGCTTGTCACCGAAAACACTCAAACTTTTACAGATGCACAATCGAGAGCGTCCTGTCAGGCTGTATCATGACCTGGTACGGCAACTGCTCCGCCCACAACCGTAAGGCTCTCCAGAGGGTAGTGAGGTCTGCACAACGCATCACCGGGGGCAAACTACCTGTCCTCCAGGACACCTACACCACCTGATGTCACAGGAAGGCCAAAAAGATCATCAAGGACAACAACCACCCGAGCCACTGCCTGTTCACCCCTCTATCATCCAGAAGGCGAGGTCAGTACAGGTGCATCAAAGCTGGGACCGAGACTGAAAAACAGCTTCTATCTCAAGGCCATCAGACTGTTAAATAGCCATCAATAGCCGGTATGTTTACTGTGTCTAAAAATGTTGGCAGCGGACAGCATGAAGCCAAATAAATTAAGGCGTCACTTAAAGACATTACACCCCAATCACGCTGATAAGCCGCTTGAGTTTTTTCAGCGAAAACGTGCCGAATATTGCCAACAATCGTCCCGCTTTGTGAATGCTACTTCAGTAAACCAGTGAGCACTGTTAGCATCATATAAGGTGGCGTACCAAATTGCTCAGTGCAAAAAAAAACACTCCATAGCAGAGGAGCTGATACTGCCTGCAGCATTAGACATGGTCTCTGTCATGCTGGATGACGCAAGTGCTGCAAAAATAAAAACTATCCCTCTGTCCAATGACACTGTCACCAGACGTATAAATGACATTGCTAACGATCTAAAAGAACAGCTGGTAGATAAACACAAAGACAAACGTTTTGCCTTACAGTTCAATGAAACAACTGACAGCAACAAAGACTTTGTTTATCTCTTATGTACGTTTTGACATGACAAACTCCCTGCCTCACCTAATTCTGAGTGGACACACTGTGTTATACACAGAGAAGCACTGGCATCAAGGCACCTTTCCTCTGAATTAAGTGAGGTTATGACTGACATTGTAGGTGTAGTCAATTTTATAAAGACCAGACTACCAAAAACATGAGTCTTCTCTGCTATCTGTGAGGAGATGGAAGCTGAACATCAAGCTGTGCTGTTTCACAGTGAAGCAAGGTGGCTGTCACGAGAAAGTCTTGTCCCGAGTTTTTGAGCTCAGAGAGCAGAAAATAATGTTTTCCGAGCAGGAGCACAAGTATGACCTTGCAGACCTTGCAAGCTAAATTAACTAAATCTACAGCTTCAAGGGAAAGATAAACACCTCCATCAGGTCACAGACAACATCAGCTCTTTCACTCGAAAGCCTGCAATGTGGGGCAGGCGACTTGATGAAGGAAATACTGATTAATTCGAGAACCTGCATGAATTTGTTTACACTACTGACTATGATGCCACCTCAGTGATTCCATATATTAAGGAGCATATTTCATCACTGATGGGATTCTTTAAAAAGTGCTTCCCTGAAAACAATTCCCAATATGACTGGGTGAGAGATCCTTTCAATGCACCAGCTCCAACTGGTTTCAGCTCTGCAGAGGAGGACCAGTTCATTGATATGACGTCTGACTCCACATTGAGACTGAGGTTCACATCACAGACACTGAGTGAATTCTGGCTGAGTGTAGAGGCAGTATCCACTCTTAGGGCAGAGGGCCATGGGCATTCTTCTTCCTTTTGCAACATCTTATCTTTGTGAGACTGGCTTCTCTGCTGTTGCTGCACTGAAGACCAAGTACACGTCCCAGCTAAACATTGAGCAGGAGCTGAAAGTTGCAGTATCATGCTTCAAACCCCGCTTCGAAAAGCTGAGCTCTGCAAAACGTGCTCATTGTAGCCATAAATCCTGGCTTCCTCATTTTGATTTTTAAAAATCAGCACAAATTGTTTTATTCATTTTTGTTTTATAGGTCAAAGTGTTTCATATATTGTGCTCCTGAGTTCATGTTGCTGATCAATTTGAATTTATTATTATTTATTGATTATATATATAAAAAAACATTTTTAAAAATCAGTATCAAATGGTCAAAACAATTTGCAGTTTAAATAAGGCTTGAATTTTTTAAAACCTTTCAGGCAAATTGATGCACTTTAAGTATTTTCTTTTACAGACTAAAAAACAATGTTAATAAAGTTATTCTTTGTTGTAAGTTGAGGGGGGGAACAGAAAATAATTGAGAAGCACTGCCTTAGGCAAACTTAATTTCCTTAGATTTGGAAGGGATATTGCACAATCACATCCCAACTAGCACATTTGGTTCCTTGGAAGTTGTGGGAACGTATGTTTTTGGTTTTCCATTGGTTTTGGGAACAAGCCATAACGTTTCCTGACAGGTAAAACTGAGAACTGAAGTGAAAATTTCACCTGTTCTGGGAACGTTTATCTTTAGGTTGCAGGGAGGTTATTTGAACGTTTTACTGTGGTTCCCTGAAAGTTTTCCCAGGAAGTTTTATTAATGTTTTCCTTATTGAAAACACTGAATGTTTCAATAAGACTTTTAAAAACACTGCTAGCTTAGTTTTGGTTAAAGTTACAGTATGTAACTTTTTGGTTTACCTGACCAAATTCACATAGAAATGTGACTTATAGATCTGTCATTCTCATTGAAAGCAAGTAGATTTGGTAGATTATTTTCTTTGTCCGCTATTTCTATGCTTCCCTTATGTTTTGTTTTGGCATATTTTACTTTTGGTTTTGTACACCAGCTTCAAACAGCTGAAAATACAATATTTTTTGTTAGGGAAAAGATATTTCACAGCGGTTTTGATGGCACGATGATTCTTTACCAGTGGCAGTCGGTGCTATTTTAAGATGAGGGAGGACGATTATATATTTTTATCATGGCATTTCTATTACAGCATATTGGATGACTGTCATTCATATTCCATTCACCCAGCTCAATGTAACAATAGGTTTAGGCTACTATTCAAATTTCCCCTGTATCCATAATGAGATTGCTACAACCTAGCCTATGAATTAAAGTTTACAACGTAGCACAGGTCGAGAGAAATTTGAGTAATCAAGGTGACAGACAGTGACACATTCAATACTGCCTTGCACTCTTGCTTGCATTTTGCTGATCTAGAGTGTAATCATTAGTCCAACAATTTTAAACAGGAGTTTCTATTGGACAAATTCAGATATGTTTATCCCCGTTTCGTTCAGTTTGCTTTGGTTTAAGAAAGTTTAACAGATTCGGCGGAATGAATACACCCCTGATCACACGAAACACAGTTTCATAGCAGCCACATACAAACAGCATGATCACTTTGATCATTGTAGCTATAATTTCTTCTCACATCTACGCTCTCTCCTCCTCTCACCTTTACCCTTCGCTTGTGGACTTCAGTGCACAACATATCAGCTGTCTGTGGCCAGGCAAAAAAATCTTTCCAAGCCAAACCACCATATCATAACCGCTACACACAGCCTACATTGTTATCACCATTATTAGCTAAGGTCATATTCAACATAGCTACTAGAACTAACACATTAGTAAATCTGCTACAATCAGGCAGTACAGTCAGCAAGCAGTTACACCTGCGGGCCTGGTGCCAATAAATGAATAAAACCAAAAGCTTACCTTGACTTGGAAAAGTTCCAGTTTTGGATACCCACTGCCAGCTAGCTAACATAGCGTCCCTCTCTGTTTGAGCCAGGTGTTTGAGTAGGCTAAACTAGCTAACTACATTCGCTAGCTTCATTGGGTGGACAACTTGTCAGTTCATGCTGCAAGAGCTCTAATAGGTTGGAGGACATCCTCCAGAAGAAGGACATCCTCATAATTACTGTGTATGTCTATGGAAGGGGAAGAGAACCATGAGCCTCCTGGTTTTGCATTGTCCTCCCAGTGGAGGCTACTGTAAACCTTCATTGCAAAACAGTTTGTTTTAATCAATTATTTGGTGACATGAATGTATTTAGTACAGTTTTATCTAAAAAGGATCACTTTTAATGTTTCACTACTTTTATTTTCATGAAATTCACTGAGGATGGTTCCCCCCTTCTCCTCTGAGGAGCCTCCACTGTTCTCTACACTAAACTTGCTTTTTTTTTTATCACAAACTAAAATTAGGTGAACTTCTAGAATTTTAGCAACCAGGGATTGGCAAAGAGATTTTTGCATAGTGCATGTTTAACTGTTTTGAACTACAAGCACAGATGCAACACAAATTAATTTGCTTAGGCATTAATCATAGCCTTTGAAGCCGACAACCAGGGTTGGAAATTCGATTTTGTCATTGGCGGGTATATATGTTGGGTATATATATTGGCGGGTATATATTTATATATATTTGTCATTGGCGGGAATGTATATTTCACCAGCCACGTGGCGGGTGGTCACACAGAGTATTTGGGAACAGTTTTGTTTTTATCCGAAGCCCACATGTAGAAGTTGATCGAATTGACAAGAAAGGCTACTAAGTATGACTTTGTACTTCGGGTTTCTTGGCCAGTTACATCGTTTTGTTCACATGCTATGTTTTTCAATGTTAGTTTGAGTTTGCTGCAACTGTCTGCTGCTAGGAAGAGGTTGCAGTCAGAGATTTTTCTCATCACAGACAATAGAGTTACCACGGTAATGGCCCGTCCCTTAAAGGGCCAGCTGAACATTTTTGTCTCACCTAATCATTGTGCTTCATTGAGCATGGATCACTCCCAAACATGTTTATTAATGAACTTTTAGCCATTGTTCTTCTAGATTTGTTTGTGTGCTTCTACATTTATTCTTAAAACATTATGTACTCCTTGTAAAAAATGTCAGCGTAGAGCCCAGCTCTATCACTCAGCATTTTGTGGCAGGGCAGGAACTTTGTTGATTCTTGATGTTCAGTTGTAGAACTGTTTATCTGTTTTTATTATTGGATCTAAATTATTTATTTTAACATACATTGGTTAAAAGATGCAGGTAACAAAAATGAAATTACACAATATACCCCATTACTTCATTAGTTATTTTGTTGTGAGTTTTTTGAATAATTATGGAGAAAAAAATATGTTTTGGCTGATAAAAAATGTCAGTGGCTGGTAGATTTTTTTCAATCTACTGTACCTGCCACAATGGCTGGCGGACCAAAAAGTACATTTCCCACCCTGTCGACAACTAGTACCAGTAAGACCCATTGATAACTGCCAAATGTTACCACAATTGTGTTTTCCAAAACATTATTTCTGTTTTGAGTGTGAGCTAACTTTCCTGTACTAGAAATGTCACCAACACCATCAATTGTGGTTTGTTGGTGGTGTAGCCTTCTGTATGTGGAGCAACTGTTGAAGTGAAAGTGTCAGGGGAAGTTTTTAGAGACATTGTTTTAGTTTGTGGTCTACAGGAGGATTGTTGTGACAGACAAGTGTTTACACATAAGGCCTAAAACTAAGGCTGTGACAGTCATGGAATTTTGGATGACGGTTATTGACCAGCCGGTTGCAAGCGTGGTGAAACTGAGAAGACATTGTCTGTCCTTTTGAGTTTCGAAACTCATGTTAGGATATGTCAGTTATCCCGTGAGAGCTTTTGTGCCAAACCCACTAAGGCGTTTCAGATGCCAAGCTTATGGTCGTGTTGTGAAGGAGGGAGATTCTGAGATGTGAGAAGTGTGCAGGAGGGCATGGCACAAAGGAATTTGTAGTATCGGTGGAAAAAACTGTGTGTCAATTGTGGGGGTGCCAATATTGCTGGGGATCAGAAGTGCCCGGTGCGAGAGACAGGTTGAGGTTGCCAGCGTCAGAGTAGAACAGAAGGTTTCATTTGCCGAGGCAGTGAAGGGAGTAGAGGATGATGAGTCAAGGGTAGGCTTAGGCCAGTACAGAGTGATACAAATTTGTGCTTCAGTAAGGTTGGCTTCTTAGCATTCAGTGCCATGGTTATCACAGAAAATAGACGTTGTGGTGGCAGCTGCAGAGAAGTACTTGGGTGTACAAGGTTTTACTGTAGAAGATTTACAAGGTGTGTTGAACAAAAGTGTCCTGTCCTCCCAGGCTGTCAGTTAGGGTCAAAGTAGTGGAATGGGGTGTTTAAAAAAAATAGTAGAATATAGGTGTAGGGTTAGTTAATGGTGCAATTGTATTTAGGTAGGACTTCCCAACTTTAAATCTTTGTCATACTTCTTCTTATTCTTCTTCACACAACACCTCTTATACCGTTTAAGTTAGAAACGACATTCAAACTTTATAACATGTAAACCAGGGGTCTCCAACATAAATCTTCTTCTACTTCTCTGCTATTCAAATCTGAAATTATAACAGAATCATCTGGTACCAATCAAACATTACAGCTGTTTATGTAACAGCATCAACTTTTGACCACTTTCCGAACAAGTTAGACAAAAGGTTAGAGGGTATGACATTTTTGTCTACTTCTCTACTATTTAAATCTGGCAAAGAAACAAAAATATCCACTACGGATCTAAGGATACAGTTATTTTAGTAACTGCATTAACACATTTTTTCCAAACTTTTTCTGAACAACTGCCGTTCTGACCGGTCTCCCAATAAGTCAGACTCCAGAGATTTGAGACTGGGACGGAGGTTCACCTTCCAGCAGGACAATGACCCTAAGCATACTGCTAAAACAACACTCAAGTGGTTTATTGGGAAACATTTAAATGTTTTGGAATGGCCTAGTCAAAGCCCAGACCCCAATCCAATTGAGAATCTGTGGTATGACTTAAAGATTGCTGTACATCAGCAGAACCCATCCAACTTGAAGGAGCTGGAGCAGTTTTGCCTTGAAGAATGAGCAAAAATCCCAGTGGCTAGATGTGCCAAGCTTATAGAGACATATCCCAAGAGACGTACACCTGTAATTGCTGTAAAAGGTGGCTCTTCAAGATATTGACTTTGGGGGGGTGAATAGTTATGCATGCTCAAGTTTTCTGTTTTTTTTGTCTTATTTCTTGTTTGTTACACACACAAAAATATGTTGCATCTTCAAAGTGATAGGCATGTTGTGTAAATCAAATGGCACCACCTACTCTTTCAACTATAACCAGTCATCACATTACAACTGCAGACACTTCCACTACTATAACGTTTTTCAAAACCATACATACAGTTGAAGTCAGAAGTTTACATACACTTAGGTTGGAGTCATTAAAACTCGTTTTTCAACCATTCCACACATTTCTTGTCAACAAACTATAGTTTTGGCAAGTTGGTTAGGACATCTACTTTGTGCAAGTCATTTTTCCAACAATTGTTTACAGACAGAGTATTTCACTTATAACTCACTGTATCACAATTCCAGTGGGTCAGAAGTTTACATATACTAATTTGACTATGCCTTTAAACAGCTTTGAAAATTCCTGAAAATTATGTAATGTCTTTTCATGGGAAAAATACATCAGAAATCAGCCAAGACCTCTGGTCTGGTCTGGTTCATCCTTGGGAGCAATTTCCAAATGCCTGAAGGTACCACGTTCATCTGTACAAACAATAGTACGCAAGTATAAACACCATGGGACCATGCAGCCGTCATACCGCTCAGGAAGGAGACGCGTTCTGTCTCCTAGAGATGAACGTACTTTGGTGGGAAAAGTGCAAATCAATCCCAGAACAACAGCAAAAGACCTTGTGAAGATGCTGGAGGAAACAGATACAAAAGTATCTATATCCACAGTAAAACAAGTCCTATATTGACATAACCTGAAAGGCTGCTCAGCAAGGACGAAGCCACTGCTCCAAAACCACCATAAAAGAGATTGTACTTTTTGGAGAAATGTCCTCTGGTCTGATAGAACTGTTTGGCCATAATGACCATCATTATGTTTGGAGGAAAAAGGGGGAGGCTTGCAAGCCCAAGAACACCATCCCAACCGTGAAGCATGGGGGTGGCAGCATAATGCTGTGGGGGTGCTTTGCTGCAGGAGGGACTGGTGCACTTCACAAAATGGATGGCATCATGAGGTAGGAGAATTATATGGATATATTGAAGCAAGATCTCAAGACATCAGTCAGGAAGTTAAAGCTTGGTCACAAAATGGTTCTTCCAAATGGACAATGACCCCAATCATACTTCCAAAGTTGTGGCAAAATGGCTTAAGGACAACAAAGTCAAGGTTTTGGAGTGGCCATCACAAAGCTCTGACCTCAAACCTATAGAAAATTTGTGGGCAGAACTGAAAAAGTATGTGCGAGCAAGGAGGCCTACAAAACTGACTCAGTTACACCAGCCCTGTCCGGAGGAATGGGCCAAAATTCACTTAAATTATTGTGGGAAGATTGTGGAAGGCTACCTGAGACTTTGACCCTAGTTAAACAATTTTAAGGCAATGCTACCAAATACTAATTGAGTGTATGTAAACTTCTGACTCACTGGAAATGTGATGAAAGAAATGAAAGCTTAAATAAATAATTCTCTCTACTATTATTCTGACATTTCACATTCTTAAAAGAAAGTGGTGATCCTAACTGACTTAAGACAGGGACTTTTTACTAGGATTAAATTGTGAAAAACTGAGTTTAATTGTCTTTGGCTAAGGTGTATGTAAGTTTCCGACTTCAACTGTACTTTAAAACTGCTTTGCTTTAAATCAGTGTTCACTGACCAAGATCACTTTCTGAGTCAAAATGCAAGCTAAGATTTTTTTTAAACATGACTTGAAAACGTAAGCCTATGCAACATTAACCAGTTCAATACAGTTCTGTAGCAATGACGTTTAGGCTAAAGGCCCAATACATTATCAAATCAAATTTTATTTGTCACATTATCCGAATACAAGAAATGTAGACTTTACCGTGAAATGCTTACTTACAAGCCCTTAACCAACAATGCAGTTCAAGAAGAGTTAAGAAAATAATTACCAAATAAACCAAAGTAAAAAATAATAAAAAGTAACACAATAAAAAAACAATAACGAGGCTATGTAGAGGGGGTTCAGCTACCAAGTCAGTGTGCGGGGGTACAGGTTAGTTGAGGTCATATGTACATGTAGGTAGGGTTGAAATGACTATGCATACATAATAAACAACAAATAGCAGCAGTATATAAAGCCAATGGTGGGGGGGGTGTAAATAGTCCGGTCTTAGTCTTATGGCTTGGGGATAGAAGCTGTTAAGGAGCCTTTTGGTCCTAGACATGGCGGTCCGGTACTGCTTGCAGTGCGGTAGCAGAGAAAACAGTCTCCGACTTAGGTGACTGGAGTCTCTGACAATTTTATGGGCTTTCCTCTGACACGCCTACTATATAGGTCCTGGATGGCAGGAAGCTTGGCCCCAGTGATGTACTGGGCTGTTCGCACTACCCTCTGTAGCGGCTTACAATCAGATGCCGTGCAGTTGCCATACCAGGCGGTGATGCAACGTGTCAGGATGCTCCCGATGGTGCAGCTGTAGAACTTTGGAGGATCTGGGGACCTATGCCAAATCTTTTCAGTCTCCTGAGGGGGAAAAGTTTTTGTCATGCCCTCTTCACGACTGCCTTGGTGTGTTTGGACCATGATAGTTTGTTGGTGATGTGAACACCAAGGAACTTGAAACTCTCGACCCGCTCCACTACAGCCCCGTCAATGTTAATGGGGGCCTGTTCGCCCCGCCTTCTCCTGTAGTCCACGATCAGCTCCTTTGTCTTGCTCACATTGAGGAAGAGGATGTGTTGTCCTCGCACCACACTGCCAGTTCTCTGACCTCCTCCCTGTAGGCTGTCTCATCGTTGTCGGTGATCAGGCCTACCACTGTTGTGTCGTCAGCAAACTTAATGATGGTGTTGGAGTCGTGTTTGGCCACGCAGTCGTGGGTGAACAGGGAGTACAGGAGGGGACTAAGTACACACCCCTGATGGGCCCCAGTGTTGAGGATCAGCGTGGCAGATGTGTTGTTGCCTAACCTTACCACCTTGGGGCGGCCCGTCAGGAAGTCCAGGATCCAGTTGCAGAGGGAGGTGTTTTGTTCCAGGGTCTTTAGCTTAGTGATGAGCTTCGTGGGCACTATGGTGTTGAATGCTGAGCTGTAGTCAATGAAAAGGAGGTAAAGGGCAGTGTGGAGTCCGATTGAGATTGCGTTATCTGTGGATCTGTTGGGGCGGTATGCGAATTGGAGTGGGTCTAGGGTATCAGGGTATGTTGATGTGAGCCATGACCAGCCTTTGAAAGCAGGTCATGGCTACCGACGTGAGTGCTGCGGGGCGGTAATCATTTAGGCAGGTTACCTTCGCTTCCTTTGGCACAGGGACTATGGTGGTCTGCTTGAAACATGTAGGTATTACAGACTCGGTCAGGTAGAGATTGAAAAAGACAGTGAAGACACTTGTCAGTTGGTCAGTGCATGCTTTGAGTACACGTCCAGGTAATCTGTCTGGCCCCGCGGCTTTGTGAATGTTGACCTGTTTAAAGGTCTTGCTCACATCGGCTACCGAGAGCGTTATCACACAGTCATCCAGAACAGCTGGTGCTCTCGTGCATGCTTCAGTGTTGTTTGCCTCGAAGCGAGCATAAAAGGCATTTAGCTCGTCTGGTAGGCTCACGTCATTGGGCAGCTCACATTTGGGTTTCCCTTTGTAGTCCTTAATAATTTTCAAGCCCTGCCACATCCGACGAGCATCAGAGCCAGTGTAGTAGGATTCAATCTTAATCCTGTTTTGACACTTTGCTTGTTTAATGGTTCGTCTGAGGGGATAGCTGGATTTCTTGTAAGTGTCTGGATTAGTGTCCCGCTCCTTGAAATCGGCAGCTCTAGCCTTTAGCTCGATGCGGATGTTGCCTGTAATCAATGGCTTCTGGTTTTGAAATGTACATACGGTCACCTAGGGGATGACGTCGTCGATGCACTTATTGATGAAGCCAATGACTGAGGTGGTATACTCCTCAATGGCATTGGATGAATCCCAGAACATATTCCAGTCTGTGCTAGCAAAAACGTCCGGTAGCATCGGCGTCATCTGACCACTTCCGTATTAAGCAAGTCACTGGTTCTTCCTGCTTTAGTTTTTGCTTGTATGCAGGAATCAGGAGGATAGAATTATGGTCAGATTTTCCAACTGGAGGGCATGGAAAGGTTTGTATGCATCTCTGTGTGTGGAGTAAAGGTGGTCTTCATATCAAATCAAATATTTTTGTTCACATACACATTTTTAGCAGATGTTATTGCGTGTGTAGGGCTATGCTTGAACTGCCCTGCCAATGTTGTTCTTCTCAGACCATTTTGAAATTATATTTTAACATTTAACATTTTAGGTATATGATCACACTGGTAATAGATCATTTATTGTTTTACTTGAGAGGCACAGCTGAGTGAGCTTAATAATTTGCTATTTTTTTACTGGACTGATGGCCTGCATCCAGGGCCTATAATTAACACTCGCCAATGTGGGTAAGAATGTCTAATTCACCAGCCACATTGGCAGGTGGTCACACTCAGGGCTCTAGAGTGCGAGCATTTCATAAATAGTCAAGTATGGGCACAAATGCAAGTTGTGATTTATAGCTAAATAAATGGTGCAGTAGCTATTTTCAAAGTATTTCTGCAACTTTGTTTCATATCTGATAATGCACAAAGAAATTTGAATCCTAATGTTATAGCTATCCCACCTCACACAGAAATACTGCCTGTCTGAGGGGCTGTGAGCACTGTGAGTGAAGTGCTGAAAGATTCATTTTTAGAAGCAATGCGCACAGGCATAAAAGTTTACTAGAAAGTCTACTTTAGTGAGACTTTGTCCTTGTGTTTCTTGGCTATTTACATTGTTTTGTTCACAACCTAGGTTGCTTTTCAATGTTTGCTTCCATTGCTAGCAAAAAGAGACATCATTGTCCTCAATTAGTGAGATTCTAACAGGCACACAAAACTACTGGAGTGGCCCTGTTACTAACGTAACCTTAAAAGGGGCAGCTGAAAATGTTTGGTTAAAAGACTCGGGTCACAGAGTATTAAATTCAATCGACCAATATATACCACATTGCTTATTATTAATAATACATGTATTCTTTTAGAAACATTAATAAGCAAAATCGTCCATTTTTTCTGTGTTTTTAAGTGTATTTATGGCAAGAAAATATTTCAGCTGGAAAAAAATCTGAGTAGCTGCTTTATTTTTTAAAATTAGTGGCTTATATACAAAAAAAGTACATTTTAGGCCCTGCCTGCATCAGTCTGAGGGCAGGGAGCAGTGGTGAGGCTGCCTCTCACCCGACTCACCGTCCCTCCACTGTCCCTCCCTACGCTGACAAAATGTTTCTGCCTCATGCACCAATTCATGTTGTTACTCATATGAACAGAGAAAGTGACATTTTTCTTGATTTAAAAAAAGACACAAACCACTAATAATAACAACGCAAGCTTATCGGAACATTTTGCAATACTCGTTCATTACAGCTGCAGTGGCTAACAAATGTGTTGACAGTGCTGAATAACAACTTAAACATGAACTTACTCATAAAAACAGCAGCTATTTGCTGTATTCGTTGAGTCTCTCTCTAGTCATAATCTCACAGTATCAACTTTTCTGTGCATTCAAGGCTTCCTTTTACGGTCTATGGCTTGAGGAGACTGTGCAAACACGGTGAGCTTAGCTATCTAATTGGCCAGGTGCAGTTGATTTGCTCTCTTGGCCTGCCGAGTAGGAGGAATTATACCTTCAGACACACAAAATGGCTACTAAATCAAGTGCACCTACCGCCAACAGGCTTTATCGTTGTTTTTTAACAGAAATGCTTAGTGATCGACTAGGAATTCCTTAAAGATAGACCAGACCAAATAGTAAAGTTAAATGTTCAAACTTTTACCACTATCACAAAAATACTTTTAAAGAGTTAAAGCAAGTCCCATCAGTTTTTCTTCATGGAAAATGGCCATCTATTTATTTTTTATCCTCCTTTTTATTTTTGTGTCACAATGTAGTGTGATCAACCACACGCTCCCCGCACAGTAGGTTGTTGACATGCACAAACAAAATGTGCAAACTCCATGATACTGAAGAAGAAGGAGGAAGTGAAAGCAGAAAGTGTACCCATCAATATGTGGTGTGATTTGTTGACTCAATTCAACTGACATTACAAAAAATACATTCCATTGCATGAGCCACATTAGTTAACATAATTTGAATGGGGGCCTCCTGAGTGCCAGTGCTTGAGGCGTCACTGCAGATCTGGATTTGATCCCGGACTGTAACGCAGCCGCCCGCGACCGGGAGACCCATGAGGCGGCACACATTTGGCCCAGGGTCGTCCGGGTTAGGGGAGTATTTGGCCGGCCGGGATGTCCTTGTCCCATCGCACTCTAGCGACTCCTGTGGCGGGCCAGGTGCATGCACGCTGACATGATCGGCAGTTGTACAGAGTTTCCTCCGACACATTGGTGTGGCTGGCTTCCGAGTTAAGCGAGCAGTGCGGCTTGGCAGGGTCGTGTTTCGGAGGACGCATGGCTCTCGACCTTCGGCTCTCCCGAGTCCGTACTGGAGTTGCAGCGATGGGACAAGACTATAACTACCAATTGAGGAGAAAAAGGGGTAAAAAGTACGCAAAAAATATATAGAATAAAAAAAATATGCAACATCATTTGAAAGAACTTTCTACATTACCATGGAAATTATTGCATCACAATACCAGGCAGCCATTGTGAGTGTACCCTGAGTTTACCAGTCAAATTCCCAGGGTTAGAGGCTCTAAGCCTGAGGCGAGTTCAACAAGGCTTCTGTCTGCAATGAACATGTTGCCAGAGAAACCATTTCAGTTGAACGATTTGAAAGAACATTCCAAAATGTTACGGTGAAATATCAAACAGCTACTTTTTGTAAGGATTACTGTGGCTTTTTAGTGACAGTATTCAAACTGAAAATTAGAAAATATGTTAGAAAGCTTTTAGCGTCATACCCAATGTCACGCCCTGACCTTAGATATCTCTGTTTTCTTTATATTTTGGTTAGGTCAGGGCGTGACTAGGGTGGGTACACTAGTTTTTGTATTGTCTAGGGTTTTTTGTATGTTTAGGGGTTTTGTAGGCCTACCAAAGAAGAGCCAATCAGAGGCAGCTGTTTATCGTTGTCTTTGATTGGGGATCATATTTAGGTAGCCATTTCCCTTTGTTGTTTGTGGGATCTTGTCTATGTGTAGTTGCCTGTCAGCACTTGTTTGTATAGTTTCACATTTCATTTTGTTATTTTGTTCAGTGTTTTCATTCTTTAAATAAATAAGAATGTACGCATACTATGCTGCGCCTTGGTCCGATCCTTATAACGAACGTAACACCCAAGAAGACTTGAGGCTGTAATCTCTGCCAAAGGTGCACAGAAGTACAGAGAAAAGGTCTGAATACTTGTGTAATGTGATATTTACGTTTTTTACTTGTAATGAATTTTCAAACATTTCAATAAACCTGTTTTTGCATTGTCATTATGGGGTATTGTGTGTAGATTGATGAGGGGGGAAAAAACTATTGAATCAATTTTAGAATAAGGCTGTAATGTAACAAAATTTGGAAAAAGTCAAGGGGTCTGAATACTTTCTGAATGCACTTACATAGACAGGTACCTACTGCTCTCTGGGACCTCAGCTCTTCAAACTGTGGTCTGATACCATTGTACTGGTCTGGTTTACTGTGGTCTAATAGGGTAATACTCTAATGTTGATGATACTGTCAGTGGTGCAATGACACTGATTGTCATTCCATAGAAATAGAATACAGTACTATTTCTATGGTGTTACCAGTGATAGAGTGGTTACAATGTGATTCTCATGTTGCCTGTGCTGGCTCTTAGGTGGTTGCTGTGGCTCCGATGAGAAGACCTACGTGGTGGGAGGCTGGTCCTGGGCCTGGTGGCTCATCTCAGACATCCAGAGGTAAGAACGGGGTGTAACCCATTCAGAGGGTTTAAGTACAGTTTGGGGATTTATACAATCACTGCCCTAACATCCAGAATTTACCTCCAAAACAAACCATTCAGGCCTACTGTTGGATGGCAGACAGATTTGTCTGTTTATATATTTTTTAAATCAAAATCTGTTTTAACACCATATTTAAAACTGTACCCACTCATCCTCACATTTACACCACACATTTAAACAACTTTACAATCTACATTAAATATTATACCTAGTCTCTTTACCCACACAAAGGAAATAAGCAATTTTGTTATTGTTATGTGGTTTGCAGTGAGAGTGCAGTGCAGTGTTTACTGTGTGTGTAAACACAATGTGTCACAGTTAGCAAGTCAGCTGCTCTCAAACACAACCTTGCTGTCAGCAACCCCTGTAAACACTACAGCACAGAATTGAAGTGGAAAAACAAACACACTGAGAGAGGTTAGGGTCAGGTGAAGTTCAATCTCACTGAATTATATTATCCTGTTAGAGACAGATAAAATACAGTTGGCCTATGTTTAAAATAAAACAAATCAACGTTAGCTTACACAGCACATATGATAGTTGTGAAATCAAATTTAAAAGATAATAGTTTTTAGATCTCTGAACACAACAGATCCCGTTCCAATTTATTTCATGCATTTTCCCTTAACTATTAAGTATTGTGTTTGTTTGTTACTTATTGTCTCTTTGTTTCTGCCATGCTAATCTGCCTTGCCTTGCCTGGTGTTCAACCCACCATGTCTCTCTCAGCCCTGCTGTGTCTTGGTGATGATGTCTTAACCATAGCGATTCTATTAAATTACTAGAGGGGCTATGTCATAAACCCTCAGTTTCAGAATGGGGTGAAAGTGGCAACCATATCCGTCAGGGAGAAATCCAAATCCAGTTTAATTGGAATGAATTGCAGTAGAGGCATAATCCTTATTTTACTTATGCAGGAAAATAAAAGTAAGGCATCACAAATTGTGTAATGGAATTATAGTCAACCTAAAATATTGTCATATAATTATAAATACAGGTTTTAGCCTCTAAAATATATTTAAACAGACCATAAATGTCTCAGATTTTGTAATATTGGAAAGCTGTGAGTACTATTATATGATACAGTATCAATACCGTTGCATTTACAACTTGTCTAAGTCCTATCATCGACTGATTTGAGCCAGTGTATGGTTGTGGATTGAGATATTGTGTAAAACAATGAATGTGAAGAATTTATCTGCACTGTATGTGTGCATTGTTTGAATGGAATGTCGGTGTATTGGCAGTTAATTTCACACATTTATGAAATCATTCCTCTAAATGTGGTTGGCTAGCTAACACACATACAGTGCAGATACATTCTTCACATTCATTGTTTTACACTATCTTATGACAGCACTGGAAAACCAGGGTTGACCAACTCCCTGACCAACATGGCTGACCTTTGCAAGGTTCATGTCCATTCTAGTATTCTAATTCCTCATTCTATGTTCCTAACTAGCTATGTATACAGTGCCTTCGGAAAAGTATTCAGACCACTTGACTTTTTCCACATTTTGTTACGTTTCAGCCTTATTCTACAATGGATTAAATAAATACAAATCCTCAGCAATTTGCACACAATACCCCATAATGACAAAACAAAAAACGTTTAAAAAAAATCTTAACAAATGTATTAAAAATACAAAACAGAAATACCTTATTTGCATAAGTATTTAGACCCTTTGCTATGAGACTCAAAATTGAGCTCAGGTGTATCCTGTTTCCATTGATCATCCTTGAGATGTTTTACACCTGTGGTATATTAAATTGATTGGACACAATTTGGAAAGGGACACATCTGTCTATATAAGGTCCCACAGTTGGCAGTGCATTTCAGAGAAAAATCCAAGCCATGAGGTCGAAGGAACTCCGAGACAGGATTGATTGTGTCAAGGCACAGATCTACCAAAAAATGTCTGCAGCATTGGTCTCCAAGAACACAGGGGCCTTCATCATTCTTAAATTGAATAAGTTTGGAACCACGAAGTGTCTTCCTAGAGCTGGCTGCCCGGCCAAACTGAACAGTCGGGGGAGAAGGGAGGTGACCAAGAACCTGATGGTCACTCTGACAGAGCTCTGGAGTTCCTCTGTGGAGATGGGAGAACCTTCCAGAAGGACAACCATCTCTGCAACACTACACCAATCAGGCCTTTATGATAGTGGTCAGACAGAAGCCACTCCTCAGTAAAAGGTACATAACAGCCCAGTTGGAGTTTGCCAAAAGGCACCTAAAGATTCTCAGATCATGAGTAACAAGATTCTCTGGTCTAATGAAACCAAGATTGAACTCTTTGGCCTGAATGCCAAGCGTCATGTCTAGAGGAAACCCGGCACCATTCCTACGGTGAAGCATGGTGGTGGCAGCATCATGTTGTGGGGATGTTTTTCAGTGGCAGGGACTGGGAGACAAAGATGAACGGAGCAAAGTACAGTGAGATCCTTGATAAAACCTGTTCCAATGCGCTCAGGACCCCAGATTGGGGCGAAGGTTCACCTTCCAACAGGACAACGAGCCTAAGCACACAGCCGAGACAACGGCTTCGGAGCAAGTCTCTGAATGTCCTTGAGTGGCCAACCAGAGCTCAGACATGAACCCAATCAAACATCTCTGGAGAGACCTGAAAATAGCTATGCAGCAATGCTCCCCATTCAACCTGACAGAGCTTGAGAGGATCTGCAGAGAAGAATGGGAGAAACTCCCCAAATACAGGTGTGCCAAGATTTTAGCATCGTACCCAAGAAGACTCGAGGTTGTAATCACTGCCAAAGGTGCTTCAACAAAGTACTGAGTAAAGGCTCTAAATACTTATGTAAATGTGATATTTCCGTTTTTTTTTAATATATATATAAATTTGCACAGAAAAAAGTGCTTTATCAATATGGGGTATTGTGTGTAGATTGATGAGGGATAAAACAATTTAATCAATTTTAAAATAAGGCTGTAACCTAACAAAATGTGGAAAGTCAAGGGGTCTGAACACTTTCCGAATGCACTGTATATATAGAGAGTTAGGTCAGGTTTTAGAATGGCTGCCATGTTAGCGCCCGTATAGAAGTTTATTCTTGAAATGTTGCTGATGTAACAATACGAGAGCGCCTCCGACGGTTCAAATCAAATCAAATGTATTTATATAGCCCTTCGTACATCAGCTGATATCTCAAAGTGCTGTACAGAAACCCAGCCTAAAATCCCAAACAGCAAGCAATGCAGGTGTAGAAGCACGGTGGCTAGGAAAAACTCCCTAGAAAGGCCAAAACCTAGGAAGAAACCTAGAGAGGAATATGTGGGGTGGCCAGTCCTCTTCTGGCTGTGCCGGGTGGAGATTATAATAGAACATGGCCAAGATGTTCAAATGTTCATAAATGACCAGCATGGTCCAATAATAATAAGGCAGAACAGTTGAAACTGGAGCAGCAGCACGGCCAGGTGGACTGGGGACAGCAAGGAGTCATCATGTCAGGTAGTCCTGAGGCATGGTCCTAGGGCTCAGGTCCTCCGAGAGAGAGAAAGAAAGAGAGAAAGAGAGAATTAGAGAGAGCACACTTAAATTCACACAGGACACCGAATAGGACAGGAGAAGTACTCCAGATATAACAAACTGACCCTAGCCCCCCGACACATAAAGTACTGCAGCATAAATACTGGAGGCTGAGACAGGAGGAGTCAGGAGACAGTTCCCTTTGAAATTACCCGCTGTAAACAAGCAAAACAGAGCAGCAAATTTAACAGGCGTTTTTATTGATTAGCCTTCAGGATCATGTGTATCCAAATCTTGACTATGTTTTAGTGTCAACAAATTGCATATCCGCTTTCACTGGACATCTTCACAGGTTTTAGAAAACTATCAGCAATAAACAGCACAACGCGGATGTAAGAATCAACGCTGGTAGAGACGAGTAGCAGGTAAAGGGAGTGAACATTTAATGAAATACGGACATGAAACAGGACAGGACAGCATCTGGACATGAACACATAACAACATAAATACTGACACCGGGAACAAACGGGGGAGCAGACAGTTATAGACAGGGCAATCAACAAAGGGAAGGAGTCCAGGTGAGCGCTGCTGCGCGTAATGATGTTGACAGGTGTGCATAATGAAGGGCAGCCTGGCGCCCTCGAACGTTAGAGTGGGAGAGCGGGAATAGGCGTGACAGCGGAAGCGTTAATAGGCTGTTTCGTAACCGGCCGCGACCGGGAGGTCCGTGGGTTGACGCACAATTGGCCTAGCGTCGTCCGGGTTAGGGAGGGCTTGGTCGGTAGGGATGTCCTTGTCTCATCGCGCACCAGCGACTCCTGTGGCGGGCTGGGCGCAGTGCGCGCTAACCAAGGTTGCCAGGTGCACGGTGTAGCCTCCGACACATTGGTGCGGCTGGCTTCCAGGTTGGATGCGCGCTGTGTTAAGAAGCAGTGCGGCTGGTTGGGTTGTGTATCGGAGGACGCATGACTTTCAACCTTCGTCTCTCCCGAGCCCGTACGGGAGTTGTAGCGATGAGACAAGATAGTAGCTTCTACAACAATTGGATACCACGAAATTGGGGAGAAAAAGGGGTAAACATTTTTTTTTAAATGTAAAAAAATAAAAAATTACTTATCATTGGCTATGGAGGAGAAAGTGGTGCTCCCGGAACGCTCAACCACATTGGCCTAACTTTCTATATATTAAAAAAAATAAAAAATAATTAACATTCATTTCACTAAGCAAGTTAGTTAATAACAAATTCTTATTTACAATGATGGCCTACACCATCCAAACCCGGACAACGCTGGGCCAAATATGCACCGCCCAATGGAACTCCCAATCACGGCTGGTTGTGATACACCCTGGATTGGAACCAGGGTGTCTGTAGTGAAGACGCCTCTAGCACTGAGATGCAGTGCCTTAGACCGCTGCGCTACTCAGGAGCCCCTATATATATATTTAGTGTACAAAACATTAGGAACATGACATAGGCAGGTGAATCCAGGTGAAAGATATGATCCCGTATGGATGCAAGACAAAATATTTAAGTGCCTTTGAACGGGCAATGGTAGTAGGTGCCAGGCACACTGGTTTGAGTGTGTTAAGAATTGCAAAGCTGCTATAAAGACAAGTTATTTTATATAGTAGTTGCTAGGATACCTGCCATTAGGGCTCTAAATATAGTTAAGTAGAGGCATGGGATGGCTCAAGTGTTTGTTGCCACCCCATATATGCTCATATGCATATAGTATGCATAGCTCTCTCAAGTGTGTGAAAGAGCAGTGGAAAAATGTGGGTGTGAATGTTCACATTTGTATTGTGACTCAGTCAATTGTTTTGTTGACAATACTTGTTAACCGAGCCTCAACTAAGCAGTAGAGATTGTCATTAAGGGTCTTGCAGTGTGTAGAGGCATTCTTGAGTAATATTTAGTGCCTTTAGTGCCTTAAACTCAGATGTAGGTTAAGAATGCTGCTGTGTGACTGCTATGCTGACCAAGCCAATCCTTCCCCGTGACTTCTGCCGTTTGTCCTAGTTGTTGCTGTCCGTTGTGTTGTGAAGAGAACTGACTGGCTGTACTGTGTTTGTGCTTGTAATGTAAACACCAGCATATTAGATCATTGATTGACTGGAGACATTTTGGTTCCATCTGAAGCTCTCTGCCTCAGCCTCTGGTGGTTAGGCTACACAATGGTTCCTTTTTGCTGTAGAGCAGGGTTCCCCAACTGGCAGCCCACGGGCCGAATTCGGCCCGCATGTGATTTTATTTGGCTCGCCCAAATTATTATATATAGTTTTAATTATTGCATTTTTTTATTTTATTGTTGGACATAAAAGACTAAAAACACGAGGAAATCAACTCCAAGTCATTTTAATTGTGGAAATCTGTTCCATAGTATTCCCACGCATAATAGACAGTCTACAAATGATTTGTAATTATGTTCCGGCCCCCTGACCATCCGCACAAGAAGAAATCGGCCAGTGGCTGAATCTCGTTGATGATCCCTGCTGTAGAATCTAGTCTATGGTAGGCTATGGCGTAGGCCTCCTAAAGTGTCTTCTAGAGTGTCTTCTCTCACCCCTGACCCTCCGTTACTGACACCCCTAACAGCTGTTATAAGTGTACTATATTCACTGCCCTGCCTCTCCTATTCCTACTATCCTACCGCCTGCCTGCCCGCCTAGGATGTCTCTGGAGATAATGACCATCCTCTGTCGCTGTGAGAATATCGAAACCTTGGAGGGTGTCCCCCTGGATGTGACAGGGGTGGCTCAGGTAATGCTTCAGATAGCCTTGAAAAGACCACAAAGGAACGAAAGACAACAGACAGTCAGGCAGTGACTGGTGCACTGGTCAAGTACAAAACAAACGTCAGAGGCAAACAAACGGTTGGACTAACTGGCCAACTACTGTGTATCTTTGTTTTTCCATCTTCATGTCACGTTGTTCTCTCCCTCTGCAGTGGAAGGGAGAGAGAGTCAGCTGTCTGTCATTAAACTGTTCTATGGGCTTTGCTACACAGCTAACGTCTGTTTGTTAACTCTCTCCTATGGGCTTTGGCAACAGGGTCCCCATAAGGAATGCCCTGAGAAAGGGATGCAAAGAAGGGTCCCACCGTTGCTAGCTATTACACTATTGATAAACACAAGTTTACATGACTTGATATTTATTTCAATGTGGGGATTCGATGCACATCACATCTACATTGGGAACCTAATGATATTTTGCACTCCAGAAAAAAAGCATTCAATTACATCCTGTTGTCACTGCCCTGGAGGAGGCCTTGTGTGAATGTTATTTATTTTCCATCACTTTTTGTGTTTTTACTCCCCCTCTCTTCATTTGCTCTCCCTTCCCTCCAGAACATGCCAATTTTTATTTTATATTTTCTCCACGTTCTCCACAGGATAACCCTTGAGATTATGACCCTGCAGCCCAAGTGTGAGGATGTAGAAACAGCGGAGGGTGTAGCTATTACTGTCACTGGGGTGGCACAGGTAAAACATCTACCTACTGTACCACATCTACCTTCTGGGAATGGACTGGAATGCCTCTTTCAGCTCAAATTGGGATGGGGGTCAGCCTCCATACCCTCCCTCCCCTCCTATGCCTCCCTTCTCCCCTACCCCCCAGCACCCCCAAGGGGAACTGGTGCCATAGCCATGACTGAGGGTCAATCATTCCCCTGATAGAAGTTACAACAGGACAATTGCCTCCATCAATTATTACATTTAATTATTTTTAATATTATAATATTATTAACTATAATCCAGAGTTGCAATCTTAGGTATACAACTAGAAATATGCGTAGTCACCACAATTTTCCAAAATGGAGATATATGTTTCTTTATTGCAAAGGTTGTGACTAGAGCGAGTACAACTATGACCGGAAGGGACTTTTCATAGCAGGTTAGGAGAGCATTTTAGCTAACCTTAACCATTTTACTAACCTTATCCTAAGTCTCCTAACCTGCCACGTTAATTCTCCTAACCTGCTGTGTAAACTCTCCTAGCCTGCTACAAAAAAGTAACTTCCGGTCGTAGCTGTACTCTTTAGTCAGAATCTGTTGCAAGGGTTTAGTTATTTCAGACCCTGTTTGCTTTACACTAAACATTAAGGCCTGTGTAAAGTGAAATGTTTGTGTCTGTGGTCAAGTGTAAATATGGAGTAAACACCATAGAGCGTGTAGTCTCACATCCCTGGTTGGATACAGTACTTTACAAACAGGGTTTGTTTAGAATCAAAAAAGTGTAATCTCCTTGCTAAAATTATTTGTCCATATCTATTACTAAATAGACCCTATATTGCTCAAGCAGGAATTATAATGATGAATCTAATGTTCATGAATATCAGGTTGCGCTAGCTGTTTGTGGAGAATGACTGACCCTCGTATCAAGGCCGAAACAGTCCCGACAGACATTTCTGACTTGAATGGTGTCTTCCTTAAAGGGGTACAGGGAAGAAGAATAAAGCCTGGCATGTTTCTTTTGCATCCAAACATTTACATTCCTTATTTTTACAGTCATTAACTTTTTGTAATCTTTTCTCTGTGTTAAAATCCTGATTTAATTGTGTTAACCCCCCTAGTGCCAATCTGCAGTGAAAGTTTTATTAAAATTGGTGTCACATGGATTGACGCTGAAGAGATGAAGCAGGTACAGGGAGTCAAACATTTAATAAGGAACGGACAATGGAACAGCATCAACATACAATAAACAATCAATGCATCATCAGGGAACCTGACAAATATAGGGGAGGTAATAAACAGATGATAAGTGAGTCCAATATTGCTGAAGCATGTGACGAGGGAAGGTGGCAGGTGTGCGTAATTGATGGCAGAATTGCGTGATGCAGGGCAGCCTGGCGCCCTCAAGCGCCATCGGAGGGAAGAGTGGGAGCAGGCGTGACAGTAAACCCCCCCCCCAGGGGCGCCACCCGGCGTCTAGGGACGCCTACCGTCCGAGACATGTGCGCTGGGCAAGCCAACGAACCGGCAGGAGAGTGAGAGCCTGGCGAGCCGGCTGAGGCATGGAAGCCAGACAATCCGACTGAGGCAAGACGCCTGTCGATCCTTCTGCAGAGAGGGAGCCCGATGATCCGGTGGAGAGTGACGTGGGATGGGAAGCTGCCGAGCCAACCAAGGCAAAGAAACCTCTCGAGCCAGCCAGGGCGTGAAAGCCCGACGGGCTGGCTTAGGTACCCCCGGTTCCATCGACGGCGGAATCCTCCCCGACGTCACCAACAAAACAAAAACTCCTGGACCAGCTGGGTGAACAAGAACTGACGATCCGGCTGAGGCCTGACGTGAGATGGGCGCCATCCAAGCCAACCGGGGCAAGGAAACCTCTCGAGCCAGCTAGGGTGTGGAATCCCGACGAGCTGGCTAGGCACCCCTGGTTCCATCGGTGGCGACCCAGAGCCGATGTCATACCAACCGGAATGCCAGTACTCCCCGATGCTTCGTGTGATGGCGGATGCATTCTGTCACATGGACCGACGCTGGAGAGACGAAGCAGGTACGGGGAGTAAAATATTTAATAAAGAACGGACAAGGAACGAGACAGGAACAGCGTCGGCATACAAGAAAACAAAGACAAAAAACAATGCAGCAGCCGGGAACAGAGCAGGGAAACGGACAAATATAGGGGAGGAAATAAACAGATGATAATTGAGTCCAGGTGAGTCCAATATCGCTGAAGCGCGTGACGAGGGAAGGCTGGTGTGCGTAATTGATGGCAGGAGTGCGTGATGTAGGGCAGCCTGGCGCCCTCAAGCGCCAGGGGAGGGAAGAGCGTGAGCAGACGTGACAATTGGTTTAATTGAAAATGTCAGCTAATCAAATTTAGTTATGTAACTAGCTACTGTTAATTCAATATGAGTATACAAGTTCAAGTGTTCCTGCAATTTACTTTATTACTTTAGATTTTATTTATTCGTTCTCGCTGGACATTTCTGTCTTATTTACGACTAATCTGGTCTATAATTTGTAATTCATTACAACCAATTCCATTACTTCTAACCCAGTGCAAGTTGTGTGATGTTCCCTTTTCTTAGTTTCCTAGTCTGTCCAGTGGGCTTGACTACAATGAGCCCACTGTCACTGATGCAGAGGGAGCTTTAACGATGAACTTCTCTAACAAGGTCCATCATCAGGTCTCTCTCTATCTGATTGGACGAGCCTATACAAGCCTCCTGTCCTGGTTTCTATGGTAACGGGAGTTATGTGGCGACTGAAGTTTACAGTCTTTGACATTGTATTTTAATGAGAAGGTCCCAACTCAAAGTAGTGGTTTGAGTTGGGACAGTGCAGATTTGGATAATGGAAAGTGGATATACCCACCTTCCTTTGACCTTTGTCTCTTGGCAACCTCCTAAGTGGGCGGCTGTAAAGTAAACCATGCTTCCATTTCAACCAGATGTCAGGGAAAGAAATAAAACATCTATAAAAAGAAAATAAAAAAATGAGAGCAGTTTCTCATGAAAGTCATTATCATCTTAGAGTGTGAAAAAGTAGGAAGTGGTGGTTTAAATAATTAAATAAGCAGGAAATAGATTTGTATTATTTCCGATCATTGGTCTCATATTTCCAGTTTATGGTTTTTATTTTGTAATGTACCCTGCCCACCACAGGAGGTTGGTGGCACCTTAATTGAGGAGGACAGGCTGAGCTGTCCTCCCCTCAGCAGCCTCCACTGCTGCACACCCTTTCAGAGCATGCTGAAGGAACCTTGGTGTTTGAAGGGGGGGGGGTCCTCATCTCAGTTCTGGCCTTCACTTGGCATAGCTCCCCCTGCTGTCTATGTCAGGTGGCCTGTCTGTCTGTCTGTGGTCATTTGTAATCAGTGTTTTCAAGGAATGATTGCCATCTCCCCTCCCATTACACTGTGATTCCTCTCAGCCCATTTCTGAATGCATGCCTCATTGGAGTCAATGTCCAGTCACATTTCTCACCTCAGGACCCGCTCACTCTCTTTCCTTTCAGCTGCAGCAGACAACACAACCGCCATTGACTTGTTTACCTTTAAAATGATTTATTCAATGATTGATTGAATAGGGCCAATATGAAGATATCTTATCTCCTCTGACTCGGTTTATCCTCACCTTTAGTACTTCTGTTGTTTTATTAGTAACCTGAAAAGACTCTTGACTATATCTCACGTGGATGATATGCACCAGGCCAGAGTTTACACATTTTCTGATTGGCTCAGTTATATTCAGGATTTCTACTGCTTGTTATTAACACAGAAACCCACGCCTAGCCTCTTCATTACAGAACTGTCTCACTCAGTCCTTACTAAGACCAGGGTGGAATCTCAAGTATTTTCCTTCGATTCCTCTCTCCTTGCCTAATTTTTAAAACATCAGATGGAAACAAACAGTATTGGAGGACATTTTTTCATCTGATCTTCTCCTCCAATGTTCTCGTGTCCTCTTATGTTTTGAGAAGGAGGCAAGCAGAGAGGAATCGAGGAAAATTATTTTAAGATTCACCCTAGATCAGTGTTTTGTGTACCACAACATTCCCACAACATGAGCAATGACTGCAGTCCTCAGTATGAAGAGATGTTTCTGAGTGGAGTTTGGCCTTGAGGAGAGTGAATAGTGGTGGAAAAGTACCCAATTGTTATAAACTCAGCAAAAAAAAGAAACGTCCTCTCACTGTCAACTGCGTTTATTTTCAGCAAACTTAACATGTGTAAATATTTGTATGAACATAACAAGATTCAACAACTGAGACATAAACTGAACAAGTTCCACAGACATGTGACTAACAGAAATTGAATAATGTGTCCCTGAACAAAGGGGGGAGGGTCAAAATCAAAAGTAACAGTCAGTATCTGGTGTGGCCACCAGCTGCATTAAGTACTGCAGTGCATCTCCTCCTCTTGGACTGCACCAGATTTGTAATTTTTTTGCTGTGAGATGTTACTTCCACCAAGGCACCTGCAAGTTCCCGGACATTTCTGGGGGTAATGGCCCTAGCCCTCACCCTCCGATCCAGCAGGTCTCAGACATGCTCGATGGGATTGATATCCGGGCTCTTCGCTGGCCATGGCAGAACACTGACATTCCTTGTCTTGCAGGAAATCACGCACAGAACAAGCAGTATGGCTGGTGGCGTTGTCATGCTGGAAGGTCATGTAAGGCTGAGCCTGCAAGAAGAGTACCATATGACGGAGGGGGATGTCTTCCCTGTAACGCACAGCATTGAGATTGCCTGCAATGACAACAAACTCAGTCCGATGATGCTGTGACATACTACCCCAGACCATGACGGACCCTCCACCTCCAAATCGATCCAACTCAAGAGTACAGGCTTCTGTGTAACGCTCCTTCCTTCGACGATAAACGCGAGTCCGACCATCACCCCTGGTGAGACAAAACTGTGACTCGTCAGAGAAGAGCACTTTTTTACAGTCCTGTCTGGTCCAGCGATGGTGGGTTTGTGCCCATAGGCGACGTTGTTGCTGGTGATGTCTGGTGAGGACATGCCTTACAACAGGCCTAAAAGCCCTCAGTCCAGCCTCTCTCAACCTATTGCGTACAGTCTGAGCACTGATGGAGGGATTGTGCATTCCTGGTGTAACTCGGGCAGTTGTTGTTGCCATCCTGAACCTGTCCCGCAGGTGTGATGTTCGGATGTACCGATCCTGTGCAGGTGTTGTTACACATGGTCTGCCACTTCGAGGACGATCAGCTGTCCGTCCTGTCTCCCTGTAGCGCTGTCTTAGGTGTCTCACAGTACTGACATTGCAATTTATTGCCCTGGCAACATCTGCAGTCCTCATGCCTCCTTGCAGCATGCCTAAGGCATGTTCATGCTAATGAACAGTGACCCTTGGCATCTTTCTTTTGGTGTTTTTCAGAGTCAGTAGAAAGGCCTCTCTCTAGCTGTTAGTGTCTTAAAGACCGTTCCACAGATGCATGTTCATTAATTGTTTGTGGTTTATTGAACAAGCATGGGAAACCGTGTTTAAACCATTTACAATGAAGATCTGTGAAGTTATTTGGATTTTTACTAATTATCTTTGAAAGACAGGGTCCTGAAAATGGAACGTTCTTTTTTTGCTGAGTTTATTTCTAAACAGCACATTGTCATAACCACTCATGTATTAGCTCTCCCTACAGTGGCTTGCACAACCATTCCAGATGTGATCCCCTTACCTACCCCCTAGCCAAGTATATTATAACTCCACGATACCGCATCAGCTGAGTTGAGTGCAGACTGGAGTTTTTGTTAGTGTCGTTAAGACACAGCTTACAGACGGTAGGCAATTAAGGTCACAGTTATGAAAACTTAGGACACTAAAGAGGCCTTTCTACTGACTCTGAAAAACACCAAAAGAAAGATGCCCAAGGTCCCTGTTCATCTGTGTGAACATGCCTTAGGCATGCTGCAAGGAGGCATGAGGACTGCAGATGTGGCCAGGGCAATAAATTGCAATGTCCGTTCTCTGACAAGTCGCAGTTTTGTCTCACCGGGGTAATGGTCGGATTCGTGTTTATCGTCGAAGGAATGAGCGTTACACCAAGGCCTGAACTCTTGAGTTGGATCGATTTGGAGGTAGAGGGTCCGTCATGGTCTGGGGTGGTGTGTCACAGCATCATCAGACTGAGCTTGTTGTCATTGCAGGCAATCTCAACGCTGTGCGTTACAGGGAAGACATCCTCCTCCCTCATATGGTAATCTTCCTGCAGGCTCATCCTTACATGACACTCCAGCATGACAATGCCACCAGCCATATTGCTCATTCTGTGGGAGTTTTCCTGCAAGACAGGAATCTCACTGTTCTGCCATGGCCAGCAAAGAGCCTGGATCTCAATCCCATTGAGCACGTCTGAGACCTGTTAGATTGGAGGGTGAGGGCTAGGGCCATTCTCCCAGAAATGTCCGGGAACTTGCAGGTGCCTTGGTGGAAGAGTGCGGTAACATCTCACAGCAAGAACTGGCAAATCTGGTGCAGTCCATGAGGAAGAGATGCACTGCAGTACTTAGTATCTGGTGTGGTCACCAGTTGCATTGACTGTTACTTTTGATTTTGACCCCCCCCCCCCCTTTGTTCAGGGACACATTATTCCATTTCTGTTAGTCACATGTCTGTGGAACTTGTTCAGTTTATGTCTCAGTTGTTGAATCTTGTTATGTTCATACAAATATTTACACGTGTTAAGTTTGCTGAAAATAAAAGCAGTTGACAGTGAGAGAACGTTTCTTTTTTTGCTGAGTTTATAACTACAGACAGAGTATGTTCACATTTTAGGGAATAAAATAACAAAGTATAATGTGCATACATGGCATTTTAAAAAAAAAAAGACCTATAATCACATAGATTAGCCAGTGTTGTTATGTGTCTGAAGTGCTAGATTATGTTGATGTTGCTCAGATGATTTCAGTGTATTATTTAGCTGGCTAACATCTGACAATGTTGCCTATTACCCTGGCTCCAGGTGAAGGTGATGGTAGACAATGAGCTGCTGGGCTATGCCTGTGAACAGTTCCTGGGGAAATCTGTGATGGAGATAAAGAGTGTCATTCTGCAGACCCTGGAGGGTCATTTACGCTCTATTCTCGGTAGGGACCTTCTGATAGACACGGGCTGCTGCTCAGTACTATTGGGTCTCAGAGGAGTATTACTATTAGGTCATGCTATAGAACTTTAAACCATTTTACATGTTCTCAGGAAATCAAATTCTATATGCCATATAATGTATGCATGTACTCCTCTGACCCTTAGGCTCTGGTTTAACTCTGATATAGGATACTAAGAATTTTACAATGTACAACTAATTTAAATAAATCACCACTTGAGATAGAGGAATCCATATCAGTCTATGGTTAGTGACCCAGTACCTGTGTTCCAGGTACTCTGACGGTGGAGCAGATCTACCAGGACAGAGACAGATTTGCTGCTCTGGTGAGGGAGGTGGCAGCGCCCGACGTGGGCCGCATGGGCATCGAGATCCTCAGCTTCACCATCAAGGTAAGAGACAGGGGCACAGTCATCCTATTGCAGCTTTATACACTTAAAGTGACACCACTTGCCGCACAATGACTGAGGGCCTCTGTTTTATCCCTGTCCTTGTCAGGATGTTTATGATAAAGTGGAGTACCTGAGTTCCTTGGGCAAGAGTCAGACAGCTGCAGTACAGCGAGACGCAGACATCGGAGTGGCCGAGGCAGAGAGAGACGCAGGAATCAGGGTAAGACATATCCTGCAAACAAGTAGATTCCCTGAATGTGTCGCAGTACATCGCACTCAGTATTGATGTTAGTCTTTGCTACACTGAATCTTCTCTTCTCATCTTGTGGTCTGTGCCCCCAATAGGAAGCAGAATGTAAGAAAGAGATGATGGACATCAAGTTCCAAGCAGATACCAAGATGGCCGACTCTAAGAGAGGGTTGGAGATGCAGAAGGCTGCTTTCAATCAAGAAGTCAACACAAAGGTATCAGACATGGGCATCATTGCTCTAGATTAGATTCACCTAGTAGTCAATCGATGACATCAAATCTACACCTAATGTGAAAAATGTTTAATCCTTTATAAGAGATTCACCCTGGTCATATTCATTAGTGCACACCAAAGCTAAACGTTTTTCAAAGGAAAGGAAACTACCGGGACAAGTTCAGGTAGTCCCTTTTCGTTTCAGCACATTGGATTCCATTTAATTCCTGGTGAATATCACCTCTGCCTTTTCTCCTCCCCCCCCCCCCCCCCCCCCCCCCCCAGAAAGCAGAGGCCCAGCTGGCCTATGAGCTGCAGGCTGCCAAGGAGCAGCAGAAGATCCGTCTGGAGGAGATCGAGATCGAGGTGGTTCAGAGGAAGAAGCAGATCACCATTGAGGAGAAGGAGATTGACCGCACTGAGAAGGAGCTGATCGCCACGGTCAAGAGGCCGGCCGAGTCTGAGGCTTACAAGATGCAACAGCTGGCCGAGGGACAGAAGTGAGTGACCAATCACTGAGCCGCTCCCAGAATGCATGGAAAATAAGGACAATGTGTATGCTCGTTCAAATTCTGGGTGCAACGCAGGGTGAGTAAACCACCACAGGAGCCTAGAGTGTCTGCCTTTCAAGCATCTATGCAACAAATAAGTTATACTCAGACATCAAATCAAATCAAATGTATTTATATAGCCCTTCATACATCAGCTGATATCTCAAAGTGCTGTACAGAAACCCAGCCTAAAACCCCAAACAGCAAGCAATGCAGGTGTAGAAGCACGGTGGCTAGGAAAAACTCCCTAGAAAGGCCAAAACCTAGGAAGAAACCTAGAGAGGAACCAGGCTATGTGGGGTGGCCAGTCCTCTTCTGGCTGTGCCGGGTTGAGATTATAACAGAACATGGCCAAGATGTTCAAATGTTCATAAATGACCAGCATGGTCAAATAATAATAAGGCAGAACAGTTGAAACTGGAGCAGCAGCACGGCCAGGTGGACTGGGGACAGCAAGGAGTCATCATGTCAGGTAGTCCTGAGGCATAGTCCTAGGGCTCAGGTCCTCCGAGAGAGAGAAAGAAAGAGAGAAAGAGAGAATTAGAGAGAGCACACTTAAATTCGCACAGGACACCGAATAGGACAGGAGAAGTACTCCAGATATAACAAACTGACCCTAGCCCCCCGACACATAAACTACTGCAGCATAAATACTGGAGGCTGAGACAGGAGGGGTCAGTAGACACTGTGGCCCCATCCGAGGACACCCCCGGACAGGGCCAAACAGGAAGGATATAACCCCACCCACTTTTCCAAAGCACAGCCCCACACCACTAAAGGGATATCTTCAACCACCAACTTACCATCCTGAGACAAGGCCGAGTATAGCCCACAAAGATCTCCGCCACGGCACAACCCAAGGGGGGGCGCCAACCCACATCTGTGACTCAACCCACTCAAGTGACACACCCCTCCTAGGGACGGTATGAAAGAGCCCCAGTAAGCCAGTGACTCAGCCCCTGTAATAGGGTTAGAGGCAGAGTATCCCAGTGGAAAGAGGGGAACCGGCCAGGCAGAGACAGCAAGGGCGGTTTGTTGCTCCAGAGCCTTTCCGTTCACCTTCCCACTCCTGGGCCAGACTACACTCAATCATATGACCCACTGAAGAGATGAGTCTTCAGTAAAGACTTAAAGGTTGAGACCGAGTTTGCGTCTCTTACATGGGTAGGCAGACCATTTCATAAAAATGGAGCTCTATAGGAGAAAGCCCTGCCTCCAGCTGTTTGCTTAGAAATTCTAGGGACAATTAGGAGGCCTGCGTCTTGTGTATGTATGTACGGCAGGACTAAATCAGAGAGATAGGTAGGAGCAAGCCCATGTAATGCTTTGTAGGTTAGCAGTAAAACCTTGAAATCAGCCCTTGCCTTGACAGGAAGCCAGTGTAGGGAGGCTAGCACTGGAGTAATATGATCCAATTTTTGGGTTCTAGTCAGGATTCTAGCAGCCGTATTTAGCACTAACTGAAGTTTATTTAGTGCTTTATCCGGGTAGCCGGAAAGTAGAGCATTGCAGTAGTCTAACCTAGAAGTGACAAAAGCATGGATTAATTTTTCTGCATCATTTTTGGACAGAACGTTTCTGATTTTTGCAATGTTACGTAGATGGAAAAAAGCTGTCCTTGAAATGGTCTTGATATGTTCTTCAAAAGAGAGATCAGGGTCCAGAGTAACGCCGAGGTCCTTCACAGTTTTATTTGAGACACAACCATTAAGATGAATTGTCAGATTCAACAGACATAGGTCTAGGATAAGCTTAGCCTTTTCAAAATCATAACCAAAATACAAAACGGATCAGTGTGTAGGGGCAACTTCATCTCACATTTGCAGTAGTAGCTAATCAAATCGAATTGTCACATGCTTCGTAAACAATAGATATTGAGTCAATATGCAGGGGTACGAGGTAATTGAGTTAGATTTGTCCACATTTGGCCTCCCGTGTGGCGCAGTGGTTAAGGGCGCTGTACTGCAGCGCCAGCTGTGCCATCAGAGTCCCTGGGTTCGCGCCCAGGCTCTGTCGTAACCGGCCGCGACCGGGAGGTCCGTGGGGCGGCGCACAATTGGCCTAGCGTCGTCCGGGTTAGGGAGGGATTGGTCGGTAGGGATCTCCTTGTCCTTGGCGCACCAGCGACTCCTGTGGCGGGCCGGGCGCAGTGCGCGCTAGCCAAGGTGGCCAGGTGCACGGTGTAGCCTCCGACACATTGGTGCGGCTGGCTTCCGGGTTGGATGCGCGCTGTGTTAAGAAGCAGTACGGCTGGTTGGGTTGTGTATCGGAGGACGCATGACATTCAGCCTTCGTCTCTCCCGAGCCCGTACGGGAGTTGTGAGACAAGATAGTAGCTACTACAACAATTGGATACCACAAAAAATTGGGGAGAAAAAGGGGTAAAATTAAAATAATTTTTTTTTTAAATAAAATAAAAGATTTGTCCACATTTTTGGGAATAAAATAAGTAGGATTTGCATACATGGCATTTTAATAAATAACCTATAAACACTGTCTGTACTGCTAACTAGTTGATGTTGCTCAGACTATGTTTTAGTGTATTAAGTATCTAGTTAACAGCTGACAATGTTGTCTATTACCCTGGGTCCAGGTGAAGGTGATGGTAGACAATGAGCTGCTGAGCTATGCCTGTGAACAGTTCCTGGGGAAATCTGTGATGAAGATAAAGAGTGTCATTCTGCAGACCCTGGAAGGTTCCTGTAACTAGGAATAAAGTGACAGATAGTAAAGAGTAGCAGCAGCGAATGTGATGAGTCAAAACAAGTGCAAAAAGGGTCAACGCAGCTGGGTAGCTATTTGGTTAAGTACTTTATTTTTATTTTTATTTAACCTTTATTTAACTAGGCAAGTCAGTTAAGAACAAATTCTTATTTACAATGACGACCTAGGAACAGTGGGTTGACTGCCTTGTTCAGGGGCATTTTGATAGATTTTTACCTTGTCAGCTCGGGGATTCTATATAGCAGCCTTTCAGTTACTGGCCCAATGCTCTAACCACTAGGCTACCTGCCACCCCCTTATGGCTTGTGGGTAGAAGCTGTTCAGGGTCCTGTTGGTTCCAGACTTGGTGCATCGGTACCGCTTGCCTTGCGGTAGCAGAGAAAAAAGTCTATGACTTGTGTGGCTGGAGCCTTCGACCATTTCTAGGTCCTTCCTCTGACACCGCCTGGTATAGAGGTCCTAGATGGCAGGGAGCAATGGTATGCACTACCCTCTTTAGCACCTTGCGGTAGGATGCCAAGCAGTTGCTATACCATACGGCGATGCAGCCAGTCAAGATGCTCTCAATGGTGCAGCTGTATAACTTTTTGAGGATCCGAGGTCCCATGCCAAATCTTTTCAGCTTCCTGAGGGAGACGAGATGTTGTTGTGCCCTCTTTACGACTGTGTTGGTGTGTGTGGACCATGATCGATCCTTAGTGATGTGGTTTAAACCAAATTATAGCTATGATTTAGGTGTGTAGCAGATGTTCATACTGTAGTTCAATGAAATATAGTCTGCAATCTAATGATGTTGTTCGAGTTAAACCCTTTACATGCCCTCCTGCCAACCCCTGAACAGGATGAAGAAGGTGCTGACGGCCCAAGCGGAGGCAGAGAAAATCCGTCGTATCGGAGAGGCAGAGGCCGGTTCCATAGAGGCTATAGGGAAGGCTGAGGCTGAGAAGATGAGGCTGAAGGCTGAGGCCTACCAGCATTATGGAGAGGCTGCCAAGACTGCTCTGGTCCTAGAGGCCCTGCCTAAGGTCAGTGTGTCAGGACTGAGGGGCATTTAACACTTTATACGTTGTGTTGTGGTAAGGAGGAGTTGACATAGAGCTGCACACAATCATTTGGTATAATGTGTGTGTCAGCTTTTGGACATGAAAAAATGGAAGATTAAAAATAAAAATATTAATGTTTTCAGTGTTACCATTTTTATTTGGTTTAAACCTGACATCTAAAGGCTGTGTTAGGTGAGTTCTCTCAGAAGAACACCCAGGTGAAGAAGGTTTGTGTCATTGTGTTGGTACAGATTGCTGGCAAGGTGGCGGCACCCCTGGCCCAGACCAATGAGATTGTCATCCTGAGCGGGGACGGTAGTCGTGTGACCGGCGAGGTTAACCGCCTATTGGCTGAGCTCCCCGTGTCCGTCAACGCCCTCACAGGGGTGGACCTGATGAAGGTGAGGGGAGGGGAGGAGGGAGGGGGTACGTTCACATTCCAGGGGGGTCAGTAGAATGTAGAGAGCGATACCCCGCCCATACTCATAATTACTGCAGGTGTGTGAACACATTCCATTTATCCAGCCTCAGCTAGCTAGGTTTATAAGGCTGAATCTACAGTAGGCCTATACATAAACATTTGCACTTTTGTACACAATAGAAATACAATTTTGCTGTGAAGTCCATGTGGAATTGCAGTCATTCCAGAGCATACTCCCTACAGATCCTACCATGTTTCATCCTTAACTACACTCAGTTTCCTCACTCTGTGTGTCCCAAATAGCATCCTATTCCCAATGTAAATATTTGGGACAAAGCCTGAGTAATGTGCAAATAGCCAGTCGATGGCAATGGGCCAACTTTTTTGATTCTCACTAAGTCACAGGGCTCTCCATTGTTCCAGTGAAGGCTGCAGCTAACCCAGTCTCTCTCTTATCATCCCACAGATCCCTTTTCTTCAGAAGATGACCAACCCTCAAGCATGAAAACAATCCAATGCACCCTGACTCCAATACATCTCTCTTATGCGCTCTTTAAATCAACAAGAAACACTTGAATACAAGAGTTGTTTTTTTACTACGAAAGAGTAGTCGTTCTCATTTCCTAGACCCCTGGTGCCTTGGCTCCTATAGAACCAGATCATCTGCATGGGCCACTGAATGTTTTTCTTTTAAAGAACAAAAAAAGCAACCGTTCATTTTATATTTTGTTTTTAAGAAGTTACCCCCATTGTGTTGTACTTACACTCGTCTACATTATAGAAAAGGGGCATTCATCCTGATTTTTCTGTGCAGGCCTTATTCTGGTCTGAAAGGTCTCACCTTGTGTCTTTGTAGTTTTTTTCATTGTGTTACAATTAGTACCTTGGATATGCCCATGGTTTTTTACAGTTACTTGTGCAAGTGTTAAGTATTTTGTCACCCATTTTTATTGTTTCATTCTTATGTGCCTGTTAACCAACCAAGTGGCCAAACCTCAGGAAAAGTAATGGTTTGGCAATTCAAAAAGTTTAGTGATACTACAGTGAAATTCAATGAGAGATGTAGAAATGTACTCCCCCATCCTCATATCATTTGCCTTTTTCTTTACTAGAATCTTCACTTCATTCTTCATCTTGGGTATGGGAGAGGGGTGTCTTCTTAGGACAAGACATGCAAGACGCAGAAATTATACACATGAACACGTGTGCATCGATCTTCATGTCTGTATGAAGCCATATACTTTCAAGATTAGCCTTAATATAGAGACCCAGGAGTCCTGCTAGCTTTCCTGATCATCTGGATTACCTCAGTCAATCTAAGCTTTAATACTTGTTCTACTTCTTTCCAATTATTGAGATGTCATATGACAATATGCATTTCAGTCTCTTAGGGTAGCCAATGTTGTGTTATGTCACCTTGTGGTTCCATTCTTAAATTACATATACATTTTTATAAAGGATTTATCTCTACAGTTTACTAGACTCCTTAATTTCAGGATTTTACAAGGTGCTGCTTGATATCTTTGACTAGGAATTCAATACTGCCAAGACCTGTTGACCATCCAATCATTGATCAGCTATCTCCACATGCCTTACCCAATGTGCTTTAAACACAAGACGAAATTTCAGTTTGTTTAGACGTTTGAGTTGGACTGGAGTTCATTTTAAGTCGTTTTTATTTTATGAAAATATATTAGAGTTTATGAGATTTCTAGACACTTGCTGAACCAATGTTGCTCCGGCCAAACGCTATGCCACGTCCATGGACGTTCTCCGCAATGAGTCTGGATGAGTCATAATACCCTTAACCTAGTGGTCAAACAAGGAAATGGTTCCAATCGTTTTTCCACAATTCATTTTTCCTGTAGGTGATTTTAGAAACACTTCAAATTTGGGCAGTGTTTCATGTAGGCTTACCTTGGCGTGACGTTGTGATAACCGTGTAAATCTCTCTAGGACAAAAACAGAGTAGATTTTGTCCCCCCCAAAAAAATAATAATAATAATAATATTTATATCTAGGACAAGGTGATTTTTATCAATATAGTAGCCTGTATTTACCCCCAAAAAATGAAATGCTAATTATCTGCTAATGTGGCTATCATAAAGAATTACAAATACCATGATGATCTGAACAAAACTGCCAAATCGAGGCAAAGGTAAGAATCTCTGGATAAACTATCTAATGTTAGCTAAATTGAGTAATTAATAAATTGGCTACATTTCTTTAAATTGACAATTCTGTGAGTCGTCTTGTGCGAGTTTTAAATTGACACAATACCTGTTAGCAAAGGTCAGCTAGAGATGACGTGTAGGATTTTACAGGGATGTGTAGTCTTGCATTGTCTACTTTGATACTAATTAGCATTTTCAAATCTGAGCGTAAATATATTGCTAAAAGTCACCTTGTCCAAGAGAGATTTATTTACATGGTTGTCAAAACGTCATGCCAGGGTAAGCCTTCACGAAACACAGCCCTTATTTCAAGTGTTTCTAAAATTCCCTATGGGAAAAATTTATGTTGGAAAAACGATTGAAACCATTTCCCTGTTTGACCACTTTGTTTTATGGGTTTTATGACACCACCACTGTGGGGCTCTATTATAGAAAGTACCTCCCCAATGATGTCTAGAATGCAACTCATTCAAATCTGATTGGTCCCAGAAACTGAAGGGTTGGGCCAGAACCAGAACAAATTGTAAAGTGGCGTTTTTAAAATGTGTCATTGGCTTTGATACTCTGGTTAGAGATGATCCAATCACTGATGACTTTGTTTTGTACAACCATATAAATAAGAATGAATTCCACCCTTCATTTTGACATCACCACAATTGACTTCACCAATGCACCAAAGTATGTAGCGAACATAGCGCAACGGAATAACTCAGTTTGTGTAGTCAGGCAAATGCATTTTATTTTACAGTAATGTTAACCTGCTGCCAATGCCAACGGTGGTATATTGCTGGTGTGGGGGAGAATCTAATCCCTACTGATCACCAAAAGTGTTTCTTTGGAAATACTGTATTTATTTTATTGTGCTTTTACTATATTCTCTGATGTCAGATTTACATCTTAGACCATTTGAAGTGATAAATTGTGTGATACAGTACTGGAAACCAAAATGCAACCTGTATTCTGTTTGATGAAATGTCTGGTTTGAATTGTATAAAGTTGGAAATGTTGAACAGGGCAGTAGACATGGGTGGACACAGGCCCACCCACTGGGGAGCCAGGCCCAAAAACAAAACAAAAATGATACAATATGCCCCATCCATATTTCTGCAGGCCCATCCACCAACTAATTTCTTTCTATGCCCCTTATGTTGTGGGGTAATGTTCTATCTAAACATACTGAAGTCTTTCCCTGATCAAAATGTGTTTTTGTTCAGCTGAAAAACACCCATTGGATTTTAGACTGTTATTTTTTGTGCCCTCTTTTGTGCCAATGTTCTTTTTAAAAAATGGCATTGTGTACTATGGATAGTGTAATTTGATTTCAGCGGAGTAGAAGCAGCTTTCAGTTCAGGTAAATCGACCTTTCGAATCTAGAATGTAGTTGAAGACCAAACATTGTATGCCTTTAACTGTTATCTTTATCTATAGAGTATATACAGTGCATTCGGAAAGTATTCAGACTCCTTGACTTATTCCACATTTGACTTTTCCTTCCAGAAGGATAACCATCTCTGCAGCACTCCACCAATCAGACCTTTATGGTTATGTCCAGACGGAAGCCACTCAGTCAAAGGCACATGACATCCCACTTGGAGTTTGCCAAAAGTCAGCTAAAGGACTCTCAGACCATGAGACACAAGATTCTCCGGTCTGATGAAACCAAGATTCAACTCTTTGTCCTGAATGACAAGCGTCAAGTCTGGAGGGAACCTGGCACCATCCCTACGGTGAAGCATGTTTTTCAGCGGCAGAAACTGGGAGACTAGTTAGGGTCGAGGGAAAAAAGAACAGAGCAAAGTACAAAGCGATCCTTGATGAAAATCTGCTCCAGAGTGCTCAGGACCTCAGACCTCAGGTTCACCTTCCAATAGGACAATGACCCTAAGCACACAGCCAAGATAACGCAGGAGTGGCTTCGGGACTAGTCTCTGAATGTCCTTGAGTGGCCCAGCCAGAGCTCGGACTTGAATGCGATCGAAAATCTCTGGAGAGATCTGAAAATAGAAGTGCAGCGACGCTCCCCATTCAACCTGACAGAGCTTGAGAGGATCTTGAGAGAAGAATGGGAGAAACTCCCCAAATACAGGTGTGCTAAGCTTGTAGCGTCATACCCAAGAAGACCTCGAGGCTGTAATTGCTGCCAAATGTGCTTCAACAAAGTAACGAGTAAAGGGTCTGAATGCTTAAGTAAATGTGATATTTCAGTTTTCTTATTGTTGTAAATTTGCACACATGTATAACCGGGTCTGAATACTTTCCGAATGCAGTGTATTTATATATAAAAAAAGATTGCACATTATTGAAATATACAATATCTATTCAGACTTAATAAATGTGTTTATGTGAATTTGTCTATTTTGGATTTATATAGATTGTTACATTACATACTACTGGAAAACTGGTCCCAAATGGATATTTCAGCATGTGAACATGTGACCCTCATATCCTCCAGTCTTGCTGTTGCAAAGTATTATTCACTTCCCTGTAATAAATATTCTGCCACCTCATACAGTTTCCTCAGTATTCTTTCAGAGAATCAGTTACCAGCGGCCTGTTACATTATCCTCGTCCCATAACTCTTATGCTGTACGTGCTGTAGCCAACTTGTCTAGCATGACAACGACACATACAGTATGGATATGGCTAATGTTATCAGTCTTAACATCAAAACAAAAAAAACATAATTGTGTATGTTTGATTAACCACGGCTCTTCTGCATTCACATCTCACTCATTATTTACTGTTAATTATAATGTCCCAAGAAAGTGGGGAAACATGTTGACGGTTAAGACATGATGCAAATCTATTGCATAGTTGTTAGCTCCCCTTACAAATGATACAAATCTATTGCATAGTTGTTAGCTCCCCTTACAAATGATACAAATATATTGCATAGTTGTTAGCTCCCCTTACAAATGATACAAATCTATTGCATAGTTGTTAGCTCCCCTTACAAATGATACAAATCTATTGCATAGTTGTTAGCTCCCCTTACAAATGATACAAATCTATTGCATAGTTGTTAGCTCCCCTTACAAATGATACAAATATATTGCATAGTTGTTAGCTCCCCTTACAAATGATACAAATCTATTGCATAGTTGTTAGCTCCCCTTACAAATGATACAAATCTATTGCATAGTTGTTAGCTCCCCTTACAAATGATACAAATCTATTGCATAGTTGTTAGCTCCCCTTACAAATGATAAAAATCTAATGTCAGGGCAAAAGAGTCCCCAGTTCCTTATCCTAGCAAACCACTTCCCTATTTTACAACTGAAAAATATGGATTTTTTTTTTGCAACGTCTAACAAAGCAAAGAGAAATTAACTATACATGACTCAATATTGCATATTAATTTGCCTCAAGTCTACCCAGGGATGTTGCTAGATGTCCACAAGTGGTGGGGGAAAATGTTCATGTCTACCTGACCTGTTGTGTTTACTGAACAAGAGATCACTTATAGGTCGAGCATAGGTGACTTGCAGGAGGGCACTCTAGGGTCCACATAGTTGTCTCTTAGCAGCCCAGCAGAACCAATCAAGCTGTTCTGGTGGTAGCGCATCATGTTGTGGAGAGGCAGGTACTCTGGCTCATCATCAGGTAGTGGTGGATTGGGCTGTGGTGGTCGGAGCTCCTTGTTCACCCCCAGCTCCAGGCCTGGCCTCTCATACTGGGTCTGGGCATGGAGCAGCTTCCCCTGGGGGCTCCCTGAGTTGATCCCAAACCCTTCCCTGCTGTGGATCCTGTTGAGCATGTCGGTGAGGGACCAAGGGCTGCCGGACACCGAGGGGGAGGGGCTCTTCTCCAGGCTACGCAGGGCACTCTCAGGTAGGTGCATCCTGCTGACCTTTGGGGGCAGGGGGAGAGGGTAGTCAAACTCAGCCTGATGGGGCTGTGGCTGCTGCTGCTGAGGCTGGTGGTCTGATGTGTGGCTGTGGCTATGGGAGAGTTCTGATGCTGGACCACTTGGACCTCCTCGGTGGTGAGGTGGGTGAGGCCCCACTGGTTTCCTGCTCTGCGCCTGGGGCCTCCTGAAGCCAACAGACCCTAGGTGGTGAGTCTGGCCCAGTGGAGGGTGTGGGAGGAAGAGAGGAGAAGCAACGTTTGATAAACCAGTATGGCTGGCTTCGTTATGCTGCCCAGGGCTGAAATAGAACAATAGAGTACAGTTTCAGAATATTAGCCTAGTTTTTATTTTTGTATTTATCTAATAATCATACTATAGAAATACTGGACTGGTAAGAAGAAGCATTATGATTCTCGTTCACAATTCATTGCTGATGATTTGATTTAATACACTTTTAAGATTGAAATGGCCTTGATCATCTGACCTGCCATAGTCCCTGGTAGTAAGTGTGTTGTATGTGTGGGTGTTGTGGGTCATTGTGTCCTGGACCCCCCATCCCTCCTGGCCACAGGGCAGGGCTGCAGACGCAGCCCCCCAGTTCATGAAGGCAGAGATTAAGGGGTTATGTGCAGCAGAGAGAGACGTGATGTCATCAGTCCTGGATCCTGCTGCACCATAAGAATTCGCTGAGCTAGAGCTTGAGACGATGACATCAGCCTCATCATCTGACTCCACTGGTCTGGATCCTACTGAAACAATGAGGACAGGACAGAAAAGAACAGGGCCCGTATTCATAAAGTGTCTCAGAAAAGGAGTGCTGATCTAGGATCCATGTAATCGTATTCATCATTATTAAATGGCAAACTGATCCTAGATCAGAACTCCAACTTTGAGACACTATGAATACAGGCTCAGATGCTAGAACAGTAAGGAGATAAGATGCATGGAGATTCCTTCACCTTCTACTTTGACAAACTCTTTAAAATGTCCTAAAAATTAACTTTAGAGAAAGGGTATAGAATGACTACATAGATAGCCTAATACAGTCTTTGGATGGTCTCAAAATGAAATAATGACACCTGCTGGCTATTTTCTTGAGCAGTTTCCTTTTCCCATGTTAGGAAAGATCAATAGACAGCTGGCTTGACTTTCATAGCTAGATTTATCATAGTAGGATATAGAAATACATTCTTTAGAAATTAGGTGTAATGTTTACAATTTTCTTTACAGATGTTTGAATAAACTCTGTTATTAACTTTGTATGTGACTATACCATTTGAAGATTTCAATTCCATCTGGAGTTGTCTTTCATTTAGTTTTTCGGAGCTCTGACATTCCTTTTCTCTGAACCTACAGAGAGAAATTTTTGTTATTATTGTCATTATTCACAGTTTCTTATGAACATGATAGTGATGTATACCAGTAAAATGGAAAAGAACACGTCACTTAATTGATCAGTGAGTCGACTAAGTACTATTCCAATTCTGCACAATCGTCATGTCTTCCACTGAGCAAACAATTCAACGGTTTACCAAGAGGAACATATTGGGGACGATATAATTGACAAACACATTTGATAGTTATTCATACTGGGAGGAGTATTGTATCACTTTCAAGTGAGTTGCTGTTCATGTTTCAAGCTACTAGAAGGCAGTCTCTCACCTTTTTCTGTTCAGCCCATTGTCACGAAATCCTTTTGCAAAGGGGTTGTTGTCTATCTTGAGCTTTGTTATCTGTTGGGTAAATTTGCACGTCTCATTTATTATAAACTCAGGAAAAAAAATAGACGTCCTCTCACTGTCAACTGCGTTTACTTTCAGCAAACTTAACGTGTAAATATTTGTATGAACATAACAAGATTCAAGAACTGAGACAGAAACTGAACAAGTTCCACAGACATGTGACTAACAGAAATTGAATTATGTGTCTCTGAAAGAAGGGAGGGTCAAAATCAAAAGTAACAGTCAGTATCTAGTGTGGACACCAGCTGCATTAAGTACTGCAGTGCATCTCCTCCTCATGGACTGCACCAGATTTACCAGTTCTTGCTGTGAGATGTTACCCCACCAAGGCATCTGCAAGTTCCCGGACATTTCTGGGGGAATGGCCCTAGCCCTCACCCTCCGATCCAACAGGTCCCAGACGTGCTCAATGGGATTGAGATCCAGGCTCTTCGCTGGCCATGGCAGAACACTGACATTCCTGTCTTGCAGGAAATCACACACAGAATGAGCTATATGGCTGGTGGCATTGTCATGCTGGAGGGTCATGTAAGGATGAGCCTGCAGGAAGGGTACCACATGAGGGAGGAGGATGTCTTCCCTGTAACGCAAAGCGTTGAGATTGACTGCAATGACAACAAGCTCAGTCCGATGATGCTGTGACACACCACCCCAGACCATGACGGACCCTCCACCTCCAAATCGATCCCGCTCAAGAGTACAGGCCTCGGTGTAACGCTCAGTCCTTCAACAATAAACACGAATCTGATCATCACCCCTGGTGAGACAAAACCGCGACTCGTCAGAGAAGAGCACTTTTTTACAGTCCTGTCTGGTCCAGCGACGGTGGGTTTGTGCCCATAGGCGACGTTGTTGCTGGTGATGTCTGGTGAGGACATGCCTTACAACAGGCCTAAAAGCCCTCAGTCCAGCCTCTCTCAGCCTATTGCAGACAGTCTGAGCACTGATGGAGGGATTGTGCATTCCTGGTGTAACTCGGGCAGTTGTTGTTGCCATCCTGTACCTGCCCCGCATGTGTGATGTTCGTATGTACCGATCCTGTGCAGGTGTTGTTACACGTGGTCTGCCACTGCGACGACGATCAGCTGTCCCCCTGTAGCGCTGTCTGGGCATCTTTCTTTTGCTGTTTCTCAGAGTCAGTAGAAAGGCCTCTTTAGTGTCCTAAGTTTTCATAACTGTGACCTTAATTGTCTACCGTCTGTAAGCTGTTAGTGTCTTAACGACCGTTCCACAGCTGCATGTTCATTAATTGTTTATGGTTCTTTGAACAAGCATGGGAAACAGTGTTTAAACCCTTTACAATGAAGATCTGTGAAGTTATTTGGATTTTTACGAATTATCTTTGAAAGACAGGATCCTGAAAAGGGGACATTTCTTTTTTTGCCGAGTTTAGTACTGTACACCACAGGAGGTTGGTAGCTACTTAATCTAATGCCTGGAGCGGAATCAGTGGAATTATATCAAATGCAGCAAACAAATAAAATGGCACATGCACCGAATACAACCGTACCGTGAAATGCTTACTTACAAGGTCTTAACCAACAATGCAGTTCAAGGAATAGAGTTAAGAAAATATTTACAAATGACAACGATACATTTTTAACGTTACAACGTTACATTTTGACAACGTTACATGTTTTAAATAAAGTTAAAAATGTTATCAAAAGTAACACAATAAAATAACAATAACGAGGCTATATACTACCGTTACTATGTCAATGTGTGGAGGTGCAGGTTAGTCGAGGTAATTTGTACATGTAGGTAGGGGTAAAGATAATAAACAGCGAGTGTGGGGAGGGGGTGTCAATGTAAATAGTCCGGGTGGCCATTTGATTAATTGTTCAGCAGTCTTATGTTTTATGGGTAAAAGCTGTTAAGGAGCCTTTTGGGCCTAGACTTGGCTCTCCAGTACCGTTTGCCGTGCGATAGCAGAGAGAACATTCTATGACTTGGGTGACTGGAGTCTTTGAAAATGTTTTGGGCTTTCCAGGTGTTTGATGCCATTCCTAGTGCTCCATTCCGGCTATTATTATTAGCCGTTCTCCCCTCAGCAGACTCCTGTGCTGTACACATCTCTTATTATGCACTCTTGAAGCAGCATTTGACGTTCCAGACTTTACATGCATTGTCCATATTCAACCTCCAGAGAGCACTCTAATCAACACAATTGGATTAGAGTTGTTCCAATATCTCCTTCTTGGAGAATTCCAAGGTGTCCTGGTCTTACCTCTGAGTTCTGGTAGGCAGTGACAGCTATGAAGGCTGCCTCGGGGAAGGTAAAGCGCAGGTAGCCCCCTGATAGAGGGTTGTAGGGGTCTGGAGATTGGACGATGTGCAGACGGGGCTGGTACTTATGCATGGAGTGAAGAACCACCTGCAGAACATATGATGATACCTGTTACTACTATGCCTGTCAACACATACTCTCCATCTCATCTTACATCAGGGTTCTCCAACTGGCGGTCCGTGGGCCAAATGGTTTAATTTGGCCCCCAAAATCTCTGCAACAAAATGAATATACAATGCCAGTCAAAGGTTTGGACACACCTACTAATTCAAGGGCTTTTCTTTATTTGTACTATTTTCTACATTGTAGAACAATAGTGAAGACATCAAATCTATGAAATAACACATGGAATCATGTAGTAACCAAAAAGGTCTTAAACATATCAAAATATATTTTATATTTGAGATTCTTCAAAGTAGCCACCCTTTGCCTTGATGACAGCTTTGCACAGACAGCTTTTTGTATACAAATGTAAGCAAGGTGTAAAGATCTGGGTGTAGCTGGTGCAGAGGAGTCAGGCGCAGGACAGCAGAGATGAGTAACACAAGGAACTTTACTAAAAATGTCCAAATACATGAAGTAAGCCCACAAACATCGGACCAAACTTACAATAAAACAATCACGTACAAAAACCATGGGGATAACAGAGGGTTAACAAGCAAGTATAGTGTAGAGAATCATTGTACCATCTAAACTGCTGTGAAATATATTGTACATAACCAAAAGTATTGTACTTTCAGCTGTATGAAGCTGGTGTACAAAACTGAAAGTAAAAGACACAAAAATGTCACTTAACCACAGGAAGCATAGAAACACAGCACATAGAACAGATCTAACGCTTCTTAGACTTGTTTTTAACATGAATGACAGATCTATAACTCACATTTCTATGAGAATTTGGTTGGGTTGCCCAAAAAGGTGCATGTTCCAGGTTTAAGTAACATTCAGTGACTATCAGCTGTTTTGCAACAGTGTCATGGTGACATGACACTTTTAATGTCATAAAATGTGCTATGGTCCTTCCATGCCAAGCCTTACCAGGCCACTGGAGTTGAGGGTGTTGTTGGTGAGTTTGAGCTTGTGGAACGAGACGGGGTATTGCATCCACCTCTCCCCCAGGGAGGGAGAGTCTGGGTGGATGAAGAAGCGGTTGGGAAGATGTGACTCGGTCATACCACTCACTTCCCAGCGATCCCTGCTCCACTGCACAGGACAGAGGTACAGTTTAGTGTCTAAACACATTGATAACCAGCATCTTCTGCAGTTTTGAATCTAACATATTTTTCTAAAGCTTATCAATCTAAACACAAACACTAATCTACAACATTAGTGTGTGTTTGTGTGTGTGTGTTGTGGTAGCAATAGATAACGCAAAATTTAAATAAACAGTAGCATAATGCCGGGAGGGGTAGGGTGAGGTACCTTGTATTTGTCGTCATCAAACGAGACCATGTCCATCATCAACACATACTTTGCCTGAGGATTCAACCCCGTCACAGTGACTCTGCAGCTTGGAAACATACGCCTATAAAATACAATCAGGTGGGAAGTTTGAACAATATTGAACCAACCGGTTAGGAGAGTCCAGGGCACAAAGTAACACATATCAGTGAGAAGAGGTCTGTTGATTGGTATAGCTGATAACAATAATTACTGTTGTATTTTCTCACAAAACTCAGATTAAACTCAGATTTGTAGTGGGGGCAAATTTGAACATTTATCACAATTAACCCCTTATCTAAAATGCAATGGTATTTTATATGGTATTTAGAAATATTCACATGGGGAAAAAATGGGGGGAAAAAGGCAGTTCTTTATATCAAGTTTGCAATTACAACTAAGAAAATACCTTAGAAAAATTTAAGGAAAAAAATCATAGTTTTGAATGTGAAAAGTATCCTATCTATAATATATACATTTTGGTTACTCTGTTTTTGGTCAATATGACATGCCTAAAATATCAAATATACATATATTTTAGTCAATGTAGTGAAATTTCATCCAAATATCAGTTTCAAGTCAGAAAATGTTTCAATTACCCCTCATTTTTATCATTGAAAACGGTGTTACATTTAACCCTGCAGCCTGTTACAATAAACCCCGCCAAAGGGTGTCATGCACCCCAAAAATCTGAGGGAGCACAAGGTACGTGAGGATGCCTGGGGGTGGTAGTGGGGCTATGCCCCCCGTCTGTAAATTGGAGAATTTAGCATTATTCAAACACCTAAAACAGATTTTTCCTGCAATCTAGAGACATCATTATGCTTAATTCGGTGTCAAAGAAATATGTATATTTTTCTGCATATTTTTTTTCCTGACTGGTGTGTTTTTTTAAAGAAACTAAATATGCTTCTCTGCATCTCTGCTAAAATATGGATAAACGATTGAAAGGAATGTCTTATTCAGTATACTTAGTTATTGCTTGCTTTTCTAAAGTCTACCAACCTTGCCAGCAGGTATGCCAGCTAAGATAGTTAGACAAGCTAGCTGCTCTAACTTGATTGATAGCCTGTCAATTTCTCGCATGGAATAGCCTTAATTTCTCAGAACAAGTATAGACTGATGAGTTTCACAAAGAAAGTCTTTGTTTCTGGCCATTTTGAGCCTGTAATCAAACCCACAAATGCTGATGCTCCAAATACTCAACTAGTCTAAAGAAGGACAGTTTTATTGCTTCTTAAATCAACACAAGTTTTCAGCTGTGCTAACATGTTTGCAAAATGGTTTTCTAATGATCATTTAGCATTTGGATTAGTTTACACAACGTGCCATTGGAACACGAGGGTGATGGTTGCTGATAATGCGCCTCTGTAAGCATACAGTATGTAGACATTCCATTAAAAATCAGTCGTTTCCAGCTATAATGGTCATTTAAAACATTAATAGTCATTTACAACATTAACATTGTCTACACTGTATTTCTGATCAATTTGATGTTATTTTAATGGACAAAAAATTTGCTTTTATTTCAAAAACAGGGGCATTTCTAAGTGATCCCAAACTTTTGAACTGTAGTGTATAATAACATCAAATTGATCAGAAATACAGTGTAGACAATGTTTTGTTTTTTATCCACAGAAAAATGTTGGCATCCGGTTGCTAGGCAACCCTTTTTTGTTTGTCCAGATGAAAAACCAGTCTAACAAATGCACTGAGGTACTAACGTTCAAAAAGTTGCTACCTCTAAATTCTCAAAGTTTATTCCAACCACAAAAAAAGTTTTAATCCTCAAAATACAACAACTTGCCTAGCTAACAGCTAAATGTAGTTTTATATATTTTTTTTATAAATTCTAATTATATTTTTGACACTCCACATGTTGTCATGGAAAATATGAATGTTATTTCCAAAAACCAATAGTATCTCTGCCATAAATTAGTAGGGTATATTGTCAGGTTCAGGTGCTAGTCGGACATATGACACTCGGACATTACTGACAAACTGGTTGAACGTGGCCAGTGTATAACTAAAACCAATTAGCAAGTTGGAAATTTCAGAGTTTCCAAGTTCTGACAAGCACTGCTGCATATGTTGGTCACAGATACCTTTAAAAAATGGTGGGGGAGTGGATCAGAAAACCAGTAAGTATCTGTTGTGACCACCATGTACCTCATGCAGCGCAACACATCTCATTCGCATAGAGTTGATCAGGCTGTTGATTGTGGCCTGTGAAATGTTATCCAACTCCTCTTCAATGGCTTTGTCAAGTTGCTGCATATTGGCGGGAACTGGAACACCCTGTCTGTTGATTATGCAAGCCATGGAAGAACTGGGACATTTACATCTTCCAAGAATTGTGTACAGATCCTTGCATCATGGGGCTGAGCATTTTCATGCTGAAATATTAGGTGATGGCGGAGGATGAATGGCACGAATGGGACTAAGGATCTTATCGCGGTATCTCTGTGCATTCAAATTGCCATCGATAAAATGCAATTGCGTTCATTGTCCGCAGTTTATACCTGCCCATAGCATAATCCCACCGCCACCATGGGCACTCTGTTCACAACGTTGACATCAGCTGCTCACCCACACATCGCCATACACGCTGTCTGCCATCTGCCCGGTACAGTTGAAACCGGTATTCATCTGTGACGAGCACACTTCTCCAGCATGCCAGTGGCCATCAAAGGTGAGCATTTGCCCACTGAACTTGGTTACGACGCCGAACTGCAGTCAGGTCAAGACTCTGGTGAGGACGACGAGGACGTAGATGAGCTTTCGTGAGATTGTTTCTGACAGTTTGTGCAGAAATTCTTCTGTTGTGCAAACTCAGTTTCATCAGCTGTCCGGGTGGCTGGGCTCAAACGATTCCGCAGGTGAAGTAGCCAGATGTGGACATCCTGGGCTGCTGTGGTTACATGTGGTCTGCGGTTGTGAGGATGGTTGGTCGTACTGCCAAATTCTGGAAGCGGCTTATGGTAGAAAAATTAACATTCAGTTCTCTGGCAACAGATCTGGTGGACATTCCTGCAGTCAGCATGCCAATAGCACGCTCCCTCAAAACTTGAGACATCTGTGGCATCGTGTTGTGACACAAAACTACACATTTTAGAGTGGCCTTTTATTGTCCCCATCACAAGGTGTACCTGTGTAATAATCATACTGTTTAATCAGCTTCTTGATATGCAACCCCTGTCAGGTGATGGATTATCTTGGAAAAGGAGAAATGCTCACTAAACAAATTTGTGCAAAACATTTCAGCGAAATTGTAACAGCTGTCGTAGGTGGAAGAAGGTGAGGACCAAGGTGCAGTGTGGTACGTGTTGATACTTTTAATAATGGAACTAAACACAGAGCACAACCAAAACAGTTCTGTCTGGTGCAGACACAAAAACAGAACACCCACAACCAAAATGGGAAAAACAGGCTACCTAAGTATGATTCTCAATCAGAGACAACGAACGACACCTGCCTCTGATTGAGAACCATACTAGGCCAAACACATAGAAATATAACATAGAAAAAATAACATAGACTACCCACCCCAACTCACGCCCTGACCAACCTAACACAAAGACATAAAAAAGAAACTGACACAAATAAGCTTTTTTGGAACATTTCTGGGATCTTATATTTCAGCTCATGAAACATGGGACCAACACTTTACATATTGTGTTTATATTTTTGTTAAGTGTAGTAACCGCAGTCGGCAGATAGACATTGGAAAGGCCAGTCTGTAATGGGTCCGCATTCAAACGACCACCCCTCATCACTGTCAAACGCTCCCTAAAACACTAGAGCGAACAGGCCTTTCTAATCAACCTGGCCCGGGTATCCTGGAAGGAAATTGACCTCATTCCATCAGTAGAGGATGCCTGGTTATTCTTTATAGTGCTTTCCTCCCCATCTTAAATAAGCATGTCCCATTTCAAAAAATGTAGAACTAAGAACAGATATTGGTTAGGAACCAATATACACAGGCAGTTAGGAAATCTAAGGCTAGCTTTTTCAAACAGAAATTTGCATCTTGTTGCACACACTTCAAAAAGTTCTGGGACACTGTAAAGTCCATGGAGAATAAGAGCACCTCCTCCCAGCTGCCCACTGTGTTGAGGCTAGGAAACACTGTCACCACCAATAAATCTACGATAATCGAGAATTTCAATTAAAAAAATTCTACAGCTGGCCATACCTTCCACCTGGCTACCCCTACCCCCTTCCACCTGGCTACCCCTCAACAGCTCTGCTGTCATGCCCTGACCTTAGAGAGCCGCTTTATTTCTCTATTTGGTTAGGTGTGATGTGGGGTGGGCACTCTATGTTTTGTTTTCTATGTTTCTTTATTTCTATGTTTTGGCCGGGTATGGTTCTCAATCAGGGACAGCTGTCTATCGTTGTCTCTGATTGGGAATCATACTTAGGTAGCCCTTTTCCCCTCCTTTCAGTGTGGGTAGTTATCTTTGTTAGTGGCACTATAGCACTGTTAGCTATAGCTGCACGGTTGTTTATTTGTTTGTTGTTTTGTTGGCGACATTTTAAATAAAAAGGAAAATGTACGCTCACCACGCTGCACTTTGGTCCACTTATTCCTTCCAGGAAGACGGCCGTGACATCTGCACTCCCCACAGCAACTTGTCCAGGCCTCCCCCATTTCTCCTTCACCCAAATCCAGATAGCTGATGTTCTTAAAGAGCTGCAAAATCTGGATCCCTACAAATCAGCTGGGCTAGACAATCTGGACTCTTTCTTTCTAAAATTTTCCGCCGCAATTGTTGCAACCCTTATGACTAGCCTGTTCAACCTTTCTTTCGTATCATCTGAGATCCCTAAAGATTGGAAAGCTGCCACGGTCATCACCCTCTTCAAATGGGGAGACACTCTAGACCCAAACTGTTACAGACCTATATCTATCCTACCCTGCCTTTCTAAAATCCTCGAAAGCCAAGTTAACAAACAGATCACAGATCACACCATTTCAAATCCCACCACACCTTCTCCGCTATGCCATCTGGTATCTGAGCGGGTCATGGGTGCACCTCAGACACACTCAAGGTCCTAAACGATATCATAACCGCCATCGATAAAAGACAATACTGTGCAGCCGTCTTCATCGACCTGGCCAAGGCTTTCGACTCTGTCAATCACCACATCCTCATCGGCAGACTCGATAGCCTTGTTTTCTTAAATGATTGCCTCGCCTGGTTCACCAACTACTTCTCTGATAGAGTTCAGTGTGTCAAATCGGAGGGCCTGTTGTCCGGGCCTCTGGCAGTCTCTATGGGGGTGCCACAGGGTTCAATTCTTGGCCGACTCTCTTCTCTGTATACATCAATGATGTCGCTCTTGCTGCTGGTGAGTCTCTGATCCACCTCTACGCAGACGACACCATTCTGTATACTTCTGGCCCTTCTTTGGACACTGTGGTAACAAACCTCCAGACGAGCTTCAATGCCATACAACACTCCTTCCGTGGCCTCCAACTCTTCAACCGATCGCTGCCCGCACGTCTACTCTGGACGGTTCTGACTTAGAATATGTGGACAACTACAAATACCTAGGTGTCTGGTTAGACTGTAAACTCTCCTTCCAGACTCACATTAAGCATCTCCAATCCAAAATTAAATCTAGAATCGGCTTCCTATTCTGCAACAAAGCATCCTTTACTAATGCTGCCAAACATACCCTCATAAAACGGACTATCCTACCGATCCTTGATTTCGGCGATGTCATTTACAAAATAGCCTCCACTGGCTCCAGATCATCTATAAGTCTTTGCTAGGTAAAGCCCCGCCTTATCTCAGCTCACTGGTCATCATAGTAGCACCCACCCGTAGCACGCGCTCCAGCAGGTATATTTCACTGGCCATCCCCAAAGCCAACTCCTTATTTGGACGCCTTTCCTTCCAGTTCTCTGCTGCCAATGACTGGAACGAATTGCAAAAATCACTGAAGCTGGAGTCTTATATCTCCCTCATTAACTTTAAGCATCATCAGCTGTCAGAGCAGCTTATCGATCATTGCACCTGTACACAGCACATCTGTAAATAGCCCACTATAGGGCTATTGTAATTATTTCGCCGCTATGGCCTATTTATTGCCTTACCTCCCTAATCTTACTACATTAAGAATACCTCCTCCCCGTATTGTTATTGTTTTGCTCCTTTGCACCCCAGTATATCTATCTGCACATTCATCTTATTGCACTATCTATCACTCCAGTATTTAATTGCTAAATTGTAATTATTTCGCCGCTATGGCCTATTTATTACCTTACCTCCCTAATCTTACTACATTTGCACACACTGTATTGATTTTTTCTCTTGTGTTATTGACTGTACGTTTGTTTATTCCATGTGTAACTGTGTTGTTTGTGTCTCACTGCTTTGTTTTATCTTGGCAATGTCGCAGTTGTAAATGAGAACTTGTTCTCAACTGGCCTACCTGATTAAATAAATGTGAAATAAAAAAAATAAAAAAATAAAAGTCTCTTTGGCAGTGACGAGGAGTGGAACTTCAGCTGAAGAAACTGGTACTCAGACTACTCTTGCGCCGCCTACAGGGTTAAGTGTACATTTTGACTTCTGACACTTTCTGGTGACTTGTAAAGGACTGGTATGTCCTAGAAAGGTAGTTACAGTGGGTAATGGTAGCTGAGATATGTATGTTGTTTGTATACACTATTATTAATAACTCAAATAATATTTTCATAAATAAGCAAAAGACTGAAAGTGTTACTTTGTGCTCCATACTACTGTCGGTTATTCAATTTCATAAAAAATAGTGGTTCTTCGCATTGTCAACCTTGAGAAAAAATGTCTACTTTATAAACAGAATAACTCTGAGACTAGGCCTATGTCCCAAAACAGTCACCAAATGGAAATTACATTATTTTAGGCTATCATATTGAATTAATTTCTAATGTTTCTATCACTCATGTTTCATATTCTTGACAAGCGGTTATTATGAAGGCCTATGGCTACCGCTATTTACCATCCACACATCCTACCTTCCTGTTTTGGTGATGAGCATCTCAGTTCCTATATCGCCAAATTGTTCCCATAGCTCGCGACCCTGGAGCGACACCCGGACTTGAAGAGCTGAAAGCTCGGGTTCACACCCGACTTTACCGCTGCTGTTCCAAGACTGGCCCCGCCGAACCGCATCTTTACAATCTAGTAGAAGGTATTTATTTGCGTCATTCATAGCCTGTATTAGAGTTATGTTTTTATTCCACAAACCTATGACAATAGACTACATAAATAGCTAACCACTGGTTGAATGAATCAACGTTGTTTCCACATCATTTCAATGACATTATGTTAGATGTTGAATTGACGTCTGTGCAGTGTGGGATAGGCTACCCCTCTCAATAGGAAAGAGCAAAAACTGTATTGTTAGGCTCAATTAGGATTTTTAAACACTGTAATGCAACGTTTCCAATAAGATTTGGTCATGTTGTCTATCCATTAAACACAAACCTACCTGGTGGACAATAGCCATAGTTCCTGGGCTGAGAGTTGAGTGGGTAGTCACCACACAGCAGCCTCTCCTCATGCAGATACATGGCCTTGGAGCTCCAGTCAGTGCTCTTGTTGTTAATTCCTCTCTGTTTTACTCCAAACTCGAACTCAGTGATATGCACTTGAGATGTGATTAGGACAGCTATCCCCTATACCTTTCCCTCCCATATGGAAGAAGAAAGAGGTGTGTATGTGTGTGTGTGTGTTAAGTGTTGGAACATCAATCAGAACCCCACTTTGATCTTTACACAGTTTAGAGTAGCCTACATGTTGTTGTGTGAAAAGAAGGGAGCAGGGAGGGGGAGGTTGGTGTTCAGTATAGGCAGTGAGGCATTGGGGTTTCCCAACTTCAAAACCCTCAACTCCCAGGCCAGGTGCTAATCACCTGGGCAGTTTGGCAGTTTGGCCGGCCATTACTACAGGAAGCTGGTCCTGGCTCCTTTATTATACTGGCTGACCAGACAGACACAGGACAGAAGGCAGGGGAGTGTCAATGCAGAGGTGTGTGTCGAGTGACACCTTGCTCCCTAAGTAACGATCTGTAACGATTCTGCTCTACGGGGATGGCCTGGCTCTTTGAGATGTGGCTTGGTTATGATAAATATCATCATTATACCAAAAATATCTAAACACTTCTGAGCTTCTCTAATGTAGTAAATCATGTCACAAAAATATATAGTTGTCTTTGGTCTTCAAGGCAGGAGGGTGAAATTATTAATGTGGTTGTATGATTAAATAATATTTTAAATTATCATTAGGAATGGATAAATCATTCTACATATGAAATACGTATTTGAGAGAACTTACAAATCTCTTATCCCAGCATATGAAGAGGGCCTACACAGAACTTGTATGGACTGGAGACTCATGTTCTGCTCTTCTGCTCATATGTTATGTAGAGGTAAATCAGAACATTACAGAACATTTATATGAATGTCTATAAAGCAAATTTAGTCTGATTTAGATGTGAAATGTGAAATTGCATTTTTACAAAGTAAAGCAAATCTATATTATTATTATTTTTAATTCCAAACTTAAATAAATTATGTTTTTGTCCTCCTGCTCTTCAATGTCTGGCTGGCCGCAGAAATACATTTTGATTTGAATGCGCTGTAAAAAAAAAAAAAAATGTTTTTATTTATTTTTATTTCACCTTTATTTAACCAGGTAGGCAAGTTGAGAACAAGTTCGCATTTACAATTGCGACTTGGCCAAGATAAAGCAAAGCAATTCGACACATACAACAACACAGAGTTACACATGGAGTAAAACAAACATACAGTCAATAATACAGTAGAAAAATAAGTCTATATACGATGTGAGCAAATGAGGTGAGATAAGGGAGGTAAAGGCAAAAGAAAGGCCATGGTGGTGAAGTAAATACAATATAGCAAGTAAAACACTGGAATGGTAGATTTGCAGTGGAAGAATGTGCAAAGTAGAAATAGAAATAATGGGGTGCAAAGGAGCAAAATAAATAAATACATTAGGAGAAGAGGTAGTTGTTTGGGCTAAATTATAGATGGGCTATGTACAGGTGCAGTAATCTGTGAGCTGCTCTGACAGCTGGTGCTTAAAGCTAGTGAGGGAGATAAGTGTTTCCAGCTTCAGAGATTTTTGTAGTTCGTTCCAGTCATTGGCAACAGAGAACTGGAAGGAGAGGCGGCCAAAGGAATAATTGGTTTTGGGGGTGACCAGAGAGATATACCTGCTGGAACGTGTGCTACAGGTGGGTGCTGCTATGGTGACCAGCGAGCTGAGTTAAGGGGGGACTTTACCTAGCAGGGTCTTGTAGATGACCTGGAGCCAGTGGGTTTGGCGACGAGTATGAGGCGAGGGCCAGCCAACGAGAGCGTACAGGTCGCAGTGGTATGTAGTATATGGGGCTTTGGTGACAAAATGGATGACACTGTGATAGACTGCATCCAATGTGTAGGGTATTGGAGGCTATTTTGTAAATGACATCGCCCGAAGTCGAGGATCAGTAGGATGGTCAGTTTTACGAGGGTATGTTTGGCAGCATGAGTGAAGGATTCTTTGTTGCAAAATAGGAAGCCGATTCTAGATTTAACCTTGGATTGGAGATGTTTGATGTGAGTCTGGAAGGAGAGTTTACAGTCTAACCAGACACCTAGTTATTTGTAGGTGTCCACATATTCTAAGTCAGAACCGTCCAGAGTAGTGATGCTGGACGGGCGGGCAGGTGCAGGCAGCGATCGGTTGAAGAGCATGCATTTAGTTTTACTTGTATTTAAGAGCAGTTGGAGGCCACGGAAGGAGAGTTGTATGGCATTGAAGCTCGTCTGGAGGGTTGTTAGCACAGTGTCCAAAGAAGGGCCAGAAGTATACAGAATGGTGTCGTCTGCGTAGAGGTGGATCAGAGACTCACCAGCAGCAAGAGCGACATCATTGATGTATACAGAGAAGAGAGTCGGCCAAGAATTGAACCCTGTGGCACCCCCATAGAGACTGCCAGAGGCCCGGACAACAGGCCCTCCGATTTGACACACTGAACTCTATCAGAGAAGTAGTTGGTGAACCAGGCGAGGCAATCATTTAAGAAAACAAGGCTATCGAGTCTGCCGATGAGGATGTGGTGATTGACAGAGTCGAAAGCCTTGGCCAGGTCAATGAATACGGCTGCACAGTATTGTTTCTTATCGATGGCGGTTAAGATATCGTTTATGACCTTGAGCGTGGCTGAGGTGCACCCATGACCAGCTCTGAAACCAGAAATCTCCATTTATTTCCCTGGTGCCTGGTGTCCCTCCAACTCTTTGCTGATAAAGAGTTGGAGGGACACCAGGCACCTCAATGGTGCCGCCCAGATAGGCCTGCTTACGTCTTTATCTGTAGGATCAACCCGACCACTCACACCCCCTTGGTCCCCCGCCCAAACTGGGGAGCCTGTTTCCACAGTAACTGGGCTAAGTTGTCGCCCCCACCTCTGTCCTCACCCCAAACCGTGTCACCCGACACCTCCCACGTGCATCATACAAATTTATTTCAATTTTGTTGAAATATGATACAAATATTGTGCCAGAAAATATGCCAACCACAATGAATGCTCCAGAAAGATGGTTGCAGTTATGTTTGATATGTAGATGATTCAAACCACTAACATTTACATCAAGAAGAGTCATTGCATAATATTCAGTTGAAATCAGCTGCTGATAGTCGGATACCCTTTCCTTTGTAGTCAACATCTAAAACACAATTGATTGCATTTGCCATGATGTGAACTATAAGGTATTTGTAGTGGGGAAGAACTGTAAATTATTATACAGTACCAGTCAAAGGTTTGGACACACCTACTCATAACAGGGTTTTTCTTTATTTTTGTAATGAATACTCAGGGAGAAAAGGGTGTAGATTTACGTGCAGAGTGCGTCAGATGTTTATTAAGCCTTTGCTTATCGGGGGTCACATGCAGGCAATGGTCAAACACAGGTAGGCAGTCAAAAACAAGCAATACCTCACAACCATACAAACAGAAAGAACTGAACTAACTAGGGAGCTGATGAGACCAGGTGAGAAACAATCACAGGTGAAAACAATGAAAGACAGGGCTACGTTCCAGAACACAAAGAAACAGAGCTACGTTCAAGAACAAAGAAAAAGAACACAAGGTTGACTAAGAAAAGAAAAGCAGAATTCTACATTGTAGAATAATAGTGAAGACATCACAACTATGAAATAACACATATGGAATCATGTTGTAACCAAAAAAGTATTAAACAAATCAAAATATATGTTATATTTGAGATTCTTCAAAGTAGCCACCCTTTGCCTTGATGACAGGTTTGCACACTCTTGACATTTTCTCAACCAGCTTCAGCTGAAATTCTTTTCAATTAATAGGTGTGCCTTGTTAAAAGTTCATTTGTGAAATGTCTTTCCTTCTTAATGCGTTGTGTTATGACAAGGTAGGGGTGCTATACAGAAGATAGCCCTATTTGGTAAAATACCAAGTCCATATTATGGCAAGAACAGCTTAACTAAACAGAGAAACAGTCAATCATTACTTTAAGACATGAAGGTCAGTAAATCCGGAAAATTTCAAGAACTTTGAAAGTTTTTTCAAGTGCAGTCGCAAAAACCATCAAGCGCTATAATGAAACTGGCTCTCATGAGGACCGCCACAGGAAAGGAAGACCCCCAGTTACCTCTGCTGCAGAGGATAAGTTCATTAGAGTTAACTGCACCTCAGAAATTGCAGCCCAAATAAATGCTTCACAGAGTTCAAGTAACAGACACATCTCAACATCAACTGTTCAGAGGAGGCTGCGTGAATCAGGCCTTCATGATCGAATTTCTGCAAAGAAACCACTACTAAAGGACACCAATACGAAGAAGAGACTTACTTGGGCCATGAAACATGAGCAATGGACATTAGACCGGTGGAAATCTGTCCTTTGGTCTGATAAATCCAAAGTTTTGATTTTTGGTTCCAACCGCTGTGTCTTTGTGAATGGATGATCTCCGCATGTGGGGTTCCCACCGTGAAGCATGGAGGAGGAGGTGTGATGGTACTTTGCTGATGACACTGTCAGTTATTTATTTTGAATTCAAGGCACACTTAACCAGCATGGATACCACAGCATTCTGCAGTGATACGCCATCCCATCTGGTTTGAGTTTTTTGGGACTATCATTTGTTTTTCAACAGGACAATGGTCCAAAATACACCCCCAGGCTGTATAATTGCTATTTGACCAAGGAGAGTGATGGAGTGCTGAATCAGATGACCTGGCCTCCACAGTCATCCGGCCTCAACCCAATTGAGATGGTTTGGGATGAGTTGGACAGCAGAGTGAAGAAAAAGGAGACAACAAGTGCTCAGCATATGTGAGAACTCCTTCAAGACTGTTGGAAAAGCATTCCTCATAAAGCTGTCAATTGTAAATAAGAATTTGTTCTTAACTGATTTGCCTAGTTAAATAAAGGTTAAATAAAATAAAACATTAAAAGCTGTTTGAGAGAATGCCAAGAGTGTGCAAAGCTGTCATCAAGGCAAAGGGTGGCTACTTTGAAGAATCTAAAATATACAATATATTTTGATTTGTTTAACACTTTTTTGTTACTACATGATTCCATATGTGTTATTTCATAGTTTTGATGTCTTCACTATTATTCTACAATGTAGAAAATAGTAAATATAATGAAAAACCCTGAAATTAGTAGGTGTGTCCAAACACATTTTTGAAAGATTTAAGTTGGCTGTTTCTTAGGATGTACACTTAAGGTCATAATGTTTAATTATTCAGTGACTTCAATAATCAGTTCAGTGGAGGTAATGTTTGAACAATAGGCAATGTTTGCTTGGGTGAGTTTGAATGTTGACAAAAGAGACAGACAATTTGTTAAACAAAACACCTTTTAAAATGGAAGCTGGAAATAAATCTGCCAAAATAAGGCCAAAAAACTGGAGAAAAATATTTCTTAAGAAAAACTTGCTTTGGAATGGGTGTGTACGGGGGCATGGAGGGGTGTCAGACGAGATGTCAAACACCTGATGTTGCAAAACTGTTTGGGGTCTGATTAGAAGGGGTGGGGCACATCATTAGATCAGAGGCAAACAGGACAAGACCCAGAGCATGATAGATAAGGGGGCCACAGCTCTGATGTCATCGCCATATGCAAATGAACTGGTGGCCTTAAAGGAGACCTTTGCGAGCTGTCATGAGTCTGTGAACAATGTGGTAGGGTTGGAGACGTGCTGGCTGTTGTAAACCAGAGCAGCGTGGTAATAGAAAACAACCAATGCCCTTAATTAACACTTTTTTCTTCAAGAGAGAGGACAACGCAGACAGACCAGACATGGAGGTGAGGTGAACATTTAAAGGCCCACTATGTGAAATGTACAGACGTTTTGATCACTTAACCCAGTCACGCTAAACCTCTGAAGTTGTCAATTGGGCTTCATTTGAAGGGGATAATTAGGGGAGAGAGCTGATGTTTAGTGGTAGAGAAAGTCCTCTATTAAGATGCTCTGCAAGTGGTTTCTTTTAGTTAACTACAAGCAATTACAAAAATAAAACTCATGTACATGGTATCGGTATATAATGCAATGTGGGACCTGAACTTGGTTAGTCTTGCAATAGGACTTCAATAGATTTGATTAAGAAATTGATGTGGATCATGCGTGAATTTGTTGTCTTGAGAAAATATCATTCTGTAATATAGCATGCATATTGTATTCATTCCTTGGGTGGTTGACTTCTCAGAATATGTTAATACACATTGATAACATATAGACTCAACCCTGTTTCTGTACATATTTGTTTGTGTATTTATTTAATATGTAATATCCATAATTCTCTCCCCAACAGGTTTATTCATTTAGGCAATGTCATCATGGGACATTGTTCGTTAGTCTTGTATCCTGGACAGGATATCATCATATACTGTAAGTTCGTTATGGTGACACTACAGTATAGATGATGTACTATCCAGGGTCTCATTCCCCCTCCGGATACTATCACCACACACACAAGCTGTTGACGGTTGGAAGCTAGACGGTGGCAATCTAACCGTTACCATTACTGAGTTTTAGCAATGGTAAGGGTTCTATTGACGCCTCTCAATATCATAGCTACAATAGTACACACATGGACGGATGCTGCTGGCGGTTGGAAGCTAGAGGGTGGCACTCAAACCGTTACCATTACTGAGTTTTAGTAATGGTAAGGGTTCTAATGCTGCTTCTCAATGTCATCTGGAGTTGCATTAAAGGAAACTTAAAACTGGTGGACTGGTCTCATCTTCCTTGCAAGAAATCGCATTTGATTACAACACCTTAGTGATACCAAGAGCCAAAGTTGTGTTTAAGAGCTGATTTTGATATTGTAAGATGTTTGTTGACTTGTGAAATAATGTTTAAAAATAAAAACCAAAGAATGACTATCAATATCTTGGTGTACATCTCACTCTGAATGTTAAATACTGTACCAAGGTTACCACCTCAATGCATTGACAGGTTACACATATGAAATTGTATGAAAGCATACATATTATTATTCTGTTTTTTATTTATCATTTCATATACTCCTTGCAGTGTACACCTTTTTAAAAGCAGTTGGTTTGTCTAATTGAAGATTACCTCTAGTATTCTGCACTAAACATCCGGTTGTTAGGAGTGTAACTGTCAGTGTAATCAATGGAGAGCAGCTGTTTCTGTAGACAGAGAGAACTGAGACAGCCCTCTCTCTCCCCCCTCTTCTTCTCACAGTCTCACTCTCTCTCTTCATTGAGACACCCCAGCCCTCCCTCTCTTTATCAGCTCTCTCTCTTTGGCCTTGCTTTAGGCCACAGGGCACACACTTGTTTTTCATCAAGATAGCCTGGATAGTGACAGCCCATAGAGCAAACTTACAGGGAGGGGGAGAAATGAACCAAATTACCATTATCTGATTTTACCAGCAGGTTAGCTCTCCATTTTACCAGCAGGATAGCGCTCCATTTTACCAGCAGGTTAGCGCTCCATTTTACCAGCAGGTTAGCACTCCATTTTACCAGCAGGTTAGCACTCTATTTTACCAGCAGGTTAGCACTCTATTTTACCAGCAGGTTAGCGCTCTATTTTACCAGCAGGTTAGCACTCCATTTTACCAGCAGGTTAGCACTCCATTTTACCAGCAGGTTAGCACTCCATTTTACCAGCAGGTTAGCACTCTATTTTACTACCAGCAAGTTAGCACTCTATTTTACTACCAGCAGGTTAGCACTCTATTTTACTACCAGCAGGTTAGCACTCTATTTTACCAGCAGGTCAGCACTCTATTTTACCAGCAGGTCAGCACTCTATTTTACTACCAGCAGGTCAGCACTCTATTTTACTACCAGCAGGTTAGCACTCTATTTTACCAGCAGGTCAGCACTCTATTTTACTACCAGCAGGTTAGCACTCTATTTTACCAGCAGGTTAGCACTCTATTTTACCAGCAGGTCAGCGCTCCATTTTACTACCAGCAGGTTAGCACTCAATTTTGAATTCCATTAAAGAGAAACAATTCAGTCCTCAGGGGTTTTGCTTTGAGAGAGAGAATAAGAAGGAAAGATAGAAAGAGAGCTAGCGAGGAAAAATATGAAATCAAGGCTTGAGGGGACAGCAATGCTATTGTCAGCTGACAGAGAGAGAAGAGTGAGAGGAGAGAGACAGGGGGTGGATAGCACAACAGGGACATTCGACAAACAGAACGTGACTGTGCTACTCCCAGTTCAATCATCACAGGGCCAGGTGAGGCAGAGGTCTACTGCCAAGGGAAAGGTTCTGGTAGCCTAAAATAAAACAAAAACCTTTTCACAGTTCTCCTCACCACACACACACCAAAATATATCCATTTAAATAACAGAGGTGAGAGGTAAAATTATAATTACAAGATAATATGTTACAGAAGCTCTGAAAGACAAACCTGTGGAAAATATATATGCAAAAATATACACAAGTCATCCTTTACTCAAGAGCAATGCTTATGCAAGAATACAGTATGATGACCCTTGAGAGAAGTGACTGTAGAAAAGGCTGAGAACAAGTTCAAGGGGAGAGAGCTGTCACTCTGTGTTTCCATTAACTCTTAATAGCTGACTCACGATGAGCACTCACAAGCTCTCAGCAGCACAGTTCAGCTGTAGGTCTGTCCACAGTCAAGCAATAGAAACCAGTCAGATCTTTCACTGAGTATAGTGTCCAAAGAATCCGTAGAGTCCAACAATGTTAATTTCCAACACACTAGGCCACCATAATACTGTGTTTGCCCCAGATGATCACAATACTCTGTTTCCCATAATCCTCTTCAATTCTTCACCTTCACTGAGAGCCTCAGCTTGACCTCCCTGAGGAACACAGTGCTAAGGTCCTCTCCAGCCTCTCTGGTAATCCTGGCAACCATCTGACCAGCCTGGCCAATCACCATTTTCTGTCACCGGGAGAAATAAAAAAACACAAAAGGAAATACATTATATTAATATGAGCATGCATTTCAATATAATGCCAATGTTTTAAGTCCACAAGAGGACCCCAGTTACTACAGCAGATAAGAAGAATTTATACTGTAATATTCACTCGGTCCTAACAACCAAATATACAGTAAATCAATGACTTTCAACTCTGTCATCATTCACTTAACTGAATGAAAACGAGAGTAGTCTGGTGCAGGGATCAAGTTTACATCACTGAGCACTGCTGCACCACTGCAGATATAGACTAACATTCATCCAGTCTGTCTGACATGAAAAAAGTATGGTTTAAAAAGGAGTATGCTCAAATATTTACAAGTTATTACAGGCTAAAGAACTCCAGGTATAGTGACTTGAAGCTAAAGAGTCTGAAAAAACAGTTAATCTACACATGTAATCATCAGTCAGAGGACACATAGCTGAGCAGCTTCATCTCTTAAACATTAGGGGGAAATGGTTGTGACAGGATACAGATCAGAGTTGGGGTCAATTCCATTTCAATTCAGTCAATTCAGGAAGCACATTGAAATTGCTATTCCAATTTCCCTTGTTGCTCGGAACCGAAATTGAAATGTTCAGTTTACTTCCTAACTGAATAGAAATGGAATTGACTCCAAACCTGACAGAGATGTCATGTAAAAGCAAGCTGTAGAATCACTATGGGAATGTACCATAGTGATGTAAGGGGGGAGGGGAAGAAGTCAAAAACAGCCGGTTCAGATGAACTATCTGTCGACACATCGACAGGCCTGTGTGAAAGGCCACACACATAGAGCATGGAACCACTATCCGTCTGCGAGAAAGTTCCAGTTGCTTCTCTCCTTCTTGTCTTTATCTTCTTCCACTGATGGCTTCTCACATGTTCATTAGTAACTGGGTAGTTAGGTTGGTGGGGGTGTCATTGACATGTTTCACAACAGGGGACATATACAGCATCATCCGTAATTATTGGGACAGTGAAGTATTTTTTCTTCTTTTGGCTCTGTACTCCAAACAATGATTATGAAGTTAAAGGGCAGACTGTCATTTTTATTTTAGTTTTTTTTCATCCATTTATTTTAATCCATACCGTATATAAATTACACCACTTTTTGTACATAGTCCCCCCATTTTATGGGAGCAAAAGTATTGGACCAAATTCACTTACAGTTGAAGTCGGAAGTTTACATACACTTAGGTTGGAGTCATTAAAACTATTTTTTCAATCACTCCACAAATTTGTTGTTAATTAACAAACTATAGTTTTTGCAAGTCGGTTAGGATATCTACTTTATGCATGACACATGTAATTTTTCCAACAATTGTTTACAGACAGATTATTTCATTTATAATTCACTGTATCACAATTCCAGTGGGTCAGATGTTTACATAGACTAAGTTGACTGTGCCTTTAAACAGCTTGGAAAATTCCAGAAAATTATGTTATGGCTTTAGAAGCTTCTGATAGGTCAATTGACATAATTTGAGTCAATTGGAGGTGTACCTGTGGATGTATTTCAAGGCCTACCTTCAAACTCAGTGCCTCTTTTCTTGTCATCGTGGTAAAATCAAAAAAATTCAGCCAAGACCTCAGAAAAACAATTGTAGACCTCCACAAGTCTGGTTCATCCTTGGGAGCAATTTCCAAACTCCTGAATGTACCACGTTCATCTGTACAAACAATAGTATGCAAGTATACACACCATGGGACCACACAGCCGTCAAACCGCTCAGTAAGGAGACGCGTTCTGTCTCCTAGAGATGAACGTACTTTGGTGTGAAAAGTGCAAATCAATCCCAGAACAACAGCATAGGATCTTGTGAAGATGCTGGAGGAAACAGGTACAAAAGTCTCTATATCCACAGTACAACGAGTCCTATATTGACATAACCTGAAAGGCCGCTCAGCAAGGAAGAAGCCACTGCTCTAAAACCGCCATAAAAAAGACAGACTACAGTTTGCAACTGCACATGGGGACAAAGGTTGTACTTTTTGGAGAAATGTCCTCTGGTCTGATGAAACAAAAATAGAACTGTTTGGCCATAATGACCATCATTATGTTTGGAGGAAAAAGGGGGAGGCTTGCAAGCCGAAGAACACCATCCCAACCGTGAAGAATGGGGGTGGCAGCATCATGTTGTGTGGGTGCTTTGCTACAGGAGGGACTGATGCACTTCACAAAATATATGGCATGATAAGGAAGGACAATTATGTGGATATATTGAAGCAACATCTCAAGACATCAGTGAGGAAGCTAAAGCTTGGTCTCAAATGGGTCTTCCAAACGGACAACGACCCCAAGCATACTTCCAAAGTTGTGGCAAAATAGCTACCAAATACTAATTGAGTGTATGTAAACTTCTGACTCACTGGGAATGTGATGAAAGTAATAAAAGCTGAAATAAATAATTATTTCTACTATTATTATGCCATTTCACATTATTCAAATAAAGTGGTGATCCTAACTGACCTAAGACAGGGAATTTTTACTAGGATTTTAATGTCAGGAATTGTGAAAAACTGAGTTTAAATGTATTTGGCTAAGGTGTATGTAAACTTCCGACTTCAACTGTACATGTGTATTAAAGTAGTAAAAAGTTAGGTATTTGTTCCCATATACATAGCACGCAATGACTCTACACATTTGTTGGATGCATTTGCTCTTTGTTTTGGTTGTGTTTCAGATTAGTTTGTGCCCAATAGAAATTAATGGTAAATCATGTATTGTGTCATTTTGGAGTCACTTTTATTGTTAATAAATGTGGATGCTACCATGATTACGGATAATCCTGAATGAATCGTAAATAATGATGAGTGAGAAAGCACAAATATTGTACCCCCAAGACATGCTAACCTCTCACCATGACAATAACAGGGGATGTTAGCATTTTTTGGGGGGGGGGGGGGTTAAAATTCCAGAACCACACGGGGGGACCTAGTGAATGACCTGCAGAGAGCTGGGACCAAAGTAACAAAGCCTACCATCAGTAACACACTACGCCGCCAGGGACTCAAATCCTGCAGTGCCAGACGTGTCCCCCTGCTTAAGCCAGTACATGTCCAGGCCCGTCTGAAGTTTGCTAGATAGCATTTGGATGATCCAGAAGAAGATTGGGAGAATGTCATATGGTCAGATGAAACCAAAATATAACTTTTTGGTAAAAACTCAACTCGTTGTGTTTGGAGGACAAAGAATGCTTGCATCCAAAGAACACCATACCTACTGTGAAGCATGGGGTTGGAAACATCATGCTTTGAGGCTGTTTTACTGCAAAGGGACCAGGACGACTGATCCGTGTAAAGGAAAGAATGAATGGGGCCATGTATCGTGAGATTTTGAGTGAAAACCTCCTTCCACCTGCAAGGGCATTGAAGATGAAACGTGGCTGGGTCTTTCAGCATGACAATGATCCCAAACACACCGCCCGGGCAACGAAGGAGTGGCTTCGTAAGAGGCATTTCAAGGTCCTGGAGTGGCCTAGCCAGTCTCCAGATCTCAACCCCATAGAAAATCTTTGGAGGGAGTTGAAAGTCCATGTTGTCCAGCAATAGCCCCAAAACATCACTGCTCTAGAGGAGATCTGCATGGAGGAATGGGCCAAAATACCAGCAACAGTGTGTGAAAACCTTGTGAAGACTTACAGAAAACGTTTGACCTCTGTCATTGCCAACAAAGGGTATATAACAAAGTATTGAGTTAAACTTTTGTTATTGACCAAATACTTATTTTCCACCATAATTTGCAAATAAATTCATTAAAAATCCTACAATGTGATTTTCTGGATTTTTTTCTAATTTTGTCTGTCATAGTTAAAGTGTACCTATGATGAAAATTACAGGCCTCACTCATCTTTTTAAGCGGGAGAACTTGCACAATTGGTGGATGACTAAATACTTTTTTGCCCCACTGTACATATGAGATGAGTAAACAAAGTGGCATAGTTTAAAGTGGCTAGTAATACATGTATTACATAAAGATGCAGTAGATGATATAGATTACAGTATATACATATACATATGAGATGAGTAATCAATTTCCATCAATTCCCATTATTAAAGTGGCTGGAGTTGAGTCAGTGTGTTGGCAGCAGCCACTTAATGTTAGTGGTGGCTGTTTAACAGTATGATGGCCTTGAGATAGAAGCTGTTTTTCAGTCTCTCGGTCCCTGCTTTGATGCACCTGTACTGACCTTGCATTCTGGATGATAGCGGGGTGAACAGGCAGTGGCTCGGGTGGTTGTTGTCCTTAATGATCTTTATAGCCTTCCTGTGACATCAGGTGGTATAGGTGTCCTGGAGGGCAGGTAGTTTTCTCTCTGGCAGTGTTGGTGCAGACCTCCTCAGGAGTCAGTCAGAACGTCACAGTGGTATTGCCAAGAACCAGGCTTTGACCCTACTACTAGGTACCTATGTAGGACAGACAGACATGATGTCAATAGCAATATTAGTTGTCACACATCAACATAGACGCAATTGCTTTCCATGGGTTTTAAAGAACTTTAATTATTCCACAGTGAGTGTACTTGTCTACTTGGTATCAGATTTGCTTCTAGTCTGTATATGAGCATAAGCTACCATCACATTCAGTGTCTCCACATCCTCTCTATCCACAGCAGAGAGCATGAAGACATCCTTGAAGTGGGCCCTGCCCTGTTGGGTCTTCAGAGCTCTCAGCTGCTCTTTACTCAGCCACGACTGGGCCTCACTGCCCTCATGAGGAGCCACATCACCACCTGGCTCACCCTCATCTCCAGACCCTGGTGTCCTGGTCTCCCTGTCCGTCCTCCTCTCAGCCCAGGGGGGCTTGATCACACTGCGGACCTGCAGCTTCCGCCCATTCACCACTCCACATGTCAGATCTGCTGTAATCTCCAACAACCTCCAACAACCTGCTCTTCAGCGAGCCAACCTGTGCCATACACACAGTAGAGGGTTCATGTAACAATTCATATGTAGTAGACAGTTCCTAGTATATTACATGCTAATAATGCATTATATCATATGACAACCACAATCTCACCTCAGTGCATATTTAAGATGAGGCCATGGAGAGAGGATGAGGTTTGCATGTGTCTGCTATATAAATAGAGAAGTACCTTATTGAGAACTAGGACTGCTGGGACACCTGGGTACTGGGTCAGGCATTTCAGGACCTCAAAGTCTAGCTTGTTGCAGGCCCACTTGTCCGACACATCCACCATTATCACCACTGAAGAGATAACAACAAGAAGAGGACCTAAACACAATGCAGTGCATTGTCATTTGCCCAAAAATATTTTATTTCAAAGGAATTGCAAAATGTGTGGGGCCACATATTGTTTAAAAAGCATAGACTAGACTGTCTGAAAAGCAATAGCCTTACAGCAATCATCTGTGTGCCCGAAAAGTTGCAAAAAGTGAAGAATCGTGCAGTACCACGGTCAGCTTCCTTGACTAAATTCCAAGGATCCTCAAGGAGAGACTTCTCCAGCTGGTGCCTGTGGAGAAGATAAATAGCCCGTTGGAGATTTGCCTATTTCATTTTATGCACTGCAATACCACAGTAATGAAACCGGTGTAACAAATCACCTCTTGACTTTTGAAGGTGTAGTGAGTCCAGGAGTGTCCAGTAAAATCTAGAGAGAATGTATAAGTATACATGTACAGTTGAAGTCGGAAGTTTACATACACCTCAGCCAAATACATGTAAACTCAGTTTTTCACAATTCCTGACATTTTATCCTAGTAGAATGTCCCTATCTTAGGTCAGTTAGGATCACCTCTTTCTTTTAAGAATGTGAAATGTCAGAATAATAGTAGAGAGAATGATTTATTTCAGCTTTTATTTCGTTCATCACATTCCCAGTGTGTAAATGTTTTACATAAACTCAATTAGTATTTGGTAACATTGCCTTTAAAATTGTTTAACTTGGGTCAAACATTTCAGGTAGCCTTCCACAAGCTTCCCACAATAAGTTGGGTGAATTTTGGCCCATTCCTCCTGACAGAGCTGGTGTAACTGAGTCAGATTTGTAGGCTTCCTTGCTTGCACAAGCTTTTTCAGTTCTGCCCACAGATTTTCTATAGGATTGAGGTCAGGGCTTTGTGATGGCCTCCAATACCTTGACTTTGTTGTCCTTAAGCCATTTTGCCACAACTTTGGAAGTATGCTTGGGGACATTGTCCATTTGGAAGACTCATTTGCGACAAAGCTTTAACTTCCTGACTGATGTCTTGAGATTTTGCTTCAATATATCCACATAATTGTCCTCCCTCATGATGCCATCTACTTTGTGAAGTGCATCAGTCCCTCCTGCAGCAAAGCACCCCCACAACATGATGCTGCCACCCCCGTGCTTCACGGTTGGGATGGTGTACTTCAGCTCGCAAGCCTCCCCCTTTTTCCTCCAAACATAACGATGGTCTTTATGGCCATTATGGCCATTTTTTGTTTCATCAGACCAGAGGACATTTCTCCAAAAAGTACGATCTTTGTTCCCATGTGCAGTTGCAAACCGTAGTCTGTTTTTTTTATGGCGGTTTTGGAGCAGTGGCTTCTTCCTTGCTGAGCGGCCTTTCAGGTTATGTCGATATAGGACTCGTTTACTGTGGATATAGATACTGTTGCCCCTGTTTCCTCCAGCATCTTCACAAGGTCCTTTGCTATTGTTCTGGGAATGATTTGCACTTTTCACACCAGAGTACGTTCATCTATAGGAGACAGAACGCGTCTCCTTCCTGAGCGGTATGATGGCTGAATGGTCCCATGGTGTTTATACTTGCGTACTATTGTTTGTACAGATGAACGTGGTACCTTCAGACGTTTGGAAATTGCTCCCAAGGATGAACCAGACTTGTGGAGGTCTACAATTTTTTTTCTGTGGTCTTGGCTGATTTCTTTTGATTTTCCCATGATGTCAAGCAAAGAGGCACTGAGATTGAAGGTATGCCTTGAAATATATCCACAGGTACACCTCCAATTGACTCAAATTATGTCAATTGACCTATCAGAAGCTTCTAAAGCCATGACATCATTTTCAGGAATTTTCCAAGCTGTTTAAAGGCACAGTCAACTTAGTGTATGTAAACTTCTGACCCACTGGAATTGTGATACAGTGAATTATAAGTGAAATAATCTGTCTGTAAACAATTGTTGGAAAAATGACTTGTGTCATGCACAAAGTACAGTGGGGCAAAAAAGTATTTAGTCAGCCACCAATTGTGCAAGTTCTCCCATTTAAAAACATGAGAGAGGCCTGTAACTTTCATCATAGTTACACTTCAACTATGACAGACAAAATGAGGGAAAAAAATCCAGAAAATCACATTGTAGGATTTTTAATGAATGTATTTGCAAATTATGGTGGAAAATAAGTATTTGGTCACCTACAAACAAGCAAGATTTCTGGCTCTCACAGACCTGTAACTTCTTCTTTAAGAGGCTCCTCTGTCCTTCACTCGTTACCTGTATTAATGGCACCTGTTTGAACTTGTTATCAGTATAAAAGACACCTGTCCACAACCTCAAACAGTCACACTCCAAACTCCACTATGGCCAAGACCAAAGAGCTGTCAAAGGACACCAGAAACAAAATTGTAGACCTGCACCAGGCTGGGAAGACTGAATCTGCAATAGGTAAGCAGCTTGGTTTGAAGAAATCAACTGTGGGAGCAATTATAAGGAAATGGAAGACATACAAGACCACTGATAATCTCCCTCGATCTGGGGCTCCACGCAAGATCTCACCCGTGGGGTCAAAATGATCACAAGAACGGTGAGCAAAAATCCCAGAACCACACAGGGGGACCTAGTGAATGACCTGCAGAGAGCTGGGACCAAAGTAACAAAGCCTACCATCAGTAACACACTACGCCGCCAGGGACTCAAATCCTGCAGTGCCAGACGTGTCCCCCTGCTTAAGCCAGTACATGTCCAGGCCCGTCTGAAGTTTGCTAGAGAGCATTTGGATGATCCAGAAGAACATTGGGAGAATGTCATATGGTCAGATGAAACCAAAATATAACTTTTTGGTAAAAACTCAACTCGTCGTGTTTGGAGGACAAAGAACGCTGAGTTGCATCCAAAGAACACCATACCTACTGTGAAGCATGGGGGTGGAAACATTATGCTTTGGGGCTGTTTTTCTGCAAAGGGACCAGGACGACTGATCCGTGTAAAGGAAAGAATGAATGGGGCAATGTATCGTGAGATTTTGAGTGAAAACCTCCTTCCATCAGCAAGGGCATTGAAGATGAAATGTGGCTGGGTCTTTCAGCATGACAATGATCCCAAACACACCGCCCGGGCAACGAAGGAGTGGCTTCATAAGAAGCATTTCAAGGTCCTGGAGTGGCCTAGCCAGTCTCCAGAGCTCAACCCCATAGAAAATCTTTGGAGGGAGTTGAAAGTCCATGTTGTCCAGCAATAGCCCCAAAACATCACTGCTCTAGAGGAGATCTGCATGGAGGAATGGGCCAAAATACCAGCAACAGTGTGTGAAAACCTTGCGAAGACTTACAGAAAACGTTTGACCTCTGTCATTGCCAACAAAGGGTATATAACAAAGTATTGAGTTAAACTTTTGTTATTGACCAAATACTTATTTTCCACCATAATTTGCAAATAAATTCATAAAAAATCCTACAATGTGATTTTCTGAATTTTTTCTCTCTAATTTTGTCTGTCATAGTTGAAGTGTACCTATGATGAAAATGACAGGCCTCTCTCATCTTTTTAAGTGGGAGAACTTGCACAATTGGTGGCTGACTAAATACTTTTTTGCCCCACTGTAGATGTCCTAACCAACTTGCAAAAACTAGTTTGTTGGCCTCCCGGGTGGTGCAGTGGTTATTAAGGGCGCTGTACTACAGCGCCAGCTGTGCCACCAGAGACTGTGGGTTCGTGCTCTGGCTCTGCCGCGACCGGGAGGTCCGTGGGGCGACGCACAATTGGCCTAGCGTCGTCCGAGTTAGGGAGGGTTTGACCGGTAGGGATATCCTTGTCTCATCGCACACCAGTGACTCCTGTGGCGGGCCGGGCGCAGTGCGCGTTAACCAAGGTTGCCAGGTGCACGGTGTTTCCTCCGACACATTGGTGCGGCTGGCTTCCGGTTTGGATGTGCGCTGTGTTAAGACGCAGTGTGGCTTGGTGGGTTGTGTATCGGAGGACGCATGACTTTCAACCTTCATCTCTCCCGAGCCCGTATGGGAGTTGTAGCGATGAGACAAGATAGTAGCTACTAAACAATTGGATACCACGAAATTTGGGAGAAAAAGGGGTGTAAAAAAAAAAATAAAAAAAAAAATAAATAATAGTTTGTTTACAAGACATTTGTGGAGTGGTTGAAAAACGAGTTTTAAAACCTCTTGGAGCACCGATCCCTTTAGCGGGATAATTTTCGTCAACGTCCGGTGAATTGCAGAGCGCCAAATTCAAATTAAATTACTACAAATATTTAATTTTCATGAAATCACAAGTGCATTGTTATGTTTGCACTCACGAGACTCCCAGTTACACAATAAATGTTTGTTTTGTTCCATAAAGATTATCTTTATATCCAAAAACCTCCATTTAGTTGGCGCGTTTTGTTTAGTAATCCACAGGCTCGTGCAGGTCACGACGGGCAGACGAAAATTCCAAATAGTATCCGTAAAGTTCGTAGAAACATGTCAAATGTTTTTTGCAATCAATCCTCAGGTTGTTTTTACAGTAAATAATCGCTAATATTTCAACTGGACAGTAAACTTTTCAATACAAGAGAGAAAGAAAAGGTCTCGCTCCAGTGGCGCACTCATGAACAAATTTAACATACAGGAAGACAACAAACTAACGCTACCTTTCTGGTCTTGCACAACTATCAAACAGTACACATAACGTGACACTCATTCAAGATGGCCGTACTTCTTCATTACACAAAGTAATAACCTCAACCAATTTCTAAAGACTGGTGACATCTAGTGGAAGCGGTAGGAACTGCTTGAAAGTCTTGTCTGCTTGAAAGTCCCTTAGAATTCTAGTTTCCCAATGAAAACTCATTGAATAGACAGTGACCTCAAAACAAACAAAAATCTGAATGGTTTGTCCTCTGGGTTTTTCCTGCTACATAAGTTCTGTTATACTCACAGACAAGATTCAAACAGTTTTAGAAACTGCAGAGTGTTTTCTATCCAAATCTACTAATAATATGCATATCTTATATTCTGGGGATGAGTAGCAGGAAGTTGAAATTGGGCATGCTATTTATTCAAAAGTGAAAATGCTGCCCTCTATCCCGAAGAAGTGACTCCAACCTAAGTGTATGTAAACTTCCGATTTCAACTGTATAAGTGTGGTTATCTAATAAATATAAAGTTTGTATATTGGACAGATACTGTACATAATGTAACACAGCACTGATAAAATAACGAACAATTGCCAAATGTCTGCTATGCTCAATGCAATGCATGGTCTGAGAGGTGATTCTCACTTGTGTCATCTACTGTGAGAACACCGAGGGCACGGTACCGTGTGGTATGCACTTTCTTGGAAACAACAAACACCTATAAGAGATCATGTTCAAAGAAACTGGTGTTAATGGAAAATAAACTCCATGCTGACTGATGCCATGATGTTTATAGCTTAAACTGAAGAAACTGGCCAGTACAATAAAGTGAAATACCTTTCTGCCAAGCAGTTGGTTGGACAGTGTGGACTTGCCAGAATTTGGGGGGGAATGGCCACTCTTAAAACCTTTGATTTCTCTGGTTGATCTGGATCCTTCACCAGCCATGATATTTACTTAGCTGAAACAAGAGTTTAGGGGTTGACATCAGAAATATGAGTAAAATATGAGGTACATAAACCAGATCTACAGAATTCAGGAACATAATAATATTCATACTATAGTCTGCACATTCAGTGCGCAGCATTTACATACAGAGCAACTGTACTACCATGCCCGGAGGTAACCCTCTTTTGTTTTCCGAGGCAGCAGCAGAAGTTGTGATTAACGCTGTCGGGCGGAACTGAGGCTGGATAGTGATAAAGACTGTCATCTGTCTCTGCCGGCTTTGCCTTTCGCCAGTCTGCCCAAAAACGCATCCGATGTAATAAAACAGGCGGGGGTGAAGCAAAAACCCTGTCCATTATTGGTCCCTGGACAACGGGCATCCCATCCTAAACCAAAGCAACAGAAAGAGACATCGAGAATATCATCATCACTGCGTATCCCTGCCAGGTAACTGATGCAACGGCTGTGCCTAGTTTACAATGTCGCAGGAATCAGATAAAAATATATATTATAATTATAGCTAAATGAAATGTATGTAACCTGACATCAATGGAGTTATTTCCTCAACATGAAATAAATAGCTAGCTGGATAAGGCATGGCTGTCAAGAAAATCTCATTATTGCAGAACCATTCCAGTTCATGTATTATTTCAGACAAAATAAAATATATTTCTGGTTGGTGGAAAAGCTATTACATTTATATGATCGCTTATAAATTTGAGAGAAAGCTAAACAGATAAGGTAGAAGATGACTGACCCGTTCGGAGAAACTGTGACACATTTAACAGTGGCGCAGATATGTTGAAAGAAACTCTCGGAAAATATACAGATTTTCGGAAAATCGAGATGCTCACACGGAAAGCCATTTTTGATATAAACTTATCTTGCCGAGTTATCGATGAAATTCCAACATATTTCGGTGACACTATCTGAAACGCAAGGTTACTTCATGGCATGATTACGTTCATATTGCACTTAGGGGGGCAGCCATGATGGATAAACAAAAGAGTGGTTTTGTCTGTGGAAGAGGTTCTGCTTGGTTGTTGTGGCGAACTATTGGCTTTACCGCCCCCTAGCGAACAAGAGGAGGAAACGCCATTGATCTTTATTGCTTGACTTCTGATGCCATCTCCTGTCAAATACTCTCTCAGTCTCAAACCCAATGGAACCACTGAATGTTGGATCACATTATAGAAAACCACATAATGTAGAAATATGCAATCAATAGCTGACACATCACAAACAATTTAAAGCTGTCTTCAGTTTGAGAGGGATTTTAAAACTGTAAAGTGCTGCACCTGAGAAGGAGCAACTACCAGCTCTCTGCATTACATCCATGATAAATAATGTGTCTTCTAAGCCATTGCTATTGGCCATAATAGCAATCTCTTTGCTGCTTATCTCTGGCAAATGTATTTATTTTTTATTTAACCATTATTTAACTAGGCAAGTCAGTAAAGAACCAATTCTTATTTACAATGACGGCCTACCAAAAGGCAAAAGACCTCCTATAGGACAAAACACACATCACGACAAGAGAGACAACACAACACTACATAAAGAGAGACCTAAGACAACAACGTAGCATGGTAGCAACACAACATGACAACAACACGGTAGCAAAACAACATGGTAGCAGCACAAAACATGGTACAAACATTGTTAATACTCAACTGAAAGTAAATTAACTTGAGCTTTTTTTGATGAAATAGGCCTATGGATCATCACACTGAGAAAAATGGCTTAATAATATACATGAAAAATAAGCAACAAAGTCTGCCATTACAGATTGTCAGTCCCCGTAGGCTATTTTACGTACCCCTTGGCGCTGACTTGTTTATCCCCGGGGGTACCCACATGCACCACAGGTTTGGGAAACACTGCAGTCGAAACGCCCTGGGCTTTAGCAACATGTTATCCTGAGGAATACGCAGCAACGGTGCCTAAATGTCCTTACTTACTAATTCACAACAAGAACTTGACAAACATTGGATTTGATTATACTTTATAAGTCTGCTCTAAGGTTAATTTAAGGATAAGGGAGTGCATATGTAGTTGATCGATTGATTTGTTCTATTTTATTATGTTGTTTTCAGTCTCCTTCCTCGCAAATAAAGCAAGAGAGAGCAGATGTTTTCCTCATAGTCCATCAAATATGCCGTCTGCTTGTTAGTCTTCCAGGACTCCCTCAGGATGTAACAAACACCTCCACTGGGGAGGATGATGTAGGATATCAGGTAGCTCACAATCTGTCGTCATCCAACTCTAAAAGTTGTGCAGAAAAAGAGGGAGCAACAAAAACATAGCCTTTAGCAGACACTCACTGTGGAATAGACAGACTTTCAGTGGAACTAGAAACTGAAGGATATTTGAGGATCAGTATGTTGGAACTGAGCTCTCTCTCACGAGCTTTCAAAAACTCACGCACACATACACACACACACACACACACACACACGCACACATGCACACATTTATTCAAGGCCTTTGCTCCCTCAGGGCTTTCCTCACATGGCCATTTTACGTGGGAGTGCATCAGAGTTCTTTCTATGACTGCATTAACATTGGCCTTCAAAAAGGGAAAGGGCTCTCTCCAAAAATAACAAAATGGCTGTGCCTGCAAACCATTTAATCATAAATTATTGTAGAGCCCATGTTGCCATTTAAAGTGCCCTTGTCAAGTGGAAATGGAATACTGTCATAGAAGATCTCTTCTCTGATCTGGTTTATTTCCAATTCATTCTATTCTCTATCTTGCATCTGTGATGTTTGATAGCAGTAATGTTTCTTAATTGTCAGTAACAATGAAGCCAGTAACATCCCCCAAAACATACAGTGAATTCCATTCCTCTTGCTCATCTATGTTGACTCCAGGCAGAAAGTAACTCCTGTCACGTCAAATTTACCCAGCATCTCCTATAGCAGTCAGACTAACTAGATGTGCCTTAACAGGCAGCTGCTAGAGTGATGCTGTCAACCTTGCTGCTGGCGAGGAATAACAAAGTTTATGAAATAATAAGCATGAGACATGAGCACGTCAAGAGATAGCTGTGGGAGAAGGCAGGCAGGGTTTGCCAATGCAACCGAGCATTCACCAATCCATTACAGATGATTGCAGTCAGTAACACAATACAGCAGCTGCACAGCTGCCACATCCTCTATAAGGCCTTCATCAAAATGCTTTTTAAGAAACACCCACCAGGTCACAAAGATTCTCTGATTGTAAAGTCCCTCTGACTAACTTTTTTCTCTCTCTCCAATGACAATCTAGACTTGCAATCAATATGACTTGTCTGTAAAGTGGATCGATTATGCCTCCCTTTGAAATCATCAATCATGTCGGCGGTGAATTTAAAAAGCGTAATTAGGTACAGCTTTCCTAAACATCCTGTATTGACATTATTCTGGGGCAGGAGAAAAGACACCATTCTGCGTCATTAACTTTGTATTATGGCCTGATGTGCCCACTGCTGTGCTGTTACTTTCCCATCCCCAGATGAAGTCACTGTGATTGGGCTTTCAGACAGAGCTCTCCCCCTGCCCCCCTCACTTCATGTTGGGATTTGGGTGCAGTAACACTTGCAGGCCAGGCAGGATTTGTCTTGGGTCATTGTAATGGTCTGGTCGCGATGATAACCAAGTAATTTCCATGTATTGTATAATGACATATGATGTGTCAATCAGTTACAGTTGAAGTCGGAAGATTACATACACCTTAGCCAGATACATTTCAACTCCGTGTTTCACATTTCCTGACATTTAATCCTAGTTAACATTCCCTGTCTTAGGTCAGTTAGGATCACCACTTTATTTTAAAAATGTGAAATGTGAGAATAATAGTAGAGAGAATGATTTATTTCAGCTTTTATTTCTTTCATCACATTCCCAGTGGGTCAGAAGTTTACATTCACTCAATTAGTATTTGGTAGCATTGCCTTTAAATTGTTTAACTTGGGTCAAATGTTTCAGGTAGCCTTCCACAATCTTCCCACAATAAGTTGGGTGAACTTTGGCCCATTCCTCCTGACAGAGCTGGTGTAACTGAGTCAGGTTTGTAGGCCTTCTTGCTCGCACACGCTTTTTCAGTTCTGCCCAAAAATTTTCTATGGGATTAAGGTCAGAGCTTTGTGATGGCCACTCCAATACCTTGACTTTGTTGTCCTTAAGCCATTTTGCCACAACTTTGGAAGTATGCTTGGGGTCATTGTCCATTTGGAAGACCCATTTGCGACCAAGCTTTAACTTCCTGACTGACGTCTTGAGATGTTGCTTCAATATATCCACATAATTTTCCTCCCTCATGAAGCCATCTATTTTGTGAAGTGCACAAGTCCCTCCTGCAGCAAAGCACCCCCACAACACAACATCACATTTGGGATGGTGTTCTTCGGCTTGCAAGCCTCCCCCTTTTTCCTCCAAACATAATGATGCCAAACAGTTCTATTTTTATTTCATCAGACCAGAGGACATTTCTCGAAAAAGTACAATCTTTGTCCCCATGTGCAGTTGCAAACCATAGTCTGGCTTTTTTATGGCGGTTTTGGAGCAGTGGCTTCTTCCTAGCTGAGCGGCCTTTCAGATTATGTCGATATAGGACTTGTTTTACTGTGGATATAGATACTTTTGTACCTGTTTCCTCCAGCATCTTCACAAGGTCCTTTTCTGTTGTTCTGGGATTGATTTGCACTTTTCGCACCAAAGTACGTTCTTCTCTAGGAGACAGAACGCGTCTCCTTCCTGAGCGGTATGACGGCTGTGTGGCCCCGTGGTGTTTATACTTGTGTACTATTATTGTTTGTACAGATGAACGTGGTACCTCCAATTGACTCAAATTATGTTAATTAGCCTATCAGAAGCTTCTAAAGGCATGACATAATTTTCTGGAATTTTCCATGTTGTTTAAAGGCACAGTCAACTTAGTGTATGTAAACTTCTGACCCACTGGAATTGTGATACCGTGAATTATAAGTGAAATAATCTGTCTGTAAACAATTGATGGAAAAAGTACTTGTGTCATGCACAAAGTAGATGTCCTAACCGACTTGCCAAAACTATAGTTTGTTAACAAGAAAGTTGTGGAGTGGTTGAAAAACGAGTTTTAATGACTCCAACCTAAATGTATGTAAACCTCCGTCTTCAACTGTATATCATATTATCATTCATGGTACAGTAGTATTGCTGATTCAAATCACCATTTTAAGATATTTTTTTCTAAACTTTGCCTACCTGTTTGTAACTTGTTTTGTATTTTTCCCAGCAAAGAGATATTCATTCCTGTATCACAGATATATAATTACCTGCTCCTAAATACCTGGCATGCAGACATGGTATATACTATAATATAAGGGAATGATATAGTACATTATCATGACTGTCCTGACCAGGTCATTTTACAGGAGACCACAACCCTACAGATTATCTCTCAACCCCAACAGAGGAGGAGAGATCTAGGGGTCTGAAGATGTGGGGGGTTTTATGATCCCTCATGCCCCTGGTAAATCTCAGGCCACAGACAAATTCCTTTGTCCTGTTACTATGGAGAACCAGCCTCAGAACATTAAACATGAAATAAAGGGACTTTGGAACAATGGTTTCCGTCAGCCACAATGGTGGTCATGACGATAGATGGAATATGAAAATGTATGTCATTTTTGTTTTGTTATTAAAGGTTAATAGATGACGTTATTACGAAAACATTGTAATGTGAAGAGTTTTCCTAGTATATGTTTGATGTTTATACATTGTACGTTGTATGGAAAATATCCAAATCAAAGAGAATGTTTTGGGGAAGATGAAATGTTAAATTAGTTGTCTAAAATTGGATTTGAATCAAATCTAGACCTTGCCTCATTAACTTGGTACGCCCAGAGAAATGCCCTAAAGGCGGTTACGCCCACTTCTGACCCAAGGGTATAAAACCTGTGAGTATAGAATTTACAGGGAGACTACGTGACCCCAGCTGCAGCAAGATCTAAAAAGTCAACAAACCCAGAACGCAAGTTTGAGGACAAAGAAATCCTTTTCTACACAAGCTACGGATGAGTAGCTGTGTCTAAGCGGGTACATTCAAGTCGAACCACCTAGCCTCCATCTCCCATCGAACCGTGGTATCTAAAGGGTTTCATTCCTATGCTGTGAGCTCTGAGCTACAGAGCCGTCTGTCCTCAGAAGACCCCTTCCAGAGCAAAGGGTGAGGGAACAGACTCCTCAGCCAAAAGGACACTGACATCGGGAGGACGAGCAGGGAGGTGCGCAGGAGAAGTGCGTCATCGAACAGCTGAACAGTCCATGCAGAGAATCCTCGGAGATTATCCCCACGTAATTACATCATTATATTCTGACCCATAAGAGCGGCACTTTGGGGTAAGGCTAGGGTTAGAATAGCATAGCTGACAAATTCAGCCAAAGGTATATTTCTCGTGTACTTTCTTTTTTCTCTCTCTTTTGAAATCCCCATTGTGGGTAACACGCGCTATCGTGTGTTGGCCCGTTATACTAAGTTCTAATCAATAGCCTATAATGTGTTTTGTCTGTGTGTATCTTTTATCATATTTTTAGCTTTTTAGTAAATAAATATTAAACTAAGATTGGTGTGGTAGGAACTCATTGGTGAGACCCGGGTCCGAACTCATTGGTGAGACCCGGGTCCGTGCAGATTGACGGGCTATACGATGTTCAGAACGAGATTGGTAGAGGCAACTGGTTAATTAGCGGCTGTTGTAAAATCGATATTCTGATATTCTTTGAGTTAATTTGGGAAATAGAAACTCAATAAAAACTAGTTTTCCCATGGTGCCCCAGGTTAATGAGTTAATAATTGCTTGATTCAGTTAATCACACAATTTGAAACTTGTAATCATTCGATAAGCAACAGTCGTCACATTAACTAATACAACGTCACGACAACATTATCTCAATGTATGACTGTCATTTTCCTCAAGCCTCAAAATAGTATCTATACTCAAATCAAGTCAATCAAATCAAATGTTATTTGTCACATGCGCCGAATACAACAGGTATTCGGCGCATGAAATTACCGTGAAATGCTTACTTACAAGCCCTTAACCAATAATGCAGTTGAAGAAATAGAGTTAAGAAAATATTTAAGGTACGGAGTCAATGTGCGGGGGTACAGGTTAGTCGAGGTAATTTGTAAAGTGACTATGTATAGATAATAAACAGAGAGTAGCAGCAGTGTAAAAACAAAGGAGGGGGGAGTCAATGTAAATAGTCTGGGTGGCCATTAGATTAATTGTTCAGCAGTCTTATGGCTTGGGGGTAGAAGTTGTTAAGGAGCCTTTTGGTCCTAGACTTGGTGCTCCGGTACCGCTTTCCGTGATGCAACCGGTCAAGATGCTCCCGATGGTGCAGCTGTGGAACTTTTTGAGGATCTGGGGACCCATGCCAAATAATTTCAGTCTCCTGAGGGGGTAAAGGTGTTGTTGTGTTCTTTTCACAACTGTCTTGGTGTGTTTGAACCATGATAGTATGTTGGTGATGTGGACACCAAGGAACGTGAAACTCTCGACCCGCTCCACTTCAGCCCTGTCGATGTTAATGGGGCCTGTTCGGCCCTCTTTTTCCTTAAGTCCACAATCAGCTCCTTTGTCTTGGTCACATTGAGAGGTTGTTGTCCTGGTACCACACTGCCAGGTCTCTGACCTCCTTCCTATAGGCTGTCTCATCAATGTCGGTAATCAGGCCTACCACTGTGTTGTCAGCAAACTTAATGATGGTATTGGAGTCGGGCTTGGCCACGCAGTTGTGGGTGAACAGGGAGTACAGGAGGGGCCTCAGTGTTGAGGATCATCGTGGCAGATGTGTTGTTGCCTACCCTTACCACCTGGGGGCCGGGCCGTCAGGAAGTCCAGGATCCAGTTGCAGAGGGAGGTGTTTAGTCCCAGGGTCCTTAGCTTAGTGATGAGCTTCGTGGGTACTATGGTGTTCAATGCTGAGCTGTAGTCAATGAACAGCATTCTCACATAGGTGTTCCTTTTGTCCAGGTGGGAAGGGGCAGTGTGGAGTACGATTGAGATTGTGTAATCTGTGGATCTGTTGGGGCGGTATGAGAATTGAAGTGGGTCTAGGGTTTCCGGCATGATGGTGTTGATGGGAGCCATGACCAGCCTTTCAAAGCACTTCATGGCTACCAATGTGAATGTTACGGGACGGTAATCATTTAGGCAGGTTACCTTCGCTTTCTTGGGCACAGGGACTATGGTGGTCTGTTTGAAACATGTAGGTATTACAGACTCGGTCAGGGAGAGGGTAAAAATGTCAGTGAAGACACTTGCCAGTTGGTCGGGCATGCTTTGAGTACACGTCCTGGTAATATGTTTGGCCCCACGGCTTTGTGAATGTTGACCTGTTTAAAGGTCTTGCTCACATTGTCTATGGATATCGTGATCACACAGTCATTCTGAACAGCTGGTGCTCTCATGCATGCATCAGTGTTTCTTGCCTCGAAGCGAGCATAAAAGACATTTAGCTCATCTGGTAGGCTTGCGTCACTGGGCAGCTCGCGGCTAGGTTTCCCTTTGTAGTCTGTAATAGTTTTAAAGCCCTGCCACAGCCGACAAGCGTCAGAGCCGTAGGCCGTAGTAGGATTCAATCTTAGTCCTGTATTGACGCTTTACCTGTTTGATGGTTCATCTGAGGCCATAGTGGGATTTCTTATAAGCGTCCGGATTAGTCTCCCGCTCCTTGAAAGCAGTAGCTCTAGCATTTAGCTCGGTACGGATGTTGTCTGTAATCCATGGCTTCTGGATGGTATATGTACGTACGGTCACTGTGAGGACGATGTCGTCAATGCACTTTTTAATGAAGCCGGTTGCGCATGTGACACGCTGGTAGAAATGAGGTAAAACGGATTTAAATTAGCCTGAATTATAGTCCCCGGCTATATTTTAGGGAGGTGAATGAAGTGGACACTGGATTATGTGTACATATACACGCTTTGAATTTCTGTGATAAGCAATGAACTGTTTTCTAGTCTTGCAAATGTAGAAATATAAAAATATTTGTAATATTAATTTGTAATATTAATATTAAACTTTTGCCCAGTCATATTTTTATTTATTTTTTATTTAACATATATTGTGTACCAAGATGTTATGCATTCAATATCGCCATCATTATGATAATGATCACCACCTTTGTTATTGTCACAGTAATGAAGGATATCAATTCAATTCTGGAAATGTTATTAAGTAGAGCAATGCATTTCATGAGTTTATTAATCGATGATATTTCCCTCATTCTTTTCTTGGGACTTTGCCCGGTTAAACGTTGTCACCGACCACAGTTCTATGACCAGCTATGACTAACCTTATCAAAACCTTAATCATTATTTAGGAAAATGAACCAAACTGGTTTTAGGGGAAAACTTCAGTCAAGAAGACCGACTTGGCTCGGTGCTGAGAAATCCTGCGCATGCGTTGGAAGTTTCTGCCGCAGACAGCAGCAGCAGTGATTCGGCAACGCAGAGTAACAACAAATAGCAAAACAAATCTCTATTTGAATTTTAAACCATGGCGATGTTTTAAGCAATGCCTTTTGAGGAGGTACATGGAGAGTAAGTATTTCTACCTAATATCTGATTTAGTTCATCACGCTGGAAGATGATTACTTGTCGTAAATGTGTTTAAAGCAGAGACGGCAACAAAGGAGTCAACGTTAGCTGACAAGCTGCTAGCTTTGTGTTTCATTAGTTAGCCTGCTATCCAGGTAGCTAGCTACGAGTTAGCATGCTAACAAGCTAGCCCTTGATCATGACTCTCGGGTCCATTACACATACGAGTCATTGGACCTTAAGTTGTAACTATACAGTAGGATCCTTTAAGAGTACATCTTGGGCAAGCGAACAAGCTGGCTATCGATATTGCACTTACAAAAATTTGAGTAAACGTTATTCCCTTGTTCAAATAACTCTTAATTCAAGGTTAGTGGTAGCTGAATTTTGGCATTACGTTCGATACTTCAGTTTTCTCTACTGAATGTGTCAACTAGCCAGCATTTTATCTCGTCTAATGTTGATGCTAAATCTAATATAATTTAACGGATTATAACGGATTACATTATCCTCAAATTAATTCGCGATACATTATTTTACCTAACCATTTTGTCGAACATTTAGCTAACTAATGTACTGTAGTTATCGACTATAATCAATTTGTTAGAATATGAAGATTGTATTTTCTTTATTGTGGCATTAACTAGCTAATTGTTTTGAATTACACACAGGTTGATTTTCAGTTCACTGAATAACGAGTCAACTATGTAGTTTACAAGCCTACCACCTCCTCAAAATATTGTCATCTCAGCCAGGGGCGAATAGCGGGTGTGTTCTTCTCTGGGGAGATGGATAATTAATTGATTGCCAACTTTCTGCATTTGGACAGCCTGCCGCTGGTGGGTGGGCCAGGTCGAATTTGTTGTGCTTACAGTAAAGTTATGCAGTGTGTTGCCCAATTGCTGTGCTGCTTTGATAGGACTGAATCATCCAGTAGCCATGCAAGGGCTCCAGAGTGGCACAGTGGTCTAAGACACTGCATCTCATTGCAAGAGGCGTCACACCTGGTTCGAATCCAGGCTTTATCACCTCCGGCCGTGATTGAGAGTCAGATAGTGTGGTGTACGGCCCAGCGTTGTCCAGGTTTGGCCGGGGCAGGCAGCCATTGTGAATGAGAATTTGTTCTTAACTGACTTGCCTAGTTAAATATATAAAAAAAGATAAAAGGGTTAATAATTTCTATGTTCGGTCTGTCTCTGTGAGGTGGAGGCTGAGATAGACTGGAGAAGCACCTGACATAGCTAACAGTGGCAAGAACAAAACAAGACGGGGGTCGGATGTGTCAATGCCACCATATTCAGATTGATCTGACAGTCAAGGAGTGGTTTGGATGTGATGTCAGAAACTGTTATCATTTTAGCAGGTCTTTTTTTCTGATAGGGCTACTGTTCCTCATTTTCATAGACAGACACTCAGTATTGTGACTGTCTCACAGTTTAGCATGAATATAATCTCTCTCGACAATCCAGCATTTAGTTGTCCCTCTACACATCAGGGTATTATTAGTGTTTAACTTGGACTCCTCTTGCACAAACCAGTGACAGGTTTGGCAAGGTAACGAAAGCTCGACCTCATGCATCTGGCTTTTTACTTTGCAGAAAGCTGTTTGATTGGTCAGACTGGCTGAGGCTTCCTATTCGAACGAGATCCAATTGGCATGAATCAAAATGTGAATTCCGGGTTGATGAGTAAACCAATTGCACATATCCATGTATATGGAGGAGGGGGTAGCCGCAGCCCGGAGTATAGATGGGTTAGCTGACAACGTTATGAAAACGATGTGCGTGCTTCCATGGGGCAGAAGCTAGCCTGTCATTGTGATTCTGGATGGCCAGGATGACCAACCAACAACTGCAACAATGCATTTGAGACAAGTGCTCATTTTGCAAATTTATTTACGTATTCAATAAACATTGGAGACGAAATATAGCTTGCATGCTGTCAAGTAGTAGTGCATGCTTCGGTTTTGTTGCTAAACAACAAACCTGTCTATGGGGGAGTGGGTGTGTAGAAACCGCTCTGCTATCCACCTAATTTTGGAACGCTTTTAAAACACGAAAACCAAACGTGGGAAACTATGTATACAACTTCCTCCGCGCTTCTGCATTATCATAATTCATATGCCCTGGCCTACTAACTGTTAGCTTGTTAGCACAGGCCTGCTAACTGTCTGAATCTCTTTTCGATTTTTAATTCGATTATACATTCCGGTACCCTGCCTCACCCAATGTAATACGGAATCGCTATTATTTTTAATTTGAGAATACATTCAAGAACCTCCAGAAACTAACCAGCTAATTAGCTACAAGCTGTTTAGTCATTGTTAGCCACTGCTAGCGGCTTTTACCTTCTGCACAGCCAGCCCTGTTTTTAGCCTGGATAATACTCGCCAGTCTATCAGTATCGAACTGTCTCTCCACAACAACGCCGGATTCCTGCCGTAATCCCTGGACCACTACTTCTGACTTCCTCAGCTATCCCTGAGGCCCACCTCCCGGCCTACTCAGCTGTTCACCCGAACCCCACTCATACACGGCTAGAGCCCAATACTCCACCGGATCCTTGCTGTAAACTCTGGACCTTGGCTAACGCCACTGCCACGAAGCTAGCACCAGTTAGCCGTGAGCCAGGTACATCTCCCTGCTAGCAAATTAAATTCTACAATACCTCTTTCGCCATCTGGCTTGGATTCTCTGTCGTCACGGCCCCCCGCCGCACCACCACGACTGGTCTGCCGACGAATACTCCATCCGCTGTGCCTTCAACCGGCCTCCGTCTGAGCAGACCTCCCCCCTACCACCCCCGGGCTACTAACTTTAAACGCTGTGTCGCCCGCGTGCTAGCGTAGTGGCGGCTTCCCTGTTCCATCTACTGCTGCCCCTGGACACTATGATAACTTGGCTACATAGCTGATGCCTGCTGGACTGTCCATTAAACACGGTACTCCATTCTGTTTATTTATGTTTTATCTGTCGTCCCCAGCCGCGAACTCAGGCTCTGTGTGTAGTTAATCCGACCCTCTCTGCCTAGTCATTGCCATTTTACCTGCTGTTGTTGTGTTAGCTGACTAGCTGTTGTTGTCTCACCTGTTGTTTTAGCAAGCTCTCCCATCAAGACCTGCGATTACTTTATGCCTTGCTGTATGTCTCTCTCAAATATCAATATGCCTTTTATACTGTTGTTCAGGTCAGTTATCATTGTTTTAGTTTACAATGGAGCCCCTAGTTCCACTCCTCACACCTCTGATACCTCCTTTGTCCCACCTCCCACACATGCGGTAACCTCACCCATTATAACCAGCATGTCCAGAGATACAACCTCTTTTATCATCACCCAGTGTCTGGGCTTACCTCCGCTGTACCCGCACCCCACCATACTCCTGTCTGCTCATTATGCCCTGAATATATTCTACCACGCCCATAAATCTGCTCCTTTTATTCCTTGTCCCCAACGCTCTAGGCGACAAGTTTTGATAGCCTTTAGCCGCACCCTCATCCTACTCCTCCTCTGTTCTTCGGGTGATGTGGAGGTAAACCCAGGCCCTGCATGTCCCCAGGCACCCTCATTTGTTGACTTCTGTGATCGAAAAAGCCTTGGTTTCATGCATGTCAACATCAGAAGCCTCCTCCCTAATTTTGTTTTACTCACTGCTTTAGCACACTCTGCCAACCCTGATGTCCTTGCCGTGTCTGAATCCTGGCTTAGGAAGGCCACCAAAAATTCTGAGATTTCCATACCCAACTATAACACTTTCCATCAAGATAGAACTGCCAAAGGGGGAGGAGTTAGCCTGCAAAGTTCTGTCATACTTTCCAGGTCTATGCCCAAACAGTTCGAACTTCTAATTTTAAAAATGAATCTCTCCAGAAATAAGTCTCACTGTTTCCGCCTGCTACCGACCCCCCTCAGCTCCCAGCTGTACCCTGGACACCATCTGTGAATTGATCACCCCTCATCTAGCTTCAGAGTTTGTTCTGTTAGGTGACCTAAACTGGGATATGCTTAACACCCCGGCAGTCCTACAATCTAAGCTAGATGCCCTCAATCTCACACAAATCATCAAGGAACCCACCAGGTACAACCCTAAATCCGTAAACATGGGCACCCTAATTGACATTATCCTGACCAACCTGCCCTCCAAATACACCTCTGCTGTCTTCAATCAGGATAACTGCCTCATTGCCTCTATCCGCTACGAGGGGTGGTCGTTTGACCGCAGACCCATCACTGTATAAAGCTCCCTAAAACACTTCTGCGAGCAGGCCTTTCTAATCGACCTGGCCCGGGTATCCTGGAAAGATATTGACCTCATCCCGTCAGTTGAGGATGACTGGTCATTCTTTAAAAGTAACTTCCTCACCATCTTAGACAAGCATGCTCCGTTCAAAAAATGCACAACTAAGAACAGATATAGCCCTTGGTTCATTCCAGACCTGACTGCCCCCGACCAGCACAAAAACATCCTGTGGCGGACTGCAATAGCATCGAATAGTCCCCGCGATATGAAACTGTTCAGGGAAGTCAGGAACCAATACACGCTGTCAGTCAGGAAAGCAAAGGCCAGCTTTTTCAAGCAGAAATTTGCATCCTGTAGCTCTAACTCCAAAAAGTTCTGGGACACTGTAAAGTCCATGGAGAACAAGAGCACCTCCTCCCAGCTGCCCACTGCACTGAGGCTAGGTAGCACAGTCACCACCGATAAATCCGTGATTATCGAAAACTTCAACAAGCATTTCTCAACGGCTGGTCATGCCTTCCTCCTGGCTACTCCAACCTCGGCCAACAGCTCCGCCCCCCCCCCCCCCCCCCGGAGCTACTCGCCCACGCCTCCCCAGCTTCTCCTTTACCCAAATACAGATAGCAGATGTTCTGAAGGAGCTGCAAAACCTGGACCCATACAAATCAGCTGGGCTTGACAATCTGGACCCTCTATTTCTGAAACTGCCCGCCGCCATTGTCGCAACCCCTGTTTACCAGCCTGTTCAACCTCTCCTTCGTATCATCTGAGATCCCCAAGGATTGGAAAGCTGCTGCGGTCATCCCCCTCTTCAAAGGGGGAGACACCCTGGACCCAAACTGTTAGGCAGGGCAGGATGGATATAGGTCTATCTAAGGTCTTCGAAAGCCAAGTCAACAAACAGATCACTGACCATCTCGAATCCCACTGTACCTTCTCCGCTGTGCAATCCGGATTCTGAGCCGGTCACGGGTGCACCTCAGACACGCTCAAGGTACTAAACGATATCATAACCGCCATCGATAAAAGACAGTACTGTGCAGTCGTCTTCATCGACCTGGCCAAGGCTTTCGACTCTGTCAATCACCATATTCTTATCGGCAGACTCAGTAGCCTTGGTTTTTCTAATGACTGCCTTGCCTGGTTCTCCAACTACTTCTCAGATAGAGTTCAGTGTGTCAAATCGGAGGGCATGTTGTCCGGTCCTCTGGCTGTCTCTATGGGGGTACCACAGGGCTCAATTCTCGGGCCGACTCTTTTCTCTGTATATATCAATGATGTTGCTCTTGCTGCGGGCGATTCCCTGATCCACCTCTACGCAGACGATACAATTCTGTATACTTCTGGCCCTTCCTTGGACACTGTGCTATCTAACCTCCCAATGAGCTTCAATGCCATACAACACTCCTTCCGCGGCCTCCAACTGCTCTTAAACGCTAGTAAAACCAAATGCATGCTTTTCAACCATTCGCTGCCTGCACCCGCACGCCCGACTAGCATCACCACCGTGGATGGTTCCGACCTAGAATATGTGGACATCTATAAGTACCTAGGTGTCTGGCTACACTGCAAACTCTCCTTCCAGACTTATATCAAACATCTCCAATCCAAAATTAAATCTAGAGTCTGCTTTCTATTTCGCAACAAAGCCTCCTTCACACACGCTGCAAAACTTACCTTAGTAAAACTGACTATCCTACCGATCCTCGACTTCGGCGATGTCATCTACAAAATAGTTTCCAATACTCTACTCAGCAAACTGGATGCAGTTTCACAGTGCCATCCGTTTTGTTACTAAAGCACCTTATACCACCCACCACTGCGACCTGTATGCTGTAGTCGGCTGGCCCTCGCTACATGTTCGTCGCCAGACCCACTGGCTCCAGGTCATCTACAAGTCTATGCTAGGTAAAGCTCCGCCTTATCTCAGTTCACTGGTCACGATGGCAACACCCACCCGTAGTACGCGCTCCAGCAGGTGTATCTCACTGATCATCCCTAAAGCCAAAACCTCATTTTGCCGCCTTTCCTTCCTTTCCTGCCTGCGACTAGAACAAATTGCAAAAATCTCTGAAGTTGGAGACTTTTATCTCCCTCACCAACTTTAAACATCTGCTATCTGAGCAGCTAACAGATCGCTGCAGCTGTACATAGTCCTTCGGTATATAGCCCACCCAATTTACCTACCTCATCCCCATACTGTTTTTATTTTATTTACTTTTCTGCTCTTTTGCACACCTGTATCTCTACCTGCACATGTTCATCTGATCACTCCAGTGTTAATCTGCAAAATTGTAATTATTCACTCCTATGGCCTATTTATTGCCTACCTCCTCATGCCTTTTGCACACAATGTATATAGATTCTTTTTTTTCTACTATGTTATTGACTTGTTTATTGTTTACTCCATGTGTAACTCTGTGTTGTTGTCTGTTCACACTGCTATGCTTTATCTTGGCCAGGTCGCAGTTGCAAATGAGAACTTGTTCTCAACTAGCCTACCTGGTTAAATAAAGGTGAAATAAAATAAAAATGTGCGCCACTAAAAATCCCTGCATTAGCATGTTTCTGTTAGCTGATGCATCATGAGAAAATACACCATATTACTTTCCTGCTAATGTGCCTGGACCTTGTAGACTAAACTGCAGAGAAAACCCCCATAACTGATCCAAATAGTTGCCCAATCTGGCAGGCTCGATGCAGTTATTTCGAAAATAATATGCATAAAAAACACCAGGCTTTTGAGCGTTTATTCAAATGACATAGGCTATTCACTGTAGTTTAAAGACTGGAGTTTTGTACTCACTTGAAACAATAGTAATGTTGTTGTAGCCTAGGTAGGATACATTTCTTGTCCCCATTTCTAAAACAATATGATAGCTTTTCGAGCTGCGTACCTGGGGACTTAGCCTTGTGAGGTCACATAGTTATATGATCGTTTTTGTCTTTCGCTGTGTAAATTCACTGGATATATTCTGAGCTTATAAATTATGGTCTAATATAGGCTACATCCTAGGCTATATAGGCTGTTCCTTTTAAATCCCAGGAAAAGCCGGCCTGACGCTTACTTCAAGTTATTTTCTTTAGCCATTTTCTTGTCTAAAAATGTAGGCCTAATCAATAGTGGAGCTTTGCGTGCCCAAGGACCACAGAGCGCAGCCTGGAGGAACGCACCACAGATCTGCCATTTCATAATATTTTAACATTTTTCTTGCATTTTGACAAGTAAATATTTACCCTATAGCCCTAATATTTAGCAAATGAATGGCCTAATATTTAGCTTCTTACTTTGGCTACACATCACTCGCCTGTCTCTTCCAGCTGTTCCCATGCGCAACAGGCTATAGGCTACGCAAGCACCTCCGCAATAGGCCATTCCTCTTCTCGTGAAGTAATCTCAGGAAAAACTGTAGCTGCATTTATTTTTTATACTTTTTTTATACTAGGCCTAATAGCCTATTCGGGAAAGAAGCAGGCTTGCTCTTGCTAATTGCTGAATGTAAAACAGGCCTACAGTATAGAAATGCATGTCAGGGAAAGTTGAGAGAGTGCATTGGTGTTAGAGGTCGACCGATTGTGATTTTTCAACTCCGATACCGATTATTGGAGAACCAATAAAAGCCGATATCGATTAATCGGCCGATTTTTAAAATAAAAAATATGTATTTGTAATAATGACAATTGCAACAATACTGAATGAACACTTATTTTAACTTAATATAATGCACCAATAAAATCAATTTAGTCTCAAATAATGAAACATGTTAAATTTGGTTTAAATAATGCAAAAACAAAGTGTTGGAAAAGGAAGTAAAAGTGCAATATGTGCCACGTAAAAAATGTTTAAGTTCCTTGCTCAGAACATGAGAACATATGAAAGCTGGTGGTTCCTTTTAACATGAGTCTTCAATATTTCCAAGTAAGAAGTTTTAGGATGTAGTTATTATAGGACTATTTATCTCTCTACCATTTGTATTTCATATACCTTTGACTATTGGATGTTCTAATAGGTACTTTAGTATTGCTAGCCTGATCTCGGGAGTTGATAAGCTTGAAGTCATAAACAGCTCAATGCTTGAAGCACAGCGAAGAAAGAGCTGCTGGCAAAAGCACGAAAGTGCTGTTTGAATGAATGCGTACGAGCCTGCTGCTGCCTACCACCGCTCAATCAGACTGCTCTATCAAAACATAGACTTAATTGTAATAACACACAGAAATACGAGCCTTAGGTCATTCATATGGTCAAATCCAGAAACTATAATTTCGAAAACAAAGCATTTATTCTTTCAGTGAAACATGGAACTGTTACATATTTTATCTAACGGGTGGCATCCATAAGTCTAAATATTGCTGTTACATGGCACAACCTTCAATGTTATGTCATAATTATGTAAAAATCTGGCAAATTAGTTACGGTCTTTGTTAGGAAGAAATGGTCTTCACACAGTTCGCAATGAGCCAGGCGGCCCAAACTGCTGCATATACCCTGACTCTGCTTGCACAGAACGCAAGAAAAGTGACACAATTTCCCTAGTTTAAAAAAATCATGTTAGTAGGCAATATTAACTAAATATGCAGGTTTAAAAATATATGCTTGTGTATTGATTTTAAGAAAGGCATTAACGTTTATGGTTAGGTACACATTGGTGCAACGACAGCGCTTTTTTCGCGAATGCGCTTGTTAAATCACCCGTTTGGCGAAGTAGGCTGTGATTCACCACATCGATTATATGCAACGCAGGACAAGCTAGATAAACTAGTAATACCATCAACCATGTGTAGTTAACTAGTGATTATGTGAAGATTGATTGTTTTTTTTATAAGATAAGTTTAATGCTAGCTAGCACCTTACCGTGGCTCCTTGCTGCACTCGCATAACAGGTAGTCAGCCTGCCACGCAGTCTCCTCGTGGAGTGCAATGTAATCGGCCATAATTGGTGTCCAAAAATGCTGATTACCGATTGTTACGGAAACTTGAAATCGGCCCTAATTAATCGGCCATTCTGATTAATCGGTCAACCTCTAGTTGGTGTGATCACTTTTGGCCGGTTCCAAGTTCCATTGTTGCATTGCAAATAGTTGTACAGGACATAGAGATGAGCACAGTGAAAAAGAAGACCCAAAATAATTGACAACCATTAGAAAAATGGAAATCACTTGCAAACCACTTGAGCAACGAGGTAATGACATACTGTAAAAGATGTGCAGGCAAAATGGCATTTATTGTTGAATTGCTACATTTAAATGTGAGTTACTATATTTTTCTTTAGGCCTACATGTACATTGAAGTATTATTTGCCGTTTTCACTATGACAATGAACACACCCTGAAAACACTGAATGCTCTTAACCAGTACCTGTTCATTAGAGACCTCATGAATGGTCTAGTGTTACCACCTTATTAATAGGCAACATGCAGTAGGATGCGTTGATCAGTTGAATGATGGGTGTAGGACTGTAGAATGATTAACTTTCCTCTAGTGTGGATGCTCACCAACGTTTTATAGATTAATACAACAATGTCATTACAAAATCCTATTAACATGGATTGCTTCATTCTCACTCATACAGATGGAGTGATATTGATATTGGTAATATTTGACACTTGATCACTTTTTGAAAAGTGCAGTTTAACAGAATGTCTGCAAACCCATGCTAGTTCCCATATAAGGAGATGGCTGTGACTTGATAGCATTGTAAACGACAAGGGAAGCATTATGATATCAACCAATGTTATTTTCTTACCCCACTCCTTTCCACACGCCCATACTCTGGTCACCATATTGGGCTGCAGCTATATGGGAAATGTTTGGGGTTTCGAGAGGGAGGGGGATGTTTCAGCCTGTGTGCCTCGACAGATCTGGTTTAGATGACTCCTCATTACAAAGAATAGATTTCTTCCGGCTGCAATTCTGGACATCTATTACCATGCATTTTTAGCAGATGGGATCTTTTCTGTATTTGTGCAGATTCACCAAATGCTACCCACGATCCAGTGGAGCCTGGGGTAACGTTACGTTTTTTTCAAGTGGTCAGTTTCATTCTATTACTGCTCAGCTACTTGTGCTGTCAAAATACCAGCTCAGTTTTTCCTGTATCTTGTACAATGGGATGTAGGCCTAATACTGTTTAATGGTTGTCTTTTATGCAATGTTGAAGAGCCACTCTAGTTTATAAGAGTGTAATACTGTATCTGTGTTTTGATATCAGTCGTGATTAGGGTTGCAAAATTCAAGTAATTTTCCCAAAATTCACTGGTTTCCCAGATTTTGTCCTTACTCCTTCGTAATTCCGGGAGTCTTCCAACAAGGATTTCTGGGGGAAATAGCAGGTAATTTTGTGAAAGTTCCAGAAGTTTGCAACCCTAGTGATGATATGCTGACCAAATGAAGTGCCATTTCACCCACTAATTTACCGTTTCTGGTCACAAATTAACACTTCAGTGTCCTCCATATGTTGTAGAATGTAGCAATGTTATGTCCTGTCCTTACTTGTGGAGTCTGACAGTTTTTAAAGTGCAATTTCCTTTGCCAACTGGGAGAGCGGTTATTTAATTTACGACGGAGATCTAATCATTCTGCTCTTTGATATCTTCTGCTTACTCTGTCAAAAATGAGAGCTTGACATTAGTTTGCCCGAGAGTGGCGCTTTACATTGTTGCGCAGTTGCCCTACATTTTCCAAAGGGTGGATAATTCAATTTCAAACACGTGTTTCCCGAGAAACGCAGACTCCTTGACTCAGTGCAATTATCGAGTATTGTAAGGGATGATTTTGTCATCTGGGTGCTACGTTTCCACAACGAAGAGCCATTAAGTGATTTAATGTTCTTCAATGAATCCCAGACAGTTTTCTCTTGATGCTCAAGACTTACATTAGTGATGCAGTATTACATTATTGGTTGTCATTTTAGGTTTATTGTTTGGTAAGGAATGATGAAGCCTCAATAGTTGAAATGGGAAATGCATAGAATGGAAATGGTCTACTGTCTAAATTTAAGATTTACTGTAAGGTATTAAAACATCTTGATGAGAAGATACATTAAATATGAGTGGGCATAATAATTTTATCATATTATTTAACCTTTTTTTTTACAGGCGCTGTCTGCTCCATTAAATAGCCTTTCTTTGTAACAATGCCTTCATTATAGAGAGAGGGTGGCTCGATAAATTGGCTCTCATTTAGAGAAGGCACTGTTGTTCTCAAGTGCAAAGCACCACAATGCATTGCAACCTAAATGCATGTGCTAATTAGCCACTGCAAGAAGCCACCATACAGGCTTTATAAGTATGTTTTCTAATGTTCATGTTTAATTGACCTGCCAGTGCAACGTATGACTCTAGCTGAGGGCAAATGAAGAGGAAAGCATATTTGTCATTAATGTTTTTTCAGTAAACCACTTCAGGCTGGCAGAGTAATATAGCAGATATTAATTAGGTTATTTTGTGGCTAGTGTCAGAAATGCTTGGCTAAAATAAATCTCAAACAATGTCATATTTTTTTAAATCAATATTACTGGCATATTTCCATATTAAGCATAACGGCTATGCTACATGGTTTTAGTGTCAAATAAGTTTTAGGCAAATTAGAGAGATATTTGGCTAGCCGATGAAAAATCATCCAATGGGATTCATTCATCATGATACTAGCTCTAGATCTACCATGATCTGACCTAATATTCAGCTGCTGCTGATGTATTTTAATAATAGGTCATTTTAAGTGAAGATGATTGTCCCCACAGAGAGAGTGAATCAGATGCACCACATCAGTTGACATTTTATTCTTCAAAAGATTCTGTACTAAGGTCAAAATGTAGGCTAGGTCTATAGAATATAGACATACTCGTTTTAAACAGCGGTAATAGAACGCCTTGGCAGCAGCTAATGGGGATCCATAATAAATACAAATACGGGATTACATCAAGTCATGCTTGATTTCTCGGAACCTCTGAGTTCTAGGCTATGAATAACAGATCACAAGGTACAGAGAAAGAACAAAGAACTTGAGTAGCTTTTCTGATGTTTCCACTGTTGTTGGGAATTGATTTACTGGAAAGCTCATTAAGATACATTGATTTGTGACAATTAAGATTCAGCACCCGCCTGTTTACTGTGAAATACCCTGGAAAAAACGGCATAATTTTATGATGCGATAATTGTCTGTGCTGGAATGAGGACCGAGTTTTGGAAACCCTGCTCTAGATGATAAAAGTTTATTTAAAAACTGACTAGAGTTTTGACAAAAACTTGACAAAATGTTATAGTAATGAGAAACATGTCCCCAGACACTGGTTTTATGTAAGAAATATTATAGTTTAATGTTAACTATTAACTAGTGTAGCGTTGTTATGAATTATGGACATACTACAGCAACAGTCTCTGTTTTATCCTAATAAGTTAGGTTTTTCTGAAGTAAAATATTAAAAAAATTACCAGAGAATTTAACCTGGACACATTTTGGTAATGAGAATTAGGGGTGACCGGGTACTGGGCCATAAATTATGCATCTTACTTTTCAGAATTATAGAAGATTTTTGTGGGAGCATTATGGTTTTGTAACTGCCTACTTTCTACAGACATGGTTAAAACTAGTTTCATGAGAATGTTGGCCAGGGCACACACACAGATGGGGCCGAGCTATATCTTAGTACTGTTTTCGGTTTTTCTGTTGGATTTTTTCATGGGGAAGCAGAAAGCACCAGTAACTCGGTCAATAAAAAGTGGTCCGATGAAGCAGATGCTAAGCTACAGGACTGTTTTGCTAACACAGACTGGAATATGTTCCGGGATTCTTCCGATGGCATTGAGGAGTATACCACATCAGTCAATGGCTTCATCAATAAGTGCATAGATGACGTCATCCCCACAGTGACTACATACATACCCCAACCAGAAGCCATGGATTACAGGCAACATCCGCACTGAGCTAACGTGTAGAGCTGTTGCTTTCAAGGAGCGGGACTCTATCCCGAAGCTTATAAGAAATCCCGCTATGCCCTCCGACGAAACATCAAACAGACAAAGCATCAATACTGGACTAAGATTGAATTGTACTACACCGGCTCCAATGCTCGTCGGATGTGTCAGGGCTTACAAACTATTAGACTACAAAGGGATGCAGAGCTGCGAGCTACCCAGTGACACAAGCCTACCAGATGAGCTAAATTACTTCTATGCTCACTTCAAGGGAAGTAACATTGAAACATGCATGAGAGCACCAGCTGTTCCGGATGACTGTGTGATCACGCTCTCCGTAGCCAATGTGAGTAAGTCCTTTAAACAGGTCAAAATTCACAAGGTCGCAGGGCCAGACGGATTAGCAGAATGCGCTGACCAACTGGCAAGTGTCTTCATTGACATTTTCAACCTCTCCCTGTCCGAATCTGTAATACCAACATGTTTTAAGCTGACCAACATCGTGTTCCCGACCCATAGCACTTACGTCTGTAGCCATGAAGTGATTTGAAAGGCTGGTCATGGCTCACATCAACACCATTATCCCAGAAACCCAAGACCCACTCCAATTTGCATACCGCCCTAACAGATCCACAGATGATACAATCTCTATTGCACTCCACACTGCCCTTTCCCACCTGGACAAAATGAACACCTAATGTGAGAATGCTATTCATTGACTACAGCTCAGCGTTGAACACCATAGTGCCCTCAAAGCTCTTCACTAGGCTAAGGAGCCTGGAACTAAACACCTCCCTCTGCAACTGGATCCTGGACTTCCTGACGGGCCGCTCCCATGTGGTAAGGGTAGGTAACAACGCATCCGCCACGCTGATCCTCAACAGGGGGGCCCCTCAAAGGTGCGTGCTCAGTCCCCTCCTGTACTCCCAGTTCACTCATGACTGCACGGCCAGGCACGACTCCAACACCGTCATTAATTTTGCAGATGACACAACAGTGGTAGGCCTGATAGGGCTGAGCGGTATACCGTATTTTACTATATCCCGGTATTTATGCACAGACCGGTTTGGGTTTTTACTTTACCTTCTAAAACAGTATTTGAATGTTGGGTTTGTTAAATGTGATACGCCGTGTTTAACGTCCATTTTTATAGTTTACTCTGCTACTTAAGTCATCCCTCTCCACTCTCTCTCTCTTCTTGCCTCTTTCTACACAGACTTAGTCCCACCCCCTCTCACTCAAGGAGCGCATTTGTTGTTTCTTGACCATGAGACACTTTCGTTCAGTCTGCATGGTAATTGCAGCACAGGCAAAAATGTTGATGACAACGATGTTTCCACTTTGATCTTAATATAAATTCTCAAGCGTTCTATAATTACAATATTAGTTTGTTTCTTACATCTGCAAACAGCTAGTTTGTATTTTCTTAGCAAGTTAAGCTAAATTGTGTTAGCCATTAATGCTAATCAACTGGCTAGCTAATTAAAGTACCAAGTCAGAGCAAACGTAGCTATCTAATACCGCCTGATACCAGTACTGGTGGAGGCTTAAATCAGCATGTTGTTTGTGCAACAGTATCTTCTAAATCAAAGAGGAATAGGTGAAGCATGAATATGTTGGCTATATGAATAAAGATTTAATGTAGCCAAAGATTATAGGGTCCCCTAGGAAACACTGAAAAAGACTTTGGTTCTTACCCTGTCACAGTAACTCATCCATGGCATTTTCATTTGTTGTCATGTCAAACAACACTGTATTCAAACTATATATTTATAATAAACATTCTATTTCCATGATTTCAAAAGTTCACCTAAGTGTTTTGATCTAAATCGTAATTGCAACATTTGGATAAAAATAAGGCCTACTATTTTTCCCCATATCGTGGCATTGTGGAAATGATCTCACATGAGTGCAGGAAATGCAGAAATTGATGGAAATGCAGGAAATAGTTTTAGGTTGAAGTTGAATTGAACAGAATAAAACAATCTGAATGAAGAAAGACCCATTGAAATAATTTAGAATATATGTGTTGCCACCCTAGGGTCACGCACTACTCATAAAGCAAATTTAGACCTTTTATTAATCAAAAACATAAAATACCATGATATGATATTTTGGCCATAATAGCCCTAAGGCCTGATCACCGACAATGATGAGACGGCCTATAGGGAGGAGGTCAGAAGAGGGCACAACAAAATCTATTCCCCCTCAGGAGACTGAAAATGTTTGGCATGGGCCTTCAGATCTTCAAAAAGTTATACAGCTGCACCATCGAGCATACTGACTGGTTGCAATCACTGCCTGGTATGGCAACTGCTCGGCCTCTGATCGCAAGGCACTACAGAGGGTAGTGCATACGGCCCAGTACATCAATGGGACCAAGCTTCCTGCCTTGCCGGACCTCTATACCAGGCGGTGTCAGAGGAAGGCCCTAAAAATTGTCAACAACTACCTTAGTCATAGACTGTTCTCTCTGCTACCGCACAGCAAGTGGTACCGAAGCGCCATGTCAAGGTTCAAAAGGCTTCTTAACAGCTTCTACCCCCAAGCCATAAGACTCCTGAACAACTAATCAAATCGCTACCCAGGCTATTTGCTTTGTCCCCCCCCCCCCCCCCCCCCTCTTTTACGCTGCTGCTACTCTGTTTATTATCTATGTATAGTTACTTTAATAGCTACCTACATGTACATATTACCTCAACTAACCGGTGCCCCCGCACAATGACTCTGTACTGGTACCCCCTGTGTATAGCCTCATTATTGTTATTTTACTGCTGTTCTTTAATCACTTGTTACTTAATCTTGACGCACCCATCCCGTTAGCAGGATCATTTTCATCAACACCCGCTGAATTGCAGTGCGCCAAATTAAATTACTAAAAATATTACATTTTCATGAAATCACAAGTGCAATATAGCAAAACACAGCTTAGCTTGTTGTTAATCCACCTGGCGTGTCAGATTTCAATACAGTTTTTCGGCGAAAGCATAACAAGCGTTTATGTAAGAACATCTCTCTCAGTAGACAAAATATTACAAACAGCTAGCAGCCAAGAAGATTGGTCATAAAAGTCAGAAAAGCAATAAATTAAATCGCTTACCTTTGATCTTCGGATGTTTGCACTCACGAGACTCCCAGTTACACAATAAATGTTCCTTTTGTTCCATAAAGATTATTTTTATATCCAAAATACCTGACGTGTTATGTTCAGGAATCCACAGGCTCGAGCGATCACGACATTGCAGACAAATTCCAAATAGTATCTGTAATGTCCACAGAAACATGTCAAACGTTCTTTTATAATCAATCCTCAGGTTGTTTTTAAAATATATAATCAATAATATATCAACCGGGACTGTAGCTTTTTCAATAGAAGAGGGAGAGACCATGGCTGCCACACTCTGTTGCGCAAGCAAAACTCTGCGAACACCCAGCTATCCACTGACGCAATGTTATCTTTCTCGCTCATTTTTCAAAATAAAAGCCTGAAACTATGTCTAAAGACTGTTGACACATTGAGGAAGCCATAGGAAAAGGAATCTGGTTGATATCCCTTTAAATGGAGGCAAGGCATCCAATGGAACAGAGAGCTTTCAGGAAAAACAGCACTTCCTGGTTTGATTTTCCCCAGGTTTTCGCCTGCAATATCAGTTCTGTTATACGCACAGACATTATTTTGACAGTTTTGTAAACTTTAGAGTGTTTTCTATCCTAATCTTATATGCATATTCTAGTTTCTGGGCCTGAGAAATAGGCAGTTTCAAATGGGTACGTTTTTAGCCAAAAAACGAAAATCCTGCTCCCTACACTCAAGAAGTTACATTTTGTACTTAACCAACGATGCAGATTTCATAAAAATAAGTGTTAAGGGCTTGTAAGTAAGCATTTCACTCAATGGTCTACACCTGTTGTATTCGGCGCATGTGGCAAATACAATTTGATTTGAATTGGGGATCTGCATGTTAGCCAGCAGGTCAAAATAGGGCAAAAGCCCTCCTGGTCTAGCTGGTAAAGCCTGCATAATCAGCTCCACACCAACCCCAGGCCCAAAGGCCTTCAGATGGGGATTGTTCAAATGATGTGCACCACCACCAAAGGGTTGTACTATGAAATCTTTGGCTTGAGGGCAACAACAAGCGGTAGCAGTCCTTACTAAGGACTGGCACAGGGTAGGTCGATATGATCAGAATGACTGATTTGGGTAGGGTTCCCAATAGAGGCACTGGGGACGTGGAGGTTGTTTGTGCCCTCCCCTCCCTCTGACAAGAACAGTTTGAGAACTAGGGCACTGTTATCTGTTTATGGCACAAGATAATACTGCCACGAATCAGATCACTTACCCATCTCTCACCCACCCTCCACCTCACCCACAACAGATCATCTTAACGAGAGGTTGCCAGGTGAGTCCCATATAATTCTTAGTCATCCTAAAAGATACCATTAGCAGGTCTGCACATCTGCACACAGGTTTTCCAGCATCTGTGCCAAGTAAGAACAGATCTGGTAATGTAACCTCCCGGTCCCCACAATGTTTGTTGTTAGATCTTGTTTGTGGGTCATAAAGGATCATGCCAGCTAGTACAGTAAAGCTGAGATAGATCAAGTGATGACTGGGAGGGAATGGGAGTGACCTGGAAGAAATTGTGATACTTGACATGAACATCAAGAGGGCGGGGTTGAGACATTAGGGAGATATAATATTGATTATAGGGCTGGGCGATATGGCCAAAATGTCATGACAATATTTTCTTATTTAATGTTTCTGAATGATAAAAGTTATAAAACTTACATTTTTTATGAGTAGTGCATGACCCTAGGATGGCAAGTGTTTTTAATGGGCTTTCCCATTAATACATTTGCTAAAATGTCAAAAAACCTGCTTTGTCATTATGGGGTATTGTGTGTAGATTAATGAGTGGGGAAAAATAATTGAATCCATTTTAGAATAATGCTGTAACGTAACAATGTGGGAAAAGTGAAGGGGTCTGAATACTTTCCAAATGCATTGTATAACTTGGAATAAAGTGACAGATGTTAAACCGTAGCAGCAGCATATGTGAGTCAAAGTTAGTGCAAAAATGAACAATGCAGATAGTCCTGGTAGCTATTTGGTATTAGCAGTCTTATGGCTTGAGGTTAGAAGCTGTTCAGGGTCCCTTTGGTTCCAGACTTGATGTATCGCTTGCCATGTGGAATCAAAGAACAGTCTATGACTTGGGTGGCTGGAGTCTTTGAAAATGTTTAGGGCCTTCCTCTGACACAGCCTAGTATAGATGTCCTGGATGGCAGGGAGCTGACTGGGGGGTCCCGTCAGGAAGTGGTGTCTGGGATGATGGTGTTAATGTGACTTTCAAAGTCTTTCATGGCTTCAAATGTGAACGCTACGGGGCGATAGTCATTTAGACAGGTTACCTTGGCGTTGGTCAGTTACTTGCCAGCTGGTCAGTGCATGGTCCTGGTAATCCGTCTGGCTCTGCGGCCTTGTGAATGTTTACCAGCTTAAAGGTTTTACTCACTTCGGCTAAGGAAAGGGTGATCACACAGTCATCCAGAACAGATGGTGCTGCCATGCACAGTTCAGTGTTGCTTGCCACAAAGCACGCATAGAAAGCAGTTAGCTCGTCTGGTAGGCTCGTGCCACTCGGTTTCCCTTTGTAATCCGTGATAGTTTGCAAGCCCTGCCACATCCGATGAGCGTCAGCGCCGGTGGAGTAGGATTAGATCTTAGTCCTGTATTGACACTTTGGTTCTTTGATGGCTTGTCGGAGGGTGTAGCAGGATTTATTAAAAGTGTCCGGGTTAGTGACCCACTCCTTGAAAGCTGTTGCTCTAGCCTTTAGCTCTGTATCAAAATACCTTTTTAAAGACTGTATTGTGAATATCCATACTGGAATAACTTAAAAGACGATATATCAGAGTGGCGAGCAGTCTAAGGCACTGCATTGCAGTGTTGCGGCGTCACTACAGCATGGGGTTTGATCCCAGGCTGTGTTACAACTGGCTGGGACTGGGAGTCCCATATAGCGGCGCATAATTGGCCCAGCGCTGTCCAGGTTAGGGTAGGGTTTGGCAGGGGGGGGCTTTACTTGGCTCATTGCGCTCTGGTGACCCCTTGTGGCGGGCTGGGTGCCTGCAAGCTGACTTCGGTCATCAGTTGAACGGTGTTTCTTCCGACACATTGGTGCAGCTGACTTCTGGGTTAAGCAAGCAGGTGTTAAGAAGTGCCGTTTGGCCAGTCATGTTTAGGAGGATGCATGACTCAACCTTCACCTCTCCTGGGCCCGTTGGGAAGTTGCAGAGATGATCAGAATTGGATTGCAATTGGATATCACAAAAAAATAGACAATATATCGCCAGGCCCTGATATCGATAATCAATTTAGTATTTGTATTGTTTTAATGAATCACTAAAGACTGAGTTGACCTGGCTGGCTGTGATCCTGGTCTTGAGTTCAGAAAAACAGCAAGTGATTTGGTGTAGGCCTGCTTAGTTACTGAAATGTGACACTGGCTTGGATTTTTTTCAGGTCTAAAGGTGGCTTTGGGTAATTGGTTAATTTACCTAGTCCCTAATCCCCATCCTTGACAGTGTGGTATGCTAATTTTAGTGTGCCATATATCAAATACCCATTTCCATTGGTCATCACTCCATGGATGAGAGACTGAGGTCGTGTACCACTATTGCGCTAGACCTATATCCTAGCCACTCATTTCTAAACAAGAAAATAAATTGAACAAAACAAAACATTTCATGGTCAATGTTTTTGTTTCTCCTGTTGTTTTTGTTTAAAGCTAAAACGCTGGCTATGGAAAGTTTTGCATGAGTAGAAAGGATTTTTTGTTGTTACCCTTTGTAATCTTAGGCCTGGGCGTAGTTAAAAGTATGAAAGAGCTAAGTGTATCATGGCCGTCGTGTTCTCTTAAGTGATAAAGCGATTATCTAAGCCGACAGGGAGCTAGTGTTTCTGTGGGCCTGATTGAGCAGTCAGGGGCTCAGCCTGAAGCTCAGAGCAGAGGCATGTAGGTCCACAGTGCTGAGTGCTGGGCTGGGTGAGGGTGCAGTGGAGAGAGCCAAGGCAGAGCGAGAGAGCTGGGGAGGTGAGTGGTGGTCAGTGCTATGGCACTTCGATGTGACCTGCTTAGTTTATCATCCGTAGCACCTCTCAAGCTTGGTGTGTGTCATCATGTCTGTGTGTTGGCGAGAGCCACTCAGAATAGAGGCCTTTATACAGCTTAAACCTCTGATCCTCTTAGAGCCCATTGTTGCCAATTAGTGAATGGTATCTCCATGCCTTGAGAAATGGCCAAATGACATTCTTCCTGTCATAAAAAGGACCTGAGGTTTTGTTGTGAAAGGGGGCTGAAAGGGTAAATTGACCTTCACAGTCTAATCTTGCACATGTCATTCAATGGATGTTTGTGTCCAAAAACGGTCCTGGGCAATATATTGAATGAATTTCAATTTACGTTTTAGCGTGATATTCCAAATGCCTGTATCACAAGAATCAAGGTTTAGTTATTTTTCTTTTTTTATGAGGGATTGTCTGCTTGTTCTCGTGTTGTATTTCTGATCTCGACTCATTCGCTCCTCAGTGCTGTTTACACCAGAGATCAGTATATAATGACCAGATGCACGTCTCCGCCCTAACAATGGGAGTTGTTGTTCCAAAGGCGGGAAGGCAGGCGACAAGCTTAGGTCCAAAATAAGCCCATAGAAACGCATTGGCCTTATTTTGGGCAGATTTTAGCGAGAGTGAAACCTCTTGAGGTTTGGTCCAACAGAATGGGTCATATGGACACCGTAACACGTTGAGACGTTATTTTACTGTAATAGAGGAGACGTTAACCTTTGTAATGATACCCTTTTTATGTCTCAACTACTCAAATTGCGAGCAGAACAGACACTACTAAAACAGGAGTATCAATGACCATTGATTCTGTAAAATGACTGCTCAGTTTGTCACACGCTGCATTGGGTTGCCACATACCGCTGGCAGCATTTTAGCCAAAGACTATTATACTAGCGGTCTAGTTTGTGTTTTAGAAATGTGTAATAAGCATGAAACACAATTTTATTTAAGGAACTGGCAGCTTGTTCTCATTCTGAGATAAGGTAGGCCACTTCATTTCAACATCTGAACAAAGTGGACAGGCTAGCATACTGTTCAAACAGTTGGAGACAGACAGAAGGGTGTGTTCATAACAATTCAACTGTTCAACCTTGTTGGCTAGCAAATAGATCCAAATTGGCTAAACTTGAAATATAATCTCTAGCGCGTGGGCTTGAGAAATTGTTTATGAGACTTGTGTTAATTTTCTATAGCCTATTGCCTGCTACAGGAAGTTAGTCATTATTAGTGAATGTGCATTATGCACAGTTCTAGTTAAACTTGTAACAAAAAAGGGCATTTTCATAGATTTGAAAGCCTGTTCGGTGATTGTTGCAAAAACAAAAGCATGTTTGATCAAATCATTTAGTTATTAGTTGGTATTATGGTTGTGGACGGCATATATTTAGTCTAGGTATAACTTCATAATCCCTGAAATCATCTGACCTGCTAGAGCTTCCCTGGTCAACTGTGCTGTTATTGTGAAGTGGAAACGTCTAGGAGCAACAACGGCTCAGCCACAAAGTGGCAAGCCACTCAAGCTCTCAGAACAGGACCGCAGAGTGCTGAAGTGTTTAGCATGTAAAAATCGTCTGTCCTCGGTTGCAACACTCACTACCGAGTTCCAAACTGTCTCTGGAGCTTCATAAAATGGGTTTACATGGCCGAGCGGCCGCACACAAGCTTAAGATCACCGTGTGCAATGCCAAGCATCTGCTGTAGTGGTGTAAAGTTTGCTGCCATTGGACTCTGGAGCAGTGGAGATGTGTTCTCTGGACTGATGAATCACGCTTCACCATCTGGCAGTCCGACGGACAAATCTGGGATTGGCGGATGCTAGGACAACGCTACCTGCCCCATTGCATAGTGCCACCTGTAAAGTTTTGGTAGAGGAAGGGCATTTTGTGTTAATGTTCTGGGGCTGTTTTTCACGGTTCAGGCTAGGCCCCTTAGTTCCATCGCTACAGCATCCATGACATTCTAGATGGTTCTGTGCTTCCAAATGTGTGGCAACAGTTTGGGGAAGGCCCTTTCTTGTTTCTGCATGACAATGCCCCAGTGCACAAAGCAATGTTCATACAGAGTTGATTTGTTGAAGAACTTGACTGGCCTGCACAGAGCCCTGACCTCAACCCCATTGGACACCTTTGGGATGAATTGGAACTTCGACTGCGAGCCATGCCTAATCGCCCAACATCAGTGCCCGACCTCACTAATGCTCTTGTGGCAGAATGGAAGCAAGTCCCCACAGCAATGTTCCCACATCTAATTGAAAGCCTTCCCAGAAGATTGGAGGCTGTTATAGCAGCAAAGGGAGAACCAACTCCATATTGATGCCCATGATTTTGGTGTCCACTTACTTTTGGTCATGTAGTGTATTTCGTGAATCGCCCATACATTAAAAATAAATCTTGATATGATTTTAAGGCCATATCGGCCAGCCCTTTGACAGTTTTTTCCTTAGTTGGACATTCTCTTTCTTGCTTATATGAGGAAAGCAGCCATGGCAGCCAGGCTTAAGGACATACAACCATGTAAAAGTTGCAGTACTAGCAACGGTTGTCGGTCAGACTGAGCAGTAAAAACCAACTGTCTCTTTTCATCCAAACTCCACTTTAAACAAGTCCCACTGTAGATGCACTGAGCTAAATTGCTATTCCAGACAGGCGTTGTGTTCTGTCTGACATCTGCAGTGTCCAAACACCAGAACCCAGTCAGCGACTGAACCCCCTGTACATAGACTGGTGGCTTTAGCAGCCTCTGTCTGCAGCCTCTGTCCTTTAGTGCCTCTGTCTGCTCTGCACTGCATGTTGAAATGGGCTACTGCCTGAATTACTGCCTGAAATGAGCACTGGGGTGAAATGCACTGCACTAGTAGTAGGCCCTATAGATGCAGTAAACAAGGGTGCTACTCCGTGCTCTGCTATAACCTGCTCAGCTTATGTTGTTTATCTCCTCTAGTCCCAGTATTTGTCCTTTTCAGCTGGCTACATTTCCTTGAATGTGCAGGTGTGTTTGTGTTTCTGTGGGATGGAATTTGGCTTGCTGTAATTACAGTTCATAGGTGGTCAGTGTTGATGTAGTCTGCTAGGCTAAGCAGCAGCAACATGACATGACTACCAAAAATGCCAGCCAGGGAAATTACCCAGGAAACTACGAATCTATTCCATTTATTTGGATTCAAATCGAGGCAAGCAATCCGATTGTATTCAAGTGGTGTCATTTCCATATTAGAAAATGTTTTAGATCATCTGCTTTATCTCTTGCAATGAGCAGCTTAACTGGGCATAACAAATCATTATGTGATGTGTTTCTTAATATGCCATGTTTCGCTCTTTTAGTTTAGAGTTGTATTGCCTTTGAGAAGGTTAGGCTAGATTACATTTTCCTGACTAACCACCATGCATATGAGCCACTTTTTGTGTAGCTTAAATGGTCTTCACAGATAGAACTGGGCTATAGAGAGCAGCATTTTAGCCTTGTAGCTAGACCCTGGGCCTAGGTCCTTTTTGAAAGGGATTTTGCTTCCTGTTTTAGCAGCATAATGCCACCTGTAAAATGGTTAAGATTGGTTCAGACCTCTTGTGAGAGTCTCTTGTCAGTGACCCCATTTATTGTGAGGAGTTGGTTGAGCTGGAGTTGTGGAGTGACACAGAACATGCCACTGGGGGAGGGAAAATGCAGTAACGTTGTTTTGACTCCTTTTGTCTGACATCTTTCAGCAATCAATGATTGACATATCTCTTGCCATTTCCCTTCTTTGTGTGCGGCTGCTGAGTTCTGGAGCGAGTTATGAAATTGTCCATTACCTCCGCCGTGTATGTGTGGCCTATTTGCTCACAAAGGGGGCTGTTTACAAAGGAAGCTTTGACTTAGAGCAGAGAAATGTAAACTTTTATCATGTAGCTGCATAGCGGCCACTGCACAACCTTTTTGTATTACTCACATTTAGAAAATGGCCCTAGAAAAGAAGTAAGTACTTTCACATCATTCAGCAGCGGGATGCTGTGGATTGAGATGGAGGCTCACTGGGGTTGGAATCTGAAAGGCCGGGGCCATGTTTTAAAGTGCTTGTGCAAGCCTGAATGAGTGTATGGTGTGCTCAGTTGTGCGTGTGTGCTCAGTCACAGGGAATCATCCGTCTTCCTGTATTTGACGCCCCAGTGTCTCGTTGCACGGGTTGGCAGGCGTGTCAGCTTTCTGTAATTAATAGTAAATAGCCCCCTGCACTCACCCCATCAGGGACCAGGTGCTGCTGAAACCTAGCTACACCAACCCCACCAGCCGACCGGGGATGGAGGGATAGAGGAGAGCAGATAGGCAGTGTCTCACTCCACAGGGATGTGTTTCACAGCTATACCAAAGAAAATTCAAAATGTCAATTGCTGTCTCTCCCTCACCACCAGTCCACCACCACCTCTCATCCATCTCCATTATTGTGTAGGCTATACACACACACAGGTTATTTATTTTATTTATTTATTTTATTTTTATTTCACCTTTATTTAACCAGGTAGGCAAGTTGAGAACAAGTTCTCATTTACAATTGCGAGCTGGCCAAGATAAAGCAAAGCAGTTCGACACATACAACGACACAGAGTTACACATGGAGTAAAACAAACATACAGTCAATAATACAGTATAAACAAGTCTATATACGATGTGAGCAAATGAGGTGAGATAAGGGAGGTAAAGGCAAAAAGGCCATGGTGGCAAAGTAGATACAATATAGCAAGTAAAACACTGGAATGGTAGATTTGCAATGGGAGAATGTGCAAAATAGAAATAAAAATAATGGGGGTGCAAAGGAGCAAAATAAATAAATTTAATTAAATACAGTAGGGAAAGAGGTAGTTGTTTGGGCTAAATTATAGGTGGGCTATGTACAGGTGCAGTAATCTGTGAGCTGCTCTGACAGTTGGTGCTTAAAGCTAGTGAGGGAGATAAGTGTTTCCAGTTTCAGAGATTTTTGTAGTTCGTTCCAGTCATTGGCAGCAGAGAACTGGAAGGAGAGGCGGCCAAAGAAATAATTGGTTTTGGGGGTGACTAGAGAGATATACCTGCTGGAGCGTGTGCTACAGGTGGGAGATGCAATGGTGACCAGCGGGCTGAGATAAGGGGGGACTTTACCTAGCAGGGTCTTGTAGATGACATGGAGCCAGTGGGTTTGGCGACGAGTATGAAGCGAGGGCCAGCCAACGAGAGCGTACAGGTCGCAATGGTGGGTAGTATATGGGGCTTTGGTGACAAAACGGATTGCACTGTGATAGACCGCATCCAATTTGTTGAGTAGGGTATTGGAGGCTATTTTGTAAATGACATCGCCAAAGTCGAGGATCAGTAGGATGGTCAGTTTTACAAGGGTATGTTTGGCAGCATGAGTGAAGGATGCTTTGTTGCGAAATAGGAAGCCAATTCTAGATTTAACTTTGGATTGGAGATGTTTGATATGGTTCTCGAAGGAGAGTTTACAGTCTAACCAGACACCTAAGTATTTGTAGTTGTCCACGTAAGTCGGAGCCGTCCAGAGTAGTAATGTTGGACAGGCGGGTAGGTACAGGTAGCGATCGGTTGAAGAGCATGCATTTAGTTTTACTTGTATTTAAGAGCAATTGGAGGCCACGGAAGGAGAGTTGAATAGCATTGAAGCTTGCCTGGAGGGTTGTTAACACAGTGTCCAAAGAAGGGCCAGAAGTATACAGAATGGTGTCGTCTGCGTAGAGGTGGATCAGAGACTCACCAGCAGCAAGAGCGACCTCATTGATGTATACAGAGAAGAGAGTCGGTCCAAGAATTGAACCCTGTGGCACCCCCATAGAGACTGCCAGAGGTCCGGACAGCAGACCCTCCGATTTGACACACTGAACTCTATCAGAGAAGTAGTTGGTGAACCAGGCGAGGCAATCATTTGAGAAACCAAGGCTGTCGAGTCTGCCGATGAGGATGTAGTGATTGACATAGTCGAAAGCCTTGGCCAGATCAATGAATACGGCTGCACAGTAATGTTTCTTGTCGATGGCGGTTAAGATATCATTTAAGACCTTGAGCGTGGCTGAGGTGCACCCATGACCAGCTCTGAAACCAGATTGCATAGCAGAGAAGGTATGGTGAGATTCGAAATGGTCGGTAATCTGTTTGTTGACTTGGCTTTCGAAGACCTTAGAAAGGCATGGTAGGATAGATATAGGTCTGTAGCAGTTTGGGTCAAGAGTGTCACCCCCTTTGAAGAGGGGGATGACCGCAGCTGCTTTCCAATCTTTGGGAATCTCAGACGACACGAAAGAGAGGTTGAACAGGCTAGTAATAGGGTTGGCAACAATTTTGGCAGATAATTTTAGAAAGAAAGGGTCCAGATTGTCTAGCCCGGCTGATTTGTAGGGGTCCAGATTTTGCAGCTCATTCAGAACATCAGCTGAGCAGATTTGGGAGAAGGAGAAATGGGGAAGGCTTGGGCGAGTTGTTGTGGGGGGTGCAGCGCTGTTGACCGGGGTAGGAGTAGCCAGGTGGAAAGCATGGCCAGCCGTAGAAAAATGCTTATTGAAATTCTCAATTATGGTGGATTTATCAGTGGTGACAGTGTTTCCTATCTTCAGTGCAGTGGGCAGCTGGGAGGAGGGGTTCTTATTCTCCATGGACTTTACAGTGTCCCAGAACTTTTTTGAGTTAGTGTTGCAGGAAGCAAATTTCTGCTTGAAAAAGCTAGCCTTGGCTTTTCTAACTGCCTGTGTATAATGGTTTCTAGCTTCCCTGAACAGCTGCATATCACGGGGGCTGTTCGATGCTAATGCAGAACGCCATAGGATGTTTTTTTGTTGGTTAAGGGCAGTCAGGTCTGGGGAGAACCAAGGGCTATATCTATTCCTGGTTCTAAATTTCTTGAATGGGGCATGTTTATTTAAGATGGTTAGGAAGGCATTTTTAAAAAAATATCCAGGCATCCTCTACTGACGGGATGAGATCAATATCCTTCCAGGATACCCCGGCCAGGTCGATTAGAAAGGCCTGCTCGCTGAAGTGTTTCAGGGAGCGTTTTACAGTGATGAGTGGAGGTCGTTTGACCGCTGACCCATTACGGATGCAGGCAATGAGGCAGTGATCGCTGAGATCTTGGTTGAAAACAGCAGAGGTGTATTTAGAGGGCAAGTTGGTTAGGATGATATCTATGAGGGTGCCTGTGTTTAAGGCTTTGTGGAGGTACCTGGTAGGTTCATTGATAATTTGTGTGAGGTTGAGGGCATCAAGTTTAGATTGTAGGATGGCTGGGGTGTTAAGCATGTTCCAATTTAGGTCGCCTAGCAGCACAAGCTCTGAAGATAGATGGGGGGCAATCAGTTCACATATGGTGTCCAGAGCACAGCTGGGGGCAGAGGGTGGTCTATAGCAGGCGGCAACGGTGAGAGACTTGTTTTTAGAGAGGTGGATTTTTAAAAGTAGAAGTTCAAATTGTTTGGGTACAGACCTGGATAGTAGGACAGAACTCTGCAGGCTATCTTTGCAGTAGATTGCAACACAGCCCCCTTTGGCAGTTCTATCTTGTCTGAAAATGTTGTAGTTTGGAATTAAAATGTCAGAATTTTTGGTGGTCTTCCTAAGCCAGGATTCAGACACAGCTAGAACATCCGGGTTGGCAGAGTGTGCTAAAGCAGTGAATAGAACAAACTTAGGGAGGAGGCTTCTAATGTTAACATGCATGAAACCAAGGCTATTACGGTTACAGAAGTCGTCAAAAGAGAGCGCCTGGGGAATAGGAGTGGAGCTAGGCACTGCAGGGCCTGGATTCACCTCTACATCGCCAGATGAACAGAGTAGGAGTAGAATAAGGGTGCGGCTAAAAGCAATAAGAATTGGTCGTTTAGAACGTCTGGAACAGAGAGTAAAAGGAGGTTTCTGGGGGCGATAAAATAGCATCAAGGTATAATGTACAGACAAAGGTAAGGTATGATGTGAATACAGTGGAGGTAAACCTAGGTATTGAGTGATGAAGAGAGAGATATTGTCTCTAGAAACATCATTGAAACCAGGAGATGTTATTGCATGTGTGGGTGGTGGAACTAATAGGTTGGATAAGGTATAATGAGCAGGACTAGAGGCTCTACAGTGAAATAAGCCAATAAACACTAACCAGAACAGCAATGGACAAGGCATATTGACATGAAGGAGAGGCATGCTCAGTCGAGTGATCAAAGGGGTCCAGTGAGTGGAGAGGTTGGTTGGGGGTCACGGCGATTTAGACAGCTAAATCGGTAGCAAGCCAGCATAGGAGCAAGCTAGCATAAGATGGAGGTCTGTTATTAGCCAACTCTTGCATTCCGTCAGTAGATTAGTGGGTTTCCGTGTGGTAGAGGGGATGAATCCAAATCACACAACAACAACAAAAATAAAAACAATAGATATAGTTATAGAGGCCCAAGAAGAAAAATAAATAAATAAATAAATAAAATAAAGATTGTCTATTCAGATAGCAGCCGATAAGATAGCCAGCGGCTAGCAGGCCGCAGATGGGCGCCCAGGCAACGTTGCGCCGGAGGAGCCAGCCGGACAGTTCCCTCGGGTAGACAACGTCGGCAGTCTAGCCGTGAAGGCCCGGTGGGGCTCCGCGTAGGCAGCAAAACGGGTCCGGATAGGTGACTGCAGCCCAGGAGTGATTGATGGAACTCTTCAGCTGGCTAGCTCCGGAACAATTGATGTTAGCTCTGGAATCGACGAAAGCCGATAGTCACACGGATAGCAGCTAGCTAGCTGCGAGATCCAGGCATGGATGTCCAGAGCCAGCGGCCGAAATCCAGGGACATGGAGAGAAAAATTGGTCCGATATGTTCCGCTCCGAGCCGCGCTGCGCTGCACCGCGCCGTACAAAACTGGCGATAGATTCTCGAGCCAAAGGACAGCCGATGACCACAAACCGTGGTCAGCTGAGTACCAACGATTAGCCAGTAAATAAGCTAACTAGCTTCTGAACTAGCCCCTGAACCAGCTTCAGAGTAGCTTCTGGACCAGCTTCTGGCTAGCTCCCGGCTAGCTTCTGGCTAATTTCTGGCTAGCCTCTCGGAGGATCACAGATCTGAGGTAAATAATACTTTTTTATATAAATATAAATTGATGAAACGGATTGCAGGAGAGTGTTCTGAAGATGAGTTTTTGGAAAATTAAAAATGTATGTGATAAAAAAGTTGTAAATATATATATATACGGGACACGACAGGACGAGGACAAAAATACGTCTGAACTGCTATGCCATCTTGGGAGATACATAGACATGGTGCAGGCCCAGTCCTAAGTCAGACAAAAATATGTGAAAAGATAAGTTTGTCTTCTGTGTTTTTGACAGTAGGCCTAACTCTTGCACCAGTTTATTTTCACGGTGTGAAGTTGATACATAGCTTTTTCTCCTTAACATTTTGTTGTCTTTAGTTAGGCCTGCTTTGTGACAAACATTGATAGTCCCACTCCACTGTGTGTCTGTTTTTACTTTTATATAGAGCGAAAAATTAGGCTAGACAGGCTCCTGTCCTATAGGGAGATTTTGATTTAGCCAACACACACACACACACACACACACACACACACACACCACTCACACAATCATTAGGCCTTTGATCAACGGCATTGTGAACGCAGAAAGGGAAAAAGACTGTCATATTCCTGATCTAATTACTGTGAGAATTCAGTTTAGCCTAGCTGCCTGTAATGTGTGATTTAACCTCTTGTCAGGTGCTATTAACCTCTCTGGGATATGTGGGACCATAGCGTCCCACCTCGCCAACAGCCAGTGAAAGTGCAGGGCGCCAAATTCAAAACAACAAAAATCTCATAATTAAAATTCCTCAAGCATACAAGTATTTTACACCATTTTAAAGATAAAATTCTCGTTAATCCAGCCACAGTGTCTGATAAAAAAAAAAATGCTTTACAGAGAAAGCACCACAAACAATTGTTAGGTCACCACCAACTCACAGGAAAACACAGCCATTTCTCCAGCCAAAGAGAGGAGTCACAAAAAGCACAAATAGAGAAAATGAATCACTAACCTTTTGATCTTCATCAGATGACACTCATAGGACTTCATGTTACACAATACATTTATGTTTTGTTCGATAAAGTGCATATTTATATAAAAAAATCTCATTTTACATTGCCGCATTACGTTCAGTAGTTCTAAAACATGCAGGGATTGTGCAGAGAGCCACATCTATTTACAGAAATACTCATTATAAATGTTGATATTCAAGTGTTATACATGGAATTAGAGATATACTTTTCCTTAATGCAACCGCTGTGTCAGATTTCAAAAAAACTTTACGGAAAAAGCAAACCATGCAATAATCTGAGTACGGCGTTCAGACAACAAAACAGCCAAAAAGATATCTGCCATATTGGGTAGTCAACATTAGTCAGAAATAGCATTATAAATATTCACTTACCTTTGATGATCTTCATCAGAATGCACTCCCAGGAATCGCAGTTCCACAATAAATGTTTGTTTTGTTCGATAATGTCCATCATTTATGTCCAAATAGCTACTTTTGTTATGGCGTTTGGTAAACAAATCCAAAAGCGCATTCAGGTCCAGCCGAACGTCGGACAAAAAGTTCAGTTACAGCCCGTAGAAACTTGTCAAACTAAGTATAGAATCAATCTTTGGGATGTTTTTATCATAAATCTTCAATAATGTTCCAACCGGAGAATTCCTATGTCTGTAGAAAAGCAATGGAACGAGAGCTAACTCTCTCGTGACCGCGCCTCAGAGCCTGTGGCAATCTGCCAGACACCCGACTCATTCCTCTCTCATTCGGTCCCACTTCACAGTAGAAGCCTGAAACAACGTTCTAAAGACTGTTGACATCTAGTGGAAGCCTTAAGAAGTGTAAAAACCAATATCCCACTGTATCTACAATAGGGTTAAAGTTAAAAACTACAAGCCTCAGATTTCCCACTTCCTGGTTGGATTCTTCTCAGGTTTTCACCTGCCATATGAGTTCTGTTATACTCAGACATCATTCAAACAGTTTTAGAAACTTCAGAGTGTTTTCTATCCAATGCTACTAATAATATGCATATATTAGCATCTGGGACAGCATAGCAGGCAGTTTACTGGGCACCTTATTCATCCAAGCAACTCAGTACTGCCCCCCTGTCACCAAGAAGTTAAAGGAAGCTGGGTTAATATTTCTGGCAACCTTCTTTCGACTCATGGAGGAGTGCCTGGTTTAAATTCCCTACTACTCCCATGAAGCCAGCAGGAAGCGTCATACCACTGTGGTATGTATGAGCTAAACCATGATGGGACTGTTGACTGACTTTCTACTGCTACCCAGTGTGTCTGCTCTTTTCTTCTCTGAAGGAATGGACTTTGATTGCTATTTGCTAGCGACAGCCGGTTTAGAAAGAACTCTCGCATGTGCATTTTGGCAAATAGTAGCTTGAACAACAAACCTGTCCTTTTGGCTTCTTCTCCACATTTCTCCCGAATGGACTGTTTTACAGCCCGCTTCTCACTCACTCACTCATTCACTCACTTACGCTCTCTCTCACACTCACACACTGTATCACCACTCACATACTGTATCACTGCTCACATACTGCAGCTAGATTAACTAATAAATGAAATGTACAATTTGATGTTTGGGGTTAATCAAACAGTTAAACATTTTATGGATTTATAGGGATTAGTCTTGGCTGTGTGAAGTGCTGGGCTGAACCCATTCAACTCAGCCTGGGCCAGGCTTTTAGAGCAAAGGGCCATGGCCTCACTGCTTCCTAAGATAATCAAACACATAAACAAAACACTCCATCGCTTTTGAATACCAGCAGCACTTTATCTTGTTTTTAGATGAGGCATGCAGATTAAAGCTGAAAAATGTAACTTTTTGGGCGATCCAACCAAATTCATATCGAAATCTATCATTCTCATCAAAAGCAAGTATAAGAAGTGGAAGATCCCTTCTATGTGCGCTATTTCTATGCTTCCCGTTCTTAAGTTTCGTTTTTTTAAATCGTTTTTATATATATATATATATATATATATATATATATATATATATATATATATATATATATATATATATATATATATATATATATATATATATATATATATATATATATACACACACACACACACACACACACTTTGGATGTTTATAGTTTTTTTTCACTAATGTAAATAAATCACCATAGAAACATGACTACAAAAACATAAAGGCAAAAGGCCCAGGGTTCAGTTTTTTTTTGCATCTTTTACTTTCTGTTTTGTACACCAGCTGAAAATACAATATTTTTGGTTGTATAAAATATATTTCACAGCGGTTTAGATGGTACAATGATTCTCTGTACTCTTGAGTGCTTGTTTTGTCACATAAACCGAAATTAGGGGAACTATTAGATTGCTATTAATTGCAGACCCTCTTTAAAGAACTTATTTGTTATGTATTTGTCACTCCGTTTCATTCACTCCATCTATAATTGGTATGTTCTGAGTTTTAAAGACGCTGCATGTTTTTTCAAGTTTAACTTGCCATCAAATGCCATTTTACTTTGAGAAATAGAATATTGTACCCTGACCTATATTGTTTTAATGTTGTTTCTTTATGTGGATTCTATTTGACCATTGCCTGTGCTCTTTCCCTGTTACAAATGTTTTTTAATTCTTTCCTTCCCAGGGTTTTTTCTAGATCAAAATGGGGCTTAGGTGGTGGGCGTGCCCAATGGAGCCTTCCTGTTGGCCGCAGAGTAGATGTTTTATTACATGTTTTTGTTGTAATTATCTCCCAAATTTTGTGATTATGATCTTGTCTCATTGCTGCAACTCCCCAACGCGAGGGAGAGGCGAAGGTCAAGTCATGGGACTCCAAAACATGACGCGCCAAACTGTGCTTCCTAACACTCACTCGCTTAACCCGGAAGCCAGCCGCACAAATTTGTCAGAGGAAACACCATTCAACTGATGACTGAAGTTAGCCTGCAAAAAGTCAGCCACAAAACGTCGTTAGAGCGCGATGAGCCAAGTAAAGCTCCCCCGGCCAAACCCTCCCCTAACCCGGACGAATCTGGGCCAATTTCGCGCCGCCCTATAGGACTCCCGGTCACGGCCGGTAATGACACCGCCTGGGATTGAACCCCAGGCTGTAGTGACACCGCAACACTGTGATGCATTGCCTTAGACCGCTGCGCCACTCGGGAGGCACAGTGTAGCTTTTTACATTTTTTTTTTGCAATTCTACACATTTTGCCATGTGCTGAAGAGAAAAATGTGCAGTTTTAAAGCATATTTCCTTCAATTCTACACATTTTGCCATGACTTATCCTATCAGAGTGACTCAAACATTTAAAATTAAATGTTTAGTTTTATGCCATAACAAAAATACTCCTGAATGCATCATTTGGGGAAGTTTTGATTCTCCCTTAGTTGCTAGTTGTTTGTTCCATTATTTTTTTCTACACACTTTATATCATTTAAGTTTACACTTTATTATTATTGTTATTTATTTTTACTGTTTGGACATAGGCGGCTGCTTCCCCATTATTCAGTGCTCCAGCTGAACACAGAGGTTCTTATGGATGTCTAGTCTGTTGCGAAGGCCAGCAGGCTGTGTAAGCCACCCTGCTAAATCACTCCTCACTAAATCACCTGTATCACTGCCTGCTGCCTGCCTCTCCCATGTGACAGAGAGGGAGCAGAACAGGGTATAACCGCTCAACCATCCACACCCTGCCCTGAGGATTATTTTACATTTACCCACAGTACCACCCATCCCATCTGTCTAGCTCTCTCTCTCTCTCCCCCCCCCCCCCCCCATCTATTTCTCTACCCCCTCTACCTCGGTGTAGTGTGTGGGGGGCCAATGGATCTGCTCTTTAGAAATCCAAAAGGGCCCTGGCTAGCAGACCTCCTGAAGGTCTCAGGGTGGAGAGAGGGCCAGGCCAGCGCAGCTGTAATAGTGATGGGATGGCTAGAGCAAGCCATGTCTAATATTTGATAAATAGTTGTGCATCAGTAGATTGACTTTGCATAGGTTTACACAGTCCTGTATAATCTGGTGTGTATTAGTGCCAGGTCAGATGGTGTTCATGACGACTGAGGCAGATTGACTTTACAGAAGCCTTGTACACACTGTCCTGTAGGCCAGGGGTATTCGTCCGGAGGTCTGCGCCCCCATGTATTGCAGGGGTTCTGCAAAAATATATTTAACAAATTCCAAAGTTTTATGAATATCGCTTGCAACAACAGAATAAAAACATTTTGAATTGCATACCTACAGTAGAAAACTGAGAATATCTTATTTCTAATTATGTAAACTTTATTTCTCAACTCCGAATATTTACCAAATGACACTCATTGGAGCCAATTACACACAGTGGAGTGTCTGACATAGGCTTTGAAAAAGCACCCGCGAATAAGCCATTGGAGCCAATTACACACAGTGGAGTGTCTGACATAGGCTTTGAAAAAGCACCCGCGAATAAGCCACCAGTGAGGCAGGTGCTGCTGGTAAGCTTTCTTGACGTACAATTTTACCAACACATGGCTAACCTTTGTGTAACCAGCTAAACAACTGCTCTTAGCGAATGTGTTTGGAGTTAACTTTCCAGCTAATAGACTGTTTGTTTACACTTCCTCTTCTAATTATACGGTGGGGAGGTGGAAATAATGAAAACTACCAAATCTATTCATTTTAAAATGTTGATTACTTCTCCTTGCCATTATCATTCACCTGACGATAAGACCAGATGTACTAACATGATGGGGGTCGCCGGTTTGCCTGAGAGTTGGTCCCTGGGCAAAAAAAGGTTGAAGATGCCTGCTGTAGGCCTATATAAGGCAAATGAATATTATGTAGTTTGTGTGGTGGTGGTGTTCACTTCATGTCGACTTTGTTAAAGGTCATATGTCCTCTGAGACGCCCTGGTCGGGTCTGGGCGGTTCTAGCCAAGCCATATCTGAGATCCATTCATCATTAATCTGCTCCATCCAAAGTCCCCTCCTCCTTCAGCCCATGTCTGCTGTCTGCAATCTCAGCCTGATTGATGCCTCCAGCCTTATTGCAGAGGAAAGCGGGTCGATGGCGAAAAATTTGCTGCTGGGTACATTAATGTTGGGTTCAATTGCATAGACCTTTGAGCAGGCCTCATCAGTCTTTAACCATCGGACAGCTAGGGGAAAGGTGGCTGTGTGAGTTCGGTAGTTGGAGAGGGCATGATGCAAGAATGTGTGTGTGACTATCTGTGTGCGTGTGTTGCTCTATAACCATAACCGGCGTAGGCCTAGTTCTTTCAGAATAATATATCAATAAATATTCATCTGGTTTTTTTTACAATCAGGTATTTGCCATGCAGACCATGCTTCTTCCCCGCTAACCCCTCCCTCCTCTCCCAGTGAGTGGCAGGAGACAGACAGACTCTGTGGTGTGCTTTGACCGGGGCTGCTGCTCTGAGCCTAGGAGGGCCAGATGTTCCCAGGCTAACACAGGGTTGAGATGTTTGCCATGCCGGCCCTGTGTTTGCCATGCCGGCCCTGTGTTTGCCATGCCGGCCCTGTGTTTGCCATGCCGGCCCTGTGTTTGCCTGGCTCCCCTTTGAGAGAGCGGCTGGCTGGCCAGGGGCTGGGGATGGCACCTGTCTGGGTGGGTGGCCTGCAGACACAAACACACACACAGGAGATGAAGGGATCCCAAATGTGCGCTGCTCTCTCTGCTCCTGGCGACACCTTTAGAAACTCTGGGCCAGTGAGAATGATCTCTTTTATCCCAGACAGGCCCTGTGTGAGAGGCTCTGGCTCTCTGTGGGGCCCAGACTGAATGTCAGCGCGCTGACCTTACCTGCTGCTGTACATGGACAGAAAATATAATTGTTTCACCTTTTGGGTTGTATCGACCAGGAAATCCATTACATACAGGGGGAAAGGGTCAGGCATACAGGGAGGGCATGGCAGGCCTCTCACCACATTTTGGTGTGCATATCTGACTGTGTCTGTGTGTATTTAGGCTATGTGAGGTCAGTATAGTTTAATGGCACTGTGGATAAATGTCCTAGCCAGGCTGAGGGCGGTGTTCCTCTGCTCAGTGCTGTGGCTGGCTGGCTGGCTGCCTGCCTGCCTGCCTGCCTGCCTGCCTGCCTGCCTCGTGGTTTGTGTGTTAAGTCCTTTTAGGATGATTTAACGGCCTTAGCTCTCCCACAGCTCAGACTACGGGAGCACCTTTGACCCTCCTCCTACATCAAGCTGCCTGACACCCTGGTGCTGTGGCTGCCTATGCCCGAGTCCTCCTGTCCCCTCTTTTGCTCCCCTCCTACCTCTCCTCAAATAGAAATGTTATGCATAGAGACTACATTATTTCTTATACTTATAGAGGCATGTTTGTTCTACATAACATATTTCCATCTGAACGTTCCGCTACATTGTGCCCTGCTGAACACACCCCGGACTCACTTGCAGAGGGAATGGGAAATCACACTGGTCATGCAGGGAGTCATTATGCTGCTCAAGGCTCATCTTACAGCTGGCTAGGGGGTGTGTGTGTGGTGAGTGTGTGTGTGTGTCCGTCTGTCCAAGGAACAGCTGCATTGATTTGGATCTGTTTGCTGAGCATTTGGAGCAGAAATGTGAGCCGTAGGAACACCTGGAGAGAGGGGGGTGTCAGGAGGCACTGTTCTACGTGTGCACACGCACCACCCAATCTCTGATTCCTACGTGAAGGCAGCCTGGGATCCCAATCAGCAGCACTTTAAAAGCTTTCCTCTTTCTCCCTTTAATCGCAGGCTCAATTTGTCACTGGGGTGTCCAATTTCTGATAAGCGCCTGACAGAGTGAGAGGAAGAGGAGGTGGGGGGGAAGAGCAGCACAAAATGGATGCACCTGCTCACATATGAAATCAAGCCACTCCATCTTAATTTCTCTATGCTGCTGCGCCAGCCGGCCTGGAACAATGCTGTTGTGCATTAGCTCTGCTCTGTCCACACACACTCATGCTGGGTCTGAAAGGGAACCCTATGCCCTATAAAGTGCACTAGCTTTGACCAGGGCCCATTGGGTCAAAGAGAGTGCACTATATAGGGAATAGGGTGCCCTTTTGGACAGACTGAGTCAAGCCCATTTGAGACTTAACCATAATGGAGAGGCTGGGCTGCACAGTCATTTGGGCTGGGTCAATCTTTGGGGCCATGGGAGAAGGTGCTGGCTGGTATTAAACAGTTTTTCACTAGGTCTGACAGGTCAGAAAACACAAAACGCTGGCATCTGGCCCCCTCTCATCTCTCCTCCTGCTTGTGCAGTGTGCACTCAATCAAACACTTATTTTAGACTAACTCACACACATTTTGAGGCAGAGACACACAGATTTCGAATCAGGCTACACAGCACGCACACATTTTGAGGCAGAGACACACAGATTTCGAATCAGGCTACACTGCACGCACACATTTTGAGGCAGAGACACACAGATTTCGAATCAGGCTACACAGCACGCACACATTTTACGCCACATTCACTCGCATATCAGGCAGGTAGCCTAGCGGTTAACAGTGTTGGGCAAGTAACCAAAAGGTTGCTGGTTCGACTCCCCGAGCCTACTACGTAGATGGAAAATCTGCTGGTGCCCTTGAGCAAGGCACTTAGCCCTATTTCGCTCCTGTAAGTCGCTCTGGATAAGAGCATCTGCTAAATTACTTAAATGTAAATCACACACACATTCAAGATGGTATTGCTGAGAATTTACCCTGGGCGTAGCTGTAATTCCTTGCCTAACTGGCTGTGTGGTATGTTTCTCAGAGGCAGGCCCACACCACGACTGAAATATTAGTGCTTCTGAAACTTTAGTGTCCCTTCAGGGGCATCACAGCCTCCTGCTGATTTACAACCCAGACACCAGGCAGGATTCTCACATTAACCCACCCTGCTGACCCTGTGCACTCACTCCCTCCCTCTTTTCTGTGGTATGGCTCGTCAATGTATAGGGTTGTAAAATGTTCCGTAACTTTCCCAGGTTTTCCAGAAATCCCAGTTTTGAAGATTCCTGGAATCAGGAGGAATTATGCAGGACATCTGGGAAACCTACTAGGATTTCTGGAAAACCTGTGAATTTGACCTGAATTTTGCAATGTGCTATCTGCAAACAGTACATAGCTTGGTATGGGTGTCAGTCAACTCAACATGTGACTGTCTGGCTGCATTGTTGTCTCCTTTTGATAAAGAGCAAAACTCTATGGGATTTAGAAAGATAGAAAAGGGATAATGTTGCTCTTGTATGAGGATAACTAGGCCTTTCTCAGAGCTGTAGTGTGGTTAGCCTACCCCTGAGAGGGTATACTGTAGAGTAGGGACTCTCCTCTCCTGTGGCTTGCAAGTCTCTCTCCCTCAGCAGCATCTGTCATCCGCCAATCTGTGTTTGAACAGTTGCAGACCAGGGCTGCTCCAATCCAGAGGATGTGAGTGGAGTGGAGCGAGGAGCGGAGCGTCTGTAATTTGGTTTAAGCAAGGAGCGAAGCGTCCGTAATTCGGTTTAAGCGAGGAGCGGAGCGTCCGTAATTCGGTTTAAGCGAGGAGCGGAGCGTCCTTAATTCGGTTTAAGCAAGGAGCGGAACGTCCGTAATTTGGTTTAAGCGAGGAGCGGAGCGTCCGTAATTCGGTTTAAGCGAGGAGCGGAGCGTCCGTAATTCGGTTTAAGCGAGGAGCGGAGCGTCCGTAATTCGGTTTAAGCGAGGAGCGGAGCGTCCGTAATTCGGTTTAAGCGAGGAGCGGAGCGTCCGTAATTCGGTTTAAGCGAGGAGCGGAGCGTCCGTAATTCGGTTTAAGCGAGGAGCGGAGCGTCCGTAATTCGGTTTAAGCGAGGAGCGGAGCGTCCGTAATTCGGTTTAAGCGAGGAGCGGAGCGTCCGTAATTCGGTTTAAGCGAGGAGCGGAGCGTCCGTAATTCGGTTTAAGCGAGGAGCAGATTTTTTTAAAATTCTGCAGTTGGCCTTCTCTCCCGCTCCATTGGGGTGTCCCAGCTGGGTGTCACAATCTGTGTAATTGATGGCAAGACAAGAAATGAGCCCATGCAACAGCACCAGAGACATTTTGATTTCTATGTTGGCTGTTGTTAAAAAAAAAAAGAGGAGTATAAGTTTGTAATTGCACAACAGCAAGACTTACAACTGAAATATCTGATCATCAATAAATTAGAGAAAAAGCCATTTGTTTTTTAACACACCAGCTTCTTATCAGGTAGGTCCTTGTTTAATAGCCTACGACAAGTTGTTGAACTGTTGAGCGCTTACAATAACCTATGTCAAAACCAAATAGTACATAGTCACAAAAGTACATGGAGTGTTTGTTTAAATGTTCCTTTTAAACAAAACATGTATGGATTGAATTTGGAGTGGGGGAAAGAACTCTCCCTGAGCGATGAGGGGAATTTCCAACCGCTCAACTCCTCACATACTCCGCTCCAAACCCTGCCAAGTGCTACTCTGTTAATTGCAGAGCAGGAAGAGTAATGGCCGCCACAGATCCTTGCCACTGCTGTTTTTATAAAACTCCCCTGGCTGATTAATTTGAAAGGCAAGCAACTGAGTGTTTAATCAGATTTAGCGCCAGGTGTATTTAGAGTGTGACTAAATCAAATGTAGAGCTTTTAGATGGTGTGTTTTAAAAAAGTACAGCGCTGGGGCGCTGCCCAGAGATATTGCTGTGGTTTTTAATGCATGTCAACCATTGGGATTTCTCGTTAGTTCGTTTTTAGACTGTCACATCTCCGGAAGCGGTTGGTTTTCCCCTCACTGAGGCATGTCCTCTCCATCCCTCGGTCTGCTCTGTGGATGGATGTAGAGTAGATAGATGGGTAAATAAAGAAGTAGCCAGGCATCCTTCAGTTTGGATCTGCTCTGTTTTGGCAGTGCCGTCCACACATTTTACATCTTGTGTAAACACATCCGTCAAATGACACTAGTAGAAGGGACCAGGGAAATTGGTATTCCGGGCCAGCATGCAATGCATGCACCTCTGTCGGCTTCTTCAGACTAGTGCCTTAACTTTGAGCATGGACACACAGACACACACAATCCAGTCTCTCACCTCCCACATCAAGGTGCCATGAGTGCTCCTTACAGTGAGTACCCTAGACTAGAGTTGTGGTGAAATAGCCAGTGGCTGGACTAGACTGTCCATGGCTTACTGGCCCACGCTCATTCCTTTCAGCCCTTCAGTGGGTGTGTGTAATAATGACTATAGCCTCGGGATGAGATCAGATCAGGACACCACCAGGTCATATCTCCTGACTCATAGTCACTCACTCTACCAGTCCACGCAGCCATGTGTCTGAAATGGCCGCCTATTCCCAATATAGTACACTAGTTTTGACCAGGGCCAATAGGAGACAGTGTGCCATTTCAGACACACCCTCAGCTAGATGAGGCGAAATTCAATGTATTGTGGATGAATATCTATCTTTTTGATGCATTAATTCCATGTGATTACTAGGTTAATTCCTCTTGGTTACAGGGTTAAAACAGAAACAACTCAAATGGTTAACAGTTTAGCCCTTCATTCTGAGTGGTTAGAGCTATGGTTTGGGGAAGGCTTAAAACAAAATAATAAAAAATGGCGCTCTAGGTGTCATCAGTGTTCATAGTATTCTCACGGCTTGCTAGAGCATTGTGGCTTGCTAGAGCATTGTGGCTTGCTAGAGCATTGTGGTCTGCTGTAGCACAATGGTTTGCCGTAGTGCAGCATTTTTTTTCAAGTGCAGAGGAAGTCATATATCGACGTTCTCAGGATCTTTTCAGATGTCCAAAATCACCGTCTGTTTCTAGTGACCAGCCTGGATGAGGATCCAGTCAGTACTCTGTTGGCTGACTGGCTAGGGGCAGGCCCAGAGGCTCTCATTCAGGCTAAAGATGAGAGCCACTAATGTTGAAGACTGACACAATGTGAAGATGAGGCCAATGGGGTGATGAGGGATCATACATTTTGTCCCCCCTCCCTTTCGTGTCATGACATCTCATCCTGTTAAGAGCTTCTGCTAACTTCTCCTCTGTGACACTCGGACAGTCCGAGATTATCCAATTGCGGACTGAGCACTATTTTAGGTGGAGGCTGTCTGTCTGGCTCACTGGCGGGCTGCTGCTCCTCTTCCTCTCCCCCCCCCCCCCCCCTTCACCTTTAATTAGAGAAGTGTCAGTTAATCTGTTACTCCCCCCTCCCCCTCAGCTCGGAGTAGCTCGCTCTCAGTTAACACCACCAATGCAATTTCCTTGTTTGACAGTTTGATTTTTGACACCTTTTGTGTTGCCTGTTTGGAAACATTACCATACTGAGACTCTCTCTCTCCTTTCTCACTGTCTCTCTCTCCCCTCCCTCACTCATTTAAGTACACATACATTCTCTTTAGTTGCAAATAACATTCCAGATTGATGAGGGCTGGCATCTCTATGGTTGAAAAATATGTCAGTCAGCCCAGACCAGGACTAAACACCTCAGGATCTGCTACAGTCATCAGGAACTCTTTTGTGTGAGAATGTCGAACACACGCACACACACACACACACACACACACACACACACACACAGTGGAACAGAACAGCACTGGCGTACATGCCTGTGGGCCCTGGGTTAGCAGCAGCACTGTTTCATTAAATCCTGTTCCGCCCTTACTGTTTGTACAACCCAGATGGGCTAATGAAGGCCACACTGATGTGAACAGTCAGTTCTGAGTAACATACACAAGAGCAGGCGAGGTCTTTTTTCATTTAGAATGTTCTGGTTCGGAATTCAAGGGTAAAAAGCTATTTTTTTTCTCTTTCTTTTCCCCCAGCATTCAGCTCTCCTCACTCGCAAAAGAAAAGTTATTTCATGCTAAGGATACAATGCATTTCTCCCAACAAGATTATTCATTGGCTCTATTATGGACACTATAACCTCAGGGTAAACGCAATTAGATAACAGCAGCACACAGCCTGCTCTGCTTTCTCCTCTCCTTCTCCCTCAGCCATTATCACAAACAATGGAACAACACAAAGGCTTAGCTTTCTTAATTGCTTTCGCCTTTAATTGGGAAAGACTGCTAAGGACTAGCTGTTAATGCAACCAACCAACCATACAGGGTTTTCTTCTCACCTTGTTTTTGTAACACAGAGGCATTTTTCGGAAGCATCTTTTCTAACGAGTTGCTTATTTTGATGCAGAACTCTTAATTTTCACGCGCACACACCTCATACTCACACGCCTCATACTTATACACCTCACACACCACATCACACACTCACGCATACACATACACACACTTACATGCACCAGTTATCCCCTTCCATAGGCTACACTACAGTTGAACCCCGGTCTCTTTCAGCCCCTAAAGTATTGGGTTGTTTTTCTCTGAAATTTGCCCTATTGTACATTTCCTATGCTTCCTCCTGAATGGAGGAATTTATAAATGGCCCTCTCCTCTTCCACCCTCACACTGTTTTTTCTCCACATATGGGAGAGTTGTTCTGCCCCTGAGAAATGGAGGAAAGTTAGCTTTTATCTCTTATCACTTCACTCTTATAAAAAGAGGCTCACCCAATGATTAGGAGACTATTATAGATGTATATGAGTTGTGATGGATACTGCATCGTCATGGGGTCTCTAATGCCATGATGAAGGCACAAGGGGTGTCTGGGTCAGTCAGTGTTAGACACCTGGCTTAACTCCCCTGGCTGAGCCATGGCTCCACAAACATACTTCACGCGCAAGACCAGTAAGGATTGTAATCAACTGGATATACAGGTGCCTGCCTGGGTCACTGCAGAGTAAAGTCCACATCATACCAATCTAACCCACCTGGGTTTTACCCTGTGGGCAATTATGAATCGGTTGGAGTAGCAGAAGCCACACACACAGCACTGCTGCAGCATCTGATCTTTCATAGCGGTGCTAGAGAGAGTCTTACTGCACTGTCTGAGTGTATTGTTGAAAGAGCCTGTGTTTTATTTTCTGTCTGATGTGTGTTTGAAGTGGATGTATCATAGTGACTGGGTGGCTGTTAGGCCAGGGCCCCGTCTGTCTGTCTGGTTTCATCATCTCTTGCTGTTGTCTCTCTACCACTCTAAAGCAGAGTGTCAGCTGGAGCATTACCGTAGGCTGACCTTTGCTGCTGCGCTCCCCAGTTTTCTGACATTCAGGGGCGCTGTGGGGGAGGATGATTGTGTGTGTTTGTGGTAGATGCCTCTGGGTGTGTATAAAACAAACCAATCGAAAATTGGGATCTTGCTTTGACTGGTAACCCTCCCTTCCTCGTCTATATTCTACCCGTTTGCATTTGATGTGAGGTTGACTACCTCCACCCCAATGCCTTTGTGTTCTTGAAAACATTCTTGCTATCCTTGTTGAGAAACATTGGCACTAAGATGAATTGAGAGAGAAAAAGCTGAAAATCTCCCTTGCGGCTTTAAGACCGGCACTGAAATCCGCCGCATCACCCTGGCCGCACAGAACGAAACAGCAACAAATCCTTAGATCTGTGTGCTAGTAAGAGAGAGAGCACTCCTACCGCCCACTCCCCCCATCATTCCTCCCATAGCCACCCTTCCACAGGCCCCAACTGTCCTCCCCATGCCACCCCCGCCCAGCCAACCTCCCTGTCACTTCCAGCCCCCCTCCGACCCCATACCTCCCCACCCAGACCCCAAGGTGCAGCACAGACAGCTCCGTCTCGGGTATCTCTCTCTGTGTAACTGCCAGCTTCATTAAGGCTTGTTTTCTTTCCCCTTGCTGGGAGGATTTAAAAGAGCTGTCATCCTGACCTTTTTCAGCGCCTGTGTTTTTAAAGAGTTCATCTCACCCCCTCCTCTCCCTTCCCCTCTCTCTCCCCCCTCTACGGGGGACAGGCGCTTTTAAGCCGCCACCCTGCGGCAGACGGCCGTGCCAAGGTTGTTGGTGGGTAATTGCCTCCCTCATAACAACGCAGTGTGTGTGTGTGTGTGTGGTTTTTGTCTGTGCTCCGGTGTTTGTTCTGATGCCACGCGGCAGTAAAGGAGAAGGGCACGGGGCAACGCACTCTGTCGACTTAATTTACTCCCTGACTGACCTTCCGTGCTGATTAAGCAAGCATCTGTGGTGTTTTGAATACTGTAAGTGAAGCAGACTGCAATTAAAGCTGTTCTCTCTCTACTGCTGCTGTTACCTCTGATTGTTACTCAGTGGCAACCTCTCTCACACACAGCTTCTCACTATTTAAAGTACCTTATTATTTGTTATTTTTCATACGGTTTGGTCTCTATTACTGTACTTTGTTTGACGTCCCCTAAATGTACCACTACACATGTTGTAGCGCTAGCCTCCTGGGACCTGGTTGGGGACCGTAGGATTGATGTGGTACTTACTACCATGTTTCTGCTACTGCTCTCTAGAGTGGCTTCTTTGAGTGGAGTGCAACACACACACACACACACACACACACTCATATAAGGGTAATTCATTCCTCCTGCTAAGGTCTTGTAGAGTCAATGCACAGGTAGCAGCAGGGTCGTATCACCTGACCAACACAAGGGAGGGTGTGACTGAGTAATTTTCATCCTGCCTATGCATATTGACAGAATCTGCCCCATGTTGTACCACTAGCTGTTGGATGTTATAATTGAAGTGATTCACAACTGAGGGTTGTATTAGCCATCCCTGTGCTGCTGAGTTCTGACCCCCTCCCTCCCCTCCTCTCTCTCCCCCCCCTCCTCTCTCTCCCCCTGTAGTGTGAGGAGGACCCAGTGTCCCATGTTGCATTAGTGTCTGTGTGAAATGCTGGCCTGTCTGCCAGGGCCAGGTGACCTCTCCCTCCAGCTTCTCTCACACACGCAGATGAACACTGGACTTCAGAAATGTAAGTGTACTCTACTCTCCTACACACACACACCAGGTTGCTAAAATCCTTCTGTCCACCCACCCCACATCAGATGAACAGAGCTGCTGGGTGCTGACCTGGTTCTCTCTAACAGCCTTGTGTCAAAACCAAAAGAGATGACCGAGAAAGAAAGAAAGTGTTGTGCTCCAATACAATAGGATCACAATTCAGGGAGAAGTCAGGGGATGAGCCTGTACTAATAACTTGCTAGAGAACGTGCGCTCGCCCCCCTTCCCCCCCTCTCCAGCACGTCCTTCCTGTCCTCCCCCTAAAGACCTGTCTCCCACAGGGATGCGTTTCGGTGATAATAAGGAAGTCAATCTCGTTAGGATGAGAAACGAGGCGGACCAGGCAGCCAGTCAACATCCAGTCAACAGCCAGCCACCAGCACACTGAGCAGGATGTTTGTGTGTGAACAACATGCCCTTCTCTCACAGTCTCACCTGTCTCCACATGTGACACCACAAAACCCCACCCCTCCCTCTCTCCCCCACTTCCCCTGGGGTGAGGCTCTGGACATGTCACATACCTCTCATATACACATACACCATATGGATTATTAGGCGTCAGTCAATAGTTGTATATCGTTTCGGTGTTTGGCGTTATTGGATTCACTCCATAGATTCCTATGGTTTACTATCAAATAACGGTTACAGTGCCAAACATGCCAACCACCTAAAATTAATAACAGGACATACTATTGTGTTGAACAATAGACACACATGCATGTCTTTCCCAGTCTTTTTGGTCCTGTAGAAAGCTTCTCAAATCTCCTATCCAGAACCTCGTAGATGACATAAAGGGAGGGGGATACCTAGTTAGTTGTATAACTAAATGCATTCAACTGAAATGTGTCTTCCACATTTAACACAACCCCTCTGAATCAGTCATGTACATTATTGATCAGACCCACCCAGCCAGGGTATAGCCACCCCAACAGACCAGCTTTAGATTCACACATCTCCCTGAGGCACAGAGATTTCTAGAGAATGTCCCCTTATACTTGGAGGAATTTCTTTCTCTCTCAACCCCAGTCTGACCTAGTTCTGCAGCAGTTTGGTGTGTTATAAAACGCTGTCTGTCTTTCTCCGTCACTATGGCTCATCAAGACTAATTGGAAGAATCACTGTAATCAGCCTACCCCCAAGAGCACAGCAGTGCCGAGCGAGGGGGTGTCTCGTTAGGTGCCAACGTCCGCCATGTTGTTTTGTTCCCTCTACTCTGGCAGGAAGTCATGTGACAGAGTACAGTGGAACGAGCTTGGTTCTGAAAAGGTCCACTCAGAAAATTCAAAAAAATAAAGTAAATCTGAGTGGGCTTTTTTATCTGTCACCTGCTCCACTGCTGCTGTGTTCTGTGACTCGCAGAAGGGCTGAAAGTAAAAGTTGGATTTGTTTTTCTCCCTGATAGTCTGGTGTGATCCATTTAGTTGATTTGGAGCTATTCTGAAGGGGATGTGGAATTGTTCTCTTTCTCGCTAAACTAGTTCTTGTTCATTATCTTCTCACATAAGAATCCCCCTCCTTTTCATCTGCTAGGCTTGATAATAATGAAGGCGTTTTTACATCAAAATCCAACTGAGATATTTCAATATGTTTTATTCTTTCTTCAGACCACCCCTTTCAAATAACAACTGATAAATATGTGTTCTCTCACAGAGCCACAGTGCCCTGGTTGGTCTCATAGAGCCACAGTGCCCTGGTTGGTCTCACAGAGCCACAGTGCGTGCTCTGGGCGGTGTCACAGAGCTACAGTGCCCTGGTTGGCCTCAGAGCGACAGGGTCCTGTCAGCGCCCTGGTTGGTCACACAGACCCACAGGGTCCCGTCTACTGGGCCCTGGTTGGTCACGCGGAGCCACAGGGTCTAACGAGTTCTTTAGTGATGTAACTGGTCATCAATCTCCAGGCTGTCTACATGCCACAGAACACATTTTCTCTCTGACATAATTTTTTACATTGTGACACTGAAGAGACATTTTGGACTGTTATTTTTTACCCCCAAGGTGAGGAGTGTCATCAGTGTTAAGGGGAATATGTATTCAGTATCTTGAGAAATTCTTATTGAAATGAACTAAGGTGTAGAGTAGAGCAGGGCGGTATGAACAAAAAGTTATATCATAAATTGACCCATTTCGCTTTAAAGAGACATTTTATTTGTCAATTAATGCACAGTTACATTCAATTAGCGGCAGGGCTCTAGACTGACCTTTACAGTTTTTATTTATTTTATTTTATTTCACCTTTATTTAACCAGGTAGGCTAGTTGAGAACAAGTCCTCATTTACAACTGCGACCTGGCCAAGATAAAGCAAAGCAGTGCGACATAAACAACAACACAGAGTTACACATAAACAAATGTACAGTCAACACTATATAGAAAAATCTATGTACAGTGTGTGCAAATATAGAAGAGTAGGGAGGTAAGGCAATAGGCAAAAGAAGCGAAATAATTACAATTTAGCATTAACACTGGAGTGATTGATGTGCAGATGATGATGTGCAAGTAGAGATACTGGGGTGCAAAAGAGCAAGAAGATAAATAACAATATGGGAATGAGGTGCTATTTACAGATTGGCTGTGTACAGGTGCAGTGATCGGTAAGCTGCTCTGACAGCTGATGCTTAAAGTAAGAGAGGGAGATATAAGTCTCCAGCTTTAGTGATTTTTGCAATTCGTTCCAGTCATTGGCAGCAGAGAACTGGAAGGGAATGTGGCCAAAGGAAGTGTTGGCTTTGGGGATGACCAGTGAAATATACCTGCTGGAGCGCGTGCTACGGGTGGGTGTTGCTATTGTGCCAAGTAAGACATTAAATAAGTTTGCTATTTCATCTGACATGTTCAGGGACTGCATGATGGATATTTTGATTTGCAGAATGTCAAAACTGGATCCAGAATGGGCAGATGTATTTTAGGGTTTAAACTCAAAACACATTTTCTAGATTGCTAGCCATAAATTATATTGTTGCTATATAATGCTGAGCGATTAGTGCTTCTTGAGTTCTGTTTGGTTTCGGTTCAATGACATTTTTTTCTTCACAGATTTTGGTTTCGATCTTTTTTTTTAAACATGCACTATGCATTATGTGGGAAAAACCTGTAACGACACAATAAAACAATTCAGTAAAAGTTCCATGATGGTAGTGACTGCCCATAGTTGCTTATCACTTAACCATAATTTATTTACATTACTTTAATTGAACAAATTCCATTTTTATTTTATGACTTTATTATTTCATTTCATATGTCGTCTCATCTCTAGAGCTACTGCCTATTCTTTCTGACAAAATCACTACTTTGTAGTTCTTCAAAGTAACTAAGGCTTACTTTTATGACTGCTGAATACCAACTATCAATCACTTAGGTCATGTATTTTCAAGTAAAGAACTCACAAAGCAACTGCCCTCTTATCCCTCTTGATCACGCATTCTTCTGTCTCCCTCCATGTCTTCCCCACACTATCTTAACATGGCAGGCGTAAAAGAAACACACAAACCGGACAAGTAGGCACGCAATGGATTATGGTCATTGTAAGCAAAATGTTGGTTTAAAAATAAAACCAAATGCTCTAGTGTACAGTTCATTCGGGAAGTATTCAAACGCCTTGACTTTTCCACATTTTTGTTAAGTTACAGCCTTATTCTAAAATGGATTAAATCGTATTTTTTAATATCATCAGTCTACACACAATACCCCATAGTGACAGCACATTTTTTTTGGCAAATGTATTAAAAATAACAAATTGAAATATAACATTTGCATAAGTATTCAGACCCTTTACTCAGTACTTTGTTGAAGCACCTTTCGCAGTGATTACAGCATCGAGCCTTCTTGGGTATGACGCTACAAACTTGGCACTCCTGTATTTGGGAAGATTCTTCCATTTTTCTCTGCAGATCCTCCCAAGTTCTGTCAGTTTGTATGGGGAGCGTCACTGCACAGCTATTTTCAGGTCTCTCCAGAGATGTTCGATCGGGTTCAAGTCTGTGCTCTGGCTGGGCCACTCAAGGACATTGAGGCTTGTCCTGAAGCCACTCCTGCGTTGTCTTGGCTGTGTGCTTAGGGTCGTTGTCCTGTTGGAAGTTGAACCTTCTCCACAGTCAGGTCCTGAGTGCTCTGGAACAGGTTTTCATCAAGGATCTCTCTGTACTTTGCTCCGTTCATCTTTCCCTTAATCCTGTCTAGTCTCCCAGCCCCTGTCGCTGAAAAACATCCCCACAGCATGATGCTGCCACCCATGCTTTCTTAGTAGGATAGTGGCATGTTTCCTCCAGACGTGACTTTTGGCATTCAGGCCAAAGACTTCAATCATGGTTTCATCAGACCAGAGAATTTTGTTTCTCATGGTCTGTGAGTACTTTAGTGCCTTTTGGCAAACTCCAAGTGGCCTGTCATGTGCCTTTTACTGAGGAGTGGCTTCCGTCCAGCCGCTCTACCATAAAAGCCTGATTGGTGGAGTGCTGCAGAGATGGTTGTCCTTCTGAAAGGTTCTTCTCCACAGAGGAACTGTAGCTGTCACCTCCCTGACAAAGACCCTTCTCCCCCGATTGCTCATTTTGGCCGGGCGGCCAGCTCTAGGAAGAGTCTTGGTGGTTCCAAACTTCTTCAGTTTTAAGAATGATGGAGGCCACTGTGTTCTTGGACCGTCAATGCTGCAGATTTCTTTTGCCACCCTTTCCCAGATCTATGCCTCAACACAATCCTGTCTGAGTTCTACGGACAATTCCTTCAACCTCATAGCTTGGTTTTTGCTCTCATATGCACTGTCAACTGTGGGACCTTTATATAGACAGGTGTGTGCCTTTCCAAATCATGTCCAATCAATTGAATTTACCACAGGTGGACTCCAAATTGTCGAAACATCTCAAGGATGATCAATGGAAACAGGATACACCTGAGCTCAATTTTGAGTCTCGTAGCAAAGGGTCTGAATACTTATGTAAATAAGGTATTTCTGTTTTTAATTTTTAATACATTTGCAAAAATGTCTAAACATATTTTTGCTTTGTCATTATGGGGTATTATGTGTAGATTGAGGACATGTTTTTATTTAAACAATTTTATAATAATATAATGTAACAAAATGTGAAAAAAGGGAAGGGGTCTGAATACTTTCAGAATGCACTGTATATCCCACGGTGTTTCGAGAATTATGTTCTCAATGTTCATAACCCCAATTCAATTAAACTACTCAGTCTGCAACCCAGAATGTGTAAGATACTGGTTGAATGAAACAGACGGAGGCCCAGCAATGATAGTCAAAATGTTTATTCACGGGCGCGCAAGTTCGTTGTACAAAACCATTCATTTTATACTAGCTCCTTACACACATACTTTGCACACAAACAGTAGGTATCCTATGCACACACTGTATCAATACCCAGCCAACAAAGATTAGGGACCGTGAGAAGCACTCCCTGTCCTTTCACAAATCTCTGTGGCCTCTAGCCAAGGTCGGCACCGAATCTTGCTCAGACAGTCTGTGTTTAAGATACTATAGAGACATATTGTACAGATATATTGTTTTACCCTATTTCTGACTAAAACTACACACATAATTTATTATAATTTTACTGACTAAGACTACACACATCATTAATAATAATTTGATGATTCTAATGTATTTCATTGATTCTAATCAATTACATACAATTATATAGTTTCAGGGTGGAATATTCTAATCATTAATTTAAACATATAAATTCCATCAACAATCCACACTTAATGACTAAATAATACACCCTGATACATCAATTGAATGCAAGGATAATCCAAACCAATACATGTATGTACATTCGATATTCATCAATAACTGTTAGACCTATATCCAATCATAACGCTTCCTGTTTGTAATAAAAATCCTATCTTCATTAAAAAAGTCGAAACAAAAAATATTCTCATCTAACATTGGCTCCTCGTAGTTAAAAGAAACGGAGCCATCTCCTAGGCCTTGAGGCCTGTATTTCTCATCCCATTGGCCGGAGCTCGGAATCGGTCCGTATCTTACCATATGTTGCGGCATTGACCTCGCCAGGGTCCTGGTAATCAAACCTCTCACACAGGGGACCAAACAACATCCGCACAGAACCAAAACACTCATACAGGTGAAAGTTGCCCACAACACAGTGATTATGACATTTTTCCATTTCCCAAACATACAGTCCAACCAATTTGTTAGAGAATTATCCACCCCTGAGTTTTCCGCTAATTCATGAGCTAATGTGGTTAAACCAGCCAGGGCCTTGGTCACTGATCCTTCTGGATAGGTGTTATTAAAAAATAACCGTATGGCAATGTTATTAAAAAATAAACGTACAGCAATGAACCCCAATCATTCTACATACCCCGCCCTTTTCTGCCAATTAACATATCGAGAGTCAGTCTATTTTGCCAGGTCATGAGGGAGGTAGCGGATATTTGGTCAGAGAACCCCTTTACTGCATCCCCAGTATCATTCACAAATCTGTTGATTAATCCAATCCACATTTTTATTTATTTTCAACCACCAAAAGAACGTAGTGGTAAAGTCTTCACCTATTTGATTCATAGCTTTGTATTAATCTGTAACTTCCCTGAAGATGCCAATAGCATCCACCTAGACAAAGCTACTCCCATCCTGGTCAAAACTCCTCCTGTGCCTACTGTAGCCTCCTATAACAGGCCTCTAATGAGGCCTGTGCCTAACCACCCTTTCTGTTCGTTTCTGTCGTATGCATCCTTTGCTGGTACGAGCCCACCCTATATCAGATATAGGTGCTGTGAGGTTAAGACTTCCAAACCTAAGTCAGTCACATTAACGATTACCTTTCAGCCATTAAAATCATCAGTTCTCGGTGCCATTCTTGTATCTATAACACTGGTTTTCATCAGGAGTTAAAGTGAACTGAGGTGGGTTGGCCGAGTACTTCAATCTGGCCAACCCAATCCCTGTAAAGTTATTTGCTTTCTTTGGGAATTGTTTAATGTTTGCCTTAAATCCTACATCTTTATCTTCTTTGACTCCTTATTCTGTAGTTTATATTTTACTTTTTATCAATGACAATGGCGTCATATAATTAGTACCGGCAGGTGGTGGATATGGAAGTATCAGAAAGGTTACCAAGACTATGATGCAGCTCAGAGCCCCTACTCTTCCCGAAAACCGCCAACCCTCTCCTGCCCTTAGTCGGTCTGCTAGGTACCACCCCATAGTCACACTTCTAGGAGCACACACAGTGATGAACGGTCGGTATAGGAAATCTTCGATAAGTAGCTAACCCCTGGACCCTGTTGGTAGTCGGTTCTTCTCCTAACTCTGTGTGTGTGTGATCAGCAGTGCTTATATGTGTACAAACCTTCTTGCAGTGGGTAACGTGGACCCAAGTGACTCTCTCAGCTATTCTAATGGCAAATGTGGTGGTTTTAACAGAACCTGATATGGGCCTTCCCAATGGGGCTGCTTCCAGTATATTCTCCTCAGGGACTGGATCCAGTCTCCTGGATGGATTGACTGAATCACCTTCTCCTGTATTCACCTGTTGGACACAAAATCTTGGACATACGGGTTTGGTTAACAAACAGTCTTCTCATGTGTTCTGCTAGTATATGGGGTGGCAGGGTAGCCTAGTGGTTAGAGAGTTGGACTAGTAACCGGAAGGTTGCAAGTTCAAACCCCGGAGCTGACAAGGTACTAACTAATCTGTCGTTCTGCCCCTGAACAGTTATTTAACCCACTAGGTCGTCATTGAAAATAAGAATCTGTTCTTAACTGACTTGCCTAGTTAATTAAAGGTAAAATAAAAAACATCTTCAACTTCTATGTCTACCTGTTCTGGTCCCTAACTCTGGCCTTCTATTTGTTCTACCTGATTAGCTAAACTGCCATCCATTATTTAAAGAAATAGATCCTAGTACACCAACTCTAGGGATTGACCTAATATTTTAGTTACCATAATCGTGTCCACCAAGTACGTTGGGAACGCTTCTACCCATTTGTTATATTTATCTATTATAAAAAAATGTTTAGTTTATTATCCAATAGGCCACACCTATCCCCCCTATTGATACATGGCTCTGCCCATGTATCAATATTGCCGCATATCTAAACAATGACAGGTAAGATTAGTAAGTGTCTTATCTTCTTTGGTTTTAAATGCCTATGTGATTGTCTGTGTAAATGGTAACCTTTCTCTCCTTTCTTTTTTTTCTTTTTACCCCTTTTTCTCCCCAATTTCATGGTATCCAATTGTTTTAGTAGCTACTATCTTGTCTCATCGCTACAACTCCCGTATGGGCTTGGGAGAGACAAAGGTTGAAAGTCATGCGTCCTCCGATACCCAACCGAGCCGCACTGCTTCTTAACACAGCGAGCATCCAACCCGGAAGCCAGATGCACCAATGTGTCGGAGGAAACACCGTGCACTGCGCCCGGCCCGCCACAGGAGTCGCTGGTGCGCGATGAGACAAGGATATCCCTACCGGCCAAGCATTCCCTTTATCAAAATAATTCACATGTTTAATTAAAACTCAGAAAATAAAACTTCTAATATTCCATATGTGTGTGTGTACCCCTTTAAGATATCGTCTCTAGGAAACATGGAAATCTCCTCAAACCTCAAGCCTTTTCAATTTGGGAGGAACATGCCTCTATCTCACTCGCTCCTTTCAAGATTACAGCCCCCAGAAAACATTCCAAAGAAAGACAATGAAGCACTCCTTTTCACAGAAAAAAACACTTGGTCAGCATTCATTATACTACCCCGATTCAGAAACCCAAACGTTTACTACAAACAAAACCTAATAATAATGATAATTCCATTGTACTCCCTCCAATCATTAGTTTTAAATGGTTCATTATACTCAGCATATTTCAACCCTGCAGGCGCTACGCAAAACGCTGAAATAAAATATAAAACATGCATTACCTTTGACGAGCTTCTTTTGTTGGCACTCCAATATGTCCCATAAACATCACAATTGATCCTTTTGTTCGATTAATTCCATCCATATATATCCAAAATGTCCATTTATAAAGCGCGTTTGATCCAGAAAAAAAACAGCTTACAAAAAACGCAACGTCACTACAAAATATTTCAAAAGTTGCCTATAAACTTTGCCAAAATATTTCAAACTACTTTTGTAATACAACTTCAGGTATTTTTAAACGTTAATAATCTATCAAATTGTAGACGGGTCTTTCTGTGTTCAATACAGGAATGAAAACAAACCAGCGATACTTTTCACGTCTTGCCCAACTCTCAACAGTGTACCCAGTTCCTAGTTGGCCTACTTCTTCATTGCACAAAGGAATAACCTCAACCAAATTCCAAAGACTGGTGACATCCAGTGGAAGCGGTAGGAACTGAAAACCGGTTCCTAAGAAATATCCCTTGGCAATGACAACTCAGTGAACAGAGAGAGGCAAAAAAATAATAACTCTGAACAGTTAGTCCTCTGGGTTTTGCCTGCTACATAAGTTCGGTTATACTCACAGACATGATTCAAACAGTTTTAGAAACTTCAGAGTGTTTTCTATCCAAATCTATGCATAATATGCATATCTTATATTCTTGGCATGAGTAGCAGGAAGTTGAAATTGGGCATGCTATTTATCCAAAAGTGAAAATTCTGCCCCCTAGCCCCAAGAGGTTAATTGAACATGCGCTACCCTTGTTTACGATACTGTACTTTAAATCTATGAAATTCCCCTACTACTTGACTAGTTTGGCCCTAGCTTGCTTTGCAACATTAAATCCCATTTAGTCTGTCTGCAAACAGTCTCTCAAAATGCTTGATAGGAATAGCCTGCTATTAGACACACACAACTGAGATTAATGTGCACTGTCCCTGCAGAATAAAATGAACTCAACCTGCAATCCACTTTGCTGACCTGACATTGTTCCACATAATGGAAACAGATTATAATGTTAGAATACATTAACTTTCTGTTCAATTTCACTGGTGTTACCTAAACAATCAAACCAAGAATAAATAACCAGAAACTATCACACAATTTTTACGATTCAACTATTCAGACCTGAATCTCTTACAGCCAAATATAGCCCAGTGAGCGCGACTAACTCTCCTCTTCTTACCAGTGGACAAAAATATAACCTCTCCTCCAACCACGTTCTGCCTTACCGCTATCGTACGATCAAAACCTAACTTTACAACTGCCCCTTCTCTTTCGGCTTCACCCTTATGAAATGCCCAATATTTAAAAGTAACATGTAAGTCGCCAAATTTATAACCTACATCAGTCAATCCATAAGAATAAAAAACACAATTCGATGGGCACAACTTTAGTGTAATTATCTCTCCGCTATTATTTAGAATTCATTAGATTTAGGTAACTGTCTCTTCTATGATCCAGTAATTTAAATACGACTCCATTCTCAATACGTTATTCCAGCAGATCATTTAGGCAACAGACAACGTATTACATCGAAATCGCCTCGCTATTATTTAGAGTGTATTAGTCTTTCAATTGAATCTAAACAAGCTTTTAAAACTTTCAGTTTATATCTTAAACAAACACTAACAACCGCATCTTTCCAGGCCAAACATATCAATAGTGACGGAGATGCAAATAACCCTATTATTATAATTGTCTGTAGTCCTAAAGTCGGGGCACATACTACCGAGACAATTCCCAGAAAATAGCCCTAATTTAAAGGTCCAAGCGTTTCCCCAGCGAGGATTCTCCTTTCTCTCTCGTTGTCTCTCATTCGCCTACGTTCCCTTTTCTGTCTATCCCTAAACTGTCTCTGTCTGCTGTTCCTTGGTGGGACCCTACAATCCTCTGCCATGTGGCCTGTTTTATCGCAGTTGTAGCACTTTCTGTTCTCGGGTTCTATCCATTTTCTACTCTCCATGCTCCCCCCTTTCTTTTAAAAATCTTTCCTGCTCTTTTCTCCCTCAGCACTCTTCCTCGCCTCGGCTAACCATACCTTGCTGTGTCTAGCCCCTCAGCCTGTTGTTCATCTGCATTGTCTCCACATGCCTTGTGTATCTATCTTATCATTAGTTCCAACCTTTCTATGTCTAAACGTCCATCAAATTCATACTCCTTCCTTCATTTTAAACAGAAATAGCCATTTCTTTTATCATTTAACTGCATATACCGCTCATCTCCGGTTAATTCCGGAACCTCCTTTGAGGATTTACTACCCATGTTTAGTCAAACCTTGTAGTTTCTATGCTTATTCTCACAATCTATGTGTATGTATTTCTATGATCTATGTATGTGCTTTTTAATTTTATCCAATTACTATAGTTGCTCTCCTGCCTGACTGTGTGTGGTCTAGTTCATCTCTTTCTCAATTGCTATTGACCTTTTCTAATGTGTATATCTCCTTTCTTGAAACTTTATCTATAGAGGTGTCTTTCGATCGGACATTAGGTCTCACCCGTCTACAACCTATAAGCTATTTTCCAGGGGTCGTAAATCCCTAGTCAGCAGCCTATTTTTCTGTTCCGTGTTATTTTGACGTTAATATCTCGTATCTCACTCTGCTATATTAGGCTTCCCTTCGCCTTTCTGTTAGTTTACTTACTTAGGTACTTAGATAGTCTTGGTGGTAGCCACTGATACCTTGTGTCATTTCGGATCTAGTTTACGTTGGTACTGCAGATACCTCGTGTTATTTCGGATCTAGTTTACGTTGGTACTGCAGATACCTCGTGTTATTTCGGATCTAGTTTACGTTGGTACTGCAGATACCTCGTGTTATTTCGGATCTAGTTTACGTTGGTACTGCAGATACCTCGTGTTATTTCGGATCTAGTTTACATTGGTACGTGTTATTTCGGATCTAGTTTACGTTGGTACTGCAGATACCTCGTGTTATTTCGGATCTAGTTTACGTTGGTACTGCAGATACCTCGTGTTATTTCGGATCTAGTTTACATTGGTACGTGTCATTTCGGATCTAGTTTACGTTGGTACTGCAGATACCTCGTGTTATTTCGGATCTAGTTTACGTTGGTACTGCAGATACCTCGTGTCATTTCGGATCTAGTTTACGTTGGTACTGCAGATACCTCGTGTCATTTCGGATCTAGTTTACGTTGGTACTGCAGATACCTCGTGTCATTTCGGACCTTCTGTTGCCTAGGTGGCTCTACACCCAATTCCTATTTTCCAATTGCCTAGAATACTACCCATATCAGAGTTCTCTACACAAAATTCTAAAAATATGTCACCAGGTAAGAATGCCCTATGGGAATTATTTTAATCAACACCTAAACTACACAAAAACAATCAAAAATATATTTCTGAATGTAGCCCGAGCGTCAATTCCCCATAATTTGTGAATAAAGATTTACTGACCTTGTCTCGTAGACTGGGAAAAGCAATGTGGGTTAGATTCCGTCGCCGTCTCTGCCGACCTTAGATATATATATATACCGGCCTGCTATAGAACCCCAATATCAGGGGACAGGTCTTTATCTTACGGGTCAATAACCCGCCCGTGCACGGTTTTCGGCGTGGTACCATCGGAAGCCAGGGACTGGTATTGGAATCCGGCTCGAAAGACCAAATTGTTACGAGAATTATGTTCTCAATGTTCATAAAGCCAATTCAATAAAACTACTCAGTCTGCAACCCAGAATGTGTAAGATACTGGTTGAATGAAACAGACGGAGGCCCAGCAATGATAGTCAAAATGTTTATTCACGGGCGCGCAAGTTCGTTTTACAAAACCATTCATTTTATACTAGCTCCTTACGCACATACTTTGCAAACAAACAGTAGGTATCCTATGCACACACTGTATCAATACCCAGCCAACAAAGATTAGGGACCGTGAGAAGCACTCCCTGTCCTTTCACAAATCTCTGTGGCCTCTAGCCAAGGTTGGCACTGAATCTTGCTCAGACAGTCTGTGTTTAAGATACTATAGAGACATATTGTACAGATATATTGTTTTACCCTATTTCTGACTAAAACTACACACATAATTTATTATAATTTTACTGACTAAGACTACACACATCATTAATAATAATTTGATGATTCTAATGTATTTCATTGATTCTAATCAATTACATACAATTATATAGTTTCAGGGTGGAATATTCTAATCATTAATTTAAACATATAATGACTAAATAATACACCCAATTGTATACAAGGATAATCCAAACCAATACATGTATGTACATTCGATATTCATCAATGACTGTTATAGGCCTATATCCAATCATAATGCTTCCTGTTAGGATTTTTATTACAATCTTCATTAAAAAAAGTCTAAACAAAAAATATTCTCATCCAACATTGTCTCCTCGTAGTTAAAAGAAACGGAGCCATCTCCTAGGCCTGAAAGCCTATGTTGCCAGTGCAGTGTCTACCTCTTCCTCATTAGAATCTCTTTCCCTTCCCGTCCTTTTCCTCTGTGTGTGTGTGTACAAGGGAGAGTCATTTAAAGTTACGAGCTAGCAGGTTGCCATTAAGAGTCCAGGCCAGGGCAGCATCTTTATTTATCATTGGGGGGGGGAGACTGAGGAGAGATGTTAAATAGATGAGAATACACACACAATACCTGTGAAATGTTAAGGGCTGTCTGAGCAGAGGAGTGGAGTGGAGTGGGTCAAGTACATACTGGAACACACAGAAACAGCTTTTTGTCAGACTGAGTCAGAGCTCAAATGCCTGGAAAGTGGAAATGGCCCCCCGGTTCCTCTACAGAACAGAGAAGAGATAAGAGAGAAGTACAGCAAATGGATCAGGCAGAAACATTTTACTCTCTCAGTAACTACTTTACCAAAGGGGCTGCATGGGAAGATACTGAGATCTGAAGTAGATGGCGACTACGTTCGCTCTGTCAGCATAACGAGTCTCTTGCTGTTTAAATTAAGTCTCCCTTGTCTTATCATTATGGAACGCTCAGAGAGAGCAGTGTAAAATTGAAAAAAGGGACAAGGAAGCCTTAATTGTCATTGCTGTATGGCTCTGATGTCTGATTCAATATCCTGCTAGTGTGTGAAACATTTTTCATCTAAAACATTGTGAGCCTTTGGCCTCCCTACTGTTTTAATCTTGTTTCGATGAAAACCGTAGTTTGAATAAGAACCTGTGTGTGTCTTACCGAGTGTTCAGTAGTTTTCCTATCCATCTCTCCAAGGATCTGTTCAGCTGGAGGTCACACAGATGTGCCTGTAACCACATGCACAGTGCACACACAGTATTGTACAGTTTAGCTAACTTGATTTGATTTGATCTTTCTGTCATTGAATGGAGAGATGACTCATGGAGATCATTAGTAATCTCTGCAACAAACGTTGCAAAGGTGTGGCTGGGCAGGCGTTGTGGTTGTGTCTGTGCTCTGTTTGCTTACCCAGGCATTAAGTCAGAAGAAGGAATTAAGCAGCCAGTGATTGAGTGTTGAGCTCAAACGCCTGGCCCAGACCCCTGCATTAATGAGCAGTTAGTCACCCCCCACCCACACCCGTCAATGCCACCCCGGCCCCTCTCATTGACACCCTTTGTTTCCTGCTCACTAATAGAGGATGAATTAGTCCGTTGGCATGACTTCCTTGTGCCACCGCCGTGCCAATGCCTGTCCTCACAGCTCAGCTCTCTGCCTTGTGCCACTGCTTCCTAGCCCACTCACTCTGCATGCTGCCTGTGAGGCTGAGTAGAGGAGCGGAAGATGGAAAGAGACTTTCAGCTAGATGAAAGACATTAGAAGATGAGTCTGCTATAAAGGGAACCCGTTAGCATTCCAGTGAAGGACAGAACTAGCCACCCTCCAATAAACACTACCTTCTTTCTTTTTTTCTTTTTTTACCTGTGTATTTAATAGAAGAATGTTGTATGAGAGATAATTATTGAATAGAAAAACAAAATATAAGTAGTGCACTATATAGGGAATAGGGTGCAATTTAGGACGCAGCCTGTGCGTATGTTTAGGTCAGGCTGGCTGGGCCAGGGAGGCTGTGAGGCCCAGGGCTCAGCCTGGAGAGGGGATGCTTGGTGAGGCTGCAGATACAGAGCCTCTCCTCAGTCCAGATCACAATGGCTGGAGGCAGGCCCCTTTCTCTAAAAAACATTATTACTGACTTCTATAGTTGGGGAAGAAAATGGGTGTCATTGAGTGACTGAAACACGCAATCACATTAACACATGCTAAGCACACACACACACACACACACACACACACACACACACACACACAAGACACACCTGTCAAATACACACCTTATCAGTCTCACACACACACTACAGCATCGGCACACACACTGGGGCATTGTTAAATATAGCCAGTGAGGTGCTTAGCAGCTGTAACAAATGACTGTCAGAGGGCTCAGTGGTGTTCCGGAGATCACAAAGATGTTGTGTGATTACTGTCTGCTGTCATGGAGCTGCGCCACTCTCTCTCTCTGTCTCTTTACCACTCTGCCTCCTTCATTTTCAAGGTGTTGACTGTACTTCCATTCTCAGCACACTAACACAATAAATGTCATTCTACATTTCAAAGGAAGAAAAAAAAAGACCCCGTGGGGCATTCGAACCTGCACAGCAAGTTGCAGCAATTGTCAAGAACTCAGTGCTCTACACTGTGAGCTGTACAGTCATGTAACAACTTGTGATAGTTATTTTGATTATCAGAAGTTGCCGGTGGACTTATGGTAAGGACACTTTTGTGAAAAAGTGTTGGATCAAGTCCAACTACATCAACGATTTTAATTGGCCTATATGGAATCTGTTACCAGATGTAATTATGTACTCAGCTGGTCATCCTCAGGCCAACCTGGCACAATTAGCCACTATGCTATAAGAAAAGCTAGTAGCTAGCCATTTTAGACTCAGTTATAAACCTTGGGTCTAAGCAAATGTTTGAGTATGGCCCCATTGTGGCCGGAAGCTACTGACCTCACTGTTACCGTCTGAATGACTGACATCCCTTAACCCCTACTATGGCACTTCAGAATTTTTTATTGGATTTATTTAACCAGGTAGGCAAGTTGAGAACAAGTTCTCATTTACAATTGTGACCTGGCCAAGATAAAGCAAAGCAGTTCGACACATACAACGACACAGAGTTACACATGGAGTAAAACAAACATACAGTCAATAATACAGTATAAACAAGTCTATATACGATGTGAGCTAATGAGGTGAGATAAGGGAGGTAAAGGCAAAAAAAGGCCATGGTGGCCGGTTGAAGAGCATGCATTTAGTTTTACTTGTATTTAAGAGCAATTGGAGGCCACGGAAGGAGAGTTGTATGGCATTGAAGCTTGCCTGGAGGGTTGTTAACAGTGTCCAAAGAAGGGCCAGAAGTATACATAATGGTGTCGTCTGCGTAGAGGTGGATCAGCAAGAGCGACATCATTGATGTATACAGAGAAGAGAGTCGGTCCAAGAATTGAACCCTGTGGCACCCCCATAGAGACTGCCAGAGGTCCGGACAGCAGACCCTCAGAGTTCAGTGTGTCAAATCGATCAGAGAAGTAGTTGGTGAACCAGGCGAGGTAATCATTTGAGAAACCAAGGCTGTAGAGTCTGCCGATGAGGATGTGGTGATTGACAGAGTCGAAAGCCTTGGCCAGATCAATGAATACGGCTGCACAGTAATGTTTCTTATCGATGGCGGTTAAGATATCGTTTAGGACCTTGAGCGTGGCTGAGGTGCACCCATGACCAGCTCTGAAACCAGATTGCATAGCAGAGAAGGTTTGGTATAGAATGTGAATGTGAAGAATGCGTTGCTTGCAGGGGAATCCAGGCAAGAACTCTATGTATGCATCCAAAATGGCACCTTATTCCCTTTAGACTGCACCATAAAGGGAATAAAATGCCATTGGGGACTTGGCTCGTGTCCCCGTGAGATATGAGATGAGAACACTGCTGTTTTTCATGTTAGAGGAAGCGCTGAGATTTGGAATGTGATAATGTTGTTGAAGTCAGTTCTGTTCTACTCAGAAGATTATCACACATCTGCTCTTCTGATGGGAAACCTGTCATTTTGCTTTTTACCTGCGTTAACATGTTTCTCTCTCACTTCCCCTCTTTGCCCCCCCCCATCTTCTCCCCTCCACCCCACTCTCCCTGTCTCTGTCTGTCACCCCAGGGGACACTACACAGAGGATGAGATCTGCTCAATATCCAACCCCTGCAGAATTGGATGCTTATGCTAAGAAGGTTGCCAACAACCCCCTGACCATTAAGATCTTCCCCAACAGCGTCAAGGTCCCCCAGAGGAACCACGTGCGCCGCACAGTCAACGGGCTGGATACCTCTTGCCAGCGCTACAGCCCCTACCCCCCCTCTCAGGCCAGCTCCAAGGCCGGCCTCCTTGCCATCATCAAGATGCCCGTCATCAAGGGCATCCTCAAAGACTTTGATGGCAGCCGGGTACGCCTGCAACCCTCCGAGGTCATCATGAACCCCCCTGGCCCCGGAGGACCATACGCAGCAGCAGCCGCCTCGACCAGCACTTTAAACCTACACCACCCCCCTTCCCAAGGCCAGGGCATGCCCCGGCAGAGCCTGAACCCTCACCCTGGGAGCCAGACTCACCCTCAGACTCTACAACAGACTCACCCCCAGCAGCAGGGTCAGTGCCAGGTCCTCAGACACCCACCCTCCATGCCCCAGCAGCACCCAGAGCAGAGTCTGCCCAGGGCCCAGACTCTGTCCCACCCCCCAGCCCTGGGCCACCCCCAGCCTCCCTCTGGCCCCACCCTCCTGCTCCAGCAGCAGCAGCAGCAACAGAACCTTCAGCAGCAGGGGCAGCCTCCTCCCGGCCTTCAGGGGGGCCGAAAGCTGCCAGACGCCGACGCGCCGCCTAACGTGACCGTCTCTACCTCAACAATTCCTCTGTCCATGGCCGCCGGTCTGAACCAGGGTCGCCAGCCAGACCTGAGCAGCATCGTGCACCAGATCAACCAGTTCTGCCAAGCCCGGGCTCAGGGGGCTGGGGCCACCTCAATGTGCGAGGGCCAGATCGCAAACCCCAGCCCCATCAGCCGCAACCTCCTCATCAACGCCAGCTCCAGGTTGTCCATGCACAGCCACCCACACCCCAACGTCTGTCCCCCCGGGCTGCCCCCACACCCCAACTGCATCATGTGTCCTGCGAACAAGGCTGCTGCCCCCTCTCACCCCCAAAACAACATGGCTGCTTCTAACATGATGCCTGTTTACCATAATGATATCAAACAGCAGCAGCAACAACAGCATCAACAACAGCATCAACAACATAATCACCAACAGCAGATGCGCTGGAACCAGCAGCAGTTGGCTCATCTACAGCACATGCAGCAGGATGGCGGGGGCCACCCCTGCAAGCACCCTTCTCACATGGGCTACCCCCCAGAGCTGTGTGTGGGCCAGCCATACAGCCTGAAGCCTCCTATAGAGAAGCCCACCCCCTCTCCCCCCAACAACAACAATGGCATGCCTGGGGGTCCACTGGCCCACTACACCAGTGGTGGCCACTATTTCCAACAACACGCTGTGTGGAACAGCAGTATCCTGCCAACGCCCAACAGCGACAGCTCCGGGTCTCAGGACCTGTCCATGCCATTCCACGGTGGGCCCCCAGGGGGCTCCACCACCCTAGACTGCGGTGGGCCCCCTGGGGGAGGCCATTACAGGCCCGGGGCGAGCTCCTCCTCCTCCGGCCAGACTAGTCTGGTGCAAACAGCAGATTACTTGGGCGGGGACTTCCAGACGCCCTGCTTCCGAGATCACAATCTGGGGCTGATGGGAAAGATGCACAGGCCTCCCATGAACAGGGTGGGGCCCGAGGTTGGCCCCGGGGACGGCAGAACCGCTCACATCCAGCACCCAGGGTACAGATAAGATAAGCTACGGCCGGTCTTGTCTACACAGCAGTTATCGAAAACCTTATTTTAGTCTTAAAGGAAAAATATGAAATATAATTAAATTAATAAATTAAGTAAAAATGTCTGCTAACATTAAAAAGAGGACAAATTAATATATAATAAAGAGCCGTGTTGGTTTTTCTTTTTCTTGGAGTCTATCTTGCAAGTGATCAGTTGATTTTGTAAATGAGTGCTTTCACTAGGCACCCTCTAGAGAGCGTTTCTTATGTATGTGATTGTCATCATTCCCTACCTTTTTTCCATCCTACCTGTCTATCAGTGTGCCTGGATCTAAGGATACAGAGTTATTTTTACTTCAGATCTGTCCTTCCTTCAATTTCTGCAGAGGATGGATGAAAACTCATTGACGCTTCATGGAGGAAAGAAAAAACATTCATTTGTTTGTTTTTACTGAGTCGTGTGGGGATTTTTCCTCTGCAATTAGTTTTTTTGGACAAGTGGCTAATGTTCCCTTTTTGCGTTTACTTCTGAAACTCGTAGTGACATCAAGATTAAAAACCTCTTGAAATCACCTTGCAGACGAGATAATGAATGGTTCAGTGTGAAACTGAAACTATCAGTCACTGGACACTACAAAGGACAGATGGAGACACATGTACAAAGAGGCTTTTTCTTTCTTTAGAAATGTATTTATTTGTGAAATAGGACTGTTTTCTGAATCAGGTCACTGGTCAAGGTTGATTCCTCGCTATCATCAAAGTATCTAATCTAATCAGGTTGATGTTTGTACAGAGCATAGATATATACTGTATAGACAGTGTAGACATCTAGATCCAGCATGGAGCAACATACTGGACTGACTGGGGGAGCTGACCAACGCGCTCTTGCTCAAAATGCTGCAATGAATTCAGGTGTCTGTTACAAACCATTTGTCACCAATGCCAATTGAGATTGGCAACATGATTGTGGATTAATATATTTTTATTTTAACGGAGTGAAAAAAATAATTAATTCTGTCTGAAGCCTTAAATGGCCAAAGTCACATAATTGACAAGGAAAACTTATTTTAAAAGATGTAATTTTATGTTTCCTATCATTTTTCGTGAACCCGAAAACAACTACTTGAATTGTTGAAATGCGATGTTCTGTTTGGCAGTTGTTTAGTGAAGGCAGTGAGCTAGTTAGCAGGACTAAACCTATCTACTGGAGTGAAATAAATAGAATTGTTACTAATATAATGTTATTTTAGAAACTAACTATGAACCAAATTAGAGTTTTGATCCTGAGTGTATTTTGTTTTTAATCACTAAAGCTAACTTAGTTGCTACTGATTCTGGTATGAAGTCTGCTGAAAATACCAAATTGATCACTTGCAAGATCACTTGGAGGTTAAAGGAAATTGACTAACTTAAGTGAAACAGCAAATGCGTTGTTTATTTTATTTTACACTGGCTTACCTACTATACTACTGTAACTTTTTAAAGTTATGATTGTGTGAGAATGATGCCTGCTGATGCAGGTTGAGTATAGACGTGTGTGCATGTGCGTTTTGTATGTATGCAGATGTGAGTGTGTGTCTGTACGTGAGCGTGGTGGACACACTGACCTCCACTTTCTGTTCGCCTCCTTCCCTAACAGCCCTTAAAAAGCCTTAAGTATTTGGTCCTTGGACTTTCCTTTGAAAACATGCATGGTTATAACGAAAACCCAAAATGCTGATTATGAGAATGACGATTGCAAGGATACATACAGAGGACCCGCAATTTCTGTTTGTTAATTTGCCTTTTATTTTTATGGGAGTTTTTGTTGAATAGGAAAGGCAATTCCTTAGAGATTCTTCTTAATTACGAAAACAAGAAATTGAGTTATATTTTGTAATTATATTTTAATCCTACAGTGCCGTGCAAAAGTGTTCATTCTCCTTGGATTTCTTCAAATTTGATTGTGTTACAAAGTGGGATTAAAATGGATTCAATTGTTCATTTTTTCAACAATCTATGCAAAATACTCTGTCAAAGTTTAAGATGAATAGAAATGAAATGACTAAAATATAGTCGTGGCATAAGTATTCATCTCCCTGAGTCAATACATGTTAGAAACACCTTCGCAGTGATTACAGCTGTGAGTCTTCTTGGGTAGGTCTCTGAGGTTTACACCTATATTGTGCAATATTATAAACTGGTGGTTAGAGCCCTGAATGATGATTGTCTGAAAGCTGTGGTATATCACACTGTATACCACGGGTATGACCCAACATTTTTTTTACTGCTCTAATTACACTGGTAACCAGTTTATAATGGCAATAAGGCACCTTGGGGTTTTGTGGTATATTGCCAATATACCACGGCTAAGGGCTGTATCCAGGCGTTGTGTCGTGGTTGAGAACAGCCCTTAGCCGTGGTATATTGGCTATATACCAAACCCCCTCGGGCCTTATTGCTTAATTAGCCCATTATTCTTTTCATAATTCTTCAATCTCTGTCAAGATGTTGGGGATCATGGCTAGACAGCAATTTTAGTATTTTTCATAGATTTTCAGTCATATTTAAGTCAAAACTGTAACTTGCCCACTCAGGAACATTCTCTGTCGTCTTGGTAAACAGCTCGTGTACATTTGGCCTATTGTTGTAAGTTATTGTCCTGCTTAAAGGTGAATTCCTCTCCCAGTATCTGGTGTTAAGCAGACTGAAGTATTTTTTCCTACAGGATTTTGCCTGTGACTGGTTCCATCCCATTTCTTTTCATCCTGAAAAATTCCCCAGTATTCACTGATGTCAACCATACCCATACCATGATGCAGCCACCACCATGCTTGGAAATAAGGAGGCAGTTACTCAGCGCTGTGCTGTTGGATTTGCCCCAAACATAAGACTTTGCATTTAGGCCAACGAGTATATTCTTTGCTGTGTTGTTTTTTTTCTTCCGCTTTTTTGCTTTGCCTTGGTGCGCACACAAGATGAATGTTTCGCAATATTTCTATTCAGTATATTTGTATTTTCACTCTGTCTTTTAAGTCATTGTGGCATCACTACAAAGTTATTGATCCATCGTCAGTTTTCTCCCATCACAGCTATCGAACTGTTTTTAAAATCACTAATGACCTCATGGTAACATCCCTGAGCAGTTTCATTCCTGTCCTGCAGCTCAGTTTAAAGGTTCACTGTATCTTTGACGTGTCTGGGTGGTTTAATCCATAATCATCAACTTTACCATGCTTAGCGAGATATACAATGTCTGATTTTGTTATTGTTACCCATCTACCAATTACTGTCCTTGTTTGTGAGGCTATCGAAAAGCTCCCTGCTCTTTTTAGTTGAATCTGTGCTTGAAATTCTGTGCTTGAAATTCAATACTTGACTGAGGGACCTTACAAAATAAATTCCCTTGACTTTTTCCACATTTTGTTACTTTACAGCCTTATTCTAAAATTGATTAAAACAAATGTTTTCCACCTCATCAATGTACACACACTACCCCATAATGCCAAAGCAAAAACAGTGTTTTTAGACATTTTCACTCATTTATTTAAAATTTAAAAAATGGATATCACATTTACGTAAGTATTCAGACCCTTTACTCAGTACTTTGTTGAAGCACCTTTGTCAGTGATTACAGCATTGAGTCTTCTTGGATATGACACTACAAGCTTGGCACACCTGTATTTGGGGAGTTTCTCCCATTCTTCTCTGCAGATCCTCTCTGTCAGGTTGGATGGGGAGCATTGCTGCACAGCTATTTTCAGATCTCTTCAGAGATGTTCAAATCCGGGCTCTGACTGGGCCACTGAAAACATCCCCACAGCATGATGCTGCCACCACCATGCTTCACCGTAGGAATGTTACCAAGTTTCTTCCAGACGTGACGCTTGGCATTCAGGCCAAAGAGTTCAATCTTGGTTTCATCAGACCAGAGAATAGACCAGAGAATCTCGTTTCTAATGGTCTGAGAGTCCTTTAGATGCCTTTTGGCAAACTCCAAGTGGGCTGTCATGTGCCTTTTACTGAGGAACGACTTCAGTCTGACCACTCTACCATAAAGGCCTGATTGGTGGAGTACTGCAGAGAAGTTTGTCCTTCTGGAAGGTCCTCCCATCTCCACAGAGGAACTCTAGCTCTGTCAGAGTGACCATTGGGTTCTTGGTCACCTCCCTGACCAAAGCCCTTCTCCCCCGATTGCTCAGTTTGGCCGGGCGGCCAGCTCTAGGAAGAGTCTTGGTGGTTCCAAATTTCTTCCAATTGAGAATGGTGGAGGCCACTGTGTTCTTGGGGACCTTCAATGCTGCAGACATTTTTTGGTACTCTTCCTCAGATCTGTGCCTCGACACAATCCTGTCTCGGAGCTCTACGGACAATTCCTTCGACCAGATGGCTTGATTTTTGCGCTGTCAACTCTGGGACCTTTGGAAAGGCACACATCTGCCTATATAATCATTTGAATTTACCACAGGTGGACTAATCAAGTTGTAGAAACATCTCAAGGATAATCAATGGAAACCGGATGCACCTGAGCTAATAGCAAAAGGTCTGAATACTTATGTAAATAAGGTATTTCTGTTTTTTATTTGTAATAAATGTGGAAACATGTCTACAAACCTGTTTTCGCGTCGTCATTATGGTGTATTGTGTCTCGATTGCTGGGGAATTGTTTTGATTTAATCCACTTTAGAATAAGGCTGTAACGTAACAAAATATGGAAAAAGTCGAGGGGTCTGAATACTTTCCAAAGGCACTGTGTGTGTATGATGGAAAGTGGAGGGGTTAGTCATTTAAAAATCATGTCAACCCCTAGTATTTCACACAGTGAGTCCATGTAATGATGTGATTTTTTTTTTTAAGCTACATTTTTTATCCTGAATTAATTTAGGCTTGCCTGAGCAAAGGGGCTTCGATTTTTCTTCCACTTTGGCAGAGAATTTTGAGTAGATTGTTGGAAGAAAAAACAGGACAAATCCATTTTAATCCCACTTTGTAACACAAAATATGAAGAAATCCAAGGGGTCTGAATACTTCTGCAAGGCCCTGTATGTGTAGTTACTGGGCTGTAAACAAACCATTTCCCCCCCCAGTTTCAAAGCTTCAGTTGTGACTTGTTTATTATACTTGATTTTCTTGTTGTTTAAAAAAATTGGCGTCTTTATTTCCTTTACTGTTGCTGTGAAATCCAGGAAGGCTTGATAAGTCTCTTTTACATGTCACTCTGTGGCTGTACGAAAGATAAAAAGGCGAGAGAGTGAGTTGTGCTACTCTTTTTGTAATATTGTAATAATAAAATAAAGTTCTAATTTATGCTTAGAAATGTGTTTTATGGATGTCCTGTTCTTTTGATGCCCAAATGCCGTTTCTCCTATTTGATGAGTCGTACAGAACTTGCAAATATGAGTATTTGAAATACATATGCTCACAACCTTTTACTCAATGAGAACAGATGGAGGAAATTGGACATTCTTCCACCTTATGTTTGTCTCCAAACCATATACCTGTCTGCTCATTGCCCTACAAATCTGCATGGGGTACCCCCTGAGTGCTTGAATTATTTCTTTAGATCAGACAGTATTGCAAGTTTTTTTTTCCCCCATTTGAGTCCCTGAGATTTAATTTCAACAGTACTGTGTGTGAAATAAAGCTTTACCTACATCATCATCACACAGTCATTGATTTTTAGGTAGCACCTCATCTCCGCATCAATCAGGAACAGAAACCTAATTGTAACAGATTCTGCAATTGGACCTAGTTAGGAAGTCAAATCAATCCATGATTAATCGTGCTTCTACACCTGCATTGCTTGCTGTTTGGGGTTTTAGGCTGGGTTTCTGTATAGCACTTTGAGATATCAGCTGATGTAAGAAGGGCGATATAAATCAATTTGATTTGATTCAGGAGGCTATACAGTACATAGGCCTACACTCCTTGTGCCTCACATTGCCGTTTTAACCGCGACCACTGGTATACAAAGCGGTGATTGCACCAATTTCATTCAGTGCTTTGACCGCTTTCCTACTGTATCAAAGCGATCCGGTGTAAAATAGCGACAGGAAGTCACGTAGCCAGAGCAAGCTGTGAAATCGAGAAATCTGCAGGTCACACTGGCTTTGATTTGTCTGGCAGGAGTTCTTTAAAGAGAGCACAGTGGGGGGTACTGACCGACCGCTTTCTGGGTTCAGTTCAGACACTATCGCTCTTGAGAGATTTGAGCAAGGCAGGGGTTGAATCATCAATAGCAACAGGGATATTATTCTGTGACCTATCACTGAACTTTGAAAATGCTTATTTATGTAGCGTTTTCATTGAGACAGTTCACCGAACTGGCCAGAATGAGTCATTGATATATCGATAATCATTTAAGTATGCTGTTAGAATGTGGACAAGAGCAAGACAACGGACGCATGTTAGAACCAGGTATAAACCGGGCTCATATAATCAAGAAAGATGACATTGGCTACTTTATAGTGGTGTACTTGATTTGGAGGCCCCATGCATAGGCCAGTCTGAGGCTTTTATAGTAAAGACATGTAATTTAACTGTAAAACTGTATTCCCTTTGAATGTGCCATGAACACAACCAGTCATGACGTTTTCGTCTGATTGTCAAACAAATCACTTTAAAAAGCAGATTATCTTCTCACGTTTATCCAAAATAATAACAGCATCCGAACAGTGCACTGTGCACCTGCCAAATTTTCTTCAATTCTCAAGATCCCTGACAGATCCACGGACGACGCCATTGCACTGCACACTGACCTCACCCATCTGGACAAGAGGAATGCATATTTTTAGCAACTACAGCTTGACCTTCAATACCATAGTGCCCTTTTAAGCTCACCACAACGCTCACAGCCCTGGGACTGAACTCCCTATGCACTCCACCAATCAGGCCTTTATTGTAGAGTGGCCAGACAAAGCCACTCCTCAGTAAAATACATAGGACAGACTGCTTGGAGTTTGCCGAAAGGCACCTAAAGGACTCTCAGACCATGAGAAGCAACATTCTCTGGTCTGATGAAACCAAGATTGATGTCTTTGGCCTGAATGCCAAGCTTCATGTCTGGAGGAAACCTGGCACCATCCCTACGGTAAAGCATGATGGTAGCAGCATCATGCTGTGGGTATGTTTTTCAGCGGCAGAGACTGGTAGACTAGTCAGGATCGAGGCAAAGATGAACTGAGCAAAGTATAGAGAGATCCTTGATGAAAATCCTTTCCAGAGCGCTCAGGACCTCAGACTGGGGTAAAGGTTCACCTTCCAACAGAACAATGACCATAAGCACACAGCCAAGACAATGCAGGAGTGGCGGGACAGGTCTCTGAATGCCCTTGAGTGGACCAGCCAGAGCCAGGACTTATACCCAATCGAACATCTCTGGAGAGACCTGAAAATAGCTGTGCAGCGACGCTCCCCATCCGACAGAGGTTGAGAGGATCTGCAGATATTAATGGGAGAAACTCCCCAAATACAGGTGTGCCAAGCTTGTAGTGTCATACTCAAGAAGACTTGAGGCTGTCATCGCAGCCAAAAGTCCTTCAGCAAAGTACTGAGTAAAGGGTCTGAATACTATTTTTCAGTTTTTAGACATTTCTAACAGCCTGTTTTTGCTTTGTCATTAAGACTACTGAACATCTAATCAAATGGCTACCCAGTTTCGGCACACAAGAAAATGGCCGTGCCGAAATCCTACCCCCATTCTAATTTCCTTAATTTTGTCACTAGAGTCAAATACTTTCTGTGGCACACATCAGAGTCAAATATTTTCTATAGAACAAACTTCACATCAGGATAGGCAACCCAAAATTAATAATTCATGTATGTGTGTTATATTAAACATAGGAGGGAGTAAAATGTAGGCAAGCAATAAACATTTCAGAACAAGTACTAGTTGAATAAGACATGGGAGAGATGACAAATTTTGCCAAAGATATTTATTTCTAGACTAATACACTTGAAACAAATAGCCAAACTGAAAAATGCAGACATTACTAGTGTCTCCCCCGTGATCGAACTGCCATAAAAAATCAAATGAAATGCAGCCTAACATGATCATTGACAGCTGCCTTGAAGGACACAAATAAACAATGCTTTCTGCTACTAAACTGACAACTGGATGAAGAGCAGAAATCTCAACTAGCAAGCAAGTCGCAGCAATGGAGAATTGAGTGCGTGCACGTTCATGTGGGGGGGGATTCTGGTAGGGGGGAGATTTTTGGCACAACACTGGCCCTCAACGAATATATCCTCCAAACATCGGCTTCTCGGGCATTATCACTTAAATGTAGCCTTTATGCCTACATTCTTAAGCTCTTGATGGTTGCTAGGCAGCTCCCTTTACTACTATCATCCTACTATCATCACCCATCTCATACTACTATCATGACCCATCACATACTACGATCATCACCTATCACATACTACTATCATCCTACTATCATCACCCATCTCATACTACTATCATCACCCATCACATACTACGATCATCACCCATCACATACTACTATCATCACCCATCACATACTACGATCATCACACATCTCCTACTACTATCATCACCCATCACATACAACTATCATCACCCATCACATACTACTATCATCACCCATCACATACTACTATCATCACCCATCTCTTTGCAGAACCCACCACATGCACTGTTTTCTTAACCACAAGTGGGTGGATCCATAAAGAATTAATGTGGGAATAAATATCACTGAATGACAAAAAATATTGGAATAAAGAATGCAGTTGAAGGCATTCAATTGTTGCTTACTGAAACCCCAAAGTCATCCAATTTTTATAATACATTTGATAGAAGCAATAAACTACCTGTGTGGGGTCAACTATTTCAGCCCCGTTTTGCTCTGCTTTGAGACAAGCTTGGTGTATTGATAAATCAATGTCACAGTTTTTTTTCCACTGAATCTCTGTTTGGATATTAGGCTGGGGAAATGTTAGCTAAATTGAGGCGAGTGGTGCTCATTATCATCTTGTCTATTTGGCTCATTTATTAGCACTGATCAGAGCATTTTGCCAGGATGTTATGTAGATTAACAAGTGGATTATTTGGTCGCTTACTAACCTAGCCGAGGCCTACTCCCAACCAAAGGCCTGTGACTTATCTTAATCAATCAATGTGATTTTGTTTCACTAAATCTCCATCTGTATATTTGGTTAATTGTCTGGCTGGACAAAAAAGTGGAGGTGGTTTTGCTCATCTATTTGTTGTCTCATCAATCACTGATCAGAAACATTTACCGTGCAATAATGTAGCCTAAATTCAGTGTAGGCCTATAATTCTGCTGGGTCATGTATAAGCAACCCCAAAAGCCAACGGAGGGGAGGGTGTTCAAATGCTTTTGAAAAGTATGAAGATACATTCAGAGTAAGACCCTATGCCTGCTCCCTAACAAAGCAGAGTGAGGGTAGGAAAGCGATGAAACGAGGATTAAAACAGCATGGGCTTGCCTTGGGCTCTGTTTCAAAATCTCACTTTTTTATATGATGGGTTCCACATGTTGTTGCCATAATGCAAGTTGTGTAGAAAAAATATTTGTATTTCATAAAATTCTAAGCCTACTGTAAAATATGTGTGTTGACTGTGTGTCTAGTCTTTTTAACAAAATAACTGATTTCATGTGCATGCCGCAGTCATATAGGCTGCATAGATCAATAAAGTCATTAAACTCAATATGCCATTCTATTCTTTTGAAAATACATTAGTCTTATGTTTCTTAGGACCTGCCTAAACTAATTAATAATGGATTTATTTTTGATGGTGTATATTCTCAATGGATTTATTAAAATAGATGACCACCCTCATCTGCACACCACTACAACCACTCTTCCCTGGCATGTCATCATGCACACGGGAGGTATAAAAGGCAAGAATATGGTAAAAATATGTTTGTAAAACGGTCATATAAACATTTCTCAGTTGTTTTTACTGGCAAAATACCTTAAATCCTATGTCAAAGCAGTATATGATACATTTTCTCCCATTTGGAAACGACAGGCTGTCTTAGGTTAGTTATAAAAATCTTTGGCGTTATCTTTTTGGTTATTACTATACTTATGGCCCAACCCATTGGTTTCTGGGACCAATCAGACGGTCCGAATGTGTTCGCATTCAATAAAGGTCTAAGAGTCAAATCCAGACTCATTGCAGAGAAGAAACAAACCTTTGTGGGTGTGGCTTTCGGTCTGAGGAATTAGTCTGGGTAGCCAGGTAAGTATGTCAATACATTAGTTCATTAAAATAACCATATATTTATACAGTTTTCCAGTTATGTTATTGCAACATTTTAAGTAAACATATGAGGATTAAGGACCACTACTGCAATGATTTCCTTTAATAAGATCTCATCTCTACGATTTGCTCAACACAGATTGCAGTCATTTTAGGGCACATAGATTTAACAGAATAACAATCAGCTTGAAGTGTAAATAAATCAATGTATTGCAAATCACAATAACAGTGGAGTGAATGTGTTTCTTTGGCTGTTTAAACCTGCCCTCTAGAGGCTAGAACCCTCCACTACCCTCCTATTAATCACACGATAGGACTAAACCAGAGTACATATACATTTTAGCAATTTCATGAAATCTGTGCATAGGTAAAACAACCAAACATCACAATCATTGCAAGAAAGAGAACCATCTAGGTCAGGAGGATGCGAGAGCAGACTTCAGATATGGTTGAGAGGAGACAGAGAGGACATCTCTGTGCTCTCTACTTGTGTTTGTTGCTGAGGCTGTGTATGCTGTCTTTGACTGACATTTCCCAGGAACCCCCGCCAGCTCCTCTCTGTAGAGAAAAAGGAGTTTGAAATGTTCATCTGTATGCACTCAAATGACTGATACAGTATATTAATGTCCATATACACTCAGTGGCCAGTTTATTAGGTACCCCGTTCACGAAAATGGTGGCCGTGGCTCGCTATATAAAGCAGGCAGGCGGGCATCGAGGCATCCCATTACTGTTCGATTGAACATTTGAATGAGCAAAAAGAGTGACCTAAGCGACTTTGAGTGTGGTATGATCGTTAGTGCCAGGTGTGCCGGTGTTGTGCCGAAAATCTCCCCCCTGTTCTTCATTGCTGCCCATGTCGCTGTATTTGACTCTAGTGACAAAATTAAGGAAATTAGAAGGGGGCGATTCTGGCAGGGGCACAACACTGTTCCAGTATCTCAGAAACGGACACCCTCCTGGGCCTTTTACGCACAACAGTGTCTAGGGTTTACTGAGAATGGTGTGACAAACGAAACACATCCAGTCAACGACAGTCCTGTGGGCAAAAACAGCTTGTTGATGAGAGAGGTCGAAGATGAATGGCAAGAATCGTGCAAGCTAACAGGTGGGCCACAAACAGGCAAATAACGGCGCAGAACGGCATCTCGGAATTAACAACTCGTCTGTTCTTGTCACAGATGGGCTATTGCAGCAGTCGACCACACCAGGTTCCACTTCTATCAGCGAAAAACAAGCTGGATCACCAACACTGTACAATTGAGGAGTGGAAAAACATTGCCTGTTCCGACGAACCACCGTTCCTGTTGCGTCAAGCTGATGGCAGAGTCAAGATTTGGCGTAAGCAGCATGAGTCCATGGCCCCATCCTGCCTGGTGTCAACGGTACAGGCTGGTGACAGTGGTGTAATGGTGAAGGGAATATTTTCCTGCCACAGATTAGGTCTCTTGATACCAATTGAGCAACGTTTGAATGCCAGACCTTGTAGAATCCATGCCCTGAAGAATTCTGGAGGAAAAGGGTGGTCCGACTCGGTACTAGATTGGTGTACTTACATTTGAATAGTACTGATTTGGACAGAAGAATATTATGTGATCCAGAAGGTGTAAAAATGCCTCCAACCAAAAACTCATTGTTTTTCTCTCTCTCCCAACACACACACAAACGGACACACACACTAGGCCTATACCTCTGCCTAGCGTTCTGCTGCTGTGTGTAGGGGACAGCCTGGCCGTATCTCCGCTCCCTGGATCCTCATTGATTATTCCCAGGTTGGTGTTCCATTTGTTCCAGTTGACTTCCTCCACTCTGAGAGGACAGACAGATAGACAGACACATGCTCCAATTACTGTCCCTGAGTGTATGACACATCCATCAGCTGTCACAGAAAGCCAATCAATGATGCAGCACACCATGTACCAGGCTGTGGTGCTGCTGTGCACAGCGGCTGTGGAGTGCATTCAGTCATTTAATTCTAGACGCACAATTACACAGCTGGGGTTGTATGAGGGGCTTTAAATTATATTTTCCTGATATGATGGGTTCCTGTCGAAATGGGTTAGTGTTGGGAATGATTGTCATGCTATTGATATTGGACGCAATCAAATCTATAGAATGTTATCCAATAGGAATGTACAGGTATGTTCACTTGTACTTTTGTCAGATACATTTTTTCATTTGATCTATTCTCTCATCATTGATTCAACATCTACAGTATGTAAATAAATTGGCCACCTGAAGCACCATCGGCGGTCTTTCTCTCCAGCCCTGGTCCCCAGGTCCTTGTCCACCCCAGAACGAAGCCTCCTTCTCAAGCAGCGAGGCAGGCTCCTTTCCAGATCCAGGATGGTGATGGCCCGCTGTAGACACACGTGTTCATTACAATGAATGAGCTAAGATCAAACTATCCACAAAAACAAACAACACATAAAAAATAGTGCCATTTCCCAGTCAGTCAGTACATCTGTCTGTCTGCCAGTGAACCCATGGTGGATCACCTGTAGTTTCCAGATGCTGGTGCTCTCCAGGGACATCTTCTCCACAGTGCGGCTCATGAGGGCGATGAGCATGTTGAGCAGCAGGATGTAGGTGAGCACGATGTAGGAGATTAGCAGCATGTAAAACACTTCCTTGTACTGGTACCTAGAAAAAACACATTCCTAATTTCCTAAATAACTGCCCATTTCCCCACCATGATAGCTAGTACAGTATATGGAAGCAAAAATGTCTGTCTTAGCATGAGAGGGTGGGTGCAAGACATGTCTATCTAAATAGCCTTTTAGCATCTGGAAAATCAATTATTACCCCTCTGTGAACTCCAGGTCTCCCATGCCGATGGTGAACTTGAACAGCTCCATGATAGTGTGAGAGATGTTCCTGAAGGTGGGTTTTATACACGAATCCTCAGTGGGAAGGAAAAAGGTACGACCTCTTCCATCTGTACTGTTTATTGGCTGTGCTGTATTATTGTCCGGCAATTCAGGTTCCATCAACAAAGTGACCACCGCTGTGAAGGGACAGAGAATGCTTTACTACGGTCCATTCACAGAGTTTTGTTTACATACAGTACCAGTCAAAAGTTTGGACACACCTGCTCATTCAAGTTTTTTTTGTTGTTTCTACTATTTTCTACATTGTAGAATAATAGTGAAGACATCAACACATATGGAATCATGCTGTAACCACAAAAGTGTTAAACAAATCAAAATATGTTTTATATTTGAGATTCTTCAAAGCAGCCACCCTTTGGCTTGATGACAGCTTCTAATCACACTTTATTTGTCACCGAATACAAGTGTAGACTTACCGTGAAATGCTTACTTACAAGCCCTTAACCAACAGTGCAGTTCAAGAAGAGTTAAGAAAATATTTACCAAATAAACTAAAGTAAAAAATAATAAAAAGAAACACAATAACATAACAATGAGGCTATATACAGGGGGTACCGGTACTGAGTCAGTGTGCAGGTTAAAGGTCATTTTCACATGTAGGTACAGTAGGGTGAAGTGACTATACATAGATAATAAACAGCGAGTAGCAGACTGTGTACAAAACAATGGAGGTGGGGTGTAAATGTAATAGTTCGGGGGCCATTTGATTAATTGTTCAGCAGTCTCATGGCTTGGGGTAGAAGCTGTTAAGGAGCCTTTTGGTTCTAGACTTGGCGCTCCGGTACCGCTTGCTGGCCGGTAGCAGAGAAAACAGTCTATGACTTGGGTGTCTCTGACAATTTTATGGGCTTTCCTCTGACACCCCCTATTATATACTGTAGGTCCTGGATTGCAGGAAGCTTGGCCCCAGCGATATAGTGGGCTGTAAGCAATACCCTCTGTAGCGCTTTACGGTCAGATGCCGAGCAGTTGCCATACCAGGCTCTCGATGGTGCAGCTGTAGAACTTTTGGAGGATATGGGGACCCATGCTAAATATTTTCAGTCTCCTGAGGGGGATAAGGTTTTGTTGTGCCCTCTTCATGACTGTCTTGGTGTGTTTGGACCATGATAGATCGTTGGTGATGTGGACACCAAGGAACTTTAAACTCTCAACCCGCTCCATTACAGCCCTGTTGATGTTTGGCCCGCCTTTTCCTGTAGTCCAAAATCAGCTCCTTTGTCTTGCTCACATTGAGGGAGAGGTTGTTGTCCTGGCACCACACTGCCAGTTCGCTGACCTCCTCGATATAGGCTGTCTCATTGTTGTCGGTGATCAGGCCTACCACTATTGTGTCGTCAGCAAACTTAGTGATGGTGTTGGAGTCATGTTTGGCCATGCAGTCGCGGGTGAACAGGGAGTACAGGAAGGGACTAAGTACACATCCCTGTGGGGCCCCAGAGTTGAGGATCAGCGTGGCAGACGTGTTGTTGCCTAACCTTACCACCTTAGGGAGGCCCGTCAGGAAGTCCAGGATCCAGTTGCAGAGGGAGGTGTTTAGTCCCAGGGTCCTTAGCTTAGTGATGAGCTTTGTGGGCACTATGGTGTTGAACGCTGAGCTGTAGTCAATGAACAGCATTCTCACATAGGTGTTCCTTTTGTCCAGGTGGGAAAGGGCAGTGTGGAGTGCGATTTTAGATTGCGTCATTTATGGATCTGTTGGGGCAGTATGCGAATTGGAATGGGTCTACGGTATCCGGGAGGATGCTGTTGATGTGAGCCATGACCAGCCTTTCAAAGCAGTTCATGGCTACCAACGTGAGTGCTATAGGGCGGTAATAATTCTTGTTTTTTCTTGTTTGCTTATGGCCTTATAGAGTTGGTTGAGTGCGGTGTTAGTGCCAAGATCGGTCTGTGGTGGTAAATAGATGGCTATGAATAATATAGATGAAAACTCTCTTGGTAGATAGTGTGGTCTACAGCTTATCATAAGGTACTCTGCCTAAGGCAAGCAATACCTCGAGACTTCTTTAATATTAGACGTCGCGCACCAGCTGTTATTGACAAAAAGGCGCACACCCCTACTCCTCGTCTAACCAGACATAGCTTCTCTGTGCTGCCGGTGCATTGAAAATCCCTCCAGCACTATATTATCCTTGTCGTCGTTCAGCCACGACTCGGTGAAACACAGTTCTTAATGTCCCGTTGGTCATCCGTAAGTCATCAATTTTATTTTCCAATGATTGCATGTCAGGAAGTAGAATTGATGGATGTGGGAGTTTACTCGCTCGCCTACGGATTCTCAAAAGGCAGCCCGATCTGCGTCCTCTTTTCCTCTGTCTTTTCTCCACAAATGACGTGGATCTGGGCCTGTTGCCGGGAGAGCAGTTTATATTTTTCGGCGGACTCAAAGGAAAAAGCTTCTTCCAGTTCTGATATCCAGAAGTTATTTTGGGGCATAAGAGACAGTAGCAGCAACATTATGTACAAAATAAGTAAAAAACGAAGTTACAAACAAAAGAGCACAAGCATCACCCATCCTCTTCGGCACCATCTTAACAAGAGCTTTGCACACTCTTGGTATTCTCTCAACCAGCTTCATGAGGTAGTCACCTGGAATGCATTTCAATTTAGAGGTGTGCCTTGTTAAAAGTTCATTTGTGGAATTTCTTTCCTTCTTAATGCATTTGAGTCAATCAGTTGTGCTGTGACAAGGTAGGGGTGGTATACAGAAGATAGCCCTATTTGGTAAAAGACCATGTCCATATTATGGCAAAAACAGCTCAAATAATCAAAGAGATCATCATTACTTTAAGACATGAAGGTCAGTCAATCCGGAACATTTCAAGAACTTTGCAGTAGCAAAACCATCAAGCGCTATGATCAAATTGACTCTCACGAGGATCGCCACAGGAAAGGAAGACCCAGAGTTACCTCTGCTGCAGAGAATAAGTTCATTAGAGTTAACTAAACCTCAGAAATTGCAGCCCAAATAAATGCTTCACAGAGTTCAAGTAACAGACACATCTCAACATCAACTGTTCAGAGAAGACTGCTAGAATCCGACCATGGTTGAATCGCTGCAAAGAAACCACTACTAAAGGACACCAATAATAAGAAGAGACTTGCTTGGGCCAAGAAACACGAGCAATGGACATTAGACCAGTGGAAATATGTCCTTTGGTCTGATGACTCCAAATTTGAGATATTTGGTTCCAACCGCCGTGTCTTTGTGAGAAGCAGGGTAGGTGAAGGGATGATTTCCGCATGTGTGGTCCCCACCGTGAAGCATGGAGGAGGAGGTGTGATGGTGTGGGGGTGCTTTGTTGGTTACATTGTCTGATTTATTTAGAATTCAAGGCACACTTAACCAGCATGCCTACCACAGCATTCTGCTGCGATACGCGATCACATCTGGTTTGCGCTTAGTGGGACTATCATTTGTTTTTCAACAGGACAATGACCCAACACACCTCCAGGTGGTGTAAGGGCTATTATACCTAGAAGGAGTGTGAAGGAGTGCTGCGTCAGATGACCTGGCCTCCACAATCACCCAACCTCAACCCAGATTAGAATGTTTGGGATGAGTTGGACAGCAGAGTGAAAGGAAAAGAAGCCAACAAGTGCTCAGCATATGTGGGAACTCCTTCAAGACTGTTGGAAAAGCATTCCAGGTGAAGCTGGTTCAGAGAATGCCAAGCATGCCCAAAGGGTGGCTACTTTGAAGAATACAAAATATCAAATATATTTTGATTTGTTGAACACTTTTTTCGTTAGTACATGATTCCATATGTGTTATTTCATAGTTTTGATGTCTTCACTATTATTCTACAATGTAGGAAATAGTAAAAAATAAAGAAAAACCCTTGAATTAGTAGGTGCGTCCAAACTTTTGACAGCTACTGTAAATATACCCTACCATTCAAAAGTTTGGGGTCACTTAGAAATGTCCTTGTTTTTGAAAGAAAAGCAATTTTTTTGTCCATTAAAATAACATCCAATTGATCAGAAATACAGTGTAGACATTGTTAATGTTGTAAATGACTATTGTAGCTGGAAGCGGCTGATTTTTAATGGAATATCTACATAGGCGTACAGAGGCCCGTTATCAGCAACCATCACTCCTGTGTTCCAATGGCACGTTGTGTTAGCTAATCTAAGTTGATAATTTTAAAAGGCTAATTAATCATTAGAAAACCCTTTTGCAATTATGTTAGCACAGCTGAAAACTGTTGTTCTGATTCTGAGAGTTCCTCTGTCCACTGTCGGTGTTCTTTTGCCCATCTTAATATTTTATTTTTATTGGCCAGTCAGAGATACCTATTTTTCTTTGCAACTCTGCCTAGAAGGCCAGCATCCATGAGTCGCCTCCTCACTGTTGACGTTGAGACTGGTGTTTTGCAGGTACTATTTAATGAAGCTGCAAGTTTGGGACAAACTAGACACTCTAATGTACTTGTCCTCTTGCTCAGTTGTGCACCGGGGCCTCCCACTCCTCTTTCTATTCTGGTTAGAGCCAGTTTGCGCTGTTCTGTGAAAAGAGTAGTACACGGCATTGTATGAGATCTTCAGTTTCTTGGCAATTTCTCGCATGGAATGGCCTTTATTTCTCAGAGCAAGTATAGATTGACGAGTTTCAGAAGAAAGTTATTTGTTTCTGGCCATTTTCATCCTGTAATCGAACCCACAAAGGCTGATGCTCCAGATACTCACTTTGTCTAACGAAGGCCTAAAGAAGGCCAGTTTTATTGCTTCTTTAATCAGAACAACAGTTTTCAGTTGTGCTAACATAATTGCAAAAGGGTTTTCTAATGATCAATTAGCCTTTTAAAATTATAAACGTGGATTAGTTAACACAATGTGCCATTGGAACACAGGAATGATGTTTGCTGATAATGGGCCTCTTTATGCCTACGTAGATATTTCATAAAAAATCTGCCGTTTCCAGCTACAATAGTCATTTACAACATTAACAATGTCTACACACTATTTCTGATCAATTTTATGTTATTTTAATGGACAACAAATGTGCTTTTCTTTCAAAAACAAGGACATTTCTAAGTGACCCCAAACTTTTAAACGTTAGTGTATATTTATATATATATATATATATATATATATATATATATATATATATATAATAATATAATTGATCATATATATATATATATATATATATATATACACTAACGTTTAACGTTTAATATATAAATAAATCATATTGTTTGCTTATATTCTCTCAATTGTTTTCAGTTGTTTAGAAGTGTCAATGTACGAGGGAACTGTCAACTGCAATTTTGATAGGTCTTTTGATGATGTTGGAAGAATAAACAAATACATTTTGAATTCATGAGCCACTGACAGGCTATGTTTGTGTCCCTGCGTGCAAAAGTGACAGAGGAGAGTTGAAATACCTGCTGAAAACCCAAAGAGGAAGGTAACGTAGACAAAGAGAAAGCGCAAGATATCACATAGGATCATCTACAAAGGGAAAAAAAAGAGAGTAAGAATGAGAGTATCAAATGAACTGTGGATTATAACTACAGCTAGGTCATAACACCAATGTTGTTCCAATGGTAGATACCCTGTGGCAATGAATCCTGTAGCTTCTCTGTAAGAGTGTCAAAGGGACTGAATTCTAGAGTCTCAGTGCAGGAGTGCTGATCTAGGATCAGGTCCCCTCTCTCCATAGAATTGTATTCATTGTGTTCTAAAAGGCAAGTGTTCCTATTTCAACACTCCTACTCAGAGACTCTTTGTGAAAACAGGCCCTGGTATCCTGTGTACCTTCTGTATCATGACACTGTAGATGCCCATGTGTCTGTATCCCCTGGAGAAGTAGAGCAGGTTGACCCAGCTGAGAGCCAGACACAGCACAAAAAAACCCAGGTACTCCTCCCTACCACAGCAGTACAGCACTGAGGAGGCCAGGAAGAAGATCGCCTGCAGAAAACTACACACAAAGGCAAGTTAAAGTCAAGCGTTGCATCAACTCACTGCGGAAGAGAGTTGGAATCACAGAGAGATAACCTCTGACACTAGTGAAACACAAACTTCCTACACACACATGCATAGAGCTGCCAAGAAACATTATCAACATGGCTTAGAAAAATGTATCCTAAGATGTCAGGATCAAAGATAGACTAGTACTGCATTGGACCGCTCTGACTTCAGCATGTTATTATACAGTGTGTACCAGTAGGAGTGTGTGGGTCTAGCCCACAAGCTTGCAAGGCATTGTGAAAGATGTGGCGTTGTCCTTATTAGAGGTTCTTCTAATCCCTTAGTTATTGCTTAAGTATGCAGGAGCAGGTTATACATAATCTATCAAATAATTAGTGCGTGTGGAGAGAGATTTTGTACGACTCACAAAAGGATTTCACTGTATCCGTCAATCAGCAAAGTGTCCAGGCTTGGACGTTTTCTCTTCAAGTCTAATATCTTGGGATAGAAAAAGAAAAACATTTGATCAACCACACTTTTGAATACAGTTTTGTTAAATTATATTTCAAACATTTAGGCCGAGATTCAATCCAATCGCGCTTGCAGACAACACAGCTTTTAAAGGCAATCTTACCGAGTTAATGGAGATAGCGTTCAAGGTAAACGCTGCAGGTGTCGGCTCAATTAGAAAATGTCTTTAAGTGTCAACAGCGCTATAACATGGATCTAGCGCGAATCGATTGAATCCTTAATCCTCATATAATCAAAGCACATCACACATACCCCTCTTATGAAGAAATAGCAGGCTCCCACAGTTATAAAAAGCTGACCGGCGAGTCGCAGGTACTCCTGTCTGGTATGTTCCAGAGTAAAAGGTGGCTGGATATCAGAGGGTGAGAGAAGAAATTAAGCTGAAGTTAAAATAACTGTCTTTGGACAGCAGGTAGCCAGCCTAGTGGTTAGAGTGTTGGCCAAGTAACCAAAAGGTTGCTGGTTTAGATTTTTTTATTTAACCCTTATTTTACTAGGTAAGTTGACTGAGAACACATTCTCATTTACAGCAATGATCTGGGGAATGGTTACAGGGGAGAGGAGGATGAATGAACCAATTGTAAGCTGGGAATGATTAGGTGACCATGATGTGATATTTAGGTGGCCAGATTGGGAATTTAGCCAGGACACCGGGGTTAACACCCCTACTCTTACAATAAGTGCCATGGGATCTTTAGTGACCACAGAGAGTCAGGACACCTGTTTTATGTCCCATCCAAAAGACAGCACCCTACACAGGGCAATGTCCCAAATCACTGCCCTGGGGCATTGGGATATTTTTTTAGACTAGAGGAAAGGCTGCCGTATGCAGTATCAGGTCTCCTATCCAGGGACTGACCACAACCAACCCTGCTTAGCTTCAGAAGCAAGCCAGCAGTGGGATGCAGGATGGTATGCTGCTAATACCTGGGCCATCAAGGTGACAAATCTGTCGATGTGTCCTTGAGCAAGGCATTTAACCCTAATTTGCTCCAAGGGCACCGTACTACTATGGCTGACCCTGTAAAACACCACATTTCACTGCACCTGTATGTGACAATAAACAATTCATAAATAATCATTTGATCTCCTCTAAATCTGAATGATTTTTGCATGGATCCAAACTTAATTGCTCTGGGACCAGCCAGGCTAGAATAATGTAGCATATTGTGATAATGCAAAGACCTCACCGTTCCCTTCTTCCTGTAGTAGGCGACAACAGTGAAGACGGAGAGGTAAACCAGGTAAACCAGGAAGTTTAAGAAAAACATCCGAGCAGCAAACTTGTCCCACTTCTCCTCCAGTAGCCTGTTCAGAGGCTCAATCTGCAGCATCTCATGGCGATTCTGAAATGATATTTTATAATATTGATATAATATAGCCACACTTTTATGCTAGTATATCTACATTTTAGTATTTCTCTCTTTAGAGACACAGATTCACAGAGAGGTTGGAGAACAGCTGCACAGGGTTAACCACAGTGCAGAACTCATGGAGCAGTTTAGGTGTTAAGTGCCTTGCTCAAGGGCACAATAGCAGGAAATGGCATCTAGAGCCCCATTTATACCTGGTGCTAACATGTGTCCTTCCTAATGTTGTCCATCAGATAGCATGGATCCATTCTGAGTGTGCCCATATTCTTTAGACAGGTGTAGACTATTAAGATGCTCATATCCAGAATCTTTTTACGTGTCTATTTTCAAAGGATAAAGCTAAGAATATTAATAACCTCAGAGTTGGAAGAAAATTAAATGTATTCTACAAGAACCAATATCACTCTCTAAAAACACAACTTTATGGACCAATCCTTGGATAGCTTATCAGAATTCACAGATAAATTGGTCCACATGTAAAAAGGCATAGAAACTGTAAATGACTTGGTAATTCTGAAAAGCAATATTGTCAAATACATGCAACTTACAGTGCCTTGCGAAAGTATTCGGCCCCCTTGAACTTTGCGACCTTTTGCCACATTTCAGGCTTCAAACATAAAGATATAAAACTGTATTTTTTTGTGAAGAATCAACAACAAGTGGGACACAATCATGAAGTGGAACGACATTTATTGGATATTTCAAACTTTTTTAACAAATCAAAAACTGAAACATTGGGCGTGCAAAATTATTCAGCCCCCTTAAGTTAATACTTTGTAGCGCCACCTTTTACTGCGATTACAGCTGTAAGTCACTTGGGGTATGTCTCTATCAGTTTTGCACATCGAGAGACTGAATTTTTTTCCCATTCCTCATTGCAAAACAGCTCGAGCTCAGTGAGGTTGGATGGAGAGCATTTGTGAACAGCAGTTTTCAGTTCTTTCCACAGATTCGATTGGATTCAGGTCTGGACTTTGACCTGGCCATTCTAACACCTGGATATGTTTATTTTTGAACCATTCCATTGTAGATTTTGCTTTATGTTTTGGCTCATTGTCTTGTTGGAAGACAAATCTCCGTCCCAGTCTCAGGTCTTTTGCAGACTCCATCAGGTTTTCTTCCAGAATGGTCCTGTATTTGGCTCCATCCATCTTCCCATCAATTTGAACCATCTTCCCTGTCCCTGCTGAAGAAAAGCAGGCCCAAACCATGATGCTGCCACCACCATGTTTGACAGTGGGGATGGTGTGTTCAGCTGTGTTGCTTTTACGCCAAACATAACGTTTTGCATTGTTGCCAAAAAGTTCCATTTTGGTTTCATCTGACCAGAACACCTTCTTCCACATGTTTGGTGTGTCTCCCAGGTGGCTTGTGGCAAACTTTAAACGACACTTTTTATGGATATCTTTAAGAAATGGCTTTCTTCTTGCCACTCTTCAATAAAGGCCAGATTTGTGCAATATACGACTGATTGTTGTCCTATGGACAGAGTCTCCCACCTCAGCTGTAGATCTCTGCAGTTCATCCAGAGTGATCATGGGCCTCTTGGCTGCATCTCTGATCAGTCTTCTCCTTGTATGAGCTGAAAGTTTAGAGGGACGGCCAGGTCTTGGTAGATTTGCAGTGGTCTGATACTCCTTCCATTTCAATATTATCGCTTGCACAGTGCTCCTTGGGATGTTTAAAGCTTGGGAAATATTTTTGTATCCAAATCCGGCTTTAAACTTCTTCACAACAGTATCTCGGACCTGCCCTGGTGTGTTCCTTGTTCTTCATGATGCTCTCTGCGCTTTTAACGGACCTCTGAGACTATCACAGTGCAGGTGCATTTATACGGAGACTTGATTACACACAGGTGGATTGTATTTATCATCATTAGTCATTTAGGTCAACATTGGATCATTCAGAGATCCTCACTGAACTTCTGGAAAGAGTTTGCTGCACTGAAAGTAAAGGGGCTGAATAATTTTGCACGCCCAATTTTTCAGTTTTTGATTTGTTAAAAAAGTTTGAAATATCCAATAAATGTCGTTCCACTTCATGATTGTGTCCCACTTGTTGTTGATTCTTCACAAAAAAATACAGTTTTATATCTTTATGTTTGAAGCCTGAAATGTGGCAAAAGGTCGCAAAGTTCAAGGGGGCGGAATACTTTCTTAAGGCACTGTAAATGTTTTCGATCACAAAATTGTGATTCAAAATCTTTTGGACATCAGATCAATCTTGAGGAAATCCTATCTGAGTCAGAAAAGGATATTCATACGATAGGTAAGCTATACAAAACCTTGCAGAGAGTCTATCCAGCTGACAATCTCTTAGAAAAAAAGTATAAACTATTGGAACCCAGACTTAAAAATAAATATCTGATGTTGGCACAAGATGGAGGGAATGTTGGACCATAATTAAACAATATTACAGTTAACGAAAATGTACACTTAATCCAGTATAAATACATTTATAGAATAATATTGAGACAAAATTCACAAATTCTACAGCACAACAGCAGAGTCATGTCTGAAGTGTAAATCTAATAATGACTCAATAATCCATGCCTTCTTGGAATGTTATAAAGTCCAAAAGTTATGGGCGGAGTTAGAAAGTTGGCTTTCAGAAGTATTACAATGTAAATGTACTTTTAATCTGTAAATCTGCATATTTCAAGACATGGCATAAGAGGGGGTGCAGTGAGATACCCAATGGGTTGGACGATACTTTACTCGTCAATCATCTTTAAAAAAACATATCGTAAAAACTGTAAATCAAGCAATCGTTCGTCGTTAACACAGTGGAAAGGTCAAACGCTTTACTATCTAAAAATTGAAAGTGAGTGCGCTATGGAGAGAAACAGAGTGATGGGGCGCTGGAGATGGGGATGTGTGCTAGTGGGTCGGGGCAGGTGTGATGTAGTTGATGTTGATACGATGTTGTCATTTGTATGTGAATGTTTTGTATTGTTTATAAAAGATCAAAGAAAATCTACAAAAATAAATAAAAGATGCATTTTGATGTGATTGAGATCTGATCTTCCTGACCACCAGAGGTAGTCAGGCATGCATTGTGTCTGGAAGTGTAGCTGGATCTGGAAAGTGAAACCATTTAAATTATCATTATCCAGCCCTCTAAAATCATTGACAGGTGGTACCATTAACTCAGGCCATCAAAATGTGTCTTAAAATAAATAAATGTTATTTAAAAAGAATACCTCTCAAATAATTTGCATAGAGGGAGGGATCAGCAAATTTGGTCACAACGCAGTGGACAGATGTGTAGACTGAAAATCTGGGCACAATCAGAATGTGGCCAAGATTAGGACAAAGGATGCATGATAGCACCAGGTATAAAGGGGCTTATGATTTGATCCTTTTGATATAAATGTGACTCACAGGAATGTCACTGCTGTAAACGATGATCTCCAGGACAGAGTTCTTCTCGTAGGAGTCCAGTGAGTCCAGGTCATACAGGGAGGAGTGGACGGGTCCGTAAACCCACTCAGTGAATTTACGGGACAGGTTTCTGGTCTCCCTCTCCTGGAACTCACGATGCATCATGTGCTTAAACAGCTAGATGAGGAATAAAACAATTGGTTTACACATAATGGAAGGATGTAGCACATTATGATAAACACATACAGTGCATTCGGAAAGTATTCACACCTCTTGACTTTTTCCACATTTTGTTACGTTATAGCCTTATTCTAAAATTGTTTTTCCCCCCCATCCGTCTACACAAAATACCCGATAATGATAAAGCAAAAACAGGGTTTTAGAAATTTTTGTACATTTATAAAAAATGTAAAACTGAAATAGACATAAGTATTCAGACACTTTACTCAGAACTTTGAAGCACCTTTGGCAGCGATTACAGCCTCAAATCCTCTGGGGTATACCGCTACAAGCTTGGCATACCTGTTTTTGGGGAGTTTCTTCCATTCTTCTCTGCAGATCCTCTCAAGCTTTGTCAGGTTGAATGGGGAGCATCGGTACACTGCTATTTTCAGGTCTCTCCAGAGATGTTCGATCGGGTTCAAGTTCAGGCTCTGGCTGGGCCACCCAAGGACATTCAAAGACTTGTCCCGAAGCCACTCCAGCATTGTCTTGGCTGTGTGCTTAGAGTTGTTGTCCTGTTGGAAGGTGAACCCCAGTCTGAGATTCTGAGCACTCTGGAGCACGTTCTCATCAAGGATCTCTCTGTACTTTGTTCCATTCATCTTTCCCTTGATTCTGACTAGTCTACCAGTCCCTGATGCTGAAAAACATCCCCACTGCATGATGCTGCCACCACCATGCTTGGTTTCTTCAGACCAGAGAATCTTGTTTCTCAGGTTCTGAGTTTCTTTAGGTGCCTTTTGGCAAACTCCAAGTGGGCTGTCATGTGCCTTTTACTGAGGAGTGCCTTCCATCTGGCCACTCTACCATAAAGGTGCTGCAGAGATGGTTGTCCTGCTGGAAGGTTCTCCCATCTCCACAGATGAACTCTGGAGCTCTGTCAGAGTGACCATTGGTTCTTGGTCACCTCCCTGACCAAGGGCCTTCTCCCCCGATTGCTCAGTTTGGCTGGGCGGCCAGCTCTAGGAAGAATCTTAGTGGTTCCAAACTTGTTCCATTTAAGAATTAAGGAGTCTACTTCGTTATTGGGGGCCTTCAATGCTGCAGAAATGTTTGGGTACCCTTCCCCAGATCGGTGCCTTTCAAAATCATGTCCAATCAATTGAATTTACCACAGGTGGACTCCAATCAAGTTGTAGAAACAGCTCAAGGATGATCAATGGAAACAGGATGCACCTGAGCTCAATTTCGAGTCTCATAGCAAAGGGTCTGAATAGTTATGTAAATAAGGTATTTATTTTTTAAATTTGTAATACATTTGCAACATTTCTAAAAACCTGTTGCTTTGTCATTATGGGGTATAGTGTGTAGATTGATGAGGAAAAACATTTATTCAATACATTTTAGAATAGGTGTCACGCCCTGACCATAGTTTACTTTGTATTTTCTATGTTTTGATTGGTCAGGGTGTGATCTGAGTGGGCATTCTATGTTTCATGTCTTGTTTGTCTATTTCTATGTTCAGCCTGATATGGTTCTCAGTCAGAGGCAGGTGTTCGTCATTGTCTCTGATTGGGAACCATATTTAGGTAGCCTGGGTTTCACTGTGTGTTTGTGGGTGATTGTTCCTGTCTATGTGTTTTCACCAGATAGGCTGTTTAGGTTTTCGTTACGTTCTTTATTTTGTAGTATTTGTATTGATTCGTGTTTTACATTTGTTCATTAAAACATGGATCGCAATCTACACGCTGCATTTTGGTCCGATCCTTGTTCTACCTCTTCATCAGAAGAGGAGATAGAAGAAAGCCGTTACAGAATCACCCACACCCAACGGACCAAGCAGCGTGTCAACAGGCAGGAGCAGCGCGAGGAGAAGCGCAATAAGGATTTCTGGACATGGGAGGAAATCCTCGACGGGAGAGGACCCTGGGCTAAACCAGGGGAGTGTAGCCGCACTAAGGTGCAGCGGGAGAAGAAACAACAGGAACAGCCCAAGGATGAGTACAGTATGGAGTATACTACTTGGGAGGAGATCGACAGGTGGGCGGCCGACCCAGGGAGAGTGCCGGAGCCCGCCTGGGATTCGCTGGAGCAGTGCGAGGAGGGTTACCGTAGAATGGAGGCGGTGAAAGCAGAGAGGCGCTGGTATGAGAAGGCAGCACGGCGACGCGGATGGAAGCCTGAGAGGCAGCCCCAAAAATTTCTTGGGGGGGGGCTAACAGGGAGTATGGCTATGCCAGGTAGGAGACCTGAGCAGACTCCCTGTGCTTACCGGGGGGCTAGAGAGACCGGACAGGCACCGTGTTATGCAGTGGTGCGCACGGTGTCTCCAGTGCGGGTGCATAGCCCGGTGCGGTATATTCCAGCTCCGCGTGTCTGCCGGGCTAGATTGAGCGTCGAGCCTAATGCCATAAAGCCGGCTCTACGCAGCTGGTCCCCAGTGCGTCTCCTTGGGCCGGCTTACATGGCACCAGCCTTGCGCTCGGTGTCTCCGGTTCGCCTGCATAGCCCAGTGCGGGCTATTCCACCTCGCCGCACTGGCAGGGCGACCGTGAGCATTCAACCAGGTAAGGTTGGACAGGCTCGGTGCTCAAGAGCTCCAGTGCGCCTGCACGGTCCGGTTTTTCCAGTACCACCTCCACACCCCAGCCCTCCGGTAGCAGCTCCCCGCACCAGGCTTCCTGTGCGTGTCCTTGGCCCAGTACCACCAGTGCCAGTACCACGCATCAGGCCTACAGTGCGCCTCGCCTGTCCAGCGCTGTCGGAGCCCTCCTCCTCTCCAGCGCTGTCGGAGTCTCCCGCCTGTTTAGCGCTGCCGGAGTCTCCCGCCTCTACAGCGCTGCCGGAGTCTCCCGCCTGTTCAGAGCTGCCAGTTAGCATAGAGCTGCCAGTTAGCATAGAGCTGCCAGTTAGCTTAGAGCTGCCAGTTAGCAAGGAGCTGCCAGTCTGCAAGGAGCCGCCAGAGCTGCCTTTCTGCAGGATGCCGCCAAAGCTGCCAGTCTGCAAGGAGCCGCCAGAGCTGCCAGTCTGCAAGGAGCCGCCAGAGCTGCCAGTCTGCAAGGAGCCGCCAGAGCTGCCAGTTAGCATGGAGCAGCCAGGGCCGCCAGTCAGCATGGAGCAGCCAGGGCCGCCAGTCAGCATGGAGCAGCCAGGGCCGCCAGTCAGCATGGAGCAGCCAGGGCCGCCAGTCAGCATGGAGCAGTCAGTCAGTATGGAGCAGCCGGAGCAGCCAGTCAGCATGGAGCAGCCAGAGCAGCCAGTCAGCATGGAGCAGCCAGAGCTGCCAGTCAGCATGGAGCTGCCAGTCAGCATGGAGCAGCCAGAGCTGCCAGTCAGCATGGAGCAGCCAGTCAGCACGGAGCAGCCAGAGCTGTCAGTCAACCAGACTCTTCCAGATCTGCCAGTCGACCAGACTCTTCCAGATCTGCCAGTCGACCAGACTCTTCCAGATCTGCCAGTCGACCAGACTCTTCCAGATCTGCCAGTCGACCAGACTCTCCCAGATCCGCCAGTCGACCAGATTCTCCCAGATCCGCCAGTCGACCAGATTCTCCCAGATCCGCCAGTCGACCAGATTCTCCCAGATCCGCCAGTCGACCAGATTCTCTCAGATCCGCCAGTCGACCAGATTCTCCCAGATCTGCTAGTCGACCAGGATCTGCTGAAACCGCCAGCCAGCCAGGTTCTGGTAGTTTCTACTACCTGCCTGGGCTTCCTCTCAGTGCTGAGCTTCTTCTCAGTGCTGAGCTTCCTCTCAGTGCTGAGCTACCCATCTGTCCCGAGTTACCTCTGTCCCGAGCTGTCCCTCTGTCCCATGTTATCATTGTGGTGGGTAACCTATTTAGGGACGTTTAGGAGGGGGATTAAAACTGTCATGGAGTGGGGTCCACGTCCAGCGCCAGAGCCGCCACCGCGGACAGATGCCCACCCAGACCCTCCCCTATAGGTTCAGGTTTTGCGGCCGGAGTCCGCACCTTGGGGGGGGGGTACTGTCACGCCCTGACCATAGTTTACTTTGTATTTTCTATGTTTTGATTGGTCAGGGTGTGATCTGAGTGGGCATTCTATGTTTCATGTCTTGTTTGTCTATTTCTATGTTCAGCCTGATATGGTTCTCAGTCAGAGGCAGGTGTTCGTCATTGTCTCTGATTGGGAACCATATTTAGGTAGCCTGGGTTTCACTGTGTGTTTGTGGGTGATTGTTCCTGTCTATGTGTTTTCACCAGATAGGCTGTTTAGGTTTTCGTTACGTTCGTTACGTTCTTTATTTTGTAGTATTTGTATTGATTCGTGTTTTACATTTGTTCATTAAAACATGGATCGCAATCTACACGCTGCATTTTGGTCCGATCCTTGTTCTACCTCTTCATCAGAAGAGGAGATAGAAGAAAGCCGTTACAATAGGGCTGTAACGTAAAAAAATGTGTAAAAAGTCAAGGGGTCTGAATATTTTCTGAATGCACTGTATGACAGGAACAATGTCTAACAGGAACAACATATTACAATGAAGATGAGATTACTTAATTTGGAAACAACAAACTGTTGATCTGTTCTCCAGAAGGTCTTTATTGGGCCGAACATCATTACAGCATTACTCCATATTGGACTCCTCCCTTACCCCGATCTTGCCAGTCTTGGCAGCCAGTTTTATAGTCGTCAGGCCCTGGTTGTTCTCGATGTCCTCCAGCCTCCATTTGGGGTGCAGGCGGGCAGCTGTTGTGAGGATGTGGTCGTACATAGAGGTGATGAAGTCAGTGTTCTCTGGTGTGTTATCAGCCAACACCACCAGGGCATGCAACACCATGTTACCCAGAGAATCACTCTCCCTCACATCCACTCTGTGGTAGTCATTCTCCAGCAGAAAGTCCACCACCTCAGGCTGGTTGGTGCACGCAGCCAGGGACAGAGGTAGCTCACCTAGAAACACATTTTCCCTCAATTCAATGTTCTTTCTATTACCCTATCCACCACAACAGTGACAACCTTGTTGGAAATATTTTCTGGATATGTAAATCCAATTTAAATAAAGCTTCATAAAACACTTTAATAAAATTCCCTTAGTCATAAAGAAGGGAATGATTATTCTCTGAGGGACGACTAGACGCCTGACAAGTAGAGGAGTCTGTTGTCAAACCTACCAGAGGAGGATACTGTTCAAGGCTCAGTGATACTGACACACTCACCAAAGTAGAAGCTGGGTCCATCGTTGAGCTGGAAGAATTTCCCACAGGCTTTGGCATGGACGTTTGCTCCTTTCTTGATCAATAGCTCAACAAAATAGGTGCTCCTTCTCTCAATGGCAATATGAAGGGCTGTTTGACCTATTTGATCCGTAGATAGAAAGGATAGAATATCATAACATGCATGGCCTGACATATACAGTTACATGACTGTTTTGGTATGTTGAGGGCTGTGTATATAAAACTGAGTTGTCAGAGACGTGTGGAATAGATGAACAACATCAAGTAATGATAAATCGGGTTATATGACAGTTCACCTTTGTAATAGCTGTCTGTGTATGCAGCATTTACTAATTCTTTGATGTCCCCCATCTTCTCTGAGATGTCAAGGAGATATTCAATTGTGTTATTTCTGCCATTTCTCAGATTCAGTAGAGCCTTCAGCAGGACGTTTTTACCATACGATTGATCTAGGAGAGCAAGAGGTGAAAGAACGGGGTATAAAATAATACACTTGAGGGTCAGCGTTAGTGTTAAAGCTATAGGTACAATGCATTACCACTCTAGGCTTAGGGTTGAGGTTAGAGTTGAGCTGGGATGTGGACATGAAGTTAAAGTTAGGATTGATGCTAGAGTTAGGGTTTAACTGGGGTGTGGACATGAAGTTAAAGTTAGGATTGATGCTAGAGTTAGGGTTTAACTGGGGTGTGGACATGAAGCTAGGGTTATTAAGGTTGAACCGGGGTGTGGACATGAATCTATGGTTAGGGTAATGGCTAGAGTTAGGGTTTAGCTGGGGTGTGGACATGAAGGTAGGGTTAGGTTAATGGGTAGGTTTTGGGTTGAGCCAGGGTGTGGACATCAAGCTAGGGTTAGGGTTAGTTTACAATACTCATTACACTGTAATAAAACAAGTAGTTACACAGCAATAATAGCACTGTAATGTAAAGTGGTACCCTAAAATGCTACAATTATACAATACTATATACTGTAATGCATAGTCCCCCTCACACTCAGTGTTGGAGAGCTTTTTCATGGACTGATACAAGTACTGATGCAGCCCCTCCAGCTTCATGACATCACCAGTGGACACGGCCTCAAACAGCCTCTTGATGTCAAACCTCTTGCTGTCCCTGTCCTCTTTGTTCTCCTCCAAACATCGTACTTCTCTACAAAGAAACATTTTAGACTTTAGTATTGGGAAAGCATTTCTTCTTCAATTGGAAAACAAAAAACGAATGGTCTTTCCCAAAAGGGCTTCAAAACAAAGACCTTACTCTCATGTTATATTGTAGATTAAAAAAATGTCCTCCCTGAGGGAAGACATCTGTGTTTTCTCAAACAGTATTAAGACTGTTATTAGTGTGACTTAGCCCTACAATCAGGCATTAAACACAATTTGTCGCCATACTGTACAGAATGTGTTATTATATTTTGTGAATGCGTTGTCTCACTTGTCAAAATTGAGATTGAATCTAATCTTGGGAGCGGCCTCCTCCAGCTCATCCTGGTAGTCTGAGTCCATGGGGGCTTTGGGCCCCCCCGAACTGCCTAAGCCTAGGGCAGACACCAGCCGGTCAGGCTTCTTCACCTGTCTGCTCTGTGCCCTCTCATCATCTGTCCTGTCATCCGTCTCCAGAGAGAAGGAAGGGTACTCTGGGCCCTTTGACTTGCTCATAATGACTCCTCAGACTGGTGGTCTAGAGGAAGAGTTACAATGATAACACATCACAGTCATGTAAATACAGGTTGTTCAGTATATTATAAATCCCATGAGAGGATTGACAAATTCTAATTTTATTTAATTTTTCTGCAGTGAGGGACTGCATTCATGGTTATCTTTCTGAATTTTGGCATGATGAAATATTGTTTGGTCATACACATTTTAATAACTAGACATTAACAATTTCTTCCATTTATCGAGATTCTCTGAAACATAATAAGAGAGCTGACCTCAAAATACACCAGCTTTAGACATGTGATGTTTCACCCCCAGATGACTAACAAAGCTGGTTATTTATTAGCACTTCCTCATGACAACTGTAGCTAATACAAAACTCTATCCAGGCCTGGAACCCTTTCTTTACTTAAATAACTGACAAAACATTCCCAGACAGTTCAGCTGAAAATTAGGACAGCCATTACTGAGACACATTGTAAATAATCACATTTCTCTTCACGCTAAGCTGATCAGAATGAATCATTATTCTGGGGATTTAAATTATTTCTCAGAAAAAGGATGGCATGAGAAACAAACTGTTTTGTTATTTCCCTGTAGATGCCCTAGAAAAGAGGAAGGGGGTTGACAATGACTCAGAGTGAAACTCTGAAGATCTCTGCCTACCATGAGGAGAACAACATGTGTGGAACAGCAGAAAGAGAGAGGTCAGGACCATGATTCAAACACATCCCCATTTATAACCCAGCACATCCATCTCATTCTCATCAAATAATTTGGTTTATGATACCCTTGACAAATTAAATCATCTAAGGCTCAACATTAGTCACGTTTGTTTTTTTTAACATATTGTTATTCTGCTGATCCATTACTGTAAAAAAAAATAATTGTGTAATGTGTACTTCAGTTCCATTTGCATGGCACAACACACGCTCAGTGTAAAACAGTGAGCACATAAAACTGTGCAGCACGTGAACAATGACTCTTATCCACTCTATGAGATAATGTCTGTATGCATAATTGGTGGCCATTTTGCTGTCACTTGATGTACATTATAGATCCTCATCTACTCATCTAAAGCTGCTGGACCTGGGGCTCAAAATGGCTTCTTCCTCTCAGAGAAGAAAGGCTATTTTCTGATGCGGTGTCATATGATTGCCAACCCCTCCCTACTTACAAAAAAACAAAACCACAGTGTCTACCAACTGTAGCACATCAACGATGAGCTCTCTCCCACCACAACGTATAGTCTGTTCCTCATTTAAACACCATTATTGTTTTTCTTATGCTAATTGAATCTTTTCACATTAACTACAGTATAGCTGAAACTCAAGCTGAATAATCTAATTGTTGTGCTTGTCTTATTCTGCTCTGATACAGTCTTTATGTAACCGTGTACATTTGAATTGTCCTCCTGTGCAGATCTTGTTAAAAAACAACTAGCCTGGTAGACAATGACATCATGGATCATCATGAAAACAAGACATGTTAGAATCACAGTTTCAGACACATCTAACTAATAAATTGCATGCAAAAATGTAAAACCTAACAGTGAGCAATTGTGATTTGGTTATATTCATGGTTTCTATTAGTAGCCTGCTCTACAGTACAGTTTCTCACAGTGAGCTCATTCACAACATGTTGACTGTACTGAATGTTTACAGTTTGGAGTGAATTCAGTTATGGCAATAGAATAACTGAACCTTTCCCACACAAACAAAGCAAATGCAAAGCCATCATCAACACCTGCTTATGATTCAATAATTCAAACATGGACATGAAGCCATCTGGGACCTTAAGGTCTAACATACAGATAACTGTACTTACACAGAGATGAATGAATTCCTTCCATGTATGTATGAAGACAATTTCACAGAGTGGTCTGCTGGATCACATTTTCTCTTATGTCTTTGTCTATCATATCATCCGTATATTAAATAAACACCTTAAATGCACAACCGCATGACAAATCAACCTCTATACACAGAGCGTGTGTGTGTGTTTGAATCTTACTCTCTACTACTGTGAGTAGTAGAGAGGGATGCTATGGATAAAGCGATGGGGATGATGTTGGAGAGCGGACAGAGAGCCTGATGCAGAAAGATAGGTAGAGGCCATCCCCTGGGAGTATCAGAGTACATTACCACCAGAGAGAGCTCTGCTCTGAGAGCTTAAAAGGCTACATGGCTGAGCCTTGGTGTTATTGACCCAGCCTCTGTTGCACTGCTGAGACAGTCAAAGATTTTCTAATATCCTCAAAAGACCTAATGGTACTGTGTAGTTAGTTTGATGCAAAGGCATCTATCTTCTTGAATACTGTATATGTCATAACAATGTAATAACAAACATAGATGATTCATCTAATCATACATAATTACATATTGTCAGATAATATATTACTTACTTATTGTTTTGAATGTGTCTCGTCTCACAAGGGATTTCCTTCTCCTTTAACACAACATTCAATTCAGTAAGCGTTTCTGCTTCTTTCTTTCAGAACAACTTTTCAGAGCTTCCGGAGTGTGTGCCTTCTCTTAGATTTGCTGCCTGGTGAGCTGGGTTGTTGGTGAGTCTGTTCCTGTGACTAAGATTGTGGTTGGAAAAAAACTTGTCTTGTGAGATTAGACTTATTATATACTGTAGCTAGAGGGATCAACCAACTTTGACTTATTTTACATGCGCCATGATAACATAACAATTTTATCATTTAGTAAAAACAGCATTAAATAATTGTAATCATTATAAATGATAGGTGTAATGATCAACGATACTAAAATCTTGTTAATAACACTGATGTGTAAGCTAGCAGTAGCAGAACAATGTTTTAGTTAAAAGTTCAAGTTCACCAATGCAAACATTTCAAATACAGTACATTATTTTACTGTAGTTAACCATGTCCTACATTACCACTTACCCCTTACTGTAGGCCTAATTTAACTTTTAGTTTGTACTATAAATGTGAGACATCATTTTGATTGGAGATTGCACAATGGATTTCAAATAGTATTAGTTCATAAACATTTCTGAGGATATCACTGAATAGTAAAATAAGCATGATGTTGATTGTAATAGTCACTGTTAGCCAATAAAAAAAAACTATTCAAGCATTCAAATATTCAAGTAAACTGTCATGTTGGCTTGAATGATTCGGGAGACAGGCGCAGGTATGCGTAACAGCGGGTTTTATTTTTTATTTACCCAAATTACGGCGTGCTGTGTTAAGGCACGGGGACGAAGACCAAACAAACACGTAACAAAACACAGGGTAGAAACCCAAACAAAAGAGCGAGGAGTACCTTGAATAAATAATACAAGCGCACGATCTGCGCAATCCACAATGGCAGAAAAGCCAAAACACACAGCACAGGTACTCACACGAACCAACAGACATTGTAACAATAATCGACAGCACCATGGTGAACAAAGGGCACATATATACAAATACAATCAGTGGGAATAGGGGCCAGGTGAGTGCAATGAATGTTCCAGAGGGATCCGTGACATAAACAAATAGGAATGCCCCTCTGTGTGTGAATTTGTAACTCATAGTCTGCCATGAAATACCATAATCACGCCCACAGCTGAGTCTACATCCTGCCCATATTCCACAGGTAAAGAAAACACCCTCTGCTTCATGTCTGAGCACCGCGTTATGGGAAAAGGCACTCCCACTGCCCATGATCCTTTGCAATCCGGCATCCAGAAGGAAGATAGGGTGCATCATGGAGATGATATTGTCCAGAATGCCTGGCACACTGCTCTGGTTATGTGGTCCAGGGAGAGTTTGGAGGGGTGTATTTTTTATACCTGGCCCAGGCTGAGCGGGTCGTGTCTTTCCCCGCGGATGGTAAGACTCACCCTCAGGTCACTACTGTCCACTCTAAGGGCACATCTGATCAGCTCCTCATTTTTATTTATTTTATTTCACCTTTATTTTATTTAACCAGGTAGGCCAGTTGAGAACAAGTTCTCATTTACAACTGCGACCTGTCCAAGATAAAGCAAAGCAGTGCGACAAAAACAACAACACAGAGTTACACATAAACAAACATAGTCAATAACACTATAGAAAGAAAAAGAAATTGAAAAATCTATGTACAGTGTGTGCAAATGTAGAAGAGTAGGGGTGTAAGGCAATAAATAGGCCATAGAGGAGAAATAATTACAATTTAGCATTAACACTGGAGTGATAGATGTGCAGATGATGATGTGCAAGTAGAGATACTGGGCTGCAAAAGAGGAAGAAGGTAAGAAACAATATGGGGATGAGGTAGATGGAGTGCTAATGAGGTAGATGGGGTGCTATTTACAGATTGGCTGATGCTTAAGGTTATAGAGGGAGATATAAGACTCCAGCTTCAGTGATTTTTGCAATTCGTTCCCGTCATTGGCAGTAGAGAACTGGAAGGAAATGCGGCCAAAGGAAGTGTTGGCTTTGGGGATGACCAGTGAAATATACCTGCTGGAGCGCGTGCTAAGGGTGGGTGTTTCTATGGTGACCACTGAGCTGAGATAAGGCGGGGCTTTACCTAGCAAAGACGTATAGATGACCTGGAGTCAGTGGGTTTGGCGACGAGTATGAAGCGAGGGCCAGCCAACGAGAGCATACAGGTCGTAGTGGTGGGTAGTATATGGGGCTTTGGTGACAAAACGGATGGCACTGTGATAGACTACATCCAGTTTGCTGAGTAGAGTGTTGGGGGCTATTTGTAAATGACATCACCGAAGTCAAGGATCGGTAGGATAGTCAGTTTTATGAGGGTATGTTTGGCAGCATGAGTGAAGGAGGCTTTGTTGCGAAATAGGAAGTCGATTATATATTTATTTTTGGATTGGAGATGCTTAATGTGAGTCTGTAAGGAGAGTTTACAGTCTAACCAGACACCTAGGTATTTGTAGTTGTCCACATATTCTAGGTCTAGAACCATCCATAGTAGTGATGGTAGCCAGGCGGGAGGGTGCGGGCAGCAATCGGTTGAATGCACCTATTTTTACTAGCATTGAAAAGCAGTTGGAGGCCATGGAAGGAGTGTTGTATGGCGTTGAAGCTCGTTTGGAGGATTGTTAGCACAGTGTCCAAAAAGGGCCAGATGTATACAGAATGTTGTCGTCTGCGTAGAGCAGGGTCAGAGAATCACCAGCAGCAAGAGCGACATCATTGATATATACAGAGAAAGAGTCGGCCTGAGAATTTAACCTTGTGGCACCCCCATAGAGACTGCCATAGGTCCAGACAACAGGCCCTCCGATTTGACACACTGAACTCTATCTGAGAAGTAGTTGGTGAACCAGGCGAGGCGGTCATTTGAGAAGCCAAGGCTGTTGAGTCTGCCGATAAGAATGCAGTGATTAACAGAGTCGAAAGCCTTGGCCAGGTCAATGAAAACGGCTGCACAGTACTGTCTTTTATCGATGGTGGTTATGATATCGTTGTGGAAAGCATGTGGAAAGCATGGCCAGCCGTAGAAAAATGCTTATTGAAATGATCGATTATCGTAGATTTATTGGTGGTGACAGTGTTTCCTATCCTCATTGCAGTGGGCAGCTGGGAGGAGGTGCTCTTATTCTCCATGGACTTTACAGTGTCCCAAAACTTTTTGGAATTAGTGCTACAGGAAGAAAATTTCACTGACTGAGTATTTTGGTTCCTGACTTCCCTGAAAATTTGCATATCGCGGGGGCTATTCGATGCTAATGCAGAACGTCACAATATGTTTTCTGACGGGCCGCCCCCAGGTGGTGAGGGTAGGTAACAACATCTCCACCCCGCTGATCCTCAAAACTGGGGCCCCACAAGGGTGCGTTCTGAGCCCTCTCCTGTACTCCCTGTTCACCCACGACTGCGTGGCCACGCACGCCTCCAACTCAATCATCAAGTTTGCAGATGACACAACAGTGGTAGGCTTGATTACCAACAACGACGAGACGGCCTACAGGGAGGAGGTGAGGGCCCTCGGAGTGTGGTGTCAGGAAAATAACCTCACACTCAACGTCAACAAAACTAAGGAGATGATTGTGGACTTCAGGAAACAGCAGAGGGAACACCCCCCTATCCACATCGATGGAACAGTAGTGGAGAGGGTAGTAAGTTTTAAGTTCCTCGGCGTACACATCACAGACAAACTGAATTGGTCCACCCACACAGACAGCATCGTGAAGAAGGCGCAGCAGCGCCTCTTCAACCTCAGGAGGCTGAAGAAATTTGGCTTGTCACCAAAAGCACTCACAAACTTCTACAGATGCACAATCGAGAGCATCCTGTCGGGCTGTATCACCGCCTGGTACGGCAACTGCTCCGCCCACAACCGTAAGGCTCTCCAGAGGGTAGTGAGGTCCGCACAACGCATCACCGGGGGCAAACTACCTGCCCTCCAGGACACCTACACCACCTGATGTCACAGGAAGGCCATAAAGATCATCAAGGACAACAACCACCCGAGCCACTGCCTGTTCACCCCGCTATCATCCAGAAGGCGAGGTCAGTACAGGTGCATCAAAGCTGGGACCGAGAGACTGAAAAACAGCTTCTATCTCAAGGCCATCAGACTGTTAAACAGCCACCACTAACATTGAGTGGCTGCTGCCAACACACTAACTCAACTCCAGCCACTTTAATAATGGGAATTGATGTAAAATATATCACTAGCCACTTTAAACAATGCTACTTAATATAATGTTTACATACCCTACATTATTCATCTCATATGTATACGTATATACTGTACTCTATATCTTCTACTGCATCTTTATGTAATACATGTATCACTAGCCACTTTAACTATGCCACTTTGTTTACATACTCATCTCATATGCATATACTGTACTCAATACCATCTACTGCATCTTGCCTATGCCGTTCTGTACCATCACTCATTCATATATCTTTATGTACATATTCTTTATCCCTTTACACTTGTGTGTATAAGGTAGTAGTTTTGGAATTGCTAGTTAGATTACTCGTTGGTTATTACTGCATTGTCGGAACTAGAAGCACAAGCATTTCGCTACACTCGCATTAACATCTGCTAACCATGTGTATGTGACAAATAAAATTGGATTTGATTTGATTTGTTTTGTGCTGGTTAAGGGCAGTCAGATCTGGGGTGAACCAAGGGCTATATCTGTTCTTAGTTCTACATTTTTTGAACAGGGCATGCTTATTTAAGATTGTTGTTATTTAAGGAAAGCACTTTTGAAGAGCAACCAGGCATCCTCTGATGGGATGAGGTCAATATCTTTCTAGGATACCCGGGCCAGATCGATTAGAAATGCCTGCTTGCTGAAGTGTTTTAGGGAGAGTTTGACAGTGATGAAGGGTGGTCATTTGACCGCGGACCCATCACGCACGCAGACAATGAGGCAGTGATCGCTGAGATTCTGGTTGAAGACAGCAGAAATGTATTTAGATGGCAAGTAGGTTCTGGTAGGTTCCTTGATCATTTGTGTGAGATTGAAGGCATCTAGTTTAGATTGTAGGACGGTCGGGGTGTTAAGCATGTCCCAGTTTAGGTCACCTAACAGTACAAACTCCGAAGATAGATGGGGGGCGATCAATTCACATATGGTGTCCAGGGCACAGCTGGGGGCTGAATGGGGTCTATAACAAGTGGCTACGGTGAGAGAATTGTTTCTGGAAAGGTGGATTTTTAAAAGTAGAAGCTCGAATTGTTTGGGCACATACCTGGATAGTAAGACAGCACTCTTGCAGGCTATAGATTGCAACTCTGCCCCCTTTGGCAGTTCTATCTTGTCAGAAAATGTTATAGTTAGGGATGGAAATTTCAGGATTTTTGGTGGCCTTCCTAAGCCAGCAATCAGACACGGCTAGGACATCCGGCTTGGCGGAGTTAAGGTTACAGAAGTTAACAAATGAGAGCGCCTGGGGAATGGGAGTGATGCTGGGGGCTGCAGGGCCTGGGTTACATCACCAGAAGAACAGAGGAGGAGTAGGATAAGAGTACAGCTAAAGGCTATAAGAACTGGTTGTCTAGTGTGTTTGGAACAGAGAGTAAAAGGAGCAGATTTCTGGGAGCGAAATAATAGATTCAAAGCATAATGTACAGACAAGGATATGGTAGGATGTGAGTACAGTGGAGGTAAACCTAGGCATTGAGTGACGATGTGAGAGGTTTTGTCTCTAGAGCGGGGTGGAACAAAAGGGCTAGCTAAGGCATATTGAGCAGGGCTGAAGGCTCTTTGGTGAAATAAGGCAAAAATCACTAACCAAAACAGCAATAGACAAGGAATATTGACATTAGGGAGAGGCATGTTTAGCCGAGTGATCATAGGGTCGAGTGAGTAGCTAGGCAAGCTGGAGACACGGCGATTCAGACAGCTAGCAGGCCGGGGATAGTAAGCTAGCAGATGGGCCTCAGGGGGACGTCGCAACGGAAGAGCCTGTTAAAACTCCCTCGAACGGTTACGTCGGCAGACCAGTCATGATGGATCGGCGGGGATCCGTGTCGGCAGCAAATCGTCCAGGCCAATTGGCAAAAGAAGTATTGAAACCCAGGAATTGTCTGATGGATCTCTTCGGCTAGCCAGGAGATAGGCCTAGCTCGATGCTTGCTTTGGGACAGAGACGTTAGCCAGGAGTAGACACTCGGATAGCAGCTAGCTAGCTGTGATGATCCGGAGTAAAGGTTCAGAGCGTGCGGTAGGAATCCGGAGGTGTGGTAGAGAAAAAGCAGTCCGATATGCTTTGGGTTGATATCGCGCTGTGCAGACTGGCAGGAATTGAGGCTGGCTGATGTCCGAGTTAACGGTGAGGACCGCTAGCAGTGGCTAACTGACTACTAGCTACTAGCTAGTTAGCTGGCTAGCTTCGGGGGTTCTGATTCTAAAGTATAAAAAATAGCAGATCCATATCACATTGGGTGAGGCTGGTTGCAGGAGAGTATGTTCAGTCCGTAGATGGAAATTGAGATTTAAAAATATACAAAATATGTACGAAATATATACGAAGAAAGCGATATATACACGGGACAGGACAAGACAAAGAAAACAGATGCCCGACTGCTACGCCATCTTGGAATCTCATACAGGCTGGAGTCGCTCACCTCCACCTCTATAGGTAAAAAGATTAAATAGGTGTAATGACTCAGTAGCTCTGTCTCTCGTGGAATTAACAGGATTTAACAATCCTTCTGTAAGTGACACAAACTTACAGGGTTTGTGACCAAGTCAGTGACAGTATGTGAATGTTTATAAATCAATGTACCTAGCTCATTCATCCAGCCACTCAGCATGGCTACAAGAATGGCCACCACATTTCCTCCATTGAGCGATGCTGTCACCGCCAAGTAGGAGCCATCGAAGTAGCGGAAGTAGGAGATGGAGGAGGTGGGATCAGCGATATTTGGCGGAGTGAAGTCAAGTGGCATGGCATTGGTCAGCTGGGCTGAGGTGCTTATATTGACAAATGCAAATAGGGATAGAAATAGTTAGCTCAGTCTAATCAATGGTCAAGTTGTGATTAAAACATTTTTTATTTAACCTTTATTTAACTAGGTAGGTCAGTTAAGAACAAATTCTTATTTACAATGACGGCCTACACCAGGCAAACCCGGACGACGCTGGGCCAATTGTGCGCCCCCCTATGGGGCTCCCAATCACGGCCGGTTGTAATACAGCCTGGAATCGTACCATGGTCTGTAGTGATGCTTCTAGCACTGAGATGCAGAGCCTTAGACCGCTGTGCCCTCGAAGCCCCCCTACCATTAGCATTTAGGCACTACTGTAGATCTGAAAGATGGATAGGTGTAAGCACAGAATGGTTAGTTTTCCACTTAGAATATTAGGAAGTGTAAGGTGGAGCTATTACCATATAGCTTAAACCTATCCGATCCTCGTTCAGCAATACTATTGAAATTCAAAGGTCAGACCACCCCTCTTCCCCAGGATTCACCTGCGTCCATCCTAGTTAGTCATGCAGGAGTAGACAGAACACTGGAAGTCCCCTAGGGCTGCCCCTACAGGTGTGTTGGCGTGGACACCATGCCACTCAGAGCACGTCTGCACAACCATGCAGCCAGATGGCACACACTCAGGGAGCAGGTGCACAGGAAAGCCAGCATCGCAGGGAGGCAGGTGCACAGGAAAGCCAGCATCGTTCAGATTAGAGCATGCACACACACACACAGTCTTGCGCAGCTAACCTTCTGGGGACATACAATTCAGTCACATTCAAAATCCTATTTTCCATAACCCCTAACTCTAAACCTAACTCCAACCCTAACCTGTACCCTTACCCTAACCCTGACCCTAACCTTAACCCTAACCCAAAAACCAAACCCTAACCCTAACCCTAGCTCCCAACCCTAACCCTAAAACTAACCCTAGCTTCTAACCCTAACACTAATTCTAACCTCAACCCTAAACCTCCTAGAAACAGCATTTGACCTTGTGGGGACCAACAAAATGTCCCCAGTTGGTAAATGTTTTGTTGTTTTACTATTCTTGTGCAGACTTCTGGTACCCACAGGTATAGTTAAACACGTCCACAGCTGCATGTTAGCTAACCTACAACATATCACAACACATCCATTCTTATAATGTTCAGTATGTAGTATGTTAGTAATAACATCCTTCTGTACTAAAATAGACTTAGTGCTAAAAGAAGAACAAAAAGAAGATCAAGAAGAAGAACAAGAAGAACGAGGCCAGGATATTGTGCTCACATATCTATGTTCCACTGGTTGGTGGCAGTTTTGAAGTAGCCCAGCTGGCTGCATACTGGCCAGTCATCATAGCACAGCTCTCCGAACCACAAAGCATGGACACCATATATTCATTGATTGTTCCTGTCACAGTGAAGTCAGACAGGAACCCCAGCCTGCATTCAAATGCAAAGTGAAAAGCAGAATGCTGTTGCACCTTCTTCATCACACTGTCTGTGTGGGTGGACCATTTCAGCTTGTCAGTGATATGTACGCTGGTATATGTCTCATGTACCAGAAGATAGTGTCACAATCAAAGCCCGTGGCTATGATGACATGTGAGTCTGGGTTTGGAAGAGTACACAGGAAATTACAGTTGCAGCACCCATCCTGCCGGGTGATCAGCTGACTGGTGTCTCTAGGTCTGAAGAGCTTGAGGGTATACAGTGATCATAAAGAGATCTGGTATTTTCTAAATCAAAAATCTATATCACATAGGCCTAATAGTTGGTGACACACTATTTATGACCCAAAAAATGTTTTACCTTTTTGGGCTTTCCAGAATATAACCGCATGCATTTGTTCAGACACCCCAATTCTACAGACATTCTGGAGCTTGTCTCTATGCAGAGATGTGATGCACTCATTCAGAGTTGTTATGATTTGTCAAGTGTCCTGCTTTTTGGCCTGCAAAAGAAAACCCAATCATATATTTTTTAAAGAAATCTATAAATCAACAGGATTATATACAATTTGAGAACAAACGCACAGCAGCTTAAACTGCTAAAAAGGCTGCACAATTAAAGCTAGAATTGTTTGTTTTTGTAGAATCCTTTAAGTGGCAGGTAGCCTAGCGGTTAAGAGTGTTGGGCCAGTAACTGAAAAGTTGCAGTTTGGACACACCTACTTATTAAAGGGTTTATCTAAATTTTTTACTATTTTCTACATTGTAGAATAGTAGTGAAGACGCCATAACTATGAAATAACACATATGGAATAATGTAGTAACCAAAAAAGTTAAATCAAAATATATTTTATATTTGAGATTCTTCATAGTAGCTACCTTTGGCCTTGATGACAGCTTTGCACACTCTTGGCATTCTTTCAATCAGCTTCATGAGGTAGTCACCTGGAATGCATTTCAATTGAGAGGCATGCCTTGTTAAAAGTTCAGTTGTGGAATTTCTTTCCTTCTTAATGCGTTGTGACAAGGTAGGGGTGGTACACAGAAGATAGCCCTATTACCAGTTACCAGCCTAAGAAATTCCAGCCCAAATAAATGCTTCAACGAGTTCAAGTAACAGACACATCTCAGCGTCAACTGTTCAGAGGAGACTGCTTAAATCAGGCTTTCTTGGTCGAATTGCTACAAAGAAACCACTACTAAAGGACACCAATAATAAGAAAAGACTTGCTTGGGCCATTAGACAAGTGGAAATCTGTCCTTTGGTCTGATGAATCCAAACTTGAGATTTTTGGTTCCAAAAGCTGTGTCTTTGTAAGACGCAGAGTAGGTGAACGGATGGAGGAGGAGGTGTGATGGTGTTTTGCTGGTGACACTATCAGTGATTTATTTTTAGTTCAAGGCACACCTAACCAGGATGGCTACCACAGCATTCTGCAGCGATACGCCATCCCATCTGGTTTGAGCTTAGTGGGACTATCATTTGTTTTTCAACAGGACAATGACCCAACACACCTCCAGGCTGTGTAAGGGCTATTTGACCAAGAAGAAGAATGATGGAGTGCTGCATCAGATGACCTGGCCTCCACAATCACCCGACCTCAACCCAATTAAGATGGGTTGGGATGAGTTGGACAGCAGAGTGAAGGAAAAGCAGCCAACAAGTGCTCAGCATATGTGGGAACTCCTTCAAGACCGTTGGAAAAGCATTCCTGGTGAAGCTGGTTGAGAGAATGCCAAGAGTGTGCAAAGCTGTCATCAAGGCCAAAGGTGGCTACTTTGAAGAATCTAAAATATATTTTGATTTGTTTAACATTTTTTGGTTATTACATGATTCCATGTGTGCCATTACATAGTTTTGATGTCTTCACTATTTTTCTACAATGTAGAAAATAGTAAAATAAAGAAAAACCCTTGAATGAGTAGGCGTGTCCAAACTTTTGACTGGTACTCTACATACATGCGTTTCGTCGCTGATGATAGCCATCTTGGTTTGCAAAGATAAGCTATTCGTTACTGTTTTTGATCTAATATCAAGTAACACAACTTTGACTGAAGTAATTCCTATATCTATGTCCAGAACATAGTTCGCCATGGTTAGCTGCTTCTGAGATTGCGTCTGAGCCTATTAATTATTGTACATTTTATCCAGAGCCCAGCGATTGTAAACAGAAGGCGCAACTAATTTGATCTAAGTCGGACACCATACACCAAAGTTCGTTTTGGTCACAGTTCACAACAAATACAGTTTAAAGATATTACAAAATTGAATTAAAGAAAATGAATGTGTGATTAAATTTAATTGAAAAGCACATCTACTGACTTCATCAAAAACGAGCAGTTGATACAAAAATAAAAGTCCCAGAATGCATTTCGCAAAAAAGGCAGATTCAGAAAGACGGGTCGCATCGCAGTTACCTTTGCGCCATTTAGCTACAATCAGCTTTAGTTCTGTAATTACATTCCAGTAGTGAAGGGGTTAGTAAATCCATTGACATGGAATATTAAGTGTCACAAACTAGCTATGTGCCTTTGATGTGTTTGTGAAGTAAACGAAGCATTCTATATTATTTTTAATTCGGTGAGTAAACCGCTTGCTAGCTGCTAACGTTAGCTCCCAGTGTCCAGATGTCAGCTGGCAAGCCGGTTCGCTAGTGACAAAAATGCTTGCTTTAAACAAGATTATGTAGAATTTGTACGATACAATAACGTATATGCAGCAATGTAAGCATTCAATATTATGTCATGATTTTCTAATGACCTCTTGTTTGCAGCAGTCATCGCTGGAAAACAAACGAGGTGCCGACATGGCCTCAGTCGTAGCGAAACGAGAAGGACCACAGTTCATCAGTGAGGTTGCTGTGAGAGGCAACGCCGCAGTGCTGGACTACTGCCGGACGTCGGTGTCAGCTCTGTCGGGGGCGACAGCGGGCATCCTTGGGCTCACAGGACTGTACGGATTTATCTTCTATTTCCTCGCCTCGTTCCTCCTCTCCCTTCTTCTCATCATCAAGGCCAGTCGCAGGTGGAACAAGTGCTTCAAGTCTCGGCGGATGCTCTTTACAGGAGGGCTTGTTGGAGGTCTTTTTACCTACGTCCTGTTCTGGACTTTCCTCTACGGAATGGTGCATGTGTACTAATAAAATTTACCAGAATGTTGAGCAAGTTTTAAACCTAATGTCATGTAAATCCAATTATGATTGTCTAACTGCCCGCAAAACTTTGTAGATATAGGCGATTGATTAAATACTTTGCTAGATTAACTGTTTATTATACAGCTACGTGAAGTATGTCTGTCAGCAACTCTATTTATACATAAACTAAAACATGTCCTGCTTTCTCTCATTTACTGAACTGTTAACCGCTGCAGTATGTTATTGTTTAGCTCTGCTCTTTTGCATCTCTAGGATAACAGAATTTACCAAATGTTGTCATCTAGCAGTTGATACATGTTATAATAAACATTGATGGGTAGTAGGCATCAGAGTGATGTGCCTGATGATAACATATTTTTCAAGTAGTGTAAATAGGATATAACGGCTCTGGTTGGATCCTTCAAAATAAATAACTCCATACAACCTGTTTGTATAATTTATTGATCATAAGATTTGGCAGAAAACTGATATGTTGATTGTTCTAACAATGGCCATTAGCCCTAAAAATGCAGTATCATACAATATTTTGCATTTAAATGAAATACATTCAACAACTTGCCTCATACTCTAGTTCTGGCTTTGTATTTACAGACATATTGAACAGGACAAGGCAGAAGTTACAAGCAATCACAAATGAGAAGTATCTATGATAGACAACCTTACACCCGGTGTATTTATCAATTGTGTTTAAAAGCAACCGTTCTCTCACGATGTATTCCATCATATGACTCAAGGATTTCATTTTACTACAAGCGGTCTGTCAAGGTTTGGAGGAACACCGCTGCCAGCATAATAACCTAGTTGAATACTCTGTAATGGTTTGATTGCATGGCCTAATTGACCCATCAACAGATGCATTATGATTCGATCTTGGAACAAGTAAATAAGACGTCAGAAACAGAATAGTGCTTTTTCTCTTTGATAAATATCTCGCTTCTTGGAGTGTGCATTATCATTGCAGCACTAAAAGTGTAAGGAGAGGAGAGCATTTCTATTTTCCACCCCATCAGTCATCATGTCCAATCAGGACATGCATCACTACTGAGAGACAGGAAAACCAGAGCCATTTATCAGCACCAGTAACCTCTGCTGGAAGAGGAGATGGAGGGTGGGCATTGGGATCAGGACCTCACCCACCCTCGTTTTACTTTCCACCTGCTACAGGACCCAGTTTAGACATCTTGACAATAGCAGAACTTCTTTGTTTCGGGTCTCTCTTGAAATACAGGTCTTCTGACCTCAATGGGACAACCTGTGTTAATAAAGGATAAATAAAAATGTGTCTCACAGAGCCACCTCTTGCCTTTTGGGAGCCCTAAGCGGGAATTGTTTTAAATAACATTTCCTGCAGTTCTACACATTTTGCCTTGACAAATGCCATGTTAATATGATATCTGGGTGTATAAACAAAATCAATGGGGGCCTTCTGGAGGTAAAGGGCCCCTGGAGGTCAGGGCCCATGGGCACGTTCCCTTCGAGCCCAGCAGGTAATTCAGCCTTGAAGGTTTATTTTATTTATTTAACTAGGAAAATCAGTTAAGAACAAATTCTTGTTTAGATAGCTGACTAGACTAACTTACCTAGCAATCTTATAAAATGTTAGCTGACATGGGCTAATAGAGTTACTGTCAGTGACTGACATTATAGAAGAACTGCTGATGCACTACCAATTTTTTTAATTGCACGTAAAATCAAAGTTAATTGGTTGTGTACACAAAGTTGTGTATTCTACTATGCTATCTCAACAGTAAGTTGTCCTACGTGCAGCTTCTAGTCTGGTGTCTCACTCTGAATTAATCGGTTAGTGTCGTGGAGGGTGAGTATTATACCGTTGCCCCACAGTTCGTGGAGAGAGAATGTGAACCTCATTTTTCTCTCCGGTTTTAGGGTCCTGTTTCTCCTCATTTTTTGGAGAGAGTGTGGTAAGCTCGTGTTGTTCCCCAGCATGTTTCCTGTGTTTTCTTGTGTCTCGGTTCACCAATGTCTTCGCAATCTCTTTGTGCTTCTTGATCCGTTCTTTCCTGTTAAAGGGATATTTTATTTGTTTTACTGAAAGACAGAAAGAAGTAGCAAGGCAAACAATCCAGGACTGAAATGATTTACTTTACTGAATAAACGACAAAGTGTAAATTCTGTAGTTAGTAGTAATACCATGTCATAGTGTCTTACTTGAGAATCTCAAATTTCCTGTCTCGGTAGAAGGAACTCGTGCTCAACATGTAGACAAATATCATATCACATGCAAATTTTCCCTGAAACAAAGGTAAGGTTCAAGTCAAGACATACAATAGAGTCACATTAATCATGATAGAAATAAGGCTAACACCCCCAATAAAGCTTCAGGCAACTTCACAGGCCATAGTAAAAAAAACAACAAAAAAAACACTAACTGTCCTGTGGATGTGTACAGCAGACTTCAAAGAGCTGTCTCCTCAGATGAATAAGACTGAAATAGGGCACTAAAACATTTTGCCAGGGGGCAGAGGGCTTCTGAATGCCAAATTGACCCCTATACACCCAAGGTACTCCTGTAGATATGATAGGTTTAGACAGTGAAAAGAAAATGTAGCGATATTGCTTAGACCTACACAAATGTTTCAGATCTACAAACAAGGGGATAGGGATCGATTTGGAATGAAGAAGATTAGTATATTGTATGAAAAACGATAGGGTATCGCCCTCTTGTGGTGATACAGTGCATTCAGAAAGTATTCAGACCCCTTGACTTTTTACATATTTTGTTACATTACAGCCTTACTATAAAATGGATGAAATTAAATACAAATCCTCATCAATCTACACACAGTACCCCATAATGACAAAGTGAAAACAGGTTTTTAGAAATGTTTGCAAATTTATTACAAATAAAAAACAGAAATACCTTATTTACATAACTATTCAGACCCTTGGCTATGAGACTTGAAATTGACCTAAGGTGTATCTTGTTTCCATGGATAATCCTTGAGATGTTTCTACAACTTGATTGGAGTCCACCTGTGGTAAATTCAATTGATTTGACATTATTTGGAAAGCCACACACCTGTCTATATAAAGGTTCCACAGTTGACAGTGCATGTCAGAGCAAAAACCAAGCCACGAGGTCGAAGGAAATGTCTGTAGAGCTCCGAGACAGGTTTGTGCTGAGGCACAGATCTGGGGAAGGGTACCAAAACATTTCTGCAGTGGCCTCCATCATTCTTAATTGGAAGAAGTTTGGATCCACCAAGACTTTTCCGAGAGTTGGCCACCCAGCCAAACTGAGCAATCAAGGGAGAAGGTCCTTGGTCATGGAAGTCACCAAGAACCCGATGGTCACTCTGAAAGAGCTCCAGAGTTCCTCTGTGGAGATGGGAGAACCTTCCAGAAGGACAAACATCTCTGTAGCACTCCACCAATCATGCCTTTATGGTAGAGTGGCCAGATGGAAGCCCCTCTTCAGTAAAAGGCATATGACAGCCCACTTGGAGTTTGCCAAAAGGCATCTAAAGGACTCTCAGACCATGAGAAGCAAGATGCTTTGGTCTGATGAAACCAAGATTGAACTTTTTGGCCTGAATGCCAAGCGTCACATCTGGAGGAAACCTGGCACCATCCCTACGGTGAAGAATGCAGCATCATGCTGTGGGGATGTTGTTCAGCAGCAGGGACTGGGAGACTAGTCAGGATTCAAGGGAAAGATGAACGGGGCAAAGTACAGCTATATCCTTGATGAAAACCTTCTCCAGAGAGCCCAGGACCTCATACTGGGGCGAAGGTTCGCCTTCCAAAAGGACAACGACCATAAGCACACAGCCAAGACAACACAGGAGTGGCTTTGGGACAAGTCTCTGAATGTCTTTGAGGGGCCCAGCCAGAGCCCGGACTTGAATTTGATTGAACATATCTGGAGAGACCTGAAAATAGCTGTGCAGCGATGCTCCCCATCCAACCTTACAGAGCTAGAGAGGATCTGCAGAGAAGAATGGGAGAAACGAGACTCGAGACTGTAATCACTGACAAAGGTGCTTCAACAAAGTACTGAGTAAAGGGTCTGAATACTTATGTAAATGTGATATCAGTTTTACATTTTTAATACATTTGCAAAAAACTCTAAAAACCTATTTTTGCTTTGTCATTATGGGGTATTGTGTGTGGCTTGATGATGGATTTTTAAAAAATAATCTATTTTAGAATAAGGCTGTTACGTAACAAAATGTGGAAAAAGTCAAGAGGTCTGAATTCTTCCCGAATGCATTGCATTTCAAAGCATTTGATAGCATCCAACCTGGGCATGCTGCATGAAACAGAATTACAGAGAAATATTTTTTTGGGGGAGAAAATAGACAAGCATGTGTATTGGAAACAAATTAAAACACAAATCTATTAAATTACTTACCATGCCCATAATAGCGAGCCCAGACCCAATAGCTATTACTGTGGGAATGATATTGAATTTTCCAGCCTGAAGAACACAACAAAGAACAAAGAACATTTGATCTGACACAGACTGTAATATTACTACTACCAACCCATACAATTAGACAAGTAAGTGTAGCTAGAATCACTGTCATACCCGTCCATTCACCATGATATCAAAGCGAATCCCATAGACTTTATACAAAGTCCGATAGCTCTCTCCAGCTTCATCTTTGTAATAACGGGCATATCTGGAAAACAAACAAATCAGCTGTTTGGAACAGAAATGTCAACAACTGCTTGGTAGAGATAGATCTGACATTAAATACAGTACTTGGAGAGAGCTCAAGCTTGATTAGCTCAAGCTAATAACTTTTCAGAATTAGTGCATGGATTATTATATCTGCATGAACTAAAATGTGCTTAAGATGCAGTACAGGGATCTTAAGCACAACAAATTTGAAACCTGTGGTAAAATTGGATTCATAAAATATCATGCGAATTGCAACACCAACAAAAAATGGGGACCCGTTTCGGCTCATGAGCACCACTTTCAAAACTACTAGCTGAAATTATACAAACGTTTGGGAACATTACTTTAATGCATGTCAAGATGTACCTGAAGTTGTAGCCTGATGTGACAGAGCTGTTTAGGTTCATATCCAAACGAGTAAAGCTGTACTCTGGGTTACACTGTGAGTAGTCCTTATCCAAATCACAGTTCCACTCAATCAGAATTCCAATTGACCCACCCTGAGAGACAGAGAGTGAGAGAGAGAGAGAGGGAGAGAGAGAGAGGGAGAGGGAGAGAGAAAGATTACACTATTTATGAATAAACACCTGTGCTTGACGTTGCTCTAAATATGGAGAAGAACTCTATTGCCCTGCTATTCAAGATGTACTTTCTTAACCTTGACTATGAACTGTGGTCACATTTACATCAACTCCTCGTTAAACATTAACAACTAGGAACATAAACATACTGTACTTCACAACATTAAAACTGGCAACTCTAATGATAACACAGTAGCTACTACACTGCTGATCATCTTCGCCATATATGGTAAGAATGGCTCTGGTTAACCCATTGTCTTGTTCTATGCTGGGTGTTCGGCTATATTAACAACAAAAGTTAGTGTTTACTTGTAAATGTCTACCCTGAGCTTACTAGGGAGTTGAGGTGAAAGCACTTTATGCAGGGCTCTGTGACAAGTCGCTTAATACAGATCTAGCAACTGCTATGTTTCATATTGTTGTTGTAAATATGCAACCATCATTGTTATTAATTTAAATGTCAGGCCTAATGACTGCATCCTACATGGCAAATGTCCAATTAAATGTAATCAAAATTATGGTAATTACCTAACTGCCTGAAAGCAAGCATCATTATCATATGGACTGGAGGAAAAGAGAATTACACCACTCCCACACTGCTTGGATAGAATGATGAAAGCCTGAAAAGCCTAATTTGGATTTAGTGGACTCAGTGTTTAACAATAAACCCAACCCTCTATGCCAGGTCTCTCTCTGCCAGGGAAAGCTGTCTCCTGATCTCAATGGGACAACTTGGTTAAATAAAGGATCAATTGAAAGATAAAAAAAAAATACATTTATGTACCACTACAGCCATGTCCTGAAAATCATGTCCAGTCCTGCTGACTAGGTCTCCCAGACGGAAGATGGGGCAGTAGGGATGTAGGTCGTTGTCATAGGAACATCTCTTTAGATAGGAGTCATTACCGGTGTCCAGGACATTTGACCTGCGGGAAAAGGAGACAGAACAGGACATGTCATTTTTTTTTTTATATATGATTAGTAGTCCAGTATCATACTTTCCTTGGCTAAATCTAAAAAAGGTCATAGGCCTAAACCAGTAAGAATGAACAATTAAGTTATCTTATCAGATTGAAATGACACGCTTTTCTCTTTAACCCTTAGATAAGGAATAGCACAGAGTTACATATATCATCTATAATTTCTTAAATAGCTCATATGGCACTGCAAATATATTATGCTATTTCAAGCTGCACATCTACTAAACTGTTAATTTTATTCATGCTGCTCATTCAGTAACTTCAAATCTGTCGTTCTGACCCTGAACAAGGTAGTTAACCCACTGTTCCTAGGCCGTCATTGAAAATAAGAATTTGTTCTTAACTGACTTGCCTAGTTAAATAAAGGTAAAAAAATATATGAAGTAACTTCATAGTTCAAGCACTTCATAGTTTAGACACTTTCCATTCCATATGCACAATGTAGGGGAGAGTGGGGTATGTTGAGACATTCTTTTACATTCAGTATCACTACGTCAAGGGAAATAGAGTATTCTTTCTAACAAATATATGTACATTTATTTCAGGAAATTGTGTATTCCTGGATATAATCTGAATTATTGTAAACATAACAGTTTTGAAAATATAGTTTGTACAAAACAAGTGGTCTCTTGGCACAACTTACCCTGGGTATGGGGTAAATTGAGCATAGGGACAGCGTAAGTTGAGCCACTTTGGGGTAAGTGGGTGCTGGTGTCCTGTGCCAGTGGCGGGTGATGGTAGGTCAAAGTTGAATTAATGGAATGGGAGTGTGGTATAATTGTACATCTTCAATGTATGCCTAAGTTCAGCTATACACTGAGTATACAAAACATATTTCCATAACATAGACTGACCAGGTGAATCCAGATGAAAGCTATGATCCCTTATTGATGTCACTTGTTAAATCTACTTCAAATCAGTGAAGAAAGGGAGGAGACAGGTTAAAGAAGGATTTTTAAGCCTTGAGACAACAGAGACATGGATTGTGTATGTGTGCCATTCAGAGGGGGAATGGGCAAGCAAAAATATTTAAGTGCCTTTGAACAGGGTATGGTAGTAGGTGCCAGCGCGCACTGGTTTGTGTCAAGAAATGCAACGCTGCTGGGTTTTTCACGCTCAACAGTTTCCGGTGTGTATGAAGAATGGTCCCCCACCCAAAGGACATCCAGCCAACTTGACACAAAACTGTGGGAAGCATTGGAGTCAACATGGGCCAGCATCCCTGTGGAACGCTTTCGACAACTTGTAGAGTCCATGCCCCAACAAATTGAGGCTGTTCTGGGAGCGGGGTTCCTAATGTTTGGTATACTCAATGTAGATATCTCTGTTTAATATCACTTACTCTTCCATTTCTGGACCAGAGGTCTGGGCCAGGGATGATGTTTCGATGTGCCAATTCATAGGAACGTTTTATGCATTTGAGGATACTAAGCCCATGAAACTGGTCCACGAGATTCTTGATATGTTTAGCAAGCTCAGACTCCATTGTCATCAGATAAGACAGTGTGTACCTCTGCTACTCTAACATAGCCTCTCTTTCACACAGGTTCATGTTCATTTTATTTTTTGTCAATGTTCCTCGTCAGTGTCATTCAGTACATTTTCTCAGCCCTTACTGCTGCTCAAATGGACTTCCCTTCTCTGACTTCCTTGGCTGCACTCTCAAGAACCTCACGGGGGGGTTAGACCCCTGCTTGTTTTATGTTTGTATATACGGGGATGATGATGTCAGCTCTGTAACAATACAAATCTTGAGTTCATATGCATGACACATTGCAAAAATACTATGCATAAAATTGACAAAATGTTAACATCAACTTCACCCAAAGGCAAACATTTTGACCATATTTGCCCACACAGCTTCAAGGATGCACTTTCATGCTAGGTTTAGGACCTCATATTGTAGCTTATAAGAGGCCCCAACTGATGTACAAAACTATCTGCTTTGGTTAGAAACCTGAAACCTCCAACACAATACATTAATTTTTTAGACCTAACTTGCTTACCACTTTTTCCATGTGGTTTCAATCCTTTACAGACTCAATGAAATGAGGACCTCTTCTTAAATATTTGGTCACATTCATTTTATGTATGGTTTCCTAGAAACACTCTCCCCTAATCAAAAGATCTACAACTGAAATTATGAATCATGAATTGGCAGAGGTCTGATGTCTCTGTGCTTTCCGATTAGGCTTGAAAAGACAACACCGATGTTCTGGCTGATGAACCCTTCTACAACAACAGCCTTACTTACTGACATGAGAGAACAGTGAGCCAATCAGATCTGTTCTGACACCTGTCCTGGACTGGGCCTGCTCTGCTGTCAAGGACGTCTCAGATGACCGCTCCACTGTCTCACTGAACACACACATACACACACGCACCCAGTATGCACGTGCACAGACACACACACACACACACATTCACTGGGCCCTGGGCGATATGGCTATGGGTGTATATAAATAGAAGGGACTGTGCACCATCATAGCTATCCAAAGCAGTTCTAGGACATGTATCCCCCACTGCCCTACTTACACATACTTAATGATCTATGTCACTGACACTGACTGTTTCCCTAGAGACAGATAGCCTCTACTACCATGAAGTCTGCATGAACAAGCCCCACTTCACTTACTTGGAGAATTCAAACTTCGGAAACCTGACAGAGTTCTTGATGTAAATTGTGAAGATTTCTGCCTTGCTTAATAAGGCCTCCCTGGAAAGTAAGGGGAAAGTGTTAAATCACAGTGACTTCTACATAATGGAAAATAGATGATCAGGACAAGGTACTTCAGAATACTGAAGTACATAACATAGTTTATGTAGTGGGTACATTTATACTGAGACTCAATGCAAAAGTGACAATTTCACAGCAAAAGAGGATGAATTCTCACAAGGGTTTACGTCCCGTCTCAACAGGACACCAGCCATGTATCTCACAGGTCCCTGTAGAGTTTAAACACAGGCCGGTCTTCACCCCTGCAGGGGAAGGTAAAGATCTCTGTCAACATCCTGGAAAGACATAATAATCTTGGGGGAAATTAGGGTGAAGGGTAATGCGTAGGAGTTACCAACGTTGAATCATTTTGGCATGCAATATTTTTCTAAGGAATTTCCTAGAGAGACATTTGTCCAATTCCAACGCTGGTGATTCTCATAAGCTTTCTACACATTAGCGGTATACATGTGCATCTAAGCCAGTGTTAATCTGTAAATAAATGTTAATATTGTAAATGTAAATAGAAATTAGATAAAGACTGCCCCAGTTTACCATATTAGTCCTTACCATTGCCAGCAACTACCGCCTCACCCTCAGCACAATCCTCATTGTTTACACATTGGCCATCTGGCACCTTAGGGCTCTGGAGAACATAGGACACATTGCTGCAGTTAAAAATGCCAGCCTGTATTCAAAGCAGTGTATTGAAGAGCCTAGAGATGATGACAACATACAATAGCATGGTGACCACAGTGGGGAGCACCATTTGAATGCTAAAGCAATTTAGGAAAACACAATGTTATTGGACCAGTGAACAGTGAGACACTGAACCCTTCATACTATGAAGTTTTTATCTTCATTAAATATAATGAATCAATCATTCATAACTTATCATAGTGGCACTGAAAGCGTACTTTAACATCAAATAAGCAATTATTGGAAGACAATGGCAAGGTCAAGCCATCTTTCTCTGAGGAAAGAACTGTTGGGCCTGAGGCATTACAAATAAAGCTCTATGCAGTTTGGATTCTGACATCCGCCTCAAATTACTAGCCGTTTTTTTCTGCTTACTTTGCTGACTTAGTGGAGTTTAATATCCTTGTTTGATTGGATCATTAAAGTATTGCTATCTCAGCTGCACAGTCATCCAATCTCTATCTCAGGGGGATATTTGAAAATAAATTCCATAAACAAGACTTTGTCTAGATTATTGTAGTACGAAATTGATTTTCACTCACCTCAGCACAGAACCCAAGGCTCTGATGCGGGGTCTCGATGTAATTTGTAACAATGAAGAAAACCTGTTCACCCTGAAAAACAACAACAAGCTAAAACTATACTTTCCTCAATCAGGTTAGTCAGGGGACTGATGGACTGTGTGTTGACTATACAAAATTAAGTCCCTAAATACATATTCTTTAGTCAAAACCTTTAATAAGCTTAAATATAAATAGCACAGTTTCTCACCACATATTAATATAGTTTTACAAAATACAAAATGAAGGAGATCCAGTGGTGGCTGACTGGGCTCACCATGTGGACAAGAGCAAGCTTTTCTATTGAATCTGTTTATCATTGAGTCGCTAAAGGTTAAGTGAATTATACTGATTAGAGTTGAGAATCAACTCCCTATCTTTTATTTAACAAGACAGATGAAATGGAGTGTCTATTGAGGAAACAGACTCATAGCTAAAATGCATATAACGATTGTCCTGTTGCTCTACAGCCTGTACAGTATAACGTCCAATGACATTTCCATGACCATACAAGATAAACATGATTTAAAGAAGAGTTGAAGAGCACTCTAAACACGTGTCAACTTCTCATATGCTAAAACAGTACCAAATGGATGTTCAAAATAGCTGACAAAGATGCTGATGCCAATGTTTCATAAAGTGCACTTCTCTCATGCTATAGCCAGATATACTGTCTCTGTGGATGTGATGTAAAGCTGCATGTGGTGGCGTGTTACTTTAAAATTCAGTTGGGTGTGATTGAAAACCGATGAGTGAGTTAATGGAGATACCTCATAAAAATGTTACTCATTGTACTTGAAAACATACAATATCAATGACATGCTATATCACTGACTGAGCTTCGGCTTCAACTCAATAAGACTTGAATTATTAATTTAGCAGTAGGCTGTGTACTGTGTGTCGGCTCTACCTGTTTACATAAAACCTCCCAAAAAGTCCCTGAATCTCACCGTTGGAGGTATGACATAATCCTCAGGCCCCCACAGGCGAAGTCCAGTTTCCGTGTTGTTGGTCATGACCACTCCTTTCAGCTTGGTGATGACAGAGCTCTGGACGGTCTCCTCCCTCGATTGGTACCCCTTCTTAAACACTAAAACCCACCTGAGAATTTAAACACACTGATTATTGATTGATTGATTATTTTCTGTAAATTCATTAATTTTAACTCTCGGTCACATATGAAAATAGAGTAGTTGTCAGTCACGTATAAAATTAACATGGATGGTTATTTGAACAAACTTGGATCCTTCATGTGCTGAGTGCAGAGTGTTCATAAGACACAAATGTCAAATGCATTCTATAACACTGTTATAGAATACTGTAATACATGGTAATGAGATGAGGGAGAGGAGGCAGTCATGAAAGGATACTTTCATTTTGTGGAGGAATGATTTGTCTCTGTGACATGGGTGGATTATTTAGGGTCAAAAGTAATGTAACAAAAAAATGGGTACATGATGTTAAAAGTTAATGACGGTAGCCTCGTGAAGGGGAGATATATAATCCTTCTGGAATTCTAGGTCTCTGGAATTATTATTGCAAAAATATATTTTAAAAAGTATATTGTCTGTATACTCTCATAGTGCATCAAGATAGTCATCTGAGGGTACCTTGGTAAAGCTGGTTTGAGATTCGATATTCACCAGACATTAGGACCTAAAAACTTCAATAGCTCCCAAATGATTTGAGCTACATACAGTACCTCAGGTTGGATTATTTATGAAGGAAAAAAGGTGTACAAATTGCACGTCTTATTTTCCAGATTCCGACCCGTGTTTCATAATCACATGGCAACAGTGTAGGGAGCCTGGTGCTGTGGCAATGCAAATAGTTAGGAACTGTCAAACAAAATGCATGATCACAATATTCAAATTTCACCACGTGACTTTGCAATCTTATTTCTACTGTCCATTATTCCTTATATAGTGAAGCATGTTGCACACCCTTTAGTTTTCTCATACAATGAAAGGAAAGGGGGATACCTAGTCAATGATTCATACATTGTTTTTTTAAATCACTTAAAATTCAATAGCTCCTTGACCATGTGACCAAGACACCTCAAATCAACTTTGGAATGTTGTCCCTACCACAGCGTAGGGACACACATCACACCCTTTGGTTTTCTGAAGTTTAAAAAAAGTTATTTTACCGTCATTTATTCTTTCTAATCTTTTTTTACTTAGAAATTCAATATCTCCTTGGTCACATGACCTAAGCACCTTAAACCAACTTTGTATTGTTCACATCATAGGGAAACACATTAAACACTGTTTGGTTTTCCTATAAAGTGTTTACACAATTTTATAATCAATATTTGAACATGTAAAAATTCAATATCTCTTTAACCAGGTGACTTAGCAACCTCATTTCAACTGTCCATTATTCTTTATATAGAGAGGCAGGTTGCACACACTTGGGTTTTCCTATAAAATACATGATTTAATATAAATATATGAAAATGTAACATGTCAATAGGTCTTCAACCACGTCACTTAGCAGCCTCATTTCAACTGTCCATTATTCATTGGTTTTTATATACTGTATATATTTATAAAAAATCACACCAAATTCAATAGAACCTTAACCATGTGACCTTGACACCCCAAACCAACTTTGCAAAATTCACATGATAGGAACACACATCACACACCCATTGGTGGATTCATTTATTTTACCTTAATGTACTAGTAACATTTTTTACTTAGAATTTCTATAGCTCCATGATCTAAGTGAGCAGTCGGATTGCAGTGGTAATGAAGCTGCCCCTGCCTCAGTTGGTCATGAATGCTTGTGTATGTACTGTATCTCAGACCAGAGGGCAGACTCTGGAAGAAGCCAAACAGATTGTGAATTGAGTCCCCAGCTCTTTGTGTCGCCTTCTTCGTTTGCCTGTGTGTCATACAGCCTCTAAAGGCCTGAGCACTGCTGCTCTCAGCAGAGACAGCAGAGCCCATACTGACTACCTTCCGCAGCTTGATGTAAAATGTGGCAGGTGTAATAGCTCTGCAGGATTGTGGGAACTACATTGATGCGCCTCAGTCTCCATAGCAGGTAAATGTGAAATGTACTGTGTTTTCAGTGAAGTTAAGGCATCTGCCTGTAATAGTCCCTAAATAATTGAAATTGTTGACACATCAACCAGGATTAAGGGGCAAAACTAAAACTGTCGCTGAAACAAAGACAGTTCTTCAGAGTTTTTCGAGGAATGAAGGTGAGGAAGGCTCCACAGCATTCTCTCACTTGATCTTTCCTAGTTATTTTCAGATGATCTAATGTTGCTCTTTTGTAGCTTTGTCAACTATGTGTATGTTTTCTATACCTGTTTGCTTCTCTCACTGTAGGCTTTAAAGACAATCCCCACCCCTTGACAGCAACCCTTCTATCAGAACAGAGCTGCAGGCAGCTGAGCCAAAATGGAGGAAAACTAAACTTCCTAGGATGACCTATCACCCTTTCACTCCCTCTTCTCTACATGCTGCTAAAGCCACTTTCTATCACTCTACATTTCAAGCTTCTCTTTTTAACCGTAGGAAACAATTTTCTACCTTCTCCTCCCTCTAGCCACTCAAGCCATAGACTGCCAACAACAGGCTCCTGAACAGCTATCCCCAAGCCATAAGACTGCTAAATACCTAACAGAATGGCTATACAGACTATTTTATTTTTTATCTTTGCACTGTCTTTATGCACACTCACAGGAGTCTACAGTCATGGCCAAAAGTTTTGAGAATGACAAATATTCATTTCCACAAAGTTTGCTGCCTCAGTGTCTTTAGATATTTTTGTCAGATGTTACTATGGAATACTGAAGTATAATTACAAACATTTCATAAGTGTCAAAGGCTTTTATTGACAATTACATGAAGTTGATGCAAAGAGTCAATATTTGCAGTGTTGACCCTTCTTTTTCAAGACCTCTGCAATCTGCCCTGGCATGCTGTCAATTAACTTCTGGGCCACATCCTGACTGATGGCAGCCCATTCTTGCATAATCAATGCTTGGAGTTTGTCAGAATATGTGGGTTTTTGTTTGTCCATGTTACATTCCCCAGTTTCTGTGTTGTGGTTTTGTTTGTATGTGTGTTTCAGGAAATGGCTTCCTGAAATTCCCCCCAAGCAGCTGATTGGTCGGCCACATCGATGATTGGAGATCTGACCCCGCCCTCTCGTATCCCATTACAGACTCCTTCTCCAGCTATATAAGCCAGTGTTCTGTTGTTAATAAGAGAGATTATTGATATTATTGAACCATATCAGGCCAAACATAGAAATGGGAAAACTAGACACACAACATAGAATGCCCACTCAGCTCACGTCCTGACCAACACTAAAACAAAGAAAACACAAAAGAACTATGGTCAGAACGTGACAGTGTGTGTGTGTGCGTGTGTGCTGATGGGTAAATTCTGTGTTTGTTGTTGTTCAGAGTTTTTTGTTAAGTATTGTATAGCCGCTGCTTCTGAGGTATGTGTGTGCCAATAGGATGCAGTGGTTTTGATTATTGGAATTGTTTACTTACATTTGTGTTATTCTGTTTCATTTGTTCCCAGGGGGGAAGGGGAAGGCACCTAGGGAGTGCTTAGGCAAGAGGCATACATAACCCGTAGTATTTACTGTCTATACACACTAGGTAAGACCTCGGCGGACCACCCCCTATATTTTGGTTAGTGCACCAGGTGGTGCTAGTTAGGTAAGTAGTGGGGAGGCAGGTAAGGTAGGAGAGGGTAGGTTAGGTAAGTAGTGGGTAGGTAGGTAAGGCAGGAGAGGAGGCTTTGACATTTACTTTCTTTGCTTTGGTTCTGTTCAGCCCCTTTTTCCCAAATGCACTGTGTGAAGGAATAAATTCCCAGTAAACGGTAAATTCTCAGCCTTTTTCATTCTTACTCGCACCTACAATCCCATACCTCTTTTACTCCACGGGGGGGTCGAGTTGTAGCAGGGTGTTGCGTTCCCTCTAAGAGGCTATGTTTTGTTCCCCGGGACACTTAGTTATCACTTTTGCCTTATGGCAAGGTGCTCCATCATTCTGGAAAAGCCATTGTTCGTCACCAAACTAGTCCTGGATGGTTGGGAGAAGTTGCTCTCGGTGGATGTGTTAGTACCATTCTTTATTCATGGCTGTGTTCTTAGGCAAAATTGTGAGTAAGCCCACTCCCTTGGCTGAGAAGCAATCCCACACATTAATGGTCACAGGATGCTTTACTGTTGGCATGACACAGAACTGATGGTAGCGCTCACCTCTTCTTCTCCGGACAAGCTTTTTTCCAGATGCCCCAAAAAATCGGAAAGGGGATTCATCAGAGAAAATGACTTTACCCCAGTCCTCATCAGTCCAGTCCCTGTACCTTTTGCAGAATATCAGTCTGTCCCTGATGTTTTTCCTGGAGAGAAGTGGCTTCTTTGCTGCCCTTCTTGACACCAGGCCATCCTCCAAAAGTCTTCGCCTCACTATGTGTGCAGATTAGAGGTCGACCGATTAATCGGACTGGACGATTAATTAGGGCCGATTTCAAGTTTTCATAACAATCGGAAATTGGTATTTTTGGACACCAATAAAAAAAAAATGTTTACACCTTTATTTAATCTTTATTTAACTAGGCAAGTCAGTTAAGAACACGTTCTTACTTTCAATGACGGCCTAGGAACGGTGGGTTAATTGCCTCGTTCAGGGGCAGAATGACAGATTTTCTCCTTGTCAGCTCGGGGGATCCAATCTTGCAACCTTACAGTTAACTAGTCCAACGCAATAACGACCTGCCTCTTGTTGCACTCCACAAGGAGACTGCCTGTTATGCGAATGCAGTAAGCCAAGGTAAGTTGCTAGCTAGCATTAAACGTATCTTATAAAAAACAATCAATCAATCGAGTTAACTACACATGGTTGATGATATTACTAGATATTATCTAGCGTGTCTGACTGAGCATACAAGTATCTGACTGAGCGGTGGTAGGCAGAAGCAGGCGCTGTTAACATTCATCCAAACAGTACTTTCGTGCGTTTTCATTGTTCATTTCATTCAGCTCTTCATTGTGCGTCAAGCATTGCGCTGTTAATGACTTCAAGCCGATCAACTCCCGAGATGAGGCTGGTGTAACCGAAGTAAAATGGCTAGCTAGTTAGCGCGCGCTAATAGCGTTTCAAACGTCACTCACTCGCTCTGAGCCTTGGAGTGGTTGTTCCCCTTGCTCTGCATGGGTAACGCTGCTTCGATGGTGGCTGTTGTCGTTATGTTGCTGGTTCGAGCCCAGGGAGGATCGAGGAGAGGGACGGAAGCTATACTGTTACACTGGCAATACTAAAGTTCCTATAAGAACATCCAATAGTCAAAGGTTAATGAAATACAAATGGTATAGAGAGAAATAGTCCTATTATTCCTATAATAACTACAACCTAAAATGTATTACCTGGGAATATTGAAGACTCATGTTAAAAGGAACCACCAGCTTTCATATGTTCTCATGTTCTGAGCAAGTAACTTAAACGTTAGCTTTCTTACATGGCAAATATTGCACTTTTACTTTCTTCTCCAACACTTTGTTTTTGCATTATTTAAACCAAATTGAACATGTTTCATTATTTATTTGATGCTAATTTGATTTTATTGATGCATTATATTAAGTTAAAATAAGTTGTCACGTTCTGACCATCGTTCGTGTGTGTTTTCCTTGTTTTAGTGTTGGTCAGGACGTGAACTGGGTGGGCATTCTATGTTGGATGTCTTGTTTGTCTATTTCTATGTCTGGCCTGATATGGTTCTCAATCAGAGGCAGGTGTTAGTCATTGTCTCTGATTGGGAACCATGTTTAGGTAGCCTGGGTTTCACTGTGTGTTTGTGGGTGATTGTCCTTTGTGTCAGTTTGCACCAGTTTAGGCTGTTTCGGTTTTCACATTACGTTTATTGTTTTGTTTAATAAACATGGATCGCAATAGCCACGCTGCATTTTGGTCCGACTCTCCTTCTCATATAGAAAGCCGTTCATTCAGTATTGTTGTAATTGTCATTATTACAAATAAAATGTAAAAAATATTTTGATTAATCGATATCAGCTTTTTTGGTCTTCCAATAATTGGTATCGGTATCGGTGTTGAAAAATCATCATCGGTCGACCTCTAGTGCAGCTGCACTCACACCTGCCTGCTGCCATTCCTGAGCAAGCTCTGTACTGGTGGTGCCCCGATCCCGCAGCTGAATCAACTTTAGGAGACGGTCCTGGCGCTTGCTGGACTTTCTTGGGCGCCCTGAAGCCTCCTTCACAACAATTGAACCGCTCTCCTTGAAGTTCTTGATGACCCGATAAATGGTTGATTTAGGTGCAATCTTACTGGCAGCAATATCCTTGCCTGTGAAGCCCTTTTTGTGCAACGCAATGATGACGGTACGTGTTTCCTTACAGGTAACCATGGTTGACAGAGGGAGAACAATGATTCCAAGCACCACCCTCCTTTTGAAGCTTCCAGCCTGTTATTTGAACTCAATCAGCATGACAGAGTAATCTCCAGCCTTGTCCTCGTCAACACTCACACCTGTGTTAACGAGAGAATTACTGACATGATGTCAGCTGGTCCTTTTGTGGCAGGGTTGAAATGCAGTGGAAATGTTTTTGGGGGATTCAGTTCATTTGCATGGCAAAGAGGGACTTTGCAATTCATTGCAATTCATCTGATCACTCTTCATAACATTCTGGAGTATATGCAAATTGCCATCATACAAACTGAGGCAGCAGACTTTGTGAAAATTAAAATGTGTCATTCTCAAAACTTTTGGCCACGACTGTACACACTCACGCACACTGACACTCCAGCACACACAACATGCACACACATTTATACTGACTCTACACACATGCACACACACTCACATGCAACCATCACTTACACTGCTGCTACTCTGTTTATCATATCCTGATGCCTGGTCACCTTACCTCTATACATACTGTATCTAACACTATCACTCCAGTATTCCTGCACATTGTAATTATGGTATTGGAACTGACCCTGTATATAACTTCTGACTTTCTCATGTTCTTATTATTTCTTATTTTTATTTTTTGTGTTTTTGTTCTACCTTATGTTATTTTTAGCTCTTCGTTGATATTGATTACTGCATTGTTGGGTTTGGAGCTTGCAAGAAAGGCATTTCACTTGACTTGTGCACGCACAACTTGAAACTTGAAACTAATCCTCCACTCCCTCTCTGTCTGCGGATAACTTTGTCAACCACTTTGAAAAGAAGGCTGATGACATCCGCTCCTCATTCACTCAGCCTATTGAGTCCACTGGTCCCACTCACACAGAACTATCCTACGCTGACCTCTTTCTCTCCTCTCTCTCCAGATGAAATCATGCAACTTGTGAGGTCCAGTCTTCCAAACAACCTTCCCTATCGACCCCATCCCATCTTCCCGTCTCCAGACCATCTCTGCTGACCTTCTCCCATTCCTTACTTCCCTCATCAACCCTGACCACTGTCTACGTCCCCTCTGACTTTAAAATGTCCAGAGCCCCTTCACTTCTCAAGAAACCAACCCTCGACCCCTCTGACATCAAACTACAGACTGGTATCTCTGATCACATGCTGTCTCTGATCTCTGATCACATCTCTCATCTAATCAGTCAGGCTTCAAGACGGGTCACTCAAGTGCGACTCCTCTGTGTCAAGGGGGGCTCTCTACACTGCCAAAGCTTACTCTCTCTCCTCTGTTCTCATCCTCCTAGCTCTATCCACTGCCTTCGACATCGTGAACCATAAGATCCTCCTCTCCACCTTCTCAGGGCTGGGCGTCTCAGGCTCTGGACATTCTTGGATTGTATCCTACCCTGCAGAGGGCTTCTACTCGGTAACGTGGAGAGGATCTGTGTCTGCATTACGTACTCACTACTGGTGTCCCCCTAGGGCTCGGTTCTAGGTCCTCTCCTCTTCTCTCTATACACCAAGTCACTCAGCTCTGTCATATCCTCAAATGGTCTCTCCTATCATTGCCATGGGGATGACACTCAAATACTACTCCCCCCTCTGACACTCAGGCAGCGACACGCATCTCTGCGTGCCTGGCAGATATCTCAGCTTGGATGTCGGCCCACCACCTCAAGCTCAACCTCGACAAGATGGAGCTGCTGTTCCTCCCAGACAAGGCCTCTCCATCACAATTGACAAATCCCCGGTGTCTCCCTCCCAGAGTGCAAAGAACCTTGGCGTGACCTTGGACAACCCCCTGTCATTTTCTGCAAACATCAAAGCAGTGACTTGTTCCTACAGGTTCATGCTCTGCAACATCTGTAGAGTACGACCCTACCTCACAAAGGAAGCAGCGCAAGTCCTAATACAGGCACTTGTCATCTCCCGTCTGGACTACTGCAACTCGCTGTTAGCTGGGCGCCCCACTTGTGCCATCAAACCCCTGCAACTTATCTAGAATGCCGCAGCCTGCCTGGTATTCAATCAATCAATTCAACCAAGTTCATAGAAGAGATTAACCACAATGCCTTTCATATTCAAACTACAGAAGGACTTGAAAGAGAAATACCACTAGAAATTGGATTTAAATATTCAATTTAACAAAACATTTGACAAACTATGACAAATTAAATAATTCGAGCTTCTACCCTTCTGCCCAAACAATTTGAGCTACTTTTAAAAATCCACCTTTCCAGAAACAATTATCTCACCGTTGGCGCTTGTTTTTGACCACCTTCAGCCCCCAGCTGTGCCCTGGACACCATATGTGAATTGATTGCACCCATCTATTTTCAGAGTTCGTACTGTTAGGTGACCTAAACTGGGATATGCTTAACACCCCGGCCATCCTACAATCTAAGCTAGATGCCCTCAATCTCACACAAATTATCAAGGAACCTACCAGGTACAACCCTAAATCCGTAAACATGGGCACCCTCTTAGATATCATCAGGACCAACTTGCCCTCTAAATACACCTCTGCTGTCTTCAACCAGGATCTCAGCGATCACTGCCTCATTGCCTGCGTGCGTGATGGGTCCGCGGTCAAACGACCACCCCGCATCACTGTCAAACGCTCCCTAAAACACTTCAGCGAGCAGGCTTTTTCTAATCGACCTGGCCCGGGTATCCTGGAAGGATACTGACCTCATCCCATCAGAGGATGCCTGGTTGCTCTTCAAAAGTGCTTTCCTCGCCATCTTAAATAACCATGCCCCATTCAAAAACGTTGAACTAAGAACAGATACAGCCCTTGGTTCACTCCAGACCTAACTGCCCTTGACCAGCACAAAAACATCTTGTGGCGTTCTGCATTAGCATCGAATAGCCCCCGCGATATGCAACTTAAGGGAAGTCAGGAACCAAAAAACTCAGTCAGTTAGGAAAGCTAAGGCTAGCTTTATCAAACGGAAATTTGCATCCTGTAGCACTAATTCCAAAAGGTTCTGGGACACTGTAAAGTCCATGGAGAATAAGAGCACCTCCTCCAAGCTGCCCACTGCACTGAGGATAGGAAACACTGTCACCACCGATAAATCTACGATAATCAATCATTTCAATAAGCATTTTTCTACGGCTGGCCATGCTTTCCATCTGGCTACCCCTACCCCGTCCAACAGCTCAGCACCCCCTGCAGCAACTTGCCCAAGCCCCCCCCCCCCTGCGTCTCCTTCAACCAAATCCAGACAGCTGATGTTCTGAAAGAGCTGCAAAATCTGGATCCCTACAAATCAGCTGTCTGGACCCTCTCTTTCTAAAATGATGCGCCGAAATTGGTGCAACCCCCATTACTAGCCTGTTCAACCTCTTTTCGTCTGAGATCCCCCTCTTCAAAGCGGGAGACACTCCAGACCCAAACCCTTATAAACCTATATCCAACCTGCCCTGCCTTTCTAAAATCTTCGAAAGCCAAGTTAACAAACAGATCAACAACCATTTCGAATCCCACCGTACCTTCTCCACTATGCAATCTGGTTTCTGAGCTGGTCATGGGTGCAGCTCAGCCACGCTCAAGATCCTAAACGATATCATAACCGCCATCGATAAAAGAAAGTACTGTGCAGCCATCTTTATCGACCTGGCCAAGGCTTTGACTCTGTCAATTTTTATTTTACTAGGCAAGTCAGTTAAGAAGAAATTCTTATTTTCAATGACGGAGTGCAAAAGAGCAAGAGGATAAGTGGCTTCGTAAGAAGCATTTCAAGGTCCTGGAGTGACCTAGCCAGTCTCCAGATCTCAACCTCATAGAAAATCTTTGGAGGGAGTTGAAAGTCTGTGTTGCCCAGCAACAGCCCCAAAACATCACTGCTCGAGAGGAGATCTGCATGGAGGAATGGGCCAAAATACCAGCAACAGTGTGTGAAAACCTTGTGAAGACTTACAGAAAACGTTTGACCTCTGTCATTGCCAACAAAGGGTATATAACAAAGTATTGAGATAAACTTTTGTTATTGACCAAATACTTATTTTCCACCATAATTTGAAAATAATTTCATTAACAATCCTACAATGTGATTTTCTAGATTTTTTTTCTCATTTTGTCTGTCATAGTTGAAGTGTACCTATGATGAAAATTACAGGCCTCTCTCATCTTTTTTAGTGGGAGAACTTGCACAATTGGTGACTGACTAAATGTTAAATTCTCGGGCCGACTCTTTCTCTGTATATATCAATGATGTCGCTCTTGCTGCTGGTGATTCTCTGATCCACCTCTACGCAGACGACACCATTCTGTATACATCTGGCCCTTCTTTGGACACTGTGTTAACAAACCTCCAAACGAGCTTCAATGCCATACAACACTCTTTCCGTGGCCTCCAACTGCTTATAAATGCTAGTAAAACTAAACGCATGCCCTTCAACCGATTTGCTGCCCACACCTGACCCCCCGACTAGCATCACTACTCTGGACAGTACTGACTTAGAATATGTGGACAACTACAAATACCTAGTTAGACTGTAAACTCTCCTTCCAGACAAACATTAAGCATCTCCAATCCAAATCTAGAATCGGCTTCCTATTTCGCAACAAAGCCTCCTTCACTCATGTTGCCAAACATACCCTCGTAAACTGGCTATCTACCGATCCTTGACTTCGGCGATGTCATTTACAAAATAGCTTCCAACACTCTACTCAGCAAACTGGATGTAGTCTATCAGTGCCATCCGTTTTGACCTGTACGCTCTCGTTAGCTGGCCCTCACTACATATTTGTCGCCAAACACACTGGCTCCAGGTCATCTATAAGTCTTTGCTAGGTAAAGCCCCACCTTATCTCAGCTCACTGGTCACCATAGCAACACCCTCCAATAGCATGTGCTCCAGCAGGTATATTTCACTGGTCATCTCCAAAGCCAACATTTCCTTTGGCCGTCTTTCATTCCAGTTCTCAGCTGCCAATGACTGGAACGAATTGCAAAAATGATTGAAGCTGGAGTCTTATCTCCCTCCCTAACTTTAAGCATTAGCTGTCAGAGCAGCTTACCGATCACTGTACCTGTACACAGTCAATCTGTAAATAGCACACCAACTACCTCATCCCCATATTGTTACTTATCCTCTTGCTCTTTTGCACTCCAGTATGTATCTCTACTTGCACATCATCTGCACATCTATCACTCCAGCATTAATGCTAAACTAATTATTTTGCCTCTGGCCTATTTATTGCCTACCTCCTCATGCCTTTTGCACACACTGTATATATACTTTTTTTCTACTGTGTCATTGACTTGTTTATTGTGTCATTGGCTTGTTTATTGTTTATTCCATGTGTAACTCTGTGTTGTCTGTATCACACTGCTTTGCTTTATCCCGGTCGCAGTTGTAAATGAGAACTTGTTCTCAACTAGCCTACCTGGTTAAATAAAGGTGAAATATAAAATACATTGCCTTACCTCCCTACTCTTCTATATTTGTACACACTGTACATATATTTCTCTTTTGTGTTATTGACTGTACGTTTGTTTGTAACTCTGTTGTTTTTGTCGCAGTACTTTGCTTTATCTTGGCCATGTCGCAGATGTAAATTAGAACTTGTTCTCAACTGGCCTACCTGGTTAAATAAAGGTGAAATAAAATACAAATGACCGGATGCACCTGTAACCGATGTTAAATGGCTAGCTAGTTAGCGGTGGTGCGCGCTAATATCGTTTCGATCGGTGATGTCACTCGCTCTGAGACCTTGAAGTGGTGGTTCCCCTTGCTCTGCAAGGGCCGTGTCTTTTGTGGAGCGATGGGTAACGATGCTTCGAGGGTGACTGTTAATGTGTGCAGAGGGTCCCTGGTTCGAGCCCAGGTAGGGGCGAGGAGAGGGACGGAAGCTGTACTGTTACACACCCTCATAGGAACGGCATGGGAGAGCACGAGCAGGCCAGTGACTCGGCCTCCGTAATAGGGTCAGAGGCAGAGAATCCCAGGAGAGTGTGGGGACCCGGCCAGACAGACACAGAAAGGGTGGTTCCTCTTGCCAGTGCCTTGCCGTTCACCTCAATCATAAGACCTACTGAAGAGATGAGTCTTCAGTAAAGACTTAAAGGTAGAGACAGAGTCTGCTTCTCTCACACGGATTGGCAAACCATCCCATAATAGAGGAGCTCTAAAAGAGAAAGCCCTGCCTCTAGCTGTTTCCTTCGAAATGATTGGGACAATAAGGAGGCCTGCGTCTTGTGACCGTAGCATATGTGTAGCTACATTATGTATGGCAGGACCAAAACAGAGAGATAAGTAGGAGTAAGTCCATGCAATGCATTGAAGGTTAACAGTTAAACCTTGAAATCAGCATTAGCCTTAACAGGAAGCCAGTGTAGAGAGGCTAGCACTGGAGTAATATGATACAATTTTAGGGTTCTAGTCAAAACATCTAACAAGAAATGTTGCTAAAATACCCATAAAACCTAGCGGTCAAAACAGGGAAATGGTTCCAATTGTTTTTCCACCATTCCTTTTTCCCATAGGGAATTTTAGAAATGCTTAAAATAAGGGCAGTGTTTCGTGTAGACTTACCCTGGTGTGATGTTTTGAACTGTGTAAATCTCTCTATTAATATATTTGGCTCTATTTACACTCAGATTCGAAAATGCTAATTATCATCAAAGTGGACATCATGCAAGACTACAAATCCCTGAAAGCTCCTCCACATCATCTCTAGCTGAAATGTTGCCAATTTATTAATTACTCAATTTTGCTAGCGTTAGATCGTTAATCCAGAGATTCTTACCTTTGCCTCAATTCCGCAGTCTCATTCAGATCATCATGGTATTTGTAGTTCTTTATGATAGCCACATTAACAGCTAAGTAGCATTTCATTTCAGGGGGGTAAGTACAAGCAAATATATTGATAAATCTCACCTTGTCCTAGGGAGATTTATACTGTTATCAAAATGTCACACCAGGGTAAGCCTACACGAAACACAACCCTTATTTTAAGTGTTTCTAAAATCCCCTATTTATATGTTTCACCTTTATTTAACCAGGTAGGCAAGTTGAGAGCAAGTTCTCATTTACAATTGCGACCTGGCCAAGATAAAGCAAAGCAATTCGACACATATAACAACACAGAGTTACACATGAAGTAAAACAAACATACAGTCAATAATACAGTAGAAAAATAAGTCTATATACAATGTGAGCAAGTGAGGTGAGATAAGGGAGGTAAAGGCAAAAAAAAGGCCATGGTGGCAAAGTAAATACAATATAGCAAGTAAAACACTGGAATGGTTGATTTGCAGTAGAAGAATGTGATAGAAATAATGGGGTGCAAAGGAGCTAAATAAATAAATAAATACAGTAAGGAAAGAGGTAGTTGTTTGGGCTAAATTATAGATGGGCTATGTACAGGTGCAGTAATCTGTTAGCTGCTCTGACAGCTGGTGCTTAAAGCTAGTGAGGGAGATAAGTGTTTCCAGTTTCAGAGATTTTTGTAGTATGTTCCAGTCATTGGCAGCAGAGAACTGGAAGGAGAGGCGGCCAAAGGAAGAATTGGTTTTGGGGGTGACCAGAGAGATATACCTGCTGGAACGTGTGCTACAGGTGGGTGCTGCTATGGTGACCAGCGAGCTGAGATAAGGGGTGATTTTACCTAGCAGGGTCTTGTAGAAGACCTGGAGCCAGTGGGTTTGGCGACGAGTATGAAGCGAGGGCCAGCCAACGAGAGCGTACAGGTTGCAGTGGTGGGTAGTATATGGGGCTTTGGTGACAAAACGGATGGCACTGTGATAGACTGCATCCAATTTATTGAGTAGGGTATTGGAGGCTATTTTGTAAATGACATCGCCGAAGTCGAGGATCAGTAGGATGGTCAGTTTTACAAGGGTATGTTTGGCAGCATGAGTGAAGGATGCTTTGTTGGGAAATAGGAAGCCAATTCTAGATTTAACTTTGGATTGGAGATGTTTGATGTGAGTCTGGAAGGAGAGTTTACAGTCTAACCAGACACCTAGGTATTTGTAGTTGGCCACATATTCTAAGTCAGAGCCGTCCAGAGTAGTGATGTTGGACAGGCGGGCAGGTGCAGGCAGCGATCGGTTGAAGAGCATGCATTTAGTTTTACTTGTATTTAAGAGCAATTGGAGGCCACGCAAGGAGAGTTGTATGGCATTGAAGCTCGCCTGGAGGGTTGTTAACACAGTGTCCAAAGAAGGGCCAGAAGTATACAGAATGGTGTCGTCTGCGTAGAGGTGGATCAGAGACTCACCAGCAGCAAGAGTGACATCATTGATGTATACAGAGAAAAGAGTCGGTCCAATAATTCAACCCTGTAGCACCCCCACAGAGACTGCCAGAGGCCCAGACAACAGACCCTCCGATTTGACACACTGAACTCTATCAGAGAAGTAGTTGGTGAACCAGGCGAGGCAATCATTTAAGAAACCAAGGCTGTCGAGTCTGCCGATGAGGATGTGGTGATTGACAAAGTCGAAAGCCTTGGCCAGGTCAATGAATACGGCTGCACAGTATTGTTTCTTATCGATGGCGGTTAAGATATCGTTTAGGACCTTGAGCGTGGCTGAGGTGCACCCATGACCAGCTCTGAAACCAGATTGCATAGCGGAGAAGGTATGGTGGGATTCCAAATGTTCGGTAATCTGTTTGTTGACTTGGCTTTCGAAGACCTTAGAAAGGCAGGGTAGGATAGATATAGGTCTGTAGCAGTTTGGGTCAAGAGTGTCCCCCCCTTTGAAGAGGGGGATGACCGCAACTTCTTTCCAATCTTTGGGAATCTCAGACGACACGAAAGAGAGGTTGAACAGGCTAGTAATAGGGGTGGCAACAATTTTGGCAGATAATTTAAAAAAAGGAAAAAGGGTCCAGATTGTCTAGCCCGGCTGATTTGTAGGGGTCCAGATTTTGCAGCTCTTTCAGAACATCAGCTGACTGGATTTGGGAGAAGGAGAAATTGGGAAGGCTTGGGCGAGTTGCTGTGGGGGGTGCAGTGCTGTTGACCGGGGTAGGGGTAGCCAGGTGGATGGGTAAAATGAATGGTGGAAAAACGATTGGAACCATTTGCTTATTTGACCGCTAGGTTTTATGGGTATTATGACTCATACTGTGGTTCTCTATTGAAGGAGCGCCAGGCTACCTACACAATTAATGTGTGATTATGAAACTCGAGTCTGAAAATAAGACATGTGCAATGTTGCACACCTTTTTTTCCCATCATAAAGTACCTAACTGGAGGTATGTAGCTCAAATCTTTCGTTATCTATTGAAGTTTGAAGGTCCGAATATATGACGAATATCAAAACAACTTTACCACAGTCTTGAACCGTGAATATTGTAATGAAACAGCAGGGAGCAGGTCTCGAAACCTCGACCTTCGAGCCCGAAGTCTGGCGCGCTATCGACTGTGCCGCAAAAGCATGCTCGAGCGGCAGAGTCGATTTCCGCATTTATAAATCCAGGGTCGTTACAATATTATAGTCATGAGGGAACAACACTCGAACTCCCTAGTCCCGTTTCATGATGACAGCTTGAACGAACTCAAAGACACCCACGATTGACAATGGAATCTATTTGCGACTTTGTATGGAAATAATTATTGTCATTTTAATACATTATTCATGCTGTAGTATTGATTATTTCTTAATCGCTAACATCCAATAAAAAAATACATACACCTCACCCGATCACGTATGCCAGCACACAGATCTGAAAAACTCTAAATGCGATTCCCAATTTTCTGTTTTCGGCGATGACATATTTTTCTGTCTTGAAATTAAGGAAACCCAGGAAAAATGATCCCCAAGTCAATTCGCCCATATTCCTGTCCCCAGAGTTCGACAGCTGGTGATCGCGAGTGTGAGACTGGCAGCACTGAAGTTAGTGTCACTGGCAACTGCATGGTCTTTCATTAGTCCAAGTAAATTGCTGCAATTCCAATGACTTGTGCCTCGGCTAACCTACCATGAACGCGGTTTTAGTTTCTGCTTTAAATTGTTAAATTGATAATGAAACGGAGACTGTAATAAAACATAACAATAATGTGTATAAAGTATCATTTTTAATTAAATCAGATATCTGGTCAGCTAATAATTAACAGCGAATTCTTGCAATGAATATATTTATTCCCATGACTGCCAATTTTAAACATTACCTTCACCCTATACCAGGGGTCGGCAACAGGCGCCCCAAGTGATTTTTTTTAGGCATCAAAAAAGACTGTAAAATCACAAGGAATTCATAAAAAAAATGTTTAATTTAGAAAATATTTTCCCAAGTACTCCCACAAATAAAAAAAGAGACATGTGATCGTGTTTCAATGTAATCACGGTATGAAAGTATAGTTATTTTCAAATGCAACCTCTCTTTGGATTCAGATGCGGTCAATTAGCAGTTTAGAAATTATTATAATTATGTTCCGAGCCCGACCATTCTCTCTGACAAAAATGTGTATTGATTAGGGTACTCGAGGACTGTAGTTGGGAAACACTGGACTAAAACAACAGTTTAATGTGTATGAGCCATCAAATATGGCAAGAGCAGCCCACAGGCACCCTGCTGGGCTGGCCTGCAAAAATACAATTGTTCAGTTGAGTGGCTAACTAGAGCAAAGGTTAAAAATAAAAATAAATCTTACATTGGGAAATGTGGCCAGGACTGTCTGGGTAATAGACTAAATCTTATGTCCATTCTAACAAGCAATATGGTGTTAGGTCTAATAAATACCAAAACACATTGCGCTCATTAGGCGTGTGTGTGTGTGTAAGTGATATGACATTGTAGACTGCTGAACTGTGTCACCTGAACTGCAGTACCATCCCATTTAATTCAATCAAACTGTATATACAGAATATACAGTTGAAATCGGAAGTTTACATACACTTAGGTTGGAGTCATTAAAATTCGTTTTTCAACCACTCCACAAATTTCTTGTTAACAAACTATAGTTTTGGCAAGTTGGTTAGAACATCTACTTTGTGCATGACACAAGTAATTTTTCCAACAATTGTTTACAGACAGATTATTTCACTTATAATTCACTGTGTCACAATTCCAGTTTGTCAGAAGTTTACATACACTAAGTTGACTGTGCCTTTAAACAGCATGGAAAATTCCAGAAAATTATGTCATGGCTTTAGAAGCTTCTGATAGGCTAATTGGCATCATTTGAGTCAATTTGAGGTGTACCTGTGGATGTATTTCAAGGCCTACCTTCAAACTCAGTGCCTCTTTGCTTGACATCATGGGAAAATCAAAAGAAATCAGCCAAGACCTCAGAAAAAAATGGTTCATCCGTGGGAGCAATTTCCAAATGCCTGAAGGTACCACGTTCATCTGTACAAACAATAGTACGTGAGTATAAACGCCATCGTTATGTTGTGAGGAAAAAAGAGGCTTGCAAGCCGAAGAACACCATCCCAACCATGAAGCACGGGGGTGGCAGCATCATGTTGTGGGGGTGCTTTACTGCAGGAGGGACTGGTGCACTTCACAAAATAGATGCCATCATGAGGCAGGAAAATGATGTGGATATATTGAAGCAACATCTCAAGACATCAGTCAGGAAGTTAAAGCTTGGTCGCAAATGGGTCTTCCAAATGGACAATGACCCCAAGAATTCTTCCAAAGTTGTGGTGAAATGGCTTAAGGACAACAAAGTCAAGGTATTGGGGTGGCCATCACAAAGCCTTGACCTCAATCCTATAGAACATTTGTGGGCAGAACTGAAAATGTGTGTGTGTGAGCAAGGAGACCTACAAACCTGACTCAGTTACACCAGCTCTGTCAGGAGGAATGGGCCAAAATTCACCCAATTTATTGTGGAAAGCTTGTGGAAGCCTAACTGAAATGTTAGACCCAAGTTAAACCATTTAAAGACAATGCTACCAAATACCAATTAAGTGTTTGTAAACTTCTGACCCACTGGGAATGTGATGAAATAAATAAAAGCTGAAATAAATAATTCTCTCTAGTATTATTCAGACATTTCACATTCTTAAAATAAAGTGGTGATCCTAACTGACCTAAGACACAGAATTTTTACTAGGATTAAAAGTTTGTGAAAAATTGTGAAAAACTGAGTTTAAATGTATTTGGCTAAGGTGTTTGTAAACTTCCAACTTCAACTGTATAGGCTATAACACTTTTCACAACAATATTCTCACACAAATTACTATGGTAAATCTCCCAGACAATCCTTATGTAAATACTGTTGGAGGGGGTCAGGGTCACAGGCTGCTTTTATTGATCAGGTTGCAAACACTTACAGAAGATGGATAGGTCACTGCATATGAGAAACTTTAAGTCAGGCTGCTTGAGCCAGCTCATTTTTGTATGGTAGTAATCCTGTTTTATGAGGGGAATGTAAATACTGTTTACTTGATCCAATCCTATTTCAGATTCAGATGGAAAGATAAAACAGTCCTATGATATTTTTCAGCGATCATATTTCAAATAACACCAGTTAAAGTAACGGGAAAAAAATATTTGAAGTACTGCTTCAGTAGTTTTTTGGGGGATACCTGTACTTTACTTGAGTATTTATAGTTTTGACAATTTTTACTTTTTCTCCACTACATTCCTAAAGAAAATGTGTACTTTTTACTTCCATACATGTTCCCTGAAACCCAAAAGTACTTGTTACGTTTGGAATTCTCAGGCAGGACAACAATATGGTCCGCCTTTATTTAAAGTAGGGTACAAAATCAAAATATTTTGTAAGGGAAGGGTGAAAGACGACGGTTTGTGAACAAAACCATTCGACAAAACTAGGTCAAGCCGAATTCTAGCAAGTAACTTTAGCAACTCTAGCACAGTAGTTAACACATGATTATCTGTAAAATACAAAAGTTCAACTGTTTGTAAATTGTTTCTGAATGTTGTGTGTTCCTCTGGCTGTCAGTGTAAAAAATAAATCAACCGTGCTGTCTGGTTTGCTTAATATAAGGTATTTGATGTATATGTATTTAATTTAACTTTTTACCGTTACTCAAATATGACAAATGAGCCCCCCCCCAAGGCTGTCATCAAGGCAAAGGGTGGCTCCTTTGAAGAATATCAAATATAAAATCTATTTTGATTTACTTAACACTTTTGGGGTTACTACATGATTTCATGGGTTATTTCATAGTTGTGATGTCTTTACTATTATTCTACAATGTAGAAAATGGTAAAAAAAAAAAAAAACCCTCGAATGAGTATGTGTGAACTTTTGACTGGTCCTATGTATTTTGGATCAATTGTTGTGTGGTGAAAAATGTCTCCAAACAAAATGAATGCACAATAAAAAGCTTTGAATATACAACTTGCTACATTACTAGTGTTACCAGTTTGGTGTTTTGTATAAAAAGTTTAGAAAATTCACCACATACACCAAAGCATAGAAAATAACTGTAATGCTCCATTCCATACACTGCAGCTTTGGTTTGTTTTAATGAGTCAACAGGGGGCAGTAAAGGCTCATTAACAGGAATTCAGGTACAAAACAGTACTAACTGCCTGTGACCCTTATTTTTACGTTTGGTGTCAGGGAGTATTGAACTACATATCGTTGAACTTGTAATTTTACAATGTTGCAGTAGCTTGATCATTGAACTAAATGCAAATATTAGTGTTTTCAGTAGTGAATTACTTTCTCGCTATGCAGCGGTGTAGCCAAGTATTAGAACTACATTAGTTTTGCAAAAAAAAGTGTGAAGAAAGCAATTGCGATTTTTATAACTAAGCCAAGATAAACCACAGCCTGTTGTTTCCAATGGGAGCAAATTAATCCTAGTGGGAGAGCCTATTGGCACGTTCTAGCATGTATGTGGATATTTCGGCAGGTAGCCTAATGGTTAGAGCGTTGGACTAGTACCCGAAAGGTTGCAAGATCGAATCCCAGCTGACAAGTTAAAATCTGTCGTTCTGCCCCTGAACACAGTTCCTAGGCCATTATTGAAAGAACTTGTTCTCGACATGCCTAGTTAAAGGTAAAATAAAATCTTCCATTAGAACGCCTACTGAAGTGCGCACCCACGCATCCTAAAAGTTGTGGAAACTTAAACAAAGGGTAGTCTCACTTGAAACTGGTGTCCAAATTACATTCAGGTAGCATAACCCCAGTGATCTCTTGCGATTTGTAGTTTGACTTCAGATTTATATTCTTACAAAGTACATTTAGTTGATTCCAGTGGGAATCAATTGGTAGCATGGTATACTACGTTTTCAGAGTAGCTTCCAACACATTTCTTCCCCTTTTACCCACCATTGAAAACTAAATCCTAGTGGAGTTGATCTGACAGGAAAATAAACTGCCCCTGCCATCAGTGTGGCAGAGGTTGATTTGGAGCATGAGACTAGGAATAGAGTTACATTGGCTACATTGTCAACTACATCCCATGTAGACCAGATGGGTTGAGTCTCTCCAGCTTTAAAACCAGTGACGTAATACCATGGCAGAATTAATTTGACAAATCACTCAACCATCCTGCGATACATCGCCATAACTTTTGTTTTGTATCAGAACATTTCAGAAATCTATAAAACACTGAAATGAATTGCATTCATTTAGCCTTTAATGACTTCAATAAAAAACAAACATGTGAAAAAAAAACTGAACATTTGCCAGAACAGAAGCAGGGGAAACTGTTACTGTCCTCCCCTGAGACGCAGCACAAGGTGGAGTGTGGACTCTTTCTGGATGTTGTAGTCGGAGAGGGTACGGCCATCTTCCAGCTGCTTGCCAGCGAAGATCAGACGCTGCTGGTCTGGGGGGATGCCCTCCTTGTCTTGGATCTTGGCCTTCACATTCTCAATGGTGTCACTGGGCTCCACTTCTAGTGTGATGGTTTTACCAGTGAGGGTCTTGACGAAGATCTGCATGCCTCCCCTGAGACGCAGCACAAGGTGGAGGGTGGACTCTTTCTGGATGTTGTAGTCGGAGAGGGTACGGCCATCTTCCAGCTGCTTGCCAGCGAAGATCAGACGCTGCTGGTCTGGGGGGATGCCCTCCTTGTCCTGGATCTTGGCCTTCACATTCTCAATGGTGTCACTGGGCTCCACTTCTAGTGTGATGGTTTTACCAGTGAGGGTCTTGACGAAGATCTGCATGCCTCCCCTGAGACGCAGCACAAGGTGGAGGGTGGACTCTTTCTGGATGTTGTAGTCGGAGAGGGTACGGCCATCTTCCAGCTGCTTGCCAGCGAAGATCAGACGCTGCTGGTCTGGGGGGATGCCCTCCTTGTCCTGGATCTTGGCCTTCACATTCTCAATGGTGTCACTGGGCTCCACTTCTAGTGTGATGGTTTTACCAGTGAGGGTCTTGACGAAGATCTGCATGCCTCCCCTGAGACGCAGCACAAGGTGGAGGGTGGACTCTTTCTGGATGTTGTAGTCGGAGAGGGTACGGCCATCTTCCAGCTGCTTGCCAGCGAAGATCAGACGCTGCTGGTCTGGGGGGATGCCCTCCTTGTCCTGGATCTTGGCCTTCACATTCTCAATGGTGTCACTGGGCTCCACTTCTAGTGTGATGGTTTTACCAGTGAGGGTCTTGACGAAGATCTGCATGCCTCCCCTGAGACGCAGCACAAGGTGGAGGGTGGACTCTTTCTGGATGTTGTAGTCGGAGAGGGTACGGCCATCTTCCAGCTGCTTGCCAGCGAAGATCAGACGCTGCTGGTCTGGGGGGATGCCCTCCTTGTCCTGGATCTTGGCCTTCACATTCTCAATGGTGTCACTGGGCTCCACCTCAAGGGTGATGGTCTTGCCTGTGAGGGTCTTCACGAAGATCTGCATCTTTACACCTGAATAGATAGTGAAACTTAATCATTAAAGCGCACCACTGACATCCATTTCCGCAAGATGAAAACATTATACTTTACTAGCTACTGGGATGAAGTAATACAAACAGAAAAATATTTACTTTCATGCAAGTCTGTCCAAAAGCATACGTAACAATTGTTTGAACTGCGTAGCGGTCGTTTGGCTTCCGAATTCGATCGGGCGCCATTTTGTCCAGCCAGCTAAAAATACTAATGAAACAGGCAGGGAGCAGGTCTCGAACCCTCGAAAAAAAAAGCATGCGCGTGCGGCAGAGTCGATTTCCGCGCTTATAAACCCAGGGTCGTTACAATACGTTAACGAAAGCAGGATAAAAAAAATTGAGAAAAAAAAAACGGACAACCATAGTCAGGGATAGCAAAATTGTAAATAAAGGCTTGTTACTATACGCCTCGTATGGCTTAAGCCTTTATTTAAAGTAGGGTACAAAATCAAAACATTTTGTAAGGGAAGGGTGAAAGACGACGGTTGGTGAACAAAACCATTCGACAAAACTAGGTCAAGCCGAATTCTAGCAAGTAACGTTAGCAACTCTAGCACAGTAGTTAACACATGAATATCTGTAAAATACAAAAGTTCAACTAATATCAATATCGAATGTATCTACTTACGATTAACCTCGAAGTAAATGTAACGTACACGTCTTCTTAGAAACTGTTCTTGCTTCTGTGTTCAATATGATTCACGAAAGGCGCGGACACTTTATTTATACTAAGAAAACATTGCGACGTGGAAAAGCGTCATGTGACAATATCCATCCGCGATTGAAAATATAGTCCGTGCTTTAACCTTAAACTTACACTATACATTTAATTCATTCATTTTGATTCGAATAAATACACATATAACACATACACGAATTATCGATTAGGAAAATATGATTTTAAAACAATTACTCTCGGCGGAGTTACATTTATTTAATGTGTGCTGAGATGTCTCTAGAAATTGCTAGAACCACCCACATCAAGAACCCCCCCCCCCGTAAGTCTGTGATTGGACGCTTATATTGTTTGTCTGAACAACGATTGGTGGATACTGTGTCGGTAATGTGACTTTTTTCAAACCTGTCTGACTGTACCATGAACTGTGTCAACAACGTTGATATGTTGGAAAAGCCAGCTACATAAAAAAACACACGTGATTTGTGTCATTTGAGATTTGAGAAACTGTAAAAACAGTTTTAGGCTCAAATTATGATTTCATTTGTTTCCACGTCACAATCTTTTCTAGGTATAAATACAGTATCAGTGTTGAGGGATAATTAATGAAACAATGGAAACGTTTGACACTTCTTGTGTGTTATGCATGTGTTATGTCTCATCTCCTATTGATATAGGTCTACTCATATCAACACCAAGACACACCCTTCATTCACTCTTTAAGGCACAACCTGTTCAATACAATTATTTGTCAGTTGTCACATTTGTTTCATGTCAACATGATACATAGAGAGCAAATGTCATGGTATTTCCCAATCCTAAAAAAAATCCCAACATACTTCTTAATGTAGAGCAGAAACTTGTAGCATGAGGTCCAGCCTCCAGCATATGAGAACATGTTTCCCAGCTTTATCTGCACAAGTAAAGTATGTCAGGTTGAAGCTGACACTACTACCAGTACAGGTGTCTCTCTACATTTATTGCTCTATAGAGCACCTCCATGAGAAATGAATGAGAAATTCAGAGATATAAAGCAGAATGAGGAAAAAAAAACATACAGACATGAAGGACCAAACTATTTTCAGACAGAACAACTTGAGGATTGTAATTTATTGGCTATTTACAGTGCATGGTAAATACAGGTTGCTTGGTAACACACCATAGTAACTAAATACTGGTTTGCCTCACAAGTAAGTGCGTATATTTTTTGAAGGCCAGATATATATTTTTAAATGAAATGAATTACATTGTTTCGACTTTGAACAACTCCTTTGACTCCTGATTCAGGATGAGATACAAATCAACCCAGTTCTAACCTTTATCATCCTTACCCAATAACAAATCTGGTTTGGATTGAATTTACACTATTGATTCAGTTGGTGAACGATTGCACCGTTGGAGGTCAGGTCCAAAGTTATACATTTGTTTATTCAGAATGAACAAGGCAGAAATTGTAAAACGGTGCTTCTTGGCTCTGCTTATCTGGATCCACTGCACTGTAATAATGTTAACATTGTTGGGTCAGGGGCAGGGCTATGAAATGAATTCCATAGGCAGGGCCAACAGCTGCCTGACACCAGATTGTTGAGCCAGTTGGGTCCTGTAACAGCAGCAACTACTAAAACACAAGGCTGACATTTTCCATAACCTTCACAGTCTTTTCTTTTCATACATGATTTAACACGCTTTTCCTGTTGCTATAGTTCTTCTATTTTATTTCAAGAGGAGGCATAGAGATGGTCATACTGACCAAGCAGTTATCATCAGTTATTTTTAGGTGCACTGATTTTGCAGTGTGAAGGTTAAATTCATATACTGAGCACCATCTAGACTAACGACTTGACCTGAGCTGGACCACTGTAGTCCAAAACATGATTTTTCTGTGTTTTATATATATTTCCACACTATGAGGTTGGGATAATACTGTGATATTGTGAAAATTATGATAATGCCCTTTTAGTGTAAGAGCGGTTTGAAAAGACTGCCTGAAATTTCAGCCTGTTTTGGAGGGATTGAGTTCTGACCTGCCAGACCACTCCCACAGTCCGAACAAAAATCTTGCTTTAGAAATTGTTCCTTGCTAAGAAGCTATTTTAGTGTCTTTTTGACATTTTTAATTGAAAACATTCACAGTAGGGTACTTCATTGTTACCCAGAAATGTTTTGATATTGAGATAAAAACAGCTGCATTAATTATAATATAATATTTGTGACATTATTGAATTCAAGCATTTTAATTTAAGTTTGATGAACAGTGTACCAACAGTTATTGAGCTGCTGAGGGCCTAGTTCGATATTCTACTTCCTTCCTCCGTAACTGGCCAACTGAACAATATATTGAGGGCAAAGAGTGGTCTGGTTTAGGTCAGTCACAGTATTCCCATGCGGATACACAGCAGCATTGTGGACTTTTGGTTCTTCATGTGACTCAATCCCAACGCGTGATCTCCACGTCACTCTTTCCTCAGGACTGGTTGAGCTTCACTGGAATGTGGTTGTGCAAGCCTCCTGTACTTTGCAACCCAGTCTGACTGTTTATAATTATGGGAAGGAGGACAAGTTTTCATGCAAAACATGTTCCATAAGTCTCTGTTGAGCACTGTATATAAAGAGCTGCTTCAGCAGTGTTGTGATTTGAGAAAGTGTAAATTATTTGAGAAAATATGAGAAGCGATTTCAAACAGACAGACATATGTCAATATACGATTATTGTGTGCTACAATAACCACAGCCCTTTTTACACAAGGTTATTTTATAATAACCCTCTACTCGATGTGATTATCTTTATAAAAGGGATAGTTAACCCAAATTACAAAATTACATATTGGTTTCCTTACTCAGCAGTCAATGGATAAGGTAAGACAGCAATCCATGATTTGGTTTTATTTCCCTGGCATGGTTTCCAAGTCATATTAAAAATAAAACGTTACTTGTCTCATGCCTTGTAAACAACAGGTGTAGACTAACAGCGAAATGCTTACTTTAAATCTTTATTTTAGGAAAAGTTTAAGATAAAAGGCCAGCATCCCGGAGTCGCCTCTTCACTGTTGACGTTGAGACTGGTGTTTTGCGGGTACTATTTACTGAGGCTGCCAGTTGAGGACTTATGAGGCATCTGTTTCTGAAACTAGACACTCTAATGTACTTATCCTCTTACTCAGTTGTGCACCGGGGCCTCCCACTCCTCTTTCTATTCTGGTTAGAGCCAGTTTGCACTGTTCTGTGAAGGGAGTAGCACACAGCGTTGTACTAGATCTTCAGTTTCGTGGCAATTTCTCACATGGAATAGCTTTCTTTTCTCAGAACATGGATAGACTGACAAGTTTCAGAAGAAGGGTCTTTGTTTCTGGCCATTTTGAGCCTGTAATTCAACCCACAAATACTGATGCTCCAGATACTCAACTAGTCTAAAGATGGCCAGTTTTATTGCTTCTTTAAATCAGACTTTTGTCCATTTTAGAATAAGGCTGTAATGTAACAAAATGGGGAAAAAGTGAAGGGGCCTGAATATTTTCCAAATGCACTGTAATTACATACTGTGCAATTTGCATATTCTAATAAAATATTTCAGATAATTTTTATTATATTATATTTAAGTATTATATTTTTGTCGACATTCAACTGGTAAAAGTTGATTGTGATATGATTATGGGAAGACAATTACCCTATGAGGGTGTGGTGGCTAGCCTTAAGCAACATGTCTATGAAAAACACTGATCATTGACAGATTTTAAGGAGACTGTGAAACTAGGATATCTACAGTAAATGGTTCATGGGGGAAAAGAGGCTTTAGGTAAGCTAGTGAAAATGAGAGGGGAGAATAGTATGCAGCTTTGCTAACAAGCTTTAGAATCACATTGAGGCTTATCTCTCCCGCTCAACACCGAACCCAGAGTACCAATGTGAAAGCACACTTGAAGGTCTGGGTGTGGCATGTTTACAGCTAATCAACTAGTGAAAAAACATCCCTCTCCCAACAATTCTCATCATTAAATCAAAGGGTCCTGGCAGAAATCAGCTGTCAGAGCAGCTTACAGATCATTGCACCTGAACATAGCCCACCTGTAAATAGCTCATCCAACTACCTCATCCCCATATTGTTCTTTTTTTAAATTTTCTCCGCTGCACCCCAGTATCTCTACTTGCACATTCATCTTCTGCACATCTATCACTCCAGTGTTTAATTGCTAAATTGTAATTACTTCACCACTACGGCCAATTTATTGCCTTACCTTCCTAATCTTACCTCATTTGCACACACTGTATATAGACTTTTCTATTGTGTTATTGACTGTATGTATGTTTATTCCATGTGTAACTCTGTATTGTTGTTTGTGTCGCACTGCTTTGCTTTATCTTGGCCAGGTCGCAGTTGTAAATGAGAACTTGTTCTCAACTGGCCTACCTGGTTAAATAAAGGTGAAATTATAAAAAATACAATTCTAATGAACAGGTTGATCTCACATCCTATAGTAATAGAAATGTGACATCTCTCTCGTCTGTTCCCTAGATTAAGGGAAAGGAGGACAGGGTATAGAGTGGTAAATGGTTTGGTTTGTTCAAAACAGTGATCAAGAAAGTCACTCTATAGGTCTAATAACACTTAAAACATGCACTATTTTCTACTGTGAGCCATAATGTATCTAGTAATAGCAGTAACTACTTAATTTACAACTAATTCACAAATAATAGTCAAGATCCAGACAGCTGGGTTCAAGGGTCTGAATATTATGTAAGAGGAAGGTTTGAATCAGATGTCATGCAGATGGAGCCAAGATGGAGTTAACGAGAGAGAGAGAGAGAGAGAGAGAGATCTGCCCATCTGCTACATTGAGAGGAGTTTAAAAGTTGGACCCTGGCCTGAGCAGTGCAACGCTTTAGGAGGGGCTATGATGATGTGGTTCCACTATCTTACAAAGTCCAAAGCCATAAAGTGTTGGCGGAAACACAAGTGTAACAGAGGAGGGGGTTGTTGTATGGCAATAGATTCACATCCAGTCGGGAGAAAGGGACTAATGGCGACTGATGAAGGGGAGTTATAGGTCCACTTGTAAAATGCCCTCTGTCTTTTATTATTGTAATTGTGAATAGGCTGACTAACAATAAAGTTCCTGCAGAATCTTTAGGTACTTCATTCATATTCAGTCTATTTACAATTACAGGAATATCACCCAGTTGGTTGTGTCCCCATCTACTCCCTACTGCCACCAGCTGACTAAGTGCAAGTGACACACACTATTTTCAACACTAGATGGCGGTATTTTCTTAGGCTCCAGTTCCAACTACACTGCTTTAGATCAGTTCTCCCTTGTTGTCCTTACGAGCTTATACGTGTACCAGTTTAGATTTGTAGTTCACAACTCTGTTTACCAACATGCAACATATCATGTAACTGATGCAAATGGTTTTAGATGTGTAATTTCTGATCGGGGCTTGGTCAAGGGCTCGGTCAAATAAAAAATACTCACCATCTGGTACTTCCCAGTAGAAGTAAGATAGATGTTGGGAGGGGCAAGAAAAAAAACAGTAGTTATTGAGGACTAAGCAGACAAACTTTGACTTGCAAGAAAATCCTACACATAGGCTTACTTGCCCCAGGTTTTCCTATGAAACAAATAGTTAAATAAAATCTGGACTGGGAACTAATTACATTGCCAAAGTTCTGGGCAGTGAAAGACTTTGTATGAGTGAACAATACACAATAATTATCAGGACACAGTATGGCCCTTCCAGCCATATTAAACCCGAAGGTTCCGTTTCCCTGGCTGCAGCTCAAATGGGTAAAAGGTCAACATCTTTAAGCCTTCACAAGGGAAAGTAGCAAGGCAGCAAAGTAACCTCTGAAATGTTAGGAATAAGATAATATGCAATTGGGGATGGTTGTCAACCTGTTGATGTTTTCTAATGAATTGTCATGTTGTTCATGGTAATTTATGGATGGATTATGGTCTCTGGATGATCCATGTCATATTTCACAGTCGCTACAGTAACTCTCCCTCTCCTCTCCCACTCTCATCAGTGACTGAAAGCTAGAGAACTCTTCACTTCTCCTCTTCCCTGTTCAGTACAGGATCTCATTGGAGACTTAATCCAAGTTGACAAAATACAGATGGCCTTATACATACACTTCCACAATGTTTTTTTTAAAACCAAGAGACAAAAATAAAACTCCATACAGCAAATCCTGAGGATTTGGCATGGTGGAGAAAACGGTGTGCATCACTTGTGGGTCTAAGTCTAATGGGAATCATGGGATGTGATCTGGACAACACAAACTCATCTTTCCAGACAAGAGATGAGGTCTGGGTGTTGGAGGAGAGCCATGGAGGCTCAGCTCAGAACAACCTGGTCTCGGAGCATTTCATATTATTATGTACGTAAATCACATGGCATGTATTCATTTATGAATTTCGTATTATATGTTACGAATTTGCAGAGTACAATATGTTACGAATTTGCTAAACGTATGATGTGTTACGAATTCTAGCTAGGTGGCTAACGTTACCTTTGGGTTGTTAGACATTCACGTTATACACCCACCCATTCACCCTGACCTTGCCTTAAATAATCATCTATCTTATATAACCATACCAAATGTAACATATTTCAGTGTTTTCTTTACTCACTGTGTAAACCTTACTGTACTGTAATGTAGCTACGTACACATCACAATAATTCCTGAGGGAACCCAAAACCAAATCTCCTGTGCGCGCTGGCCAGCTACTACATTTTTAACATCTATTAGTTTATCATCACGGGAGACTATGACACGACCAAACATTCTTAATTTCATTTCACAATAGTTTGATGCAACTGTTGGACTGGTGTCCTCTCCAGTTCTCTCTCATTCGCTAGTTCTCCTCCCTACTCTCGTTAGGAAGTGATTTTATGTGGGTTTCTGAGAGCAGGGCCATCTGCAGATTCAGCGGTGGAGTGTGGGTTTGGTCGACCTCTCAACTATGCAACAATGTGTTTTTGTATGTGTGTGTGTGTGTGTGTTTATATGGGGGTGGGGGGGAGGGAGGTTAATGTGTGCCGAGATGTTTAGCATGTGGTGTGTGTATGCTTTATAATTATGGAGTCTAGGAATGTAGCCTACAGGGCTGGTTCCTGGCATAGGTCCTGGATCTGTGGACAATATGTGTTTCTTAGAGTACTTCCCTTGGGACAGCATGTGCTTGCCACAAACGGATCAAAAACACACTATTAACGTACAATTAAATCTAAAGGACACACACAGGTCCGCCTTACAATGACGAACAGTGTTTTAAGGACATAGTCTAGTCTAGTTCGTACCTGATAGACTTGTAGATGGCAGTGTGATTGCTATGGCCACTCCTCTTCCATCGAAGGTCAGCACCTGAAACAACAAAAGTGTACATTTGAAGATACTTTATGCCATAACATAAGATAGCTATTAAATATCAATGTGAAATGTAGGCTATATGCAAAATAAATACATTGAACAAAAATATTAAACCTAACTTGCAACAATTTCAAAGACATTACTGAGTTAAATTCATTAAGGCCTAATCTACAAACATGGTTTGTCAACTATTTAATAATTTCTGCATCTGTTGGTCACAAAAAAAGTAGGGGGGTTGGATCAGAAAACCAGTCAGCATCTGGTGTGACCATCATTTGCCTCATGCAGCGCGACACATCTCCTTTGCATAGAGTTGATCAAGCTGTTGATTGTAGCCTGTGGAATGTTGTCCCACTCCTCTTCAATGGCTGTGCAAAGTTGCTGGATATTGGCGAGAACTGGAGCACTCTGTTGTACAAATTGTGTACAGATCGTGCATTATCATGCTGAAACATGAGGTGATTGTGGCGGATGAATGGCAAGACAATGGGCCTCAGGATCTCATCACGGTATCTCTGTGCATTCAAATTGCCATTGATAAAATGCCCCACTGCCACTATGGGACACTCTGTTCACAACGATGACATCAGCAAACCGCTTGCCCACACGTCGCCATACATGCTGTCTGCCATCTACCTAGTACAGTTGAAACTGGGATTCATCCATAAAGAGCACACTTCTCCAGCGTGCCAGTGGCCATCGAAGTTGAGCATTTGCACACTGAAATCGGTTAACCTGACAGCGCTAAACTGCAGTCAGGTCAAGACCCTGGTGAGAACAACGAGCACACAGATAAGAATCGTACAGTTACATAGAGATATTATTTTTGATGATATCGTACTGTATAATTTTTGACTATATCACAATATAATTTGTGCTAGTTTGGTGTAGCTGCACCAAAACTCCAGCATTTTTTATTCAGAGCTTGTTCTCCATTGTTTTCAGCACTTTTATTTCCATGACTGATTAAAACTCGTTTTCTCATGGCTCTCTCTTGTTCCTTGGTAGAAGACATATGGTGAGCAATATGTTTGGAACATCGAATCGCAATAAAATCAGAGTATAGAATCGCAATACATATTGCATCGGAACCTAGGGTCGTGATAATTTCCTATTGTGAGGTTCCTGGCAATTCCCAGCCCTACTTGGAAGAGAAAAATATATATAATTACACATATAAACACCAGTTTATAGAAATATTTGTTGTTGTCAAAGCAAACAGATAATAACAATGGCTTCCAAGAGGGGAGAGAGGTGGATATCTGCTCATTCTTTGCTTATTCTAGGCTTGGACTTAACATGCTAAAAACTCTAACAGCAGTAAACCAATAGGATGAATAGGTTATATTATGGGAAAAGTGAAATATGATATTTCTGTAGTCTCTTTTATGATCTAGTTCATTTTTTTGCATTATCCTTAACAGGATGGGGAAGAAATAACCATCTAATAGATTTTTGTCTTTGATTTAAAAAAAAAAACACAGATCAGTGGGATAGCCTACACTGAGATGCTTGGTTCTTAAGTGAAACTGCTAGCATCCTGCTGTGCCCTCTCATGCTTATTTATTTATCTATCTGTGAAAGACTGCATTCAGCTTTTGTCAGAATACTAATGGTTGAGTACAGACATATTTTTTGTTAAGATCTCAATTCCCAAATTCCTTTTGGTAAATGTCCTGCAACGAGTAAACATGCCAACAATGACCCGAGCTCCAACCAGCACCACAACCACATTCTGTTGCTGCAGACGGCAGCCATGTTGTTCCTGAGAGATGTTTACATGTAGCCAAGTCCCAGATCAGTTTGGCCATCTTGCCAACTCCTATGCTCATTGCCATTATTTTGCATGACAATGACTATAGAAGTTGACCAGACAGACAGCACAAACCAATCTGGAATTAGGCTAATTTACATGTAATGTGGGGTTAATACCAAGAAAGAAAGACATGGCCCTCTTTCATTTCATTATTGGATCTTGGGATGCCTGTGAGAGACATACGCAGATACAAAGCACTATTGACAATGATCAGAAAAATGTGGTGCAAAAACCGATACACACAACAGTCTGCACAAATTTTCTAGCAATTTTCAGGATGAGAAATAATAATGAGATTCAGTGATGAGTTGGTCATCATACCAGGTTGATGGAGTGTGCTCTGATGTGCTTCAGGATTAGAGAGGAGGCCATTGAGATGCTCCATTCTACATTGGGATCGTCTGGCAGATCTCCGAAAGATGAAGAGGGGAAAATGTTACGAGTTACACTGGGGCTCTGGTTGAAAGTACGAACAAATTTGAAAATTCGCTCTGGATATTTATTTAGCTCTCTGCTAAATGACTAAAATGTCAAATGAAAGTAGTGCATTATATAGGGAATAGGGTGCCATTTGGGACATATGCAGTATTAACAGAGGCCTATGCAGGCCCTTCTCTCCCTGACTAGAATACTGCAGCACACCAACAAACCAAAACAACAATTTAACAAAATGGTGGCCCAGTTTTAGAATTAAAAGTTTGTTTTTGCCACTGAACCACACCGCTGGATTTACCAAATGTAGCCAACTTCTTACTATGCAGAATATTCACACACTAGAAAATGTGTTCTTTCACATTTCACTTACCCCTACCTACATGTTCAAATTACCTCGATTAACCTGTACCCCCGCACATTGACTTGGTACCGGTACCCCTGTATATAGTCTCGTTATTGTCATTTTATTGTGTTACTTTTAATTATTTTTTTTACTTTAGTTTATTTGGTAAATATTTTCTTAACTCTTTCTTAAACTGCATTGTTGGTTAAGGGCTTGTAAGTAAGCATTTCCCGGTAAGGTCTACACCCGTTGTATTCAACGCATGTGACAAATACATTTTGTTTGATTAGATTTATGCCAGCCAGGGTATATTGTGGCTGTGAGGTTAGGGGTCAGTGGAGCCTTAGCATAACCTGGCTGACGCAACCGACGTGACTCACAGCGCACAGAGAGCTTTGACCACAGTGGTCTGGAAAGGAGGCTGTTTGTTAATGCAATATTTACTCAGTAATTGTGCAACAGGTTTGATTGGTTCTCTGAAATGTAATTTTTTTCTCAGGGGTTGAGACCTCTCGTTGTTCGGATTTGAAAATCCAACCATTGTAATTTAAACGGCCGGCGCTTGGGGGCTGTGTGTGGCTGGGTGTTTGAGTGATAAAGACACAGAGGCGAACCAAACAGTAAAAGCACAGCCCCCATTATTGTCGACGCATTGTGCCGACAACATCATAGAGTCATTCCAGACTCTGAAGTCAGGAGGACAGAGTTTTAGGTGTTAGCTAGACTAGCCTTAGCATCCTATTATCTGAAACTACAGCCCAGCGAGAAAAAATACCATAATAGCTACATCACATACACAGCACTGGGTTCAAATAGTATTCATCCCTTTTCAAATACTTTAGATGTGCTTCATTGAGCCATAGAATTTCTAAACCCAGAGGCGTAACATCGCAAGACTTTCGGGAACGCTTGCAAAACCAGGCCGGGGTTTAAGACATCAATGAGAAGTGAAAAATTCTTAGTTGATTTTCTCAAAATCTAAAAGGCACAAGCTAGATTTGGGCCATTGTAGTAAGTAGTTGAACATATTACTCCAACCACGTGAGTGACAAACTGACATATTTTCATTTTTTTTTAAAAACAACAACTTTATATTGAAGGAGTGCCTTTGATTTTATGGCCTGTACATGCACAGTTTGGTGTGAGATGACAAGTGGCAAGATTGGTAGACTTTAGAGAAGCAAGCAATTACTAAATGTACTGAATAAGACTCACATTCCTTTCAATCTCTTATCCAGATTTTTACAGAGAAGCACATTTGGTTTCTTAAAAAAACAAAAATCTTACATAGAATTAAGCATTATGATTATGGCTCAGATTGCAGGAAAAAGCTGTTTCAGGTGTCAGAAAATTGCTAGAATTCTCCAATTTGCAGATGGGAGGCCTAACCCATATTTCTGACCACCCCCCATCCCTCCTTACATACTTAATGCACATTCAGATTTTTGGGATGCATGGGCCCTGCCTGACACAATGGAACCAATGGAATAGACCCAAAAAGTGCAAACCCACCCATCTCAAGGCAGAATCAATCAAGCAGTCATCGTATTTGAAAGATTTCAAAAACGATTTGGACCCAGGTCTGAATCTCACAATTTCCTGAGCTACCCAAGTCTGTCCATCAGACAACCTGATCACTCAACACACCATCTATCTATGGGGGGGCACTCATTGGCTAAATGTTGATCACTCTCACAGCTTCCCCCCTCCCTCTTTCTCTCTTGCACACTTTCCCTCGCTCTCACTCCCATTAATTCTCTCTCTTGCGCTCATGTAGTCTTTCATTCCTCTCTCCTGCCTCGCTCTCCCTCCAGAGACATCAAACATTAAAAAGAGAGAGAGGCAGTGGAGCATGTCAAGAATGATTCCGACACACTCGGGTCGACGCAGTTCAGATGAAAACAAGGCAGGAGGAGGCAGTACAGTTTCTCTCTCTCTCTCGCTCTCTGGTTAGCCATTTCTCTGCTAGCAATATGTTGATATGAACCACAAGAATAGGAGGTTTGACTGGTGCAAAATGGATGCACAGGGCTAATAGAACGCATGATGACATTGGACGTACTTGGTTAAAAAACACAACCACAGCTCAACCTCGGGGAACCATATGAGAGAGAGAGAGCAAGAGGGCGGTTGTGTCGAGAAAGAAACGGTAGACACTGGACAGACAGCAATGACCTGATGTCTTTTACATTTTGAAATGAGGATGGGGGGCAGAGCTGATTGGGTAGAGGGTGAAAAGAGGTTGTCCCACCTCCCCTTGGTTCTTCACAATGGGGCTGGACAGTTGTTCCTGTGGAGGGGCTGATGGATCAGGACACAAATCAAATGCCTGCCCGTGCTATGGGGGTCAGGCCTTAGGGTTGCTGTGTCACAGGGATGGGGGCTGGATGCAGAGGGCTGGGGGACATGGGGAGTATTGTGGGTTTGAAGTAGTCTGCACTCCTACATCATTATGATGATTATGGTTATATGTTCCATGTTGTCTTATGTTTTGGACTTTGGTCCAAAGCATTAATACATGGTTATTAGGTTAGTATGCATGGAGGCACAATGTGGAAAAAAGTCAAGCGTGACATACATTTTGACATTTCCTCTGGTTGCAAAGGCGTGAAACGTCGAACAATAATGTTCGGCTTCACAACCACATCTCCAATAACAAGGCATGCAAATAACACTAAAACACATCATCAGTTTTAATCCTCACATACCCTTCACAGTTATTGTCTATTTGTTGTAAAATGTTGCATTGAAATGCAAATTAACCTTCCTGTTCTTCCACAAGCCTGTAAAAAAAGAAGTAAGATTCAGTTTTTACCCAGGCAACCGTAGCTAAGCAAGAGGTCAAGGAGAATAAAAAAAGAAAAATTAACAAAAGACAGATGATCTACCTGACCTTTCTTCAAGCGGAGTGACTGTTGGCTTTTCTATGGCAACAGTGCCAAACGCCCTAAAGTAACCTCCCCCTCCCCTTCCCTAGTCCCCCTCCTGCGGCTTTGCATGTGGATGTCTAATTGCTTGCAAGCATCTGGATGGAGTGGTTGAACATTGGCCCAGTAGACTAGAGGGCACTGGCTTGTTTAGTCTGGTCAAATGGGTCAGCCAGAGGCCTAGGAAACAGCCAGGCAAGTTCGAGCTGCTATCCCCACTGTCAGGTTTATAGGGCATGCTGGGACAATGCTGAAACCCACCACTGGATGGTTGACTCCTTCACGGCACACTGACCTTATATGGCACACAAAATGTCTTATATAAAAGAAATCACTGCAATATTGATGGGAAGTCTAGTGTAGTCTAAATTGACTGTTACGCAATGTGTTTTGTTAAATGTTATCTTTTACAGAGGGGATGATAGGCTGTGATTTTACTTTGAATATTTCTACAATGTTTTATTTGTACCCTAATAGGCCCACATGTATTTAACCTAAAAAAAAACAACTGTAGCAAATATTGTTCAGTCAGATAAAAGCTACGATGCAAAAACACAGCTTCCTCTCAATACATACACACATTATTTACTATAAGCTGAGCTCCTTGTCACTTTATTTCCCCCATCCAAAATGGCCAGGGGTACCCTTGAGATGATCAAGCGTTTCAACCAGACAGAAAAATCTTTACTCTGGGGAAATTCCATGGTAAGAGAATGACACTGAGACAGAGATTTAATACTCTAAAATGTATGTCAAACAAAAACCAATGATTGCAAAGTTAAACAAACCTTACAACTACGCACAAGGACTACTTTTAACAATTTGCACAGAACATTTGACAAAAACACTAACTTAAAAGAGCAAAGTTTGGTAACAGAATGACTGCACAAACGGCACAAATCGTCATTGTGTTAACAAACTTTGCATTTGCAATGTTTTTCAGGTAAATGTGCTTTAAACATTTTTTTGGGGGAAATTGGTAAAAGTAGCCCATGCACATAGCTGTATGGTTTATTTAACTTTGCAATCATCGGTCCCCCACCCCTGCACTCTCCTGCACTCTCTTTACTCTTACTGGATACCAAAACAACAAGTTGGCTAGGACACTTATATCCTACTGAACTATCCGGGTCATCTTCCTTAGCAAATACTGTATCTACTTGGTGCAGTGGAAAGATCAACATAAACACATGACGTATTTGAATTTATGGAGAGACGCTCAGGTCCAAATGAGGCTGTGATGGGGCCACTGAAGTTAGTCACCTCTGCAGAAGTTATAAAGTAGTGAGGTGGGATGCATCTCAAATGGCTCCCCATTCCATATATAGTGCACCAATGACCATAGGCATCTTGTCAAATTTAGTGCACAGTATTTGGAATAGGGTGCCATTTGGGATGCATCTATGAAGTTGCTGCTGTAGTCAGCCAGAGGGAAGACTTCAGTACAGTCTGTTCCATGCCAATGCGGCGACCGACAAGTTCTCTCCCTCTCATGTTGTGCAGGGAGTGGACAGGATGAACAGAGGTCACGCCAGTGCAAGTGGAGCGGCAGTGGAGCATGCTCAGATCAGGGCTGATCACAAAGGCCATGCCCCATGATGCACTGGAGCCCTGCACAGAGACTGTCAACACAGCTGTCCTATTCAGCGGGCATTAAGGTCTGATGAGAACGAGGGGCCAGCCAGCCACCAGTACAGCCTCATTTGGACTGACTGACTGTTTAGAAGAGAGGCAGAACACTGTCTGACAAGAGAGCGATAGATAGAAGATCAAATTAGAGAAAGGAACAGCATGCTTCACTTAGGATATGTATGCATCACATGATAATATTTGTAAATAATATTTTTTATTTTAGACAGGTCTAAATAATATTTTTTATTTTAGACAGGTCTATTTGCTAATGCCTGATTTTTAAACGTTTTGCTGAACTTCAGTGCCTTCAGAAAGTATTCACACCCCTTGACTTTTTCTACATTTTGTTGTGTTACAGCCTGGGATTTTGTGTCACTGGCCAACATGCGCCTTTCTTTTCCCCAACACAATTAAACCAAAACCACGGCCCGTTATTCAGAAGGGCGTTCTACTACGCTCCCATTGGCTAGCTGCCGTTGTCTCACTCACATGCGACGAGCGCAGAGACAGTGACCTTCCAAGGTAACGCAAGGGTGGAAAGTGTAATTTAACAATTAGCTGCCTACCGTAATCCAGGCCTATTATTATCATGTTTGGTAACATGACTCAAATGATGTCAATTAGCCTAGCAGAAGCTTCTAAAGCCATGGCATCATTTTCTGGAATTTTCCAAGCTGTTTAAAGGCACAGTCAACTTAGTGTATGTAAACTTCTGACCCACTGGAATTGTAATACAGTGAATTATAAGGGAAATAATCTGTCTGTAAACAATTGTTGGAAAGATGTATTGTGTCATGCACAAAGTAGATGTTCTAACCAACTTGCCAAAACAAAAGTTTGTTAACAAGAAATTTGTGGAGTGGTTGAAAAACGAGTTTTAATGCCTCCAACCTAAGTGTATGTAAACTTCCGTCTTCAACTGTACACACTCCAGCAGTCAAAAGTTTGGACACACCTACTCATTCAAGGGTTTTTCTATATTTTTATTATTCTACATTGTAGAATAATAGTGAAGACAACACTATGAAATAACACATATGCAATCATATACTAACCAAAAGTGTTCAAACAAAATATATTTAATATTCTTCGAAGTAGCCACCCTTTGTCTTGATGACAGCTTTGCACACTCTCAACCAGCTTCATGAGGTAGTCACCTGGAATGCATTTCCATTAACAGGTGTGCCTTCTAAAAGTTCATTTGTGGAATTTCTTTCCTTCTTAATGTGTTTGATCAAATCAGTTCAGTTGGGACAAGGTAAATAGTACCCGCAAAACACCAGTCTCAACAGTGAAGAGGTGACTCCGGGATGCTGGCATTCTACGCAGAGTTGCTCTGTCCAGTGTCTGTGTTCTTTTGCCCATCTTAATCTTTTATTTTTATTGGCCAGTCTGAGATATGGCTTTTTCTTTGCAACTCTGCCTAGATGGCCAGCATCCCGGAGTCGACCCTCCTCACTGCTGATGTTGAGACTGGTGTTTTGCAGGTACTATTTAATGAAGCTGCCAGTTGAGGACTTGTGAGGCCTCTGTTTCTCCAACTCAACACTAATGTACTTGTCCTCTTGCTCAGTTGTGCACCGGGGCCTCCCACTCCTCTTTCTATTCTGGTTAGAGCCAGTTTGCACTGTTCTGTGAAGGGAGTAGTACACAGCGTTGTACGAGATCTTCAGTTTCTTGGCAATTTCTCGCATGGAATAGCCTTCATTTCTCAGAACAAGGATAGACTGACGAGTTTCAGAGGAAAGTTCTTTGTTTTTGGCCATTTTGAGCCTGTAAACAAACCAACAAATGCTGACGCTACAGATACTCAACTAGTCTAAACAAGGCCAGTTTTATTGCTTCTTTAAATCAGAAGAACAGTTTTCAGCTGTGCTAACATAATTGCAAAAGGGTTTCTAATGATCAATTAGCCTTTTAAAATGCTAAACTTGGATTAGCTAACAACGTGCCATTGGAACACAGGTGTGATGGTTGCTGATAATGGGCCTCTGTACGCCTATGTAGATATTCCATAACAAATCTGCCATTTCCAGCTACAATAGTCATTTACAACATTAACAATGTCTACACACTATTTCTGATCAATTTGATGTTATTTTAAATGGACAGAAAATCTGTTTTTCTTTCAAAAACCAGAAAATGTTACGTTACAGCCTTATTCTAAAATGGATTTAAAAAAAATCCTCAATCTACACACAATATCCCATAATGACAAAGCGAAAACAGGTGTAGGCATTTTAGCAAATGTATAGAAAATAACAGAAATAGCCTATTTACATAAGTATTTCAGACTCTTTGCTATGAGACTCGAAATTGAGCTCAGGTGCATCCTGTTTTCATTAATCACCCTTGAGATATGTCTACAACTTGATTGGAGTCCACCTGTGTTAAATTCAATTGATCGGACACGATTTGGAAAGGCACACGCCTAGAGCGGTCACGAAATTTAATCAGCAGGTGATTGTCAAGCAAATAACTGTCATTCTCAAGGTAATTTACAGCCAATTAACATACACATTTAGCATCGCCAGGCTTCCACACAGAGCCTTCAAGCCACTGATGCAGACCTTTACATTTTAAAAAGTCTAGTAAATCCATGTAATAAAGCCTACACCTTCAGAATAAATCCATTATTTATTTTAGACAGGTCTAAATTAGCATGATATGAAGGCAATGTAGTCAGAAGAACAGAATATTTCAGAAGAACAGAATAACATTCTCTGAGTTGTCATTATGTTAGGTCCTGATCTGGCCATGCCAAATGGCTGTGGGCTACACTAGTTCATTTAGCAGCCAATATTTGCTTAGAATTCCGTAGTAATATGTTATAGTATGAAGAATACAATTGAACTAAGCTGAATAATAGAAATAGAAGGGATATTTTCTCCAAACGATTTGAGGGAGTGCGCACGTGGCTATTCTGTGTAGAGCAGTTAACAAAGAAATAGGTACTCCTATATGCTTCATTTAGAGTTATTAATGAAACTTTAGTTGTTCTACAAACGCTGTCGATGTTTTAAACATTGTAAGGCTGCATGGTGCGAAAAAGTTGCTTGAAAGGAATGAGCTCGGCTTTGTTTTTTTGCACAGGCTGTACAAACATCATCAGTCTCGCATTCACAATTTGACAAGCACTTGATAATGCCTAGAATTTCACGGCGGCATCCCCTTTGTGTGGCCGTAATGCATCCTTAAAAAATCCATGCCTTCTGCGGCCAGTGGCAGCGTTGTGCCCTTCTTCCCGAGTCCCGCGCGCCTCGAACACCTCTCACTCATATTGCTCTCAATCACGTGATCAGGTCTTTCTCACAGGCTACAAGTGACTGTGTGTCCTTATCCAAATCCGAGGTGCATAGTGAAGATATTGGAAGCACTGTCCACATTTACTTTGTCAGCCCCCCAAAATAGTAGGCCTAACGAACAGAAAAGCACTAGCCTATGTTAATCTTATATACCCCATAGTACAAAAGTTGTCCTATTCTGTGCAAGAAATTAATATTCTAAACAGTCTGGGACAGTAGGGGATAGGATAGATCCCAAATTAATACAACCACTAGCATTAAAAAAAACTTGGCTGACAAAACAGATTATCAACATTTTAAGCTAAACATTCTAAACTATTAGGCTATTTCTTCACATTATAAGCGCAGCAATGCACACATGGCAGTAGGCTATAAACGCAAATGTTCCATTAGCGGGAAAACACAATTATCAAAAGATGACAGCAAATGCGCTTATGCAAGTAATGCTTTTATTATAAAAAGGTGGATTTTTATGGTGAAAATTATCTTCCCCAAACTTGAAACTCACTCGCTGCTTATGTATGCCAGTTACGCGCTACACCCCTTGCGAAGCAGATTAATGTGCTTAATTTTAACAAGCTATTTGGCCACTTTAGCGGTTTATGGGCGTGAGGTGCGCGACTATGATTCTAAAAAGTCATAAAAGAGGCATTGTTTCTTGCCTTATGCTGGGCATCATTCACAAGTGATAGGTTAATATTATCAGCCATCAGACTATTCTTGATATAATCTTGTCTTTACATATACTATATTACATAACAGGGGCAAAAATACATGAAATCTATGCACTTATAGCGAATGGAGGACGCGTTTGCCCTACCTGACTGTTCATTTTCATGCCAGCCAGGTAGGCTATACCTCTGTTGTAAAGATAAGCAATGTGCTTAATATTAGGAAAGTAGATAAATAAATACAGTGGGGCAAAAAAGTATTTAGTCAGCCACCAATTGTGCAAGTTCTCCCACTTAAAAAGATGAGAGGCCTGTAATTTTCATCATAGGTACACTTCAACTATGACAGACAAAATGAGGAAAAAAATCCAGAAAATCACATTGTAGGATTTTTAATGAATTTATTTGCAAATTATGGTGGAAAATAAGTATTTGGTCAATAACAAAAGTTTATCTCAATACTTTGTTATATACCCTTTGTTGGCAATGACAGAGGTCAAACGTTTTCAAAAGTCTTCACAAGGTTTTCACACACTGTTGCTGGTATTTTGGCCCATTCCTCCATGCAGATCTCCTCTAGAGCAGTAATGTTTTGGGGCTGTTGCTGGGCAACACAGACTTTCAACTCCCTCCAAAGATTTTCTATGGGGTTGAGATCTGGAGACTGGCTAGGCCACTCCAGGACCTTGAAATGCTTCTTACGAAGCCACTCCTTCGTTGCCCGGGCGGTGTGTTTGGGATCATTGTCATGCTGAAAGACCAAGCCACGTTTCATCTTCAATGCCCTTGCAGGTGGAAGGAGGTTTTCACTCAAAATCTCACGATACATGGCCCCATTCATTCTTTCCTTTACACGGATCAGTCGTCCTGGTCCCTTTGCAGAAAAACAGCCCCAAAGCATGATGTTTCCACCCCCATGCTTCACAGTAGGTATGGTGTTCTTTGGATGCAACTCAGCATTCTTTGTCCTCCAAACACGTACTGGCTTAAGCAGGGGGACACGTCTGGCACTGCAGGATTTGAGTCCCTGGCGGCGAAGTGTGTTACTGATGGTAGGCTTTGTTACTTTGGTCCCAGCTCTCTGCAGGTCATTCACTAGGTCCCCCCATGTGGTTCTGGGATTTTTGCTCACCGTTCTTGTGATCATTTTGACCCCACGGGGTGAGATCTTGCGTGGAGCCCCAGATCAAGGGAGATTATCAGTGGTCTTGTATGTCTTCCATGTATGTCTTCGTGCAAGTGCATAGTCTAAAGAAATGTTGTACAACATGAGTACATGGGCTCTCATGAAGTGTTTGATTAGATGTTTGATTACATTTGCACTGATGTCAGAGAGAGAGGGACAATATAGTGCTGAGTACCAGGTAGTAGGCAAGTTTGGCAGGCTACAATTGACCAACAACAGCATCAGAGCTTGGAGAAGCCTAATTATTGTGTCTAAGTGGTCACGTGGAATTTGACTTGCCTTCATGACTCGTGACCACCAGTGTGGCGGTAGTATGGTCACCGCAACAGCCCGCAACCTGTCTATATAAGGTTCCACAGTTGACAGTGCATGTCAGAGAAAAAACCAAGCCATGAGATTGAAAGGAATTGTCTGTAGAGCTCCAAGACAGGATTGTGTCAAGGCACAGATCTGGAGAAGTGTACCAAATAATGTCTGCAACATTGAAGGTTCAAGAAAACAGTGGCCTCCATCATTCTTAAATAGAAGGGGTTTGGAATCACCAAGACTCTTCCTAGAGCTTGCCGCCCGGCTAAACTGAGCAATCGGGGAAGAGGGCCTTGGTCAGGGAGGCGACCAAGAACCCAATAGTCACTCTGACAAAGCTCCAGAGTTCCTCTGTGGAGATGTGAGAACCTTCCAGAAGGACAACCATCTCCACAGCACTCCAAAAATCAAGCCATTATGGTAGTGGCCAGATGGAAGCCACTCCTCAGTAACAGGCACATCCCAGCCCGCTTGGAGTTTGTCAAAAGCTACCTAAAGGACTCAGACCATGAGAAACAAGATTATCTGGTCTGATGAAACAAAGATTGAACTCTTTGGCCAGAATGCCAAGCGTGACATGTGGAGGAAACCTGGCACCATCCCTACGGTGAAGCAAACCACAGGGACTGTAGCGATAGACCCAAACGGTTACAGGTATCCATATATATATCAATCCTTCCCTGCCTTTCTAAAGTCTTCGCAAGCCAAGTGAACAACAGATCACTGACCATTTTGAAACCCACAATACCTTCTCCGCTACGCAATCTGGTTTCCGAGCTGGTCACAGGTGCACCTCAGCCACGCTCAAGGTCCTAAACGATATAACCGCCATCGATAAAAGACAGTACTGTGCAGCCGTCTTCATCGACCTTGCCAAGTCTTTCGACTCTGTCAATCACCGCATTCTTAAAATTGGCAGGCTCAACAGCCTTGGTTTCTCAAATGACCGCCTCGCCTGGTTCACTAACTACTTCTCAGATAGAGTACAGTGTGTCAAATCGGAGGGCCTGTTGTCCGGACCTCTGGCAGTCTCTATGGGGGTGCCACAGGGTTCAATTCTTGGGCGCTCTTGCTGCAGGTGACTCATTGATCCAACTCTTCGCAGACGACACCATTCTGTACACATCTGTCCCTTCTTTGGACACTGTGTTAATAAACCTCCAACACTCCTTCCGTGGCCTCCAACTGCTCTTAAATGCTAGTAAAACGAAATGTATGCTTTTCAACCGATCGCTGGCCGCACCCGCCTGACTAGCATCACTACTCTGGACGGTCCTGACTTAGAATATGTGGACAACTATAAATACCTAGGTGTCTGGCTAGACTGTAAACTCTCCTTCTAGACTCACATTAAGAATCTCCAATCCAAAGTTAAATCTAGAATCGGCTTCTGATTTCACAACAAAGCCTTCTTCACTCATGCTGCCAAACTTACCCTCGTAAAACTGACTATCCTACAGATCCTTGACTTTGGTGATGTTATTTACAAATTAGCCTCCAACACTCTATTCAGCAAATTAGATGCAGTCTATCACAGTGCCATCCATTTTGTCACCAAAGCCCCATATACTACCCACCACTGCAACCTGTATGCTCTCGTTGGCTGGTCCTCGCTACATATTCGTCGCCAAACGCACTGGCTCCAGGTCATCTATAAATCTTTGCTAGGTATAGCTCCTCCTTATCTCAGCTCACTGGTCACCATAGCACGCGCTATAGCAGGTATATTTCACTGGTCATCCCCAAAGCCAACACCTGCTTTGGCCGCCTTTCCTTCCAGTTCTCTGCTGCCAATGACTGGAACAAATTGCAAAAATCACTGAAGTTGGAGACTTATCACCCTCACTAACTTTAAGCGTCAGCTGTCAGAGCAGCTTACCGATCACTGCAGCTGTACACAGCCCATTTGTAAATAGCCCATCCAACCAACTACCTACCTCATCCCCATGTTTCTGTTTTTCTGCTCTTTTGCACACCAGTATTTCTACTTGCACATCCTCATCTGCACATATATCACTCCAGTGTAAATTGCTAAATTGTAATTACTTCGCCACTATTGGCCTATTTATTGCCTTACCTCCTTACTTCATTTGCACACACTGTATTAGAGGTCGACCGATTAATCGGAATGGCCGATTAATTAGGGCCGATTTCAAGTTTTCATAACAATCGTTATGTATTTTTGTGCGGCGATTTGCCGATTTAGTTTTTTACACCTTTATTTAATCTTTATTTAACTAGGCAAGTCAGTTAAGAACACATTCTTATTTTCAATGACGGCCTGGGAACGGTGGGTTAACTGCCTTGTCAGCTCGGGGGATCCAATCTTGCAACCTTACAGTTAACTGGTCCAACGCAATAACGACCTGCCTCTCTCTCGTTGCACTCCACAAGGAGACTGCCTGTTACGCAAATGCAGTAAGCCAAGGTAAGTTGCTAGCTAGCATTAAACTTATCTTATAAAAAATAATCAATCATAATCAGTAGTTAACTACACATGGTTGATGATATTACTAGATATTATCTAGCGTGTCCTGTGTTGCATATAATCTGACGGAGCATACAAGTATCTAAGTATCTGACTGAGGGGTGGTAGGCAGAAGAAGGCGCTGCGTTTTGCCAGCAGGTCTTCGTTGTGCGTCAAGCATTGCGCTGTTTATGACTTCAAACCTATCAACTCCCGAGATGAGGCTGGTGTGACCAAGTGAAATGGCTGGCTAGTTAGCGTGCGCTAATAGCGTTTCAAACTTCACTCGCTCTGAGTCTTGGGGTGGTTGTTCTGCATGGGTAACGCTGCTTCGATGTGGTGGCTGTTGTCGTTGTGTTGCTGGTTCGAGCCCAGGGAGGAGCGATGAGAGGGACGGAAGCTATACTGTTACATTGGCAAAACTAAAGTGCCTATAAGAACATCCAATAGTCAAAGGTTAATGAAATACAAATGGTATAGAGGGAAATAGTCCTATAATAACTACAACCTAAAACTTCTTACCTGGGAATATTGAAGACTCATGTTAAAAGGAACCACCAGCTTTCATATGTTCTCATGTTCTGAGCAAAGAACTGAAACATTAGCTTTCTTACATAGCACATATTGCACTTTTACGTTCGCCTCCAACACTTTGTTTTTGCATTATTTAAACCAAATTGAACATGCTTCTACTTGAGGCTAAATTTATTTTAATTATGTATTATATTAAGTTAAAATAAGTGTTAATTCAGTATTGTTGTAATTGTCATTATTACAAATACATTTAAATTGTTATTTATTTATTATTAAATCGGCCGATTAATCGGTATCGGCTTTTTTGGTCCTCCAATAAATCGGTATCGGCGTTGAAAAATCATAATCGGTCGACCTCTACACTGTATACCTATTTTTCGATTGTGTTGACTGTATGTTTGTTTATTCCATGTGTAACTCTGTATTGTTGTTTGTGTCGCAATGCTTTGCTTTATCTTGGCCAGGTCGCAGTTGTAAATGAGAACTTGTTCTCAACTGGCCAACTGGTTAAATAAAGGTGAAAAAAAATCAAATAAAAATAAATGGTGGTGGCAGCATTAGACCGTGGGGATGTTTTTCAGCGGCATGGACTGGGAGACTAGTCAGGATTGAGGGAAAGATGAACGAAGCAAAGTACAGAGAGATCCTTGATGAAAACCTGTTCCAGAGCACTCAGGACCTCAGACTAGGGCGAAGGTTCACCTTCCAACAGGACAACGACCCTCAGCCCGGATTTGAACCCGATCTAACATTTCTGGAGACCTGAAAATAGCTGTGCAGCAATGCTCCCCATCTAACCTGACAGAGCTTGAGAGGATCTGCAGAGAAAAATGGGAGAAACTCCCCAAATAAAAGGTGCCAAGCTTGTAGCGTCATACCCAAGAATACTTCAACAAAGTACTGAGTAAAGGGTCTGAATACCTAGGTAAATATAATTTATATTTTTAATAAAAGGTGCAAAAAAAATGTATAAAACTGTTTTTGCTTTGTCATTATGGGTTACTGCGTGTAGATTGTAAAACTATTTTATCATTTTAGAATTAGACAGTAACGTAACAAATTGTGGAAAAAGTCAAGGGGTCTGAATACTTTACAAAAGCACTGTATGTGTATTTGTGCCAGACCACGCCCCCGTGAATGTTTAGTGGTCAATAGCTGCCATTATGTTTTAGGTACTTGTCTGGAAAATAATGTGTTTTAATCTTTGTCCATTGATGCCACATCAAATTTTGTGCAGATCAGTCATTTGATACCAGAAGTGTAGCATTTGAAGTGTTTTTCACTAGATGTTTTGGATGACTGTGTGATAACGCTCTCGGTAGCCGATGTGAACAAAACCTTTAAACAGGTCAACATTCACAAAGCTGCTGGGCCAGACGGATTACCAGGATGTGTACTCAAAGCATGCGTGGACCAACTGTCAAGTGTCTTCACTGACATTTAAAAAAATATATAATTTGTAATTTTACCCCCTTTTCGTGGTATCTTGTCTTATCGCTACAACTCCTGTACGGGCTCGGGAGAGACGAAGGTCGAAAGCCATGCGTCCTCCGAAACACAACCCAACCGCACTGCTTCTTAACACAGCGTGCATCCAACCCGGAAGCCAGCCGCACCAATGTGTTGGAGGAAACACCGTGCACCTGGCGATCTGGTTAGCGTGCACCAAGCCCGGCCCACCACAGGAGTCGCTAGTGCGCGATGAGACAAGGATATCCTTCCGGCCAAACCCTCCCTAACCCGGACGACGCTAGGCCAATTGTGTCTCTGGTGGCAAAGCTAGCGCTGCGATGCAGTGCCCTAGACCACTGCGCCACCCGGGAGGCCTTCACTGACATTTTCAACCTCTCCCTGACTGAGTCGGTAATACCTACATGTTTCAAGCAGACCATAGTCAGTAGCCATGAAGTGCTTTGAAAGGCTGGTCATGGCTCACATCAAAAGCATCCTCCCGGACACCAGACCCACTCCAATTCTCATACCGCCCCAACAGATCCACAGATGACGCAATCTCTATTGCATTCCAAACTGCCCTTTCTCACCTGGACAAAAGGAACACCTATGTGAGAATGCTGTTCATTGACTAAAGCTTAGCGTTCAACACCATAGTGCCCACAAAGCTCATCACTAAGCTAAGGACTCTGGGACTAAACACCTCCCTCTGCAACTGGTTCCTGGACTTCCTGAAGGGCCGCCTCCAGGTGGTAAGAGTAGGCAAGAGTAGTCTGTCACGCTGATCCTTAACACTGGGGCCCCTCAGGGCTGTGTACTTAGTCCCCTCCTGTATTCCCTGTTTACCCATGACTGCGTGGCCAAACACGACTCCAACGCCATCATCAAGTTTGCTGACTGACACAACAGTGGTATGCCCGATCACCGACAACGCTGAGATGGCCTACAGGGAGGAGGTCACAGAACTGGCAATGTGGTGCCAGGACAACCAACCTCTCCCTCAATGTGAGCAAGACTAAGGAGCTGATCGTGGATTACTGGAAAAAGCGGCCCCCATTAACATTGACGGGGCTATAGTGGAGCAGGTAGAGTTTCAAGTTCCTTGGTGTCCACATCACCAAAGAACTATCATGATCCAAACATACCAAGATAGTAGTGAAGAGGGCACGACAAAACCTTTTCTCCCTCAGGAGACTGAAAAGATTTGGCATGGGTCCCCAGATCCTCAAAGGGTTCTACAGCTGCACCATCGAGAGCACTGGTTGCATCACCACCTGGCAACTGCTGAGCATCTGGCTGTAAGGCGCTACAGAGGGTAGTGCAAACAGCCCAAGCATCCTGCCATCCAGGACCTATATAATAAGCGGTGTCAGAGGAAAGCCCATAAAATTGTCAGACTCCAGTCACCCAAGTTATAGACTGTTTTCTCTGCTACCGCACGGCAAGCAGTACCGGAGCGTCAAGTCTAGGACCAAAAGGCTCCTCAACAGCTTCTACCCCCAAGCCATAAGACTGCTCAACAATTCATAAAATCACCACCAAACAATTTACATGGATCCCCTCCCTTTTGTACACTGCTGCTACTCGCTGTTTGTTTGTTACCTATGCATAGTCACTGCGTCCCACCTACATGTACAGATTACCTCAACTAGCCTGTACCTCCGCACACTGACTCGGTACCGGTGCCCTTTGTATATAGCCTCATTATTGTTATTCTTATTGGGTTACTTTTTATTATTACTTTTTATTTCATTTTACTTGATAAATATTTTCTTATTTTTGAACTGGACTGTTGGTTAACGGCTTGTAAGTAAGCATTTCACGGTAGAGTCTACACTTGTTTTTGGCGCATGTGACGAATAAAGTTTGATTTGAAATTGCATTCTAAACTGAAGATCATGATTAGGTGATTATTGGAATCAGGTGTGTTAGCTGGGGTTGGGGCAAAACTGACACCAATCAGGCCCTCGAGGACTGGATTTGCCCACCCCTGCTTTAGGTCAAACGGGGTGAGTGGCGTGACCCTTCAAAGTCAGTATTTTCAATGTCATGTTATAGCGCCACCATCTGGCCAATCTGTGTAATTTTGTAAATGCCAGATCTATATGGCAAGATGCCTCATTGATCAAAGTTTTGTCAAAATTAGGCCAGTGTTGACTGAGATATTGTGTGCAACTAACGTACGTACTAACGTACCTGGATCCACAGTCTCCTGTCCAATTTCAAAAATCACATTATTTGTCCGGCTTAATAAATTGACCATCGGTTGACTGTTCTGACAAGGTTACTTAACCACAAATGTATGCTAAGCAGGCACTTCTTATTTAAAATAGCAGACTACTTTCTAAACCTGGATCCCAAGCACAACATGGGTAGTGTATATGCATGTAATCAATTTTTGTTATGTAGGTAAATTAAATAAATTATAAGGGCATCATTTCTACTGGTACAACCAAGAAGGAATGTGTGGGGCTGATTGGCCAGTATGTTCTCCTGCAAAATGATAATTGTTCTGAAGATTGCTTACTTGCTAGCTTCGCTGACAGAGACAATTTACTTGCAATCGTGCATAATGACTCTGGAGGCTGGTATTACCAATACCGCACAGCTGCCTGGAAGCTCTTCTCGACGCTGTACACATTGATTGTAGTGATTATTTGGAGAAAAGTAATTACTTTATATGTTGTCATTTAAAGCATTGCTACATAACATAAAAAATAACAAAATTACATGCACCGAAACATTTGTTGTAGACTTCCGACCTATGCATGGCAGGAAGGTTAATGCTATCCGGGATCCTTGGGACCTGAGCGATTCATTAGAGGTGGAAAATAGTCATTTATTTGGTTGCTTGTACATTTTTATTTAGACCTTTTTTATAAGTACATACCGGCCGTGACGGCAGTAAATTACGATAGTTAGTAAATCGAAAGTCCATTTTTCGTGAGTAACTACCGTATTTTGACATTAAGTTTGAATAGCTGTTTAAAGGCTGCTTCCTGGGCTTAATGGAGATTCGCCATATCAACGTCTCCTGTAAAGCCAAATTCTGGTTCAGGAATACATAGGCTGCTCAAAGGACCAATCAAAACGATTTTCTATTGTAAACCCACCTTGAGATACACAAATGAAGAGGCATTTAGTTCCTCGAGTCTTAAAATTGTTGGTACAAAGAACATGCAGTCATCATCTGGATAGGCAGTTAAAGAGTGCTCGAACATCGCCAGACAAATCGCTTGTTTCAGATGAGTTGAACTGCTTGTCTCTACATAACAAATTGAAACAATTGTTTACGTGACTTTCCTGAATTCTGCTGATCGTAAATGCATTTTATCCAAACAAGGACAAAGGTACTACGAAAATTACCAGTTCTTATAAACATTCCGTATTTTCAGTCTTATTTATCAAAGGTTCCGCCTAAAATAAGTTACTTTGCTACATTTCCTGTTTCTGGAACGCAACATAACATTTGAACCCACGACCACATACAATATCTAATTACAAAAACACCGAAAATTGGCATAAGTCAACGAATATCCCTTTGATATGAAAATCAGAAATGTTCTAATTATAATGTTAGTTAGGCATCTGAAAGTTTCCCCGTTTCTGTAGAAAGGGGAAGGTTAGGTAAACGACCAACCGATCATTTGTATTATTCAAGAAATGTATTTTTATTTATCTAAACTGTGGACACATTATTACTTATATTTTCGTTTTGGATAAATAAAAAATCACGATCAACAAGCATGTTTTGTGTCAGGCGGGAGACAATTGATCTTTAGTTAGTCTATGGGGATGGTTTTAACGTTACACAACATTATCCTCTTTGGTATATCAAATAAAAATATATATTTAAAATCGCGTAGTTTAGACAACGTTGACTTAATGTCTAATCACTGTTTTAATCCATCTTTAACACACACAGTATGCAAATGTACATCATGAAAGTACTGTATTTTTTTTCTATGTAACAATTTCTACAATCCTGCCAGGACATCGACAGACAAATGTGGTGCAGCGTTCTTGTCTGCTACGACCCGTCTACTGTCCGTCAACAGCGGGTTTACAAAGCATCAGCCCTTTAAACCCAATAAGAACACATTTACTTCTTACACGGTGCTTTTTCCCCGAATGTGAGGTGAGTGTCTATCTCTTCATATGTGCACAGAAGTTACATGTTTTCAGAATAGAGCAGAACTTTGGGTTGCGTTTAGCTAGCATGTTAGCCACTTTAGCGTAATATATCGAGGCTGCAAATTTCCCTTTGCAAGATGGCGGCTTGCTTGAGAATTCAAAGTGAGTAATTGTAGCAAACAACACTGTCGTTTCGCAGCATCCGATGTTTTCATGTACTTTATAAAGTTCAAGTATGCTGTATTTCCACATTTATGGGAGATTAATGCTAGTTCGTCGATTTTAAACTAAAAATAAACGTACATCTACTTTAATTCAGCAACAAGCAATTGATATTGTAAGCTAGTTAGCTTACCCAGTTAGCATACAAGCAAACACCAGAGGAAGGTGTAGACTGCAACGAGCATTACATTTGTCAAGTTGCTATTGATGTTTGCAGCTGTATCTTGTTTAATACGTTTAGACAATAATAACTATTAATTGATTTCACCTTATGTAAAAAAGTTCGCTCCATACAGCAGTATCTGCAAACTATTTAGCTAAGTAATCATGTTATGTAGGCCAAGTAGCTAAGTAGCTATTATTGTAAACGTCTGTATAACCAACACCATCAACAAACCGAAAAGTAACCATCTGCATCTTTCATGGAGACACCATCCATGGTTAGTCAATAAATTGCGCTAATATGATCTTAGTGTGGTTTGTTGCAATATGTGATTGTTATTTATTCAGCATCAACAGTAGGTTTTGTCGTTGCAGCTGTAATTCAACGTCTGGTCCTGCCTGTCAACAAACTGGTATTAAAAGACAAGAGTCATATTAGATATTATGTTCTGTATTGATGAGAAACTCACTACTGAGGAGAATGTAAACAAGTTCACTGTCAGCTGGCCTAAAGATGCAGACTCCAATCATCCCGTTTATTTACAAAGTGCACACTTCACCTGTTTCGTCTCCTCTAATATGTCCTCATTGATTTTACTTTGTTACATTATATTAATGAGGAAGAGACTCATTATAATAAGTGGAAGAGACTCATTCAATACTTTAACTGGTGTTTGTGATGTTGCATTGCCTTAGGTTTTATAACTATTACATTCCTGACGGAAGACAATTATTGTGCTGTCCTTGTAGGCATGCAGAACAAGCATGAGAAACACACTGGGGCCTTGTTTGTGCTTGTGGTCGGCGCAATTTGTTTTCTGTAGCCTCTATCCAAACTGTATCAGATATGGTTTACAATCAGATAAATTAGAGGACCAGATTTTTTTTTAGGCTTCATTTTAGGCTAGGTGTTGTGTAGAGTTTCATTCCAGGTATGAATGTGGATAGAGTTTCAGCAGCATTTTATGCCATCTTATTGTTTTAAGCATTTTGAAGTAAAAACTCAAAGGCAACTGCAGAGATTTGGAGAGCAACTGTGGAGATTTTCTTCCCCTCAACATGCTTGTGTTTTTTTTTTTGCAGCAGCAGCATGGCGTTGTAGATGCATAGCCGTTCATGATTTGTCTGACAGACAAAAATGTGCCTTGTTTGGTATTCCTGGCATTCTTGTCATCGCCATATCTGTCTGGATGGCACCCCTGCAGCAGACGTATTTTTTTTAATACAAATCCTTGATTTTAATATGACGAAGTGTTCATCAGATCGACATTCAGGCTTTCCTTCTCAAACATTGCTCTGTACAGGATTTCACTTGCGTTAGTGTAACTCTGAAAATATGGGAAGATCGGGACCTTCAACGTAAGCAGTTCTGGCAGAGCCCTGCACTGTAGTGATTAGAGGTCGACCGATTAATCGGAATGGCCGATTAATTAGGGCCGATTTCAAGTTTTCATAACAATCGGAAATCAGTATTTTTGGACGCCGATTTGGATTTTATTAAAAAAAAATTTAACACCTTTTATTTCATCTTTATTTAACTAGGCAGGTCAGTTAAGAACACATTCTTATTTTCGATGACGGCCTAGGTTGGCCTGGGTTAACTGCCTTGTTCAGGGGCAGAACGACAGATTTGTACCATGTCAGCTCGGGGATTCAATCTTGCAACCTTACAGTTAACTAGTCCAACGCTCTAACCACCTGATTACATTGCACTCCACGAGGAGCCTGCCTGTTAAGCGAATGCAGTAAGCCAAGGTAAGTTGCTAGCTAGCATTAAACTTATCTTATAAAAATCTTACTAAAACAATTGGATACCACGAAATTGGGGAGAAAAAGGGGTAAAATTCAACAACAAAAAAAATCAATACACAGAAGTATATATTTTTAAACCTGCATATTTAGCTAAAATAAATCCAGGTTAGCAGGCAATATTAACCTGCCCACCATATTAATCTGCCATTAACCATCCAGGACCTCTACACCAGGCGGTGTCAGAGGAACGCCCTAAAATTTTTTAAAGACCCCAGTCAAAGACTGTTCTCTCTACTACTGCATGGCAAGCAGTACCGGAGTGCCAAGTTTAGGACAAAAATACTTCTCAGCAGTTTTTACCCCCAAGCCATAAGACTCCTGAACAGGTAATCAAATGGCTACCCAGACTATTTGCATTGTGTACCCCCCCCCCCCCCCAACCCTCTTTTTACGCTGCTGCTACTCTCTGTTTATCATATATGCATAGTCACTTTAACTATACATTCATATACATACTACCTCAATTGGGCCGACCAACCAGTGCTCCCGCACATTGGCTAACTGGGCTATCTGCATTGTGTCCTGCCACCCACCACCTGCCAACCCGTCTTTTACGCTACTGCTACTCTCTGTTCATCATATATGCATAGTCACTTTAACCATATCTACATGTACATACTACCTCAATCAGCCTGACTAACCGGTGTCTGTATGTAGCCTCGCTACTGTATATAGCCTGTCTTTTTACTGTTTTTATTTCTTTACTTACCTAACACCTTTTTTTGCACTGTTGGTTAGAGCCTGTAAGTAAGCATTTCACTGTAAGGTGTACCTGTTGTATTCGGCGCACGTGACAAATAAGCTATGATTTGATCACTGTCAATGACATACAATTATTTTGAAGGGAAACCGCAAATTCCACTATTTTTCCTAATCCTTATTGTGGCTAGCTACACAACACAACCGGGTCAGGTCGAGCCTCACTAGCCAGATTAAGCTATCTGGCTGCTTATAACGTTAGCTTTGGGCACCAGGGTTAAGTAGTGTTAACTTGGTGTTAATGGATTTCGCCTTTGAGTTGTCTTGCTGATATGTTCTTCCTCTTTCAAATGACTGCTCGATCCACACAGCAGACATTGTGGGCTAGGTTAGGAATGCCTTTTTTCAGGTGCAGCGCAACATTTTTTGTGGCATCATGTACCTACGTTCTATATGTATGCACGTCAGTTTTGATGTCAGTTTTTCACATTGGTGTTAAACTAGACATCGGGCCAATACCGATGTTGCCATTTTTAGCTAATATCAACCAATTCCGATATGTTCACTGATATATCGTGCATCCCTACTGCACAGGCATGAATTTTAAGCCCGAGCCCTACCCATGTGTCGGGGTGCCGTCTTTCGGATGGGATGTTAAACGGGTGTCCTGACTCTCTGAGGTCATTAAAGTTCCCATGGCACTTATCGTAAGAGTAGGGGTGTTAACCCCGGTGTCCTGGCTAAATTCCCAATCTGGCCCTCAAACCATCACGGTCACCTAAGAATCCCCAGTTTACAATTGGCTCATTCATCCCCCTCCTCTCCCCTGTAACTATTCCCCAGGTCATTGTTGTAAATGAGAATGTGTTCTCAGTCAACTTACCTGATAAAATAACGGATAAAAAAATAAAAATGCCCGCAACGTTTAGGCCCTACCCAGGCCCGATTGCATCTGCCGAATTTAAGGCCCTGTCCAAAATCAGAAATGGGTTATGCTGGTGGGGTTTGCGCTGCGTCGGCAAGATCGAACAGCTGCCTCTGGTAAGACAAGGGGTGGCGGTCTGTCTATATTTGTAAACAACAGCTGGTGCACAAAATCTGATCAGACAACGATGAGACAGCCTATAGGGAGGAGGTCAGAGACCTGGCCGTGTGATGCCAGGACAACAACCTCTCCCTCAACTTGATCAAGACAAAGGAGATTGTGGACTACAGGAAAAGGAGGACCAAGCATGCCCTCATTCTCATCGACGGGGCTTGAGAGCTTCAAGTTCCTTGGCATCCACGTTACCAACAAACTAACATGGTCCAAGCACACCAAGACAAGCCTGTTCCCGCCCAGGAGACGGAAAAGATTTGTCATGGGTCCTCAGATCCTCAAAAGGTTCTACAGCTGCTCCCTCGAGAACATCCTGACTGGTTGCATATCTGCCTGGTATGGCAACTGCTCGGCCTCCGGTTGCAAGGCACTACAGAGGGTAGTGCGTACGGCCCAGTACATCACTGTGGCCAAGTTTCCTGCCATCCAGGATCTCTATACCAGGCAGTGTCAGAGGAAGGCAAATGATACCGGAACGCCAAGTCTAGTTCCAAGAGGCTTCTAAACAGCTTTTACCCCCAAGCCGTAAGACTCATGAACAGCTTATCAAATGGCTACCGAGACTATTTGCATTGTCCCTCCCCATCTATTACGTTGCTGCTACTCTGTTTATTATTTATGCATAGTCACTTTAACTCAACCTACATGTATATATTACCTCGACTAACCTGTGCCCCCGCACATTGACGCTGTACCGGTACCCCCTGTATAAAGCCTCACTACTGTTATTTTTTTTTTTTAAATAAAGGGAACACTTAAACAACACAATGAAACTCCAAGTCAATCACACTTCTGTGAAATCAAACTGTCCACTTAGGAAGCAACACTGATTGACAATACATTTCACATGCTGTTGTGCAAATGGAATAGACAACAGGTGGAAATTATAGGCAATTAGCAAGACACCCCCAATAAAGGAGTGGTTCTGCAGGTGGGGACCACAGACCACTTCTCAGTTCCTATGCTTCCTGGCCGATGTTTTGGTCACTTTTGAATGCTGGCGGTGCTTTCACTCTAGTGGTAGCATGAGACAGAGTCTACAACCCACACAAGTGGCTCATGTAGTGCAGCTCATCCAGGATGGAACATCAATGCTACCTCCGCCTTTGTGCAAGGAGGAGCAGGAGGAGCACTGCCTGCATGTGTCTGCTCAAAACGGTCAGAAACAGACTCCATGAGGGTGGTATGAGGGCCCGATGTCCACAGGTGGGGGTTGTGCTTACAGCGCAACACCGTACAGGACGTTTGGCATTTGCCAGAGAACACCAAGATTAGCAAATTCGCCACTGGCGCCCTGTGCTCTTCACAGATGAAAGCAGGTTCACACTGAGCACATGTGACAGACGTGACAGAGTCTGGAGGCGCCGTGGAGAACGTTCTGCTGCCTGCACCATCCTCCAGCATGACCGGTTTGGCGGTTAGGTACCGAGATGAGATCCTCAGACCCCTTGTGAGACCATATGCTGGTGCGGTTGGCCCTGGGTTCCTCCTAATGCAAGACAATGCTAGACCTCATGTGTCTGGAGTGTGTCAGAAGTTCCTGCAATAGGAAGGCATTGATGCTATGGACTGGCCTGCCCGTTCCCCAGACCTGAATCCAATTGAGCACATCTGGGACATCATGTCTCGCTCCATCCACCAACGCCACGTTGCACCACAGACTGTCCAGGAGTTGGCGGATGCTTTAGTCCAGATCTGGGAGGAGATCCCTCAGGAGACCATCCGCCACCTCATCAGGAGCATGCCCAGGCGTTGTAGGGAGGTCATACAGGCACGTGGAGGCCACACACACTACTAAGCCTCATTTTGACTTGTTTTAAGGACATTACATCAAAGTTGGATCAGCCTGTAGTGTGGTTTTCCACTTTAATTTTGAGTGTTACTCCAAATCCAGACCTCCATGGGTTGCTAAATTTGATTTCCATTGATCATTTTTGTGTGATTTTGTTGTCAGTGCATTCAACTATGTAAGAAAAAAGTATTTAATAAGAATATTTCATTCATTCAGATCTAGGATGTGTTATGTTAGTGTTCCTTTTTTTTGAGCAATGTATATTTTAAACTACCTGAGGAATGATTATAAAAAAACGTTTGACATGTTTCTGTGGACATTTGGAATTTTAATTTGGAATTTACATCTGCGTTGTCGTGACCGCTCTTTCCTGTGGATTTCTGAACATAACGCGACAAACAAACGGAGGTATTTTGGGTATAAAAATAATCTTTATGGAACAAAAGGAACATTTTGTTGTGTAACTGGGAGTCTCATGAGTGAAAACATCCGAAGATCATCAAAGGTAAACGGTTAATTTGATTGCTTTTCTGATTTTCGTGACCAAGCTTCCTGATGCTAAGTGTACATAATGCTATGCTAGGCTATCGATAAACTTACACAAACGCTTGGATTGCTTTCGCTGTAAAGCATAATTAAAAGATCTGAGACGACAGGTGGATTAACAAAAGGCTAAGCTGTGTTTTGCAATATTGCACTTGTGATTTCATGAATATTAATATTTGTTTAGTAATATTATTTTACTGTTGCGTTATGCTATTCACCGGTTGCTGCCGAAAATGATCCCGCGACAGGGATGGGTAGCGTCAAGAAGTTTTAAGGGCTTGTAATTAAGCATTTCACTGTAAGATCTACACCTGTTGTATTCGGCGCATGTGACAACATAATTTTTTACTTATTAGCACCTCTAAATCGCTCACTCGCTGCCTGCACGCTCTGCATGCGCTCTGCTCATAGCGGGTCTGAGTAACCATAGCAACGTCTCTGCTTGGGCTGCTCTGCTCAATGAAGAGACATGAGAGCAGTTAGCTACTTTTCATCACTCTAAACTCAGTCAACTCAAGGAACATTATTTTCTGTGAAGTAAGAAAATATATTTGAGGTTGACGCACTTCTGACCCTATGTTATGATCTTAGTCAGATATGACTTTACTGCGCAGCAGAGCACAAGGATGGTTCAGCTTCAAAATGTTAGTGATCAATTAAATTTTTTTGCAAATGTATTAAAGATAAACGGATACCTTATTTACATAAGTATCCAGACCCTTTGCATTGAGACTTGAAATTGAGCTCAGGTGCGTCCTGTATAGGGCTGTCTTCACTAAAAATGATCTTGGTCGACTGAAAGTCGTTTGTTCTTTCGACCAATCAAAATTTGTAAATATGGTGTCTATATATGGAAAAATACACAGGGTGTAATAAAATCTACTATATGCATTGAGCTTGTCTCATGCTTTAAGCTTTATGGTTTGATGTAATTTGACAAATGCCTCGAGGGCACCAGATCTAGATAACATGAAGAAGAGAAAAAAACTTAACCTAACCCAACTCTTCTCCTCCTGGTGGCGTTCGCAAATTATGCCATTACTATCCTGAAGTTGCCGGTAATGGGTTATACGAAGAGCCGGCAACCTTTCTCATGTGGAATGCCAATTTAACTTCTAATTTCTACCGATCTGTGTGCCAGCTATGGTTTTCATATGCAAATCTTTGTGAAACAGTTTAATTTATAGTAACGTCTTCATATCTCAATCATTGTCAAGTCGTTAACAAAAATTCTATACAAATCTAAAATGATAACCTAAAAGGTAACTATTATTGCCATTGCCTATATAATGCCAACAAATTAAAACATTGCAGCCTGCAGGCAGAAAATATCCAGATTGTTTTTAATTATTGTTAAATAAATTATATATATATAATTTATTTATTTTAAGGGGGGGGGGATTCTATAAATCACATTGCCTGTCTGCAACAAACTTGAAACGTATTAACTTTGGTCCGACCCGATGCTTGCACTAGCAAACTTGCAGACAGAGACAGCTGTAGGGTATTTGCGCAAGGGATAAGAAGCAGTGCTTAACTTAGGTAGGCGTTCACCGGAGATGAGTACCGGCTCCTCAAATGTTGTACTGTTTGAGCTGCTCTTACTCTTATAGAATATTAGCTCAAAAGTATTGTGGAGCTCCTGCACCTACAGTTGAAGTCATAAGTTTACATACACTTAGGTTGGAGTCATTAAATCTCGTTTTTCAACCACTCCACACATTTCTTAACAAACTATAGTTTTGGCAAGTCGGTTAGGACATCTACTTTGTGCATGACACAATACATTTTTCCAACAATTGTTTACAGACAGATTATTTCACTTATAATTCACTGTGTCACAATTCCAGTGGGTCAGAAGTTTACATACACTAAGTTGACTGTGCCTTTAAACAACATGGAAAATTCCAGAAAATTGTCATTGGTTTAGAAGCTTCTGATAGGCTAATTGGCATCATTTGAGTCAATTGTAGGTGTACCTGTGGCTGTATTTCAAGGCCAACCTTCAAACTCAGTGCTTCTTTGCTTGACATCATGGGAAAATCAAAAGAAATCAGCCAAGACCTTAGAAAACAATTGTAGACCACATGTCTGGTTCATCCTTGGGAGCAATGTCCAAATGCCTGAAGGTACCACGTTAATTTGTACAAACAACAGTACGCAAGTATAAACACCATGGGACCACGCAGCCTCAAACCGCTCAGGAAAGAGACACGTTCTGTCTCCTAGAAATGAATGTACTTTGGTGCGAAAAGTGCAAATCAGTCCCAGAACAACAACAAAGGACCTTGTGAAGATGCTGGAGGAACCGGGTACAAAGTATCTATATCCACAGTAAAATTAGACCTATATTCACATAACCTGAGTGGTCGCTCAGCAAGGAAGAAGCCACTGCTCCAAAACCGCAATAAAAACGGCAGACTCCTATTTGCATCTGCACATGGGGACAAAGATTGTACTTTTTGGAGAAATGTCCTCTGATCTGATAGAACTAAAAATAAGTAGAACTGTTTGGCCATAATGACCATTATGTTTGGAGTAAAAACGGTGAAGCTTGCAAGCCGAAGAACACCGTCCCATGTTGTGGGGGTGCTTTGCTGCAGGATGGGCTGGTGCGCTTCACAAATTAGATGGCATCATGAGGCAGGAAAAATATGTGGCTATATTGAAGCAACATCTCAAGACATCAGTCAGGAAGTTAAAGCTTGGTCACAAATGGGTCTTCCAAATGGACAATGACTCCAAGCATACTTCCAAAGTTGTGGCAAAATGGCTTAAGGACAACAAAGTCAAGGTATTGGAGTGGCCATCACAAAGCTCTGACCTCAATCCCATAGAAAATTTGTGGGCAGAACTGAAAAAGCATGTGCAAGCAAGGAGGCCTACAAACCTGACTCAGTTACACCAGCTCTGTCAGGAGGAATGGGCCATTCAGGGATCACCCAACTTATTGTGGGTAGCCTTCTACAAGCTTCCCAAAACATTTTACCCAAATTTAAACAATTTAATGGCAATGCTACCAAATACTCATTGAGTGTATGTAAACTTCTGACCCACTGGGAATGTGATGAAAGAAATTAAAAGTTGAAATAATTGTAGAGAGAATGATTTCTCTCACATTCTTAAAATAAAGTGGTGATCCTAAGACAGAATTTTTACTAGGATTAAATGTCAGGAATTGTGAAAATTGAGTTTAAATGTATTTGGTTAAGGTGTATGTGAACTTCCGACTTCAACTGTAAATATAAACAGTACCAGCACCCACAATAAGTCCTCTCAAAAAGGAGAGAGCTGGAATTTTTTTTCAAATGTGTTGGGGAGCTATTGTCATTCTCAATGGATGTAAAACAGACAGTTACTACATGATTCCATATGAATTATTTCAAAATTGATGTCTTCACTATTATTCTGCAATGTAAAAAATTAAGAAACCCCCTTTTTTGATGAGTAGGTGTCCAAACTTTTGAGTGTGTTACTGCTCAAAAACAAAAAAGACAACCGAACAATCCACCAGTCGACTAATCGGGGTCAGCCCTAAGCCTGTTTCTGTTGATCATCCTTGATGTTTCTATAACTTGATTGGAGTCCACCTGTGGTAAATTTTAAATTGATTGGACATGTTTTGGAAAGGCACACACCTGTCTATTTAAGGGCCCACAGTTGACAGTGCATGTCAGAGCAAAAACCAAGCCATGAGATTGAAGGAATTGACTGTAGAGCTCTGAGACAGGATTGTGTCGTCACAGATCTGGGGAAGGGTACCAAAAAATGTCTGCAGTTGTGCTGAGGCAATAGGTCATCTTTGGGTGATAGACGCATTAAGTTAATGAATGAAGTGTTTGGTAGAAATCAGCTTTGAAATCTGTGTTTTTAGCATTATGACTTGCATTATGGTATCACAAACAAGGTACTAGGGTAGTGAATTGATGTTGGCTTTAGCTGTCAGCTAGCAAGGAAAGTTAGCCTGCTAAGCTGGAAGCTACCAGTATCATCTTCCATTGTAAAGTGTTCTGCCTGAATGGACATTGTTTTTGTGAACAGTAATTAATAGGTTCAACATTTCTACATGCAGTGTCATATTATTCAAGTGTGTTAACTACTGTACAGCATGTGTGGGGAGCTAACAGGCACCAGCCCAGACTCTCTGTGTAGGCTAGCAATGAGTAAGTAGGCAGGCACGATGTGCACTATAATAAGGGGTCGGCTGCACTGATACAGACACATTTGACAGAAGTAATATTCTAGTACCAAACCGTTTTTCATGTACTAGTATTGAAAATGTATCGACATTACATCGGTATACCATGCAACACTAGTGTCCCTCTATCTGTCCTACGTCAGGTGTTTTGGGTCTCCAGCCATGCTCCAGCTGAGCCCCTGATCAGTGCAGCAACAGCCCGCCCAGCTCAACCGGGAGCCAGGATGTCCAGTAGCTCGGGCTATCCCCCTACCCAGGGCAGCTTCAGCAGTGAGCAGAGTCGCTACCCATCACACTCTGTCCAGTACACCTTCAGCACCACACGCCACCAACAGGTAAGAAACTGAGCTCAGAGAAATGTCATTACTCTCTCAAACCTCTTAATGGTGGCACTGCACTGTATCTTTTACAACTTTTTTTATTTGTTTTTTTACACACCTACTAGCAAGAATTCCTCTCCATGCAAATTATTCACTATTGCATGTTAATGCTGAATCCATAATATAATGGAAAATAGAGATTTCAAGATGACATGCCTCGGGATGTGCTCTAGAATCATGCAGACTTCTCTTGTGTTTAAGTGAAAGCATGAGAGTATCCACTGGCTTGAACAGTCTAAAGGTACAACAATTGAGTTATTCTCAAGTCAGTTTTTTTAATTACTTTGGCTGCTTTAGTATTATTACAGTGCACTTGTGGTTATAATGATCAACCGATTTATCGCCTAATGCTGAAATGATCACTATAATCAGAGAAGAAGAGAGAGGCCAACTCTTCAGCAGGCGGTGTATTTTTGCTCACCAAGCAAGGAGTTTTTGTACGGAGGTCAGTGAGAGTGACGAATTTGGTCAACAGAAAAATGAAAGGGTTATTTGTTACACAAGGTTATTTTATCGAATATATGTTTTGTAATGCTTAAGTTGTTACGAGTGTACTGAAATACACTATTTATACAAAACTATGTGGACAACCTTTCTAATTAGTTGATTCGGCTATTTCAGCCACTCCCGTTGTTGACAGGTGTTTAAAATTGAGTCCAAAGCCATGCAATCTCCATAGACGAACATTGGCAGTATAAGGGCATTACTGAAGTGCTCAGTGACTTTCAACGTGGCACCGTCATAGAATGCCACCTTTCCCACAAGACAGTTTGTCAAATTTCTGCTCTGCTAGAGCTGCCCCGGTCAAGTAAGTGCTGTTATTGTGAAGTGGAAACGGCTCAGCCGTGAAGTGGTAGGCCACACAAGCTCACGGAACGGGACCGCTGAGTGCTGAAGCGTGTAGAAATCGTCTGTCCTCGGTTGCTGGCCTGCACAGAGCCCTGACCTAAACCCAATCGTGATTCTCTACACTATATTTGCTTGTTTTGTCACTACCTTAAATTAGGGGAACTGTTTAGAATTTTAGCAACTGGGAAATGGCGGAGCAAATTCTGCATAGTGCACTTTTAACTTTGTTGTTCACATTAGGGATGTTAACAGTCGAGACTCTGGGCCGAGGTGCTAAATACCTATCGGGGGTCAGATTTCTCTGTGTCTGACCCTTTCGACTTCATCTGAGAATGTTTTTATTTTGGGTTATGAAAATTACTCTGTGTAAAACATATGTTTTTGCATGGATAGGCAAAGAGCTACAAAAAGCTGCAGCCTATAAAGAGGTGTGTCTGTGTTTCTGAACACTTCACTGTTTTTATCTCTCTTAGAATATGCCAGAACCCACTGTTCTAGCTAAGTTTAGCATGGCTCTAGCCAGACCAGAGCTATGTAGTGTAGAGTGTTTTTCTCTCCACCACTTCCCCCTGGTCAGATGAAAGACTCCAGAACGCGCTGGATTTCCATGACTATAAATCAATTTGGTTATCTCTGCTCAGTGTTGTGCATTCCTCAGGGCTTGATGAACTGATTCACACAGAGGCCAACTGTTCACCTATAGTATTGCTGCTTTCACTCTGGTTTCACATTTACTGCAACATAATCATCAATGTCTGATATTTTTACATGGAAATGAACTTTCTGCATGTGTGTAGGACCACTTGTTGGGTAATTGGAGAATACATTAAAATGCCTATCTTTTGTTTTTTTTGTGCAGACACTAACTATTTTGCGATGAATTAGTTAGCATTTGGTCTGACAAAGTTGAGAGATGCAGTAGGCTTTCCTTGCAGTTATTGCAACATGATCACAAAGGTTGTTTCATGTTTGTTAGGTTGATTTGATTAGTGGTCAATGGTACATTTCTGTTTTTACAAACTGTCTATGTGGAAAAAATAATGGTTGTTTTAGGAAATGTTTGGTCTAGGTAGGGCTGAACTTTCTGTTAAGTGCATTGACATGCTCAGGTTTGTTTGTAGGTCACAGTGTGCTGATAGCAAAGGGCATGAAATGCTAATTACTCCCCGATAGAAGCCATTAAAGGCCCAGTGCAGTCAAATGTGATTTCCTGTGTATTATACTATGAGGTTGGAATAATGTGAAAATTATGATAGTGCCCTTTTAGTGTAAGAGCTGTTTGAAAAGACCCCCTTAAATGTCAGCCTGTTGTGGTGGGATACAGTTTGCCCGCATGGTGTCATCATAGATGAGTTAACAGATCAATAAAGTTCCAAACCTCGCTGCCAACAGTTTTCCCCTCCCCACTCAGATCACTCTCACAGTCCTAGCTAAATTATTGCTTGAGAAATTCTTTGCTGAGAACGATCACAGCAAGGTACTTAATTGTTACCTAGAAATTATTTGATATTTAGATAAAAACGGGTGCATTTAACCTTTTCACCCCCCCCCAAAAAAAACAGGTTTAAATCAATTCACTGCCCTCACTTGAAAGCAATGAAACCGATTTTGATTTCTAGTTTGTCGAGGTAAAAAGGTGCTCGAGGATGTGGGCATTGATGTAGTGTCTTGTTGCTTCTCTGCGGTGGCTGTTCAAAGACTTTTGTGTAAATCGTTAATAATCATCAAGTAGAGAGGTTTCCCTTTTGATAGTGTATCATAGGCATAAATGTCTCTGCCTCCCTTGCAATCCAACATGAGGGATTCTGCAATGCTGGGCTTTTTTTATTTGATTTTTTTGCATTCTGAATGCATTAGGGCCCTACATGTAATTTTATTATCTTAAACATTTTTTTGTTTTGAATTGTTATCGATTGGTTTGGGCAATAGCGCTGTTTTGGTGAAATGTGTTGTTGCTCTGACATGCCATGTGTTATCAACAGGCTGTGTCTCGTGGCTGTGCAGACCTGCCCTATTCACTGTGCAACTGGCTCTAGTCTAAACCAGCATGTTATTATTGTTTGCTTAATGTGTGTGTGTGTGTGTGTGTGTGTGTGTGTGTAGGAGTTCACCGTCCCTGACTACCGAGGTCACCTGCAGGACCAGCAAGGTCGACGAAGGCCCTCCTTGCTTTCGGAATTCCACCCTGGAACTGAGAGGTACTTAACGATATCAACGGCCACCTCCGCTTCAAAAGCCTGTTATTATAGTCTGTTGGGGGGATGATGACAGTAATTTCTGGGATTTTTCAGTTATCCTAAAAGTAGCACAAAAGAAAAGGTCTACTCATATGGCCAGTTTCCCTGACCCATATTAAGCCTAGTCTTGGACTAAGAAGTACTTTCAATCGAGAGTCTCCATATGCCTTTTAGGTTAGTACTGGCTGTTATCTGGTGTCTGGGAAACCATCCTATAGAGTAGCACTGTTCAATTCCAGTTCTGGTTTTTATTTGCACTCACCTGGTGTCCCACGTTTTGAAGGTAAGGATGAAAAACAGAAGTGTTTCGGCCCTATAGGACCGACATTGAACATCCCTGCTATAGAATGTACTAGTGCATAAAACCCTGTTCTGAGTTCCGGATCCTGACTCAGACCAGGGTCAATACGGAATGCGGCTTCTAGGGCTCACCCCGTTTTGTCAATTGGTCGATAGGCTGTTGGTCGCCCGAGATTAATTTAGTCGAGCAGTATCAAAAATTATATTTTATGGTGTATAAGACACCGGTCTGACTTTCGCCTGTCCATTGTGGGGATGGTGCGGTCCATCACCGAGACATACTACTGCAATTTTATATGGCCATATTACCTAAGAACAATGGTACCACACTAATAAAAATATTATTTTATAACAAATGCCCTTTTCCTGTGTTGGATAGCGGTCGCTGTCCGCGGTTCTGAAACATCAATGCGCTGTTGAATTGGCGCCTTTTTCCTAGACCGTGTTGCTATGTGCATAATAGCAAAGTTAACCAGCATGTTGCTGTTGAGAACAATGCGGCGGATGCAGCAGCAGCGTTAGGAGATGAAAAAACAGCATTTGCCTTAATTGTCTACGAAAAGTGAGGAGGGGCACTCCTGAGTGGGGCAGCGTTTTAGGGGTTAGGGGAGGGTTTAGTGAGCCGGGATGTCCTTGTCCCATCGCGCCCTAGCAACTCCTTGTGGAGGGCCAGGCGCATGCACGCTGAATTCATCATTTGGACTGTGTTTTCTCCTACACATTGGTGCGGCTGGCTTTCGGGTCGTGTTTCGGGGGATGCGTGGATCTCGACCTCCGCCTCTCCCGAGTCCCATTGCTGCAACTCCCGTACGGACAAGACTGTAACTACCAGTTTGGATATCACAAGAAAAAGGGGTAAAATGTACCGAAAGAAAAGTGAGAAGATGGGGAAACCCCAACTTAATTAGGTCTATAATCAATAGTCTAACTGTTAAATGTGCCTGGCTTTATAAATCATCCATATTGGAAAAGTATTCAGACCATGACTTTTTCCACATTTTGTTAGGTTATAGCCTTATTCTAAAATGTATGAAATTTGTTTTTTTTCCATCATCAATCTAAACACAATACCCCATAATGACAAAGCAAAAACAGATTTTTAGTAATGTTTGATAATTTCTTAAAAATAAAAAACATCACATTTACATAAGTATTCAGACATTTTACTCAGTACTTTGTTGAAGCTCCTTTGGAAGCAATTACAGCCTCGAGTCTTCTTGGGTATGACGCAACAAGCTTGGCATGCCTGTATTTGGGGAGTTTCTCCCATTCTTCTCTGCAGATCCTCTCAAGCTCTGTCAGGTTGGATGGGGAGCATTGCTGCTCAGCTATTTTCAGGTCTCCAGAGATGTTCGATCGGGTTCAAGTCCAGCTCTGGCTGAGCCACTCAATGACATTCAGAGACTTGTCTTGAAGCCACTCATGATTTGTCTTGGCTGTGTACTTAGGGTCGTTGTCCTGTTGGAAGGTGAACCTTCACCCCAGTCTGAGGTCCTGAGCAGGTTTTCATCAAGGATCTCTCTGTACTTTGCTCTGTTCATCTTTGCCTCGACCTAGTCTCCCAGTACCTGTCGCTGAAAAACACCATCACAGCATGTTGCTGCCACCTTTCTTCACCGTAGGAATGGTGCCAGGTTTCTTCCAGACGTGACGCTTGGCATTCAGGCCAAAGAGTTCAATCTTGGTTTCATCAGACCAGAAAATCTTGTTTCTCATGGTCTGAGAGTCTTTAGGTGCCATTTTGGCAAACCGTAAGCGTGCTGTCATGCCTTTTACTGAGGAGTGGCTTCTGTCTGGCCACTACCATAAAGGTGTGATTTTGTGCTGCGGAGATGGTTGTCCTTCTGGAAGGTTCTCCCATCTTTACAGATAAACTCTGGAGCTCTGTCAGTGACCCTTGGATTCTTGGTCACCTCCATGACCAGGCCCTTCTCCCCCTGATTGCTCAGTTTGGCCTGGCATTCAGCTCAAGGAAGAGTCTTGGTGGGTCCAATCTTCCATTTCAGATCGATGGAGGCCACTATGTTCTTGGCGGCCTTCAATGCTGCAGTACCATTCCCCAGGTCTGTGCCTTGACACAACCCTGTCTCGGCGCTCTACAGACAATTCCTTCGACCTCATGGCTTGGTTTTTGCTCTGACATGCACTGTCAACTGTGGGACCTTATCTAGACAGGTGTGTTCCTTTCCTAATCATGTCCAATCGATTGAATTTACCACAGATGGACTCCAAGTTGTAGAAACATCTCAAGGAGGATCAATGGGAACAGGATGCACTTGCATCCAGCCTGACGGGTTTCATCTCTGCCTGGTATGGCAACTGCTCGACATCTGACCGCAAGGCGCTACAGAGGGTAGTGCACACAGCCTACGACATCACTGGGGCCAAGCTTCCTGCCATCCAGGACCTCTATTCCAGGCTGTGTCAGAGGAAGGCCCTAAAAGTTGTCATAGAATCCAGCCACCCTAGGTCATAGATTGTTCTCTCTGCTACCTCACGGCAAGCTGTACTGGAGCGCCAAGTCGAGGTCCAAGAGGCTTCTAAACAGCTTCTACCCCCAAGCCGTAAGACTCCTGAACACATAATAAAATGGCTACCCAGACTATTTGCATTGCCCCTCCCCCCTCTTCTATGCTGCTGCTACACTCTATTCTATTATCTATTATCATTTTAATAACTCTACCTACATGTACATATTACCTCGACACCGGTGCCCCCGCACATTGACACTCTGTACCAGTATCCCCCTGTATATAGCCTCACTATTGTTATTTACTGCTGCACTTTAATTATTTGTTACTTTTATCTCGTACCTTTTTTTTAATAGGTATTTTCATAACTACATTGTTGATTAAGGGCTTGTAAGTAAGCATTTCACTAAGGAATACCTGTTGTATTCGGCGCATGTGACAAATAAAATTTGATTTAAGCTCAATTTCGAGTCTCCTAGCAAAGGGTATGAATACTTATGTAAATAAGGTATTTTTAATACATTTGCAAATTTTTTTAACCTGTTATTTCTTTATCATTATGGGTGGGGTATTGTGTGTAGGTCGATTGCTAAGGATTTAAACTTTTTTTTAAATACATTTTGTAACGTATCAATAAGTCAAGGGGGCTGAAGGCACGGTACAGTGGGGCAAAAAAGTGGGGCTCCCACAGTTGATTTCTTCAAACCAAGCTGCTTACCTATTGCAGATTCAGTCTTCCCAGCCTGGTACAGGTCTACAATTTTGTTCCTGGTGTCCTTTGACAGCTCTTTGGTCTTGGCCATAGTGGAGTTTGGAGTGTGACTGTTTGAGGTTGAGGTGTCTTTTATACTGATAACAAGTTCAAACAGGTGCCATTAATACAGGTAACGAGTGGAGGACAGAGGAGCCTCTTAAAGACAAAGTTACAGGTCTGTGAGAGCCAGAAATCTTGCTTGTTTGTAGGTGACCAAATACTTATTTTCCACCATAATTTGCAAATAAATTCATTAAAAATCCTACAATGTGATTTTCTGTATTTTTTTTCTCATTTTGTCTGTCATAGTTGAAGTGTACCTATGATGAAAATTACAGGCCTCTCTCATCTTTTTAAGTGGGAGAACTTGCACAATTGGAAGCTGACTAAATTATTTTTTGCCCCACTGTATATCTACAGAAATAAGAGATTCTGTTTGAGTGTTCGTGTAGCCTACTGATTCCGTGAGGCTTGGCAACCACAACATGCTGGATAAACAGTTTGGCAATTGTATCTTTTTTGTTGTTGCTATGCTGTAATAAAGGCTTCATGCTTTCCCCCCCGTTAGAACAGCCTTTTACTTATAATTTATTTAATGATCTCCTTGTTGTTTTTGTTATTACCATCATTATAATATTAAGTAATGCTATCATTAGTAGGTTTCGTATAGCAGCCTTGTATAACCACCATTGAGCTGAAGGTCAAAGAGGGCATCCTGTTTAGTCCTAATACCATAACTTTCTTAGGCCAGTATTTCAATACTGTATCAATTAATTAATTAATTTGTTCATGTCATCACACAGCATGTGTCATTCAGGATTTGAAATGCAATCAAGCATTTTCGTTTTAAAATACAATAAAGGGACCCTTGAATAATTAGCGTGAACAATAAGTAAATTGTTCCATTTCACAAATTAATGCTAATGATTTTAGTCTTTGCCCTTAAACAAAAAAAATACATTACAACAGACTCTGGTATGCTTATAATTTGTTTACATTCTTCAAACGATCAGAAAAGTGATATTATATTCTAACAGCATCTGTTTGGCATGCATAATATACAGTGCCTGCTCCTTACATTATTTTTCTTAATCTCCAGTATTTTCCACAACTAGTCAAATTTATTCTACACATCCGACTTCCCATTTTACCTACTGAGCCACAAGTAAACATTCCCCCGTTTTCAAGTTTTTGTCATGTCCTCTGCATCCATTTTGCTGTCATGTGTTTGGAGTTTGTTATAACCCATTTTATTGATGTGATTATGATATGCTTTAGGTCAGGGTGTATTGGTCACGTGCGTGCGACGCATTCATGTCACGTAAAGAGCGCAAGGGTTTAGGGAATGTTTTTCCCAAATGAATGAGGGATTTTTGGTACACTTATTTATCGATCTATCTATCACGCAGCAAATCTGCGCACAATCAAGTCAATTGCAGTCGGACACCCTCCTAGTCATTTGTTGTCTTCATTATTTTATCAAGCGGTGCGCTTGAAGCATCAGACCATCTCAGTGCATAAAGTTGATTTGATAAACTCATAGAATGTGTCTATAAATGGAAAAATATACTTTAAAATTCAATCAATTAGTTGGGAAGATCAGACAACTCTCAGTCGCCCAAGATTTTTTGCATCTCGGTAAGGCTATGACCCCTGGTATCATATTAAATCAAATCAAATCAAATCAAATCAAATTTTATTTGTCACATACACATGGTTAGCAGATGTTAATGCGAGTGTAGCGAAATGCTTGTGCTTCTAGTTCCGACAATGCAGTAATAACAAGTAATCTAACTAACAATTCCAAAACTACTGTCTTGTACACAGTGTAAGGGGATAAAGAATATGTACATAAGGATATATGAATGAGTGATGGTACAGAGCAGCATAGGCAAGATACAGTAGATGGTATCGGGTACAGTATGTACAAATGAGATGAGTATGTAAACAAAGTGGCATAGTATAGTATAAAGTGGCTAGTGATACATGTATTACATAAGGATACCGTCGATGATATAGAGTACAGTATATACGTATGCGTATGAGATGAATAATGTAGGGTAAGTAACATTTATATAAGGTAGCATTGTTTAAAGTGGCTAGTGATATATTTACATCATTTCCCATCAATTCCCATTATTAAAGTGGCTGGAGTTGAGTCAGTGTCAGTGTGTTGGCAGCAGCCACTCAGTGTTAGTGGTGGCTGTTTAACAGTCTGATGGCCTTGAGATAGAAGCTGTTTTTCAGTCTCTCGGTCCCAGCTTTGATGCACCTGTACTGACCTCGCCTTCTGGATGATAGCGGGGTGAACAGGCAGTGGCTCGGGTGGTTGATGTCCTTGATGATCTTTATGGCCTTCCTGTGACATCGGGTGGTGTAGGTGTCCTGGAGGGCAGGTAGTTTGCCCCCGGTGATGCGTTGTGCAGACCTCACTACCCTCTGGAGAGCCTTACGGTTGAGGGCGGAGCAGTTGCCGTACCAGGCGGTGATACAGCCCGCCAGGATGCTCTCGATTGTGCATCTGTAGAAGTTTGTGAGTGCTTTTGGTGACAAGCCGAATTTCTTCAGCCTCCTGAGGTTGAAGAGGCGCTGCTGCGCCTTCTTCACAATGCTGTCTGTGTGAGTGGACCAATTCAGTTTGTCTGTGATGTGTATGCCGAGGAACTTAAAACTTGCTACCCTCTCCACTACTGTTCCATCGATGTGGATAGGGGGGTGTTCCCTCTGCTGTTTCCTGAAGTCCACAATCATCTCCTTAGTTTTGTTGACGTTGAGTGTGAGGTTGTTTTCCTGACACCACACTCCGAGGGCCCTCACCTCCTCCCTGTAGGCCGTCTCATCGTTGTTGGTAATCAAGCCTACCACTGTTGTGTCGTCCGCAAACTTGATGATTGAGTTGGAGGCGTGCGTGGCCACGCAGTCGTGGGTGAACAGGGAGTACAGGAGAGGGCTCAGAACGCAACCTTGTGGGGCCCCAGTGTTGAGGATCAGCGGGGAGGAGATGTTGTTGCCTACCCTCACCACCTGGGGGCGGCCCGTCAGGAAGTCCAGTACCCAGTTGCACAGGGCGGGGTCGAGACCCAGGGTCTCGAGCTTGATGACGAGCTTGGAGGGTACTATGGTGTTGAATGCCGAGCTGTAGTCGATGAACAGCATTCTCACATAGGTATTCCTCTTGTCCAGATGGGTTAGGGCAGTGTGCAGTGTGGTTGAGATTGCATCGTCTGTGGACCTATTTGGGCGGTAAGCAAATTGGAGTGGGTCTAGGGTGTCAGGTAGGGTGGAGGTGATATGGTCCTTGACTAGTCTCTCAAAGCACTTCATGATGACGGATGTGAGTGCTACGGGGCGGTAGTCATTTAGCTCAGTTACCTTAGCTTTCTTGGGAACAGGAACAATGGTGGCCCTCTTGAAGCATGTGGGAACAGCAGACTGGTATAGGGATTGATTGAATATGTCCGTAAACACACCGGCCAGCTGGTCTGCGCATGCTCTGAGGGCGCGGCTGGGGATGCCATCTGGGCCTGCAGCCTTGCGAGGGTTAACACGTTTAAATGTCTTACTCACCTCGGCTGCAGTGAAGGAGAGACCGCATGTTTTCGTTGCAGGCCGTGTCAGTGGCACTGTATTGTCCTCAAAGCGGGCAAAAAAGTTATTTAGTCTGCCTGGGAGCAAGACATCCTGGTCCGTGACTGGGCTGGGTTTCTTCCTGTAGTCCGTGATTGACTGTAGACCCTGCCACATGCCTCTTGTGTCTGAGCCGTTGAATTGAGATTCTACTTTGTCTCTGTACTGGCGCTTAGCTTGTTTGATAGCCTTGCGGAGGGAATAGCTGCACTGTTTGTATTCGGTCATGTTACCAGACACCTTGCCCTGATTAAAAGCAGTGGTTCGCGCTTTCAGTTTCACACGAATGCTGCCATCAATCCACGGTTTCTGGTTAGGGAATGTTTTAATCGTTGCTATGGGAACGACATCTTCAACGCACGTTCTAATGAACTCGCACACCGAATCAGCGTATTCGTCAATGTTGTTATCTGACGCAATACGAAACATCTCCCAGTCCACGTGATGGAAGCAGTCTTGGAGTGTGGAGTCAGCTTGGTCGGACCAGCGTTGGACAGACCTCAGCGTGGGAGCCTCTTGTTTTAGTTTCTGTCTGTAGGCAGGGATCAACAAAATGGAGTCGTGGTCAGCTTTTCCGAAAGGGGGGCGGGGCAGGGCCGTATATGCGGCGCGGAAGTTAGAGTAACAATGGTCCAAGGTCTTTCCTCCCCTGGTTGCGCAATCGATATGCTGATAAAATTTGGGGAGTCTTGTTTTCAGATTAGCCTTGTTAAAATCCCCAGCTACAATGAATGCAGCCTCCGGATAAATTGTTTCCAGTTTGCAGAGAGTTAAATAAAGTTCGTTCAGAGCCATCGATGTGTCTGCTTGGGGGGGGATATATACGGCTGTGATTATAATCGAAGAGAATTCTCTTGGTAGATAATGCGGTCTACATTTGATTGTGAGGAATTCTAAATCAGGTGAACAGAAGGATTTGAGTTCCTGTATGTTTCTTTCATCGCACCATGTCACGTTAGTCATAAGGCATACGCCCCCGCCCCTCTTTTTACCAGAAAGATGTTTTTTCCTGTCTGCGCGATGCGTGGAGAAACCTGTTGGCTGCACCGCTTCGGATTGCGTCTCTCCAGTAAGCCACGTTTCCGTGAAGCAAAGAACGTTACAGTCTCTGATGTCCCTCTGGAATGCTACCCTTGCTCGGATTTCATCAACCTTGTTGTCAAGAGACTGGACATTGGCAAGAAGAATGCTAGGGAGTGGTGTGCGCTGTGCCCGTCTCCGGAGTCTGACCAGAAGACCGCCTCGTTTCCCTCTCTTAACATTGTTTAGACATGAAAAATATGTAGAATTGCAACAACAAAAATCTGCAAACAAGGGGGATGTGAGAAGTTTGGGGTAGCATGGGTTGGGATTTGTTGCTACGCTGATGAATGACTATCCATCCGGACTTTTGCCACCTAGGAAATGTGTGTTACCGGACCTTCTCAAATAATACTTGAGCACCCCTGGCATAGATGTTATTGTTGAAGGTAGTCACTATAGATGTTATTCCTGTATCATGAGGAATGTGTGTGATCTGATGTTTACCTTCCTCCTCCAGGCCTCCAGAGAGACGTCATGGCTACGAGCAGCAGTTCCACAGTGTCACCTCCCAGCAGCAGGCTGACGGCCACGAGGCTCTGGAGGCCAAGCGGCCCCGCATGGAGACTGTCTCGGAGGCCCACTTCGCCCGCGGTGCCCTGCCCGGGGGAATCATTTTACCCCTGCAGTCCCACCAGGTTCAGGACAGCCTCAGAGCCAACTTAGGGGAGGTCAATAAGGTGCACGTCGCCGATCTACCTAGTTCTAATAAAGACATAGAAAATGATGGCTAAAGCAATGTATTAAACCCTCAATGACTTTAAATATGTTTGAGGATATCGATTTCAGCAAGGTGAGGTGCAGCATGGCTCATTTTGATCACATAATGATAATTTATTTGGGATACAAGTTGAGTTGTAGATTCTGTACAGTCTGTCAGTGACTCTGACTACATTGTAGTCAATCTCAAACATGCACAATGTATTGAACCCTCGTTCACTGCAGTGGACTCACGTTCTCTGTCTGTGTTCCAGGAGACCCAGTTCAGTGGCATGAAAGCCGAGTCCCAGGCTCCAGGAGGGCTGCACCACGTGGGGGAGGTGCCTGACAGCTCGCCCTCCAGATTGTCCAAGGAGGAGCTGATCCAGAGCATGGACCGTGTGGACAGAGAGATCGCTAAAGTGGAGCAGCAGATCTTCAAGCTGAAGAAGAAGCAGGTTGTTTAGGCCACTGTTACGTGACACACTTTAATAGCCTGCCCCAGACCTGTTGAAATTATTCTGTGATTTGTGTCGATAAAAATATTTCCTGTCTTGGAGCTCTAGCCAATGGCATAAATATTGGAGTTGATTTAAACAGTGCCCATAAACCAAATGCATCAAAATTACATCTGATGGAATTGTTGATTGAACTAAAACAAATGTATTTTTGTCATGCATACATGCCCACTAATACAAATATTTCACAAGATATTATAACTGAGTGAAAAGCCTCGTCTCAGTAACAAGGAGGTGGAAATGAACCTGTCTCTGTTGGAAGTGAGCCAGACATGGTTAAAGGGCCTTAAGCTAAGCCCCACAGGTTAGCTAGTAGTCTCAGGGAGGGCCACTCATCTCCAGGCAGAGCTACAGGTTGCCCCCCCCCCCCCCCCCCCCCCCCGCCTGTGGGATTATTTGCTATGTCAATCGCTCTTCCTGTCCTGACCTGGTGAAGTGAGCATTAACTTGCTTCATAAAAATGTTTGTAGTTGGATAGAAAAAAACACATATTTTTGGAATCCCTACTCATTAGAAAGGAAGGTAAACTGAGCTTGGCTTTGGGAGAAAGTAAATGTTTATGTTTTCCTGAAGCTTTTCCCAGGATTTTCTGGGTTTTATTTATTCAAGGTATTCCAGGAACCCCTAATCTCAGGCGGCTTTCTATAACCAGGTTGTTTACTTAACCTTAAGCATGTAAACGCACACAGACACACCAGTTCAACTATTGTACACACACTAGTTTAACTATCAGTCAATAGTCTTAGATGGTGCATAGATCAGCCATTATCAGTTACATTACAGAGCTCTTAAAATAAATGCCCTAAAACAAGTTGGTGGGGAATAATCCGGCATGAGCCTCACATATCAGAGACTGGAATCAGATTAACACTGAGCCTTGTCTTCCTGTCCAGCCACCACCATTAGCTGAATCGAGGTGGATTTAGAAAACGTGAATATGCAGCATGAAACCCATGCCTAATTTTATTGTATGATTTATGGAGGAGAGGAAGTTTACCATATAATATTTTCCTGTGTGTGTTTGTCTGCGCACATTCATTTATTGACAGAGGTAATGTGTTGATGTTGTCTCTTAGCAACAACTGGAGGAGGAAGCGGCGAAGCCAGTGGAGCCAGAAAAGCCAGTGACCCCTCCCCCCATACCACAGGAACACAACAAGCACCGCAGCATTGTCCAGATCATCTATGACGAGAACAGGGTGGGTTTAATGGGGAATCCTCCGCTACTGTACACATGCTGCACTCCACCTTTACTATAGCTGTGACTACACAGACAACTCCATGTGTCTGGTGGTTTTACCACGCTGTACTGTTATCTACTTCATACTTGATAAAAGTTATGAATCTGGAGGGGCAATGCATAACAATACTTAAATCTTACAATGCTTGTTTATAAGTTTCTAGGGCTAGAAAGGCTTGAATGTCATCCAGGATTCCGTTAAGTCTTTTTGTTCATGTGTCATGGATATTTTTTCAAGACAGTCCCTTTGGAGTTGTGTGTGTGAATTATATGTGTGTGTTTTGCTCGTGTGTATTTCTGTCAGAGAGCGAGACATATTGAGAGAGAAAGGGTGCGTATAAAACAGGATAGAGTGTCCCAGCTCTCCCCAAAAAATTACGCTGCCGGAGGTGGGTTCACCGCCTGCGTACGCGACATGGCCGTGAATTGCGCAGCGCTATAGTAGCTCTCCCCCGCCTGGCTCATGCAGCAATGCTTCTCAGTGAGCAAATGGGGAAGAGGGACTGAGTACAGAGTGTTATGCTAATTATCGCCATCTACACAGAAAATGTGAATTGCATGCAATTACCACGTACCATGTGCTCAGGTAGAAGCTATTAGCCATTAGCCCAAATTAATAAAACTGTTTCAGAGTTGATACTTTTGCATCCAGGTATAATGATGTGGGTGAGTCAAATTATTTGAATGACTTTATTTCATATGATTTAATACATGCTACTAACAAAGTGTGCTCCATTTTGAAATAGAAATGAAAATAAATAAACTTTATTACATAATATAAATGTTTAATCATTTTGAGACTACAGTAAATGGGATTACTGCTATGTTATACATCTGCAGTCATGGTTGCCTTGTTTGTCTACATCCTAGTGGCTACTGTAGTCTTTTTACTGTAGAAAAAAATCTCTAAAGTGGTCCCAGGTGACGCAGGTAGCATGCGAGGGAGTGCCAACTGCTCCTGCGCAATCCCCCGACTGCGTGTATCTTGTGTTTTTTAGCAGAAGGAGAAGGGAGGGAGGGACTGTGTGTGGAGGTTACTGTTGGTCGTGTCTGCACTGCATCCTTTTCAGGCAGCCATTAACCCTTTTACCAGGAAAGCTTCTCCTCAGCCAAGACTGTGAGAGCAGAGCTACGGGCCACGTAGAACATTCCCCTTGTGGTCTTGGTTATCTGCCACAGCAGTATCTGGGCAGAGTTTTTATGAAAATATTGTTTTTTAAAAATGTGTTTTTAGATAGTTTTTTTTACAGTTTACAGTCTTGTGTGATATGTGATTTGTCACTATTGCCAAGGTCTATTAATTATGCTCTACCGGAACACTATTTTCTCTGTCTTTGTATTGTGTGTCTGCTTTTCAAACAACTGTAGCTTCTCAATTCTTTATGCGTCATTTGGACAAAAGCTTAGAAACCACAAAAAATCACAAGCAAACGATATGCAAAAAGAATTCAGAGATGGACACATTCCTATTACTTATGTAAATTAGTTTGGAAATACAGTACATGGAGATCACATGCTTTGGAGAATTTATTTGGTCACTCGCTCAGCTGATTGAGCTTCTTATTGAAACTCGTTTTATAACCTGGCCCGACAATCTCCCTTGGCTTTCCTCTTTTGGGCAGGGAGATTCGCCGCACAGTGCTGCCTGGGAAAAAATACATATTTTTAGAGTTCAGACGCTTGGGAGTTCTAAAATATTGGAGCGTTTTGTGGAGTTGAGGGGGGGAAAAAGGGAAGATATTTTAGCAAATTAATGTGTCCAAATAGTTATTGTCTTATGCTGGCAAGAGTCTATGCTGCTGTAATTAAACACACGGAACCGCAGAGCCTGCAGGCCACATTGTGTGTTCAATCACAAAGGACTACTACTTTGAGTGAAGGGTCTCTATTATTTTGAGACCTACTAACTATCATCATATTGTGTATTTTATTACATTTCAGAAAAAAGCTGAAGAGGCCCATAAGATATTCGAAGGTCTTGGTCCTAAGGTTGAACTGGTAGGTGGTTGAGGGGTTTTTCAATGGTTGAATGATTGTTTCCTAGATAAGGTTCTTTGAAAAACTGCATATGGTAGCAATGATTTGAATTATTATAATAGTAGTAGCTAATGATAGTCATTACTTAGACTGATTTCTTTTTCTTAGCCCCTCTATAATCAGCCATCGGATACAAAAGTTTACCATGACAACATAAAGACGTGAGTATGCACTTTGTTTCTTGCATGTACGGTGTGTATGTATATACAGTGGGGCAAAAAAGTATTTAGTCAGCCACCAATTGTGCAAGTTCTCCCACTTAAAAAGATGAGAGGCCTGTAATTTTCATCATAGGTACACTTCAACTATGACAGACAATTTTTTTTTTAAATCCAGAAAATCACATTGTAGGATTTTTTAATTAATTAATTTGCAAATTATGGTGGAAAATAAGTATTTGGTCAATGACAAAAGTTTATCTCAATACTTTGTTATATACCCTTTGTTGGCAATGACAGAGGTCAAACGTTTTCTGTAAGTCTTCACAAGGTTTTCACACACTGTTGCTGGTATTTTGGCCCATTCCTCCACGCAGATCTCCTCTAGAGCGGTGATGTTTTGAGGCTGTTGCTGGTTAACACGGACTTTCAACTCCCTCCAAAGATTTTCTATGGGGTTGAGATCTGGAGACTGGCTAGGCCACTCCAGGACCTTGAAATGCTTCTTACGAAGCCACTCCTTCGTTGCCCGGGCGGTGTGTTTGGGATCATTGTCATTCTGAAAGACCCAGCCACGTTTCATCTTCAATGCCCTTGCTGATGGAAGGAGGTTTTCACTCAAAATCTCACGATACATGGCCCCTTTTCATTCTTTCCTTTACACGGATCAGTCATCCTGGTCCCTTTGCAGAAAAACAGCCCCAAAGCATGACGTTTCCACCCCCATGCTTCACAGTAGGTATGGTGTTCTTTGGATGCAACTCAGCATTCATTGTCCTCCAAACACGACAAGTTGAGTTTTTACCAAAAAGTTATATTTTGGTTTCATTTGACCATATGACATTCTCCCAGTCGTCTTCTGGATCATCCAAATGCTCTCTAGCAAACTTCAGACGGGCCTGGACATGTACTGGCTTAAGCAGTGGGACACGTCTGGCACTGCAGGATTTGAGTCCCTGGCGGCGTAGTGTGTTACTGATGGTAGGCTTTGTTACTTTGGTCCCAGCTCTCTGCAGGTCATTCACTAGGTCCCCCCGTGTGGTTCTGGGATTTTTGCTCACCGTTCTTGTGATCATTTTGACCCCACGGGGTGAGATCTTGCATGGAGCCCCAGATCGAGGGAGATTATCAGTGGTCTTGTATGTCTTCCATTTCCTAATAATTGCTCCCACAGTTGATTTCTTCAAACCACGCTGCTTACCTATTGCAGATTCAGTCTTCCCAGCCTGGTGCAGGTCTACAATTTTGTTTCTGGTGTCCTTTGACAGCGCTTTGGTCTTGGCCATAGTGGAGTTTGGAGTGTGACTGTTTGAGGTTGTGGACAGGTGTCTTTTATACTGATAACTAGTTCAAACAGGTGCCATTAATACAGGTAATGAATGAGTGGAGGACAGAGGAGCCTCTTAAAGAAGAAGTTACAGGTCTGTGAGAGCCAGAAATCTTGCTTGTTTGTAGGTGACCAAATACTTATTTTCCACCATAATTTGCCAATAAATTCATTAAAAATCCTACAATGTGATTTTCTCGATTTTTTTTTTTTTTTTTGTTTGTTTTGTCTGTCATAGTTGAAGTGAACCTATGATGAAAATTACAGGCCTCTCATCTTTTTAAGTGGGAGAACTTGCACAATTGGTGGCTGACTAAATACCTTTTTGCCCCACTGTGTGAACCTCTATTTTGATAATTAATGGTTGAGTTTTGTCTGCACTGTCAGCCGGGTCATGAATTCTCTGTTTGCTCCATTGACACAAGTGAGAAAGATTGAAAAAGAGGATCCGTCGGTGTAAAGTGAAAGAAACATATAGCTAGGTTAATGTAGGGGTGTAGATGGTAGGGTTGAAGGCCAGGATGTCTGGGTCTAACCATGAGAAACTGGCCTATGGTTGAGGCCTTTTAATCAAGGACTTTACTTGTGTGCACTTAAGGTGGCCCAACCACTGTTCTTACCCCTCAGTGATGGTGTCCTAAGGAGAGATGGTATGTAGGGTTGCGCATTTTGGGAATATTCAGTGGTGGGAATTAGCAGGAATATATGGGAATTAACGGAAATATATGCAAATTAATATTCATACCACTTAAATATAGATGTATTTTGCTTTGGATATATTTACCATATCATATGGAGACGAACATAAACCTTTTACCTTATCATAAGTAGACATAATTGCAAATGATTAAATCCTTCCAATAGAAAAAAACATTTAGTTACATATTGAACTTTAATTGAGTTGACTCTTCACATGGAATGATTTCACTGAACAACAAAAGGGAATATTGAATGATCCCCAATGATCCTTCCACCCCAACCAACCTCACTACTCACTGGACCCTTTTGATAACTCGACTAAGCATGCCTCTCCTTAATGTCAATATGCCTTGTCCATTGCTGTTCTGGTTAGTGTTTATTGGCTTATTTCACTGTAGAACCTCTAGTCCTGCTCACTATACCTTATCCAACCTATTAGTTCCGCCACCCACACATGCGATGACATCTCCTGGTTTCAATGATGTTTCTAGAGACAGTATCTCTCTCATCATCACTCAATACCTATGTTTACCTCCATTGTATTCACATCCTACCATACCTTTGTCTGTACATTATACCTTGAAGCTATTTTATCGCCCCCATTGCTTTTAGCCGTACCCTTATCCTACTCCTCCTCTTTTCCTCTGGTGATGTAGAGGTGAATCCAGGCCCTGCAGTGCCTAGCTCCACTCCTATTCCCCAGGCGCTCTCTTTTGATGACTTCTGTAACCGTAATAGCCTTGGTTTCATGCATGTTAACTGCTTGTGACTCTCAAACCGGGAGCGTAATCATCGCCTGACACTAATTAGCATAACGCAACGGACATAAATCTTCCTAGAAAATCTTCCTATTCATGAAAATCACAAGTGAAATATATTGGAACACAGCTTAGCTTTTTGTTAATCACCCTGTCATCTCAGCTTTACAGCCAAAGCTAGACAAGCATTTGTGTAAGTTTATCATAGACTAGCATAGCATTATGCCTTGCTAGCAGCAGGCAACCTTGTCACGAAAATCAGAAAAGCAATCAAATTAAATCGTTTACCTTTGAACTTCGCATGTTTTCACTCACGAGACTCCCAGGTAGATAGCCAAAGTTCATTTTTTCCCAAAATATTATTTTTGTAGGCGAAATAGCTCCGTTTGTTCTTCACGTTTGGCTGAGAAATCACCCGGAAATTGCGGTCACGACAACGGCGAAAAATATTTCATATTAGCAACATAATATCGACAGAAACATGACAAACGTTGTTTATAATCAATCCTCTAATATCTATTCGATAATATATCCGTTGGGACAATTCGTTTTTCAGTAGGACCGATTGGAGTAATGGCTACCTCTGTATTTTATCTCTCTCGGAGAATCTCTCTCGGAGCCACCATGTGACCACTTACGCAATGTAGCCGCCTACGGCTATTCTTCAACATAAATGTGTAAAACTACGTCACAATGCTGTAGACACCTTGGGGAATACGTAGAAAGCGTAAGCTCGTTGATGACACATTCACAGCTCAATAGGGACTCATTGGAACGCAGCGCTTTCAACACCTGGGGCACTTCCGGATTGGATTCTTCTCAGGCTTTCGCCTGCAACATCAGTTCTGTTATACTCACAGACAATATCTTTACAGTTTTGGAAAAATTAGTGTTTTCTATCCAAAGCTGTCAATTATATGCATATTCTAGCATCTTGTCCTGACAAAATATCCTGTTTAAAACAGGAATGTTTTTTTTCCAAAAATGAAAATACTGCCCCCTAATATTTGAAGCCTCCTCCCTAGGTTTGTTTCATCCACTGCTTTAGCACACTCTGCCAACCCGGATGTTCTAGCTGTGTCTGAATCCTGGCTTAGGAAGACCACCAAAAAATTCTGAAATGTTCATCCCTAACTACAACATTTTCAGACAAAGATAGAACTGCCAAAGTGGGCGGTGTTGCAATCTACTGCAAAGATAGCCTGCAGAGTTCTGTCCTACTATCCAGGTCTGTACCCAAACAATTTTAATTTCTACTTTTAAAAATCCACCTCTCTAAAAACAAGTCTCTCACCGTTGCCGCCTGCTATAGACCACCCTCTGCCCCCAGCTGTGCTCTGGACACCATATGTGAACTGATTGCCCCCCATCTATCTTCAGAGCTCGTGCTGCTAGGCGACCTAAACTGGAACATGCTTAACACCCCCGCCATCCTACAATCTAAGCTTGATGCCCTCAATCTCACACAAATGATCAATGAACCTACCAGGTACCTCCCCAAAGCCGTAATCACGGGCACCCTCATAGATATCATCCTAACCAACTTGCCCTCTAAATACACCTCTGCTGTCTTCAACCAAGATCTCAGAGATCATTGCCTGCATCCGTAATGGGTCAGCGGTCAAACGACCTCCACTCATCACTGTCAAACGCTCCCTGAAACACTTCAGCGAGCAGGCCTTTCTAATAGACCTGGCTGGGGTATCCTGGAAGGATATTGATCTCATCCCGTCAGTAGAGGATGCCTGTTTTTTTTTAAATGCCTTCCTAACCATCTTAAATAAGCATGCCCCATTCAAGAAATTTAGAACCAGGAACAGATATAGCCCTTGGTTCTCCCCAGACCTGACTGCCATTAACCAACACAAAAACATCCTATGGCGTTCTGCATTAGCATCGGACAGCCCCCGTGATATGCAGCTGTTCAGGGAAGCTAGAAACCATTATACACCGGCAGTTAGAAAAGCCAAGGCTAGCTTTTTCAAGCAGAAATTTGCTTCCTGCAACACTAACTCAAAAAAGTTCTGGGACACTGTAAAGTCCATGGAGAATAAGAACACCTCCTCCCAGCTGCCCACTGCACTGAAGATAGGAAACACTGTCACCACTGATAAATCTACAATAATTGAGAATTTCAATAAGCATTTTTCTACGGCTGGCCATGCTTTCCACCTGGCTACTCCTATCCCGGTCAACAGCACTGCACCCCCCACAGCAACTCGCCCAAACCTTCCCCATTTCTCCTTCTCCCAAATCCAGTCAGCTGATGTTCTGAAAGGGCTGCAAAATGTGGACCCCTACAAATCAGCCGGGCTAGACAATCTGGACCCTTTCTTTCTAAAATTATCTGCCGAAATTGTTGCCACCCCTATTACTAGCCTGTTCAACCTATTTCGTGTCGTCTGAGATTCCCAAAGATTGGAAGGCAGCTGCGGTCACCCCCCTCTTCAAAGGGGGGGGGGGGGGGCACTGTTGACCCAAACTGCTACAGACCTATATCAATCCTACCCTACCTTTCTAAGGTCTTCGAAAGCCAAGTCAACAAACAGATTACCGACCATTTCGAATCTCACCTATTCAATGCTATGCAATCTGTTTTCAGAGCTGGTCATGGGTGCACCTCAGCCACGCTCAAGGTCCTAAACGATATCTTAACCGCCATCGATAAGAAACGTTACTGTGCAGCCGTATTCATTGATCTGGCCAAGGCTTTCGACTCTGTCAATCACCACATCCTCATCGGTAGACTTGACAGCCTTGGTTTCTCAAATGATTGCCTCGCCTGGTTCACCAACTACTTCTCTGATAGAGTTCAGTGTGTCAAATCGGAGGGTCTGTTGTCCGGACCTCTGGCAGTCTCTATGGGGGTGCCACAGGGTTCAATTCTTGGACCGACTCTCTTCTCTGTATACATCAATAATGTCGCTCTTGCTGCTGGTGAGTCTCTGATCCACCTCTACGCAGACGACACCATTCTGTATACTTCTGGCCCTTCTTTGGACACTGTTAACAACCCTCCAGGCAAGCTTCAATGCCATACAACTCTCCTTCCGTGGCCTCCAATTGCTCTTAAATACAAGTAAAACTAAATGCATGCTCTTCAACCGATCGCTGCCTGCACCTGCCCACCTGTCCAACATCACTACTCTGGATGTCTCTGACAACTACAAATACCTAGGTGTCTGGTTAGACTGTAAACTCTCCTTCCAGACCCACATCAAACATCTCCAATCCAAAGTTAAATCTAGAATTGGCTTCCTATTTCGCAACAAAGCTCATGCTGCCAAACATACCCTTGTAAAACTGACCATCCTACTGATCCTCGACTTCGGCGATGTCATTTACAAAATAGCCTCCAATACCCTACTCAACAAATATGATGCAGTCTATCACAGTGCCACCTGTACTCTCTCGTTGGCTGGCCCTCGCTTCATACTCGTCGCCAAACCCACTGGCTCCATGTCATCTACAAGACCCTGCTAGGTAAAGTCCCCCCTTATCTCAGCTCGCTGGTCACCATAGCATCACCCACCTGTAGCACGCGCTCCAGCAGGTATATCTCTCTGGTCACCCCCAAAACCAATTCGTTCTTTGGCCGCCTCTCCTTCCAGTTCTCTGCTGCCAATGACTGGAACGAACTACAAAAATCTCTGAAACTGGAAACACTTATCTCCCTCGCTAGCTTTATGCACCAGCTGTCAGAGCAGCTCACAGATTACTGCACCTGTACATAGCCCACCTATAATTTAGCCCAAACAACTACCTCTTGCCCTGCTGTATTTATTTTGCTCCTTTGCACCCCATTATTTTTATTTCTACTTTGCACATTTTTCCACTGCAGATCTACCATTCCAGTGTTTTACTTGCTATATTGTACACTGCTCAAAAAAATAAAGGGAACACTTAAACAACACAATGTAACTCCAAGTCAATCACACTTCTGTGAAATCAAACTGTCCACATAGGAAGCAACACTGATTGACAAACTTCACATGCTGTTGTGCAAATGGAATAGACAACAGGTGGAAATTATAGGCAATTAGCAAGACACCCCCAATAAAGGAGTGTTTCTGCAGGTGGGGACCACAGACCACTTCTCAGTTCCTATGCTTCCTGGCTGATGTTTTGGTCACTTTTGAATGCTGGCAGTGCTTTCACTCTAGTGGTAGCATGAGACGGAGTCTACAACCCACACAAGTGGCTCAGGTAGTGCAGTTCATCCAGGATGGCACATCAATGCGAGCTGTGGCAAGAAGGTTTGCTGTGTCTGTCAGCGTAGTGTCCAGAGCATGGAGGCGCTACCAGGAGACAGGCCAGTACATCAGGAGATGTGGAGGAGGCCGTAGGAGGGCAACAACCCAGCAGCAGGACCGCTACCTCCGCCTTTGTGCAAGGAGGAGCAGGAGGAGCACTGCCAGAGCCCTACAAAATGACCTCTAGCAGGCCACAAATGTGCATGTGTCTGCTCAAACGGTCAGAAACAGACTCCATGAGGATGGTATGAGGGCCCGACGTCCACAGGTGGGGGTTGTGCTTACAGCCCAACACCGTACAGGACGTTTGGCATTTGCCAGAGAACACCAAGATTAGCAAATTCGCCACTGGCGCCCTGTGCTCTTCACAGATGAAAGCAGGTTCACACTGAGCACATGTGACAGAGTCTGGAGGCGCCGTGGAGAACGTTCTGCTGCCTGCACCATCCTCCAGCATGACCGGTTTGGCGGTTAGGTACCGAGATGAGATCCTCAGACCCCTTGTGAGACCATATGCTGGTGCGGTTGGCCCTGGGTTCCTCCTAATGCAAGACAATGCTAGACCTCATGTGGCTGGAGTGTGTCAAAAGTTCCTGCAATAGGAAGGCATTGATGCTATGGACTGGCCTGCCCGTTCCCCAGACCTGAATCCAATTGAGCACATCTGGGACATCATGTCTCGCTCCATCCACCAACGCCACGTTGCACCACAGACTGTCCAGGTGTTGGCGGATGCTTTAGTCCAGGTCTGGGAGGAGATCCCTCAGAAGACCATCCGCCACCTCATCAGGAGCATGCCCAGGCGTTGTAGGGAGATCATACAGGCACGTGGAGGCCACACACACTACTAAGCCTCATTTTGACTTGTTTTAAGGACATTACATCAAAGTTGGATCAGCCTGTAGTGTGGTTTTCCACTTTAATTTTGAGTGTTACTCCAAATCCAGACCTCCATGGGTTGCTAAATTTGATTTCCATTGATCATTTTTGTGTGATTTTGTTGTAAGTGCATTCTACTATGTAAAGAAAAAAGTATTTAATAAGAATATTTCATTTATTCAGATCTAGGATGTGTTATTTTAGTGTTCCCTTTATTTTTTTGAGCAGTGTATTTACTTTGCCACCATGGCATTTTTTTGTCTTTACCTCCCATATCTCACCTCATTTGCTCACATCGTATATTGACTTGTTTCTACTGTATTATTGACTGTATGTTTGTTTTACTCCATATAACAACTCTGTGTTGTTATATGTGTCGAACTGCTCTGCTTTATCTTCGCCAGGTCGTAATTGTAAATGAGAACTTGTTCTCAACTTGCCTACCTGGTTAAATAAAGGTGAAATAAAAAAATTAAAAAATAAAATCTCCCAAAAACATTTTCAACATACAGTGGGGCAAAAAAAATCTCATTTTGTCTGTCATAGTTGAAGTGTACCTATGATGAAAATTACAGGCCTCATCTTTTTAAGTAGGAGAACTTGCACAATTGGTGGCTGACTAAATACTTTTTTGCCCCACTGTACATCTGTAAAATGATAGTCTAAACTAAAGCTTTAGTTGTCTTCCTCTCAGGCTTCCATGTCTTGTCCCTGGACCTCCTCAATGTCCACCTCTTGAACATCAGACTCTAAGGCCTCATCTTTACTGTCCCTTTCCAACCTTGTTGCGGGTGGCTCGTTGTCAGGCTCAAAAAGGCTTTGGTGTGTGTGTGTGTGTGTTCCCACACAAGGACCAGTTGCACTCGGAGGTGGCTGATGTTGGTGTGATTTGGAGGATGATTGAGTCAACAGGGGAAAGAGCTTCAGATCCACGAAGTCCTTTCCACCAGGTGGCTGATGAGATATGTTGGCATGACTGCCATATTGCATCTCCTTCCCAAAGCCCTTGCTTGGAAGTGTACTTCCAAGAACCTTGCCCTGATCCAAGCCAAGGTGGCAAGACACGGCAGTGATCATACCATAGTCCTGGTTGATCTCTGCACCAGATAGGATGCTCTTGCCAGCATAATTGGGGTCCAACATGTACGCTACGGCGTGTATGGGCTTCAGGCAGAAGTCTTCACTTTTTGATGTCTTTCAAAACTGCAGTTTCCTCTGCTTGGCGCAACAGTGAATTGGGCAGGGCAGTACGGATTTCTTCTCTTACATCTGCAAGCAGTGTCAACGTCAGACAGAATGGCATTGTCTACCTTAATCTGTGCAATGGCTACTGCTATAGGTTTCAGGCTGCTTACCACTCTCTCCCAAAATCCTCTTGATGGGGCTGTCCATATCGGCAGACAGTGATATGGCCATTTCTTGGAGAGACTCCTTCCCCTCCAGGAGACTGTCAAACATAATGACAACACCACCTCAACGGGTATTGCTGGGCAGCTTCAATGTGGTGCTGTTATTCCTCTCACTTTGCAAGGTGAGGTAGATTGCTGCTATAACTTGATGACCCTTCACATACCTAACCATTTCCTTGGCTCTCTTGTGGAGTGTATCCATTGTTTTCAGTGCCATGATGTCCTTGAGGATCAGAGTTAATGCATGAGCAGCACAGCCAATGGGTGTGATGTGAGGGTAGGACTCCTCCACTTCAGACCAAGCACCCTTCATGTTCACACGGTTGTCTTTCACCAGTGCAAATACCTTCTGTGGTCCAAGGTCATTGATTACTGCCTTCAGCTCATCTGCAATGTAGAGACTGGTGTGTCTGTTGTCCCTTGTGTCTGTGTTCTTGTGGAATACTGGTTGAGGGGTGGAGATGATGTAGTTAATTATTCCTTGCCCACAAACATTCGACCACCCATCAGAGATGATTCTATTACTGCCCGTTTATCTATGATTTGCTCGACCTTGAACTCTGCATCCAGCAAATGGGTAGATAAAGCATGTCTGGTTGGAGGGGTGTATGCTGGGCGAAGAACATTCAGAAATCTCTTCCAATACACATTGCCTGTGAGCATCAGAGGTGAACCAGTTGCAAACACAGCTCGAGCAAGACATTCATCAGCCTTTCTCCGACTACCTTCCTCCACTGACTCAAGAAAAACTTCTGATTCAGGAAGACCGTGAGCTGTTGCTATTGATGAGGTATCTGATTCATCATTTTCACCTCGAATAGAAGTTGATGGACTTTCGTCAGAGGTTGCTTGTTGTGAGCGCTGGGGGAACTTCATGCACTTGGCCAGCTGATTCTCCATCTTTGTTGCCTTCACACATGATTTGGCACAGTATTTTCCAATGTACACAGCTTTTCCTTCTACATTAGCTGCAGTGATTACTATTTACTAGTTATTGAAAAAATGTCATATGCAATATATTCACCCCACCCAGTATTATAATCAAAATTTACCAGAAAGCATGTAGTCCTTGACTCAGACAGTGTAGGAGTGTGGGCTCTATATCATCTCATTTAGTGTGCAAGATCTTGAGAATCAGCTGTACAGTCGTGCCAAAAGTTTTGAGAATGACACAAATATTAATTTTCACAGTCTGCTGCCTCAGTGTCCTTAGATTTTTTGTTGTTGTCAGATATTACTATGGAATCCTGAAGTATAATTACTAGAATTTCATAAGTGTCAAAGGCTTTTATTGACAATTACATGACGTTGATGCGAAGAGTCCATATTAGCAGTGTTGACCCTTCTTTTTCAAAACCTCTGCCATCTGCCCTGGCATGCTGTCAATTAACTTCTGGGCCACATCCTGACTGATAGCAGCCCATTCTTGCATAATCAATGCTTGGAGTTTGTCAGAATTTGTGGGTATTAGTTTGTCCACCCGCCTCTTGAGGATTGACCACAAGTTCTCAATGGGATTAAGGTCTGGGGAGTTTCCTGGCCATGGACCCAAAATATTGATGTTTTGTTCCCCGAGCCACTTAGTTATCACTTTTGCCTTATGGCAAGGTGCTTCATCATGCTGGAAAAGGCATTGTTTGTCAACAAACTGTTCCTGGATGGTTGGGAGAAGTTGCTCTCGGAGGATGTGTTGGTACCGTTCTTTATTCATGGCTGTGTTCTTAGGCAAAATTGTGAGTGAGCCCACTCCCTTGGCTGAGGAACAACCCCACACATGAATTGTCTCCGGATGCTTTACTGTTGGCATGACACAGGACTGATGGTAGCGCTCACCTTGTCTTCTCCGGACAATCTTTTTTACGGATGCCCCAAACAATCGGAAAGGGGATTCATCAGAGAAAATGACTTTAGCCTAGTCCTCAGCAGTCCAATCCCTGTACCTTTTGCAGAATATCAGTCTGTCCCTGATGTTTTTCCTGGAGAGAAGTGGCTTCTTTGCTGCCCTTCTTGACACCAGGCCATCCTCCAAAAGTCTTCGCCTCACTGTGCATGCAGATGCTCTCACACCTGCCTGCTGTCATTCCTGAGCAAGCTCTGTACTGGTGGTGCCCCGATCCCGCAGCTGAATCAACTTTAGGTCCTGGCGCTTGCTGGACTTTCTTGGGCGCCCTGAAGCCTTCACAACAATTGAACCGCCCTCCTTGGAAGTTCTTGATGATCCGATAAGTGGTTGATTTATGTGCACTGGCAGCAATATCCTTGCCTGTGAAGCCCTTTTTGTGCAACGCAATGATGGCGGCACGTGTTTCCTTGCAGGTAACCATGGTTGACAGAGGAAGAACAATGATTCCAAGCACCTCAATCAGCATGACATAGTGATCTCCAGCCTTGTCCTCGTCAACACTCACACCTGCGTTTACGAAATAATCACTGACATGATGTCAGCTGGTCCTTTTGTGGCATGGCTGAAATGCAGTGGACATGTTTTTTGGGGATTCCATTCATTTGCATGGCAAAGAGGGAATTTGCATTTCATCTGATCACTCTTCATAACATTCTGGAGTATATGCAAATTGCCACCGTACAAACTGAGGTAGCAGACTTTGTGAAAATTAATAATTGTCATTCTCATAACTTTTGGCCATAACTGTACATGTGATGGAAGAGTGCACTCACTGTACATGCACAAGGTGCAATTCCATCGAATTGGGGACAGTTTCACCAAAATATTCCACAAGACCTAGAATTGCTTTCTGTATCCCACAGAAAAGGTTCACTGTTATAAGCTAACTTTTTTGTGATGAATTTAAGCAACATTTCCTGGCTTAACTTCCCATGGAAAATATCCGGGAAAAATCCTGAAATTTACCGGAAAGTTCCCGACGCTTTGCAACCCTAGTTAAGGTCATGAGAGCACCTCCCATGGCCTGTTTGTGTAAAGTACTTGTTACACACAGATCAGATGGCAAGTACATAACATCTAAATTGACCCTGTTGTTTCTTCAGGATTGTTTACTGTGTCTGCAATCTCTGTGTGAAATACCTCATGCACTGCATGTTGCTTTTGGAGGTAATGCTTTTTACTACACCACAGATGTTTTCTTCCCTCTATGGTTTGGTGACTCTCTAAAGTAATGACTCTGCACTCTGCTGCTGTGTTGTAGGAAGGAAGTAGTGATGTTGTTTGCCCAGCTCTTGTTGACCAATGATAGACAGCGGTTGTGTTGTTGATACAGGATCCTCTCCTTATTGATTTCTTTATATCCATGGAGAGGTGAAAGGCAGATAGTTAGGTTGATTATTTTAGTGCAATTAAATAGGCATGTTTTGTGCACATATAATATTGTGTACCTGTTTACTATTTCCTACAGGATAATTGTGTTGTATTGTTTACAGTAACAGTAGTGTCCCTATGGACCCTAGATCAGTGCACACCTCACTGACCAAACAATTTTTCTCTCTCTCCCAGTAATCAAGTGATGAGGAAGAAACTGATTCTGTTTTTCAAGAGAAGGAACCATGCTCGTAAACAAAGGGTAAGTCTCCCTGCTTTTGAGGTAGGGATTCAAGGGAAGGAAACTTCAAGGAAATGTGTTGAATGCTTCGAACAAAACAGACTGATACAAACAATTGAACCCAAACACACTTGGACAGCCTGACTGACATGGTTGTAAATCTCCACCACACAAGCTGTGCTCTCATAGAGATGACCCAAACGGACCATGGACAATAATACTTTGATTGTTTACCCCATTTGTAAGCTCTCTAACTGTATGCATACACAGTATGTTAAACTGCATTGCATTTCTCAATTTGGTGGCGTTTTATTGTCCGCTGCAGGTCTTTGACGCCAATTGAATTTTAAATTAATAGGTGGCAGTCACGCACGCTAGCTTTAGCTTACATGCCCTCTTATTGGTTTTAGAATTTCATGGTTGACATGTTTATAACACAAATTCTGTTTGAACAGGGTATCTCCTTGCATCCCTACTAGTATGGTACTGTAAGTCCAATCAGTGGCTTTCCCTTAGTCAATGGATTAAGTAACCAATGTCATCAAAGGGACAGACCTCAGACCAAAACAGCACTAGTGAAATTACTCTTATCAGTTAGTCAGCCCATAGCTAAAAATAGTTTTTACTAATGATCACCCCCATTGTAAACGTTTTCCTTTTTTAAATGATGAAGGTAGCTAGCTATGGTTAACTGTGTGCGACTTTTAGCTGGCTGCTTCCAGGCAGGGTCAGGACAATGGCAGCACAGTGCGCAGCTTGGCCACCTGCCAAGAGGAAGGTGGATTGTTTGGCCCTTGCTGGTTGAGAGTGGAAACAAGGCTGGTAATTGTCCTCTGTGTATAGGACTCTCTCTTCAATAAAAAATTATCTATTTTGTAACAGTAAACTCTTGGTTAATGGACATCATTTGTAAAAGCTGTAATGTTCCACATCAAACACCTCACATTTCAAGTCCAAGATGGCAAATGGAACTTTCTGGATTTGACAGTTGTGGCCAGCATTATGTTTTGAGAGGCGAAATATGACCAATAGGGCAGGGTATCATCAGCAGAAAATGTGATTTTTTGATATATTCTACTTAGCCATGGCTATCTTGACTTATCTCTGAAAGCAAATGGCTAAGGTTTGCTTTAGGTCATCGTCATCATGTTGTACCTCAACATTCAAATACCCTTTTTATAAATGTGTATTATTGTGTGGTTCAGGAACAGAACATCTGCCAGCGCTACGACCAGCTAATGGAGGCCTGGGAGAAGAAGGTGGAGCGGATGGAGAACAACCCGCGTCGCAAGGCCAAAGATAGCCGCACCAGAGAGTACTATGAGAGACAGTTCCCCGAGATACGCAAGCAGAGAGAGCAGCAGGAGCGCTTCCAGAGGTAAACTGAGGGAACAGTGAACTGGAATTATACTCTTCTCTTGTTCTTCTTGGCGGCTACGATGTAGCAGATTAATCTAAAGTCTTCCATTGATTGGTTGCGTCCTCCTCCCCTCTTCCCACTGTTTTGACACAACAAAGGTGAAAGCAATACAATCAGTGCCTCATATATAATAAGAAATTGCTATCACCTGTCCAGTTTCTTTCAGGTCAGTGCATAATAATGGAGATGAAACAAGGAGAGAGAGGAGGCCTCTTCACACTATTCAGATGCATCCTAGGTGGTGCGCTGAAGGCAGTCTGCAGTGGGCTTATCAGCTGGCTGTGTCAGGGGACAGAGTCCAGCCAGTGTCTGGCTGTTCCTGGCACACAGGCATGGGTCTTTCTCTGAAATCTCAGAGCAAGGCTGTTAAGAGGCAGGTCAGGGCTGTTTGTTCAGACTGGTAGTACTAGACCAGGCAGAGAGAGAGCGCAAGCAGTGATTAGCCTCGAAAAAGTAATTGAAAATAAGAATTTGTTCTTAACTGACTTGCCTAGTTAAATAAAGGTAAAATAAAAAAATGTATCATAAGGAATAAGGTTTTCAAGTGTCTGTCCTATATCTAGAAGATATTAGACCTCGGATTATATAAAAAAATATTTTATATACAAAAATATTTTTTGGGGGGGCACAACCACTTACATTTTTTTTAACCGGTCCCGGGTTACCTTCGGAAGAGTCACGTGACACTTGTAGGGGTCGTTGAGCAAAACAGAGAATACCATAATGTTCGTGAGAGTCATCTTTCTAGGTAGTGGTCATAATAGTTTATGGGCCAAACTGTTCGGACGCTATCCATGTTTTTGTGAGATGACCGATTTTTGGCATGTCAAATGGCGCTGTAGCTCTGCCACTTTCCACTAGAGATGTGGAAGGCCGACCTAGGCGAATGCGGTGTAGCCCATACAAAAAACATTGCTAGTTTAAACAGACAGATTTTGAAGGTTGCATCAATCAACTCTTAAGGATTAAAGGAGTGGTGAAGGAGGTAAACTTATTCCTGTATGCTTAAACAGCCTTGTTAGCAGACAATGTTCTCCCTGCTTTGTTTGAAGATTTCTCAGAAAACCTGTTTGTTACAGCTTGATTTAGCCTCCTTTTTTATTTTTTTTATTTTTATAAACCTCAAGTGAAGAGGTAATGGAAGGGTCATGGGGGAAGGAGGGGCACACTGATGTGATGGCACCTACCCAGTATTGTTATATGGAGGATGCATATATTACATATTTGGTATTTTTAAAAGGTCATTATGTTTCTTAATATCTGTGTTTGTTCTCCAATTTAGGGTTGGTCAGAGAGGAACTGGAATGTCTGCGACCATTGCCAGAAGCGAGCATGAGATTTCTGAAATCATCGATGGCCTTTCTGAACAGGAGGTGAGCGCTGTCAACTTTGAAACATCTCAGTTAAAGGTCATCGTCCATTACCACTTCCTCTAGTTCTCAAGAATTGTAGGCGTGTCATTGGCTACATCTCGATTGTCCACCCTTCTCTCTGTGCACTTCCTGTCATGGATTTCACAGTGGTTGAAACTCCCTCCAGCCAATGCTTGCATCAATCCTATGCTTTTAAATTAATGACGAAGTATGCAAGTACATACTTAGGAAGAACGGTGTTGAATCTGGATGCAGCCATTCAATCATCATCAGAGTCAAGTTCAAGTTGAAACAAGGTTAACAAAAATTTAAATAGCTTAACCCCTCCTCTCGTCCAATAGAATAACGAGAAGCAGATGAGACAGCTGTCCGTCATCCCACCCATGATGTACGACACCGAGCAGAGGCGAGTCAGGTTCATCAACATGAACGGCCTGACGGATGACCCCATGAAGGTGTACAAGGCTCGGCAGTTCATGAATGTGTGGACCGAACACGAGAAGGAGATCTTCAAAGAAAAGTGAGTACCAGTTCTTTTTTGTTGTCCTTATGTCAGGGATCATCAACTAGATTCAGCTGTGGGACGATTTCTTCTTGAGCAGATGGTCAGGGGGCTGGAACATAATTACAAATTTGTAGACTGCAAATTGATCACAAGAAGCCAAACATACACTATTTGATTTAAACAATTTCAGTCCTTGCTTACATTTGTCTACGATCACATACAGTGGGGAGAACAAGTATTTGATACACTGCCGATTTTGCAGGTTTTCCTACTTACAAAGCATGTAGAGGTCTAATTTTTATCATAGGTACACTTCAACTGTGAGAGACGGAATCTAAAACAAAAATCCAGAAAATCACATTGTATGATTTTTAAGTAATTAATTAGCATTTTATTGCATGACATAAGTATTTGATACATCAGAAAAGCAGAACTTAATATTTTGTACAGAAACCTTTGTTTGCAATTACAGAGATCATACGTTTCCTGTAGTTCTTGACCAGGTTTGCACACACTGCATCCGGGATTTTGGCCCACTCCTCCATACAGACCTTCTCCAGATCCTTCAGGTTTCAGGGCTGTCGCTGGGCAATACGGACTTTCAGCTCCCTCCAAAGATTTTCTATTGGGTTCAGGTCTGGAGACTGGCTAGGCCACTCCAGGACCTTGAGATGCTTCTTACGGAGCCACTCCTTAGTTGCCCTGGCTGTGTGTTTCGGGTCGTTGTCATGCTGGAAGACCCAGCCACGTTCCATCTTCAATGCTCTTACTGAGGGAAGGAGGTTGTTGGTCAAGATCTCACGATACATGGCCCCATCCATCCTCCCCTCAATACGGTGCAGTCGTCCTGTCCCCTTTGCAGAAAAGCATCCCCAAAGAATGATGTTTCCACCTCCATGCTTCACGGTTGGGATGGTGTTCTTGGGGTTGTACTCTTCCTTCTTCTTCCTCCAAACACGGCAAGTGGAGTTTAGACCAAAAAGCTCTATTTTTGTCTCATCAGACCACATGACCTTCTCCCATTCCTCCTCTGGATCATCCAGATGGTTATTGGCAAACTTCAGACGGGCCTGGACATGTGCTGGCTTGAGCAGGGGGACCTTGCGTGCACTGCAGGATTTTAATCCATGACGGCGTAGTGTGTTACTGATGGTTTTCTTTGAGATTGTGGTCCCAGCTCTCTTCCGGTCTTTGACCAGATCCTGCCGTGTAGTTCTCGGCTGATCCCTCACCTTCCTCATGATCATTGATGCCCCACAAGGTGAGATCTTGCATGGAGCCCCAGACCGAGGGTGATTGACCGTCATCTTGAACTTCTTCCATTTTCTAATAAATGCACCAACAGTTGTTGCCTTCTCACCAAGCTGCTTGCCTATTGTCCTGTAGCCCATCCCAGCCTTGTGCAGGTCTACAATTTTATCCCTGATGTCCTTATACAGCTCTCTGGTCTTGGCCATTGTGGAGAGGTTGGAGTCTGTTTGATTGAGTGTGTGGACAGGTGTGTTTTATACAGGTAACGAGTTCAAACAGGTGCAGTTAATACAGGTAATGTGTGGAGAACAGGAGGGATTCTTAAAGAAAAACTAACAGTGCTTTCTGGCTCTGGCCCAACCCATCGGTTTCTGGACCAATCAGACGACCCTGAAGCATTTGGTGAGGTGTCGGGCAGGTAATTCGATCCAGACTTTTCCAGAGAAGAAACTTAAGTCTGTGGGTGTAGTGTAGCCTTTGGCCGGAGTAGCCATGCAACCATCCCTCAGCTGTATACCAAAACAAGTGGCGGGGCTGCCGTTTTATTTTTGAATCCCAAAATGTAGCTTTAACCGTAACTATTTTCCCTTGTTTTTCTCACAGGTTTGTTCAGCACCCCAAAAATTTTGGCCTCATTGCTTCTTATCTAGAGAGAAAGGTGAGCTACAGTGGATTGAATTCATTCTCTGGTGATTTTACTCTGTAGTAAAGCCTATTCTCCACTCTCCCCCATATGTTTATGAAGTTAATCCAACAAACCCAAAAGCACATGGCTTGCATTTGTCTGTTATTTAAATGTTTCATGGGCTCATATGTCCCTCTGTCATCTTTCTCTCTGCAGTGTGTGTCCGATTGTGTCCTGTACTACTACTTGACCAAGAAGAACCAGAACTACAAGACACTGGTGAGACGCAACTACGGCAGACGGCGAGGGAGAAACCACGTGAGTTCTAGAGAGCATCTTCACTAGGGAATGGCTAAATGTATTTATGTGTTAATGAATGGGCTTTGGAAATTACCGAGAGGCTGTCTGGGTGGGATTTAACCAGTAAATAATGCTTGTGTCAGGGACTGGTATGCCAATGCCCCCCCCCCTCGAGTGTCCTGAAATGGAGCAACTAGTTGTACGGAGAGATAACCCTATGGAATGGAACATTTTACTGCATCACTCGCGAACAGAAGAAGCAGCCAAAGGATAGCCTACCACGCAATTAATTGATGACGAGACTTGTGTTTTTCACAATACCTGTACTGGTGGCATTAATAGCTTTCCTTATATTTCTCATGCAAGAAATACGTACTTACCATATGAGTAACATACAGTATGAGAACTGCAAAAGAACAATATGCCCGTAATGTACCTGTAGTTCAATGTGGAGTAGTACTGAAGCATGACATTCCATAATAGCAGTTTGACATTTTAACAGTTGCGTTTCCTTTGCTCAGTCATTTTCTACAATTACTGAACCAGTGGAAGCAATTAAACATTAAAACCACTGTTCTGAACTAATATTAATACCAAATGTTTTAGGGTCCATACACAGATCAGCTACTACGTATTTGTATTTATTATGGATCCCCATTAGCTACTCTTCCTGGGGTCCAGCAAAATTAAGGCAGTTTCTACAGTTTTAAAAACATTACAATACATTCACAGATTTCACAACACACAGTGTGCCCCCAGGCCCCGACTCCACCACTACCACATATCTACAGTACTAAATCCATGTGTATGTATAGTGCTTTTGTTATCGTGTGTGTATGCACCAATGTTTGTGTTTTTTTTCTTTCCTGTTTTTTAAATCTAATTTTACTGCTTGTGTCAGTTACTTGATGTGGAATAGAGTTTCATGTAGTCATGGCTCTATGTAGTACTGTGTGCTTCCTAGTCTGTTCTGGACTTGGGGACTATGAAGAGACCTCTTGTGGAATGTCTTGTGGGGTATGCATGGGTGTCCGAGCTGTGTGCCAGTAGTTTAGACAGACAGCTCGGTGCATTCAACATGTGCATTCAACAATACCTCTCATAAATTAAAGAAGTGATGAAGTCAATCTCTCCACTTTCAGCCAGGAGAGATTGACAGGCATATTATTATTAGCCCTCTGTACATCCAAGGGCCAGTCATCCAAGGGCCAAGTCCTTTTTTGTGGCACCTGACCACACGACTGAACAGTAGTCAAGGTGCGACAAAACTAGGGCCTGTAGAACCTGCCTGGTTGATAGTGTTGTTAAGAAGGCAGGGCATTGCTTTATTATAGACAGCCTTCTCCCCATCTTAGCTACTACTGCGTCAATATGTTTTGACCATGACCGTTTACAATCTAGGGTTACTCCAAACTGTTTACTCATCTCAATTTGCTCATTTTCCACATGATTTATTACAAGATTTAGTTGAGGTTTAGGGTTTAGTGAGTGTTTTGTTCCAAATACTATGATTTTAGTTGTAGGGCTAACTTATTCCTTGCCACCCACTCTGAAACTGACTGCAGCTTTTTGAGTGTTGCAGTCATTTCAGTCGCTGTAGTAGCTGACATGTTTAGTGTTGAGTCATCCGCATACATAGACATTCTGGCTTTATCCAAAGCCAGTGGCGTATCATTAGTAAAAATTGAAAAAAGCAAGGGGCCTTACCAGCTACCCTGGGGAATTTCTGATTCTAACTGGATTATATTTGAGAGGCTTCCATTTAAATAATGTCCTCTGTTCTGTTAGACAATTAACTCTTTATCAACAATATAGCAGTAATATATATATATATATATATTTATTTATTTATATTGAGATGAGTAAACAGTTTGGAGTAACCCTAGATTGTAAACGGTCATATATATATATATATATATATATATATATATATATATATATATATATATATATAGTAAAGCCATAACACACATTTTTCCAGCAGCAGACTATGATCGATAATGTCAAAAGCTGCACCAAAGTCTAACAAGGCAGCCCCCACAATAATTTTATCATCAGTCATTTGTGTAAGTGTCCTTCCCCATAAGCATGCTGAAATTCTGTTTTTTTTACTGTGAAATAGCCATGTATTTGGTCAGACACAATTTTTTTCTAGAAGTTTACTAAGGGTTGGTAACAAGCTGATTAGTCGGCTATTTGAGACAGTAAAGGGGGCTTTGCTCTTCTTGGGTAGCAGAATGACTTGAGCTTCCCTCTAGGCCTCAGGGCACACGCTCTCTAGTAGGCTTAAATTGACTATGTGGCAAATAGGAGTGGCAATATCGTCTGCTATTATCCTCAGTCATTTTCCATCTAGATTGTCAGACCCTGGTGGCTTGTCATTGTTGATAGACAACAATAATTTTTTCGCCTCTTCCACACTGACTTTACGGAATTCAAAAGTGCAATTTTTGTCTTTCATAATTTGGTCTGATATACTTGGATGTGTAGTGTCAATGTTTGTTGCTGGCATGTCATCCCCAAGTTTGCTAATCTTGCCAATGAAAAAGTAATTAAAGAAGTTTGCATTATCAGTGGTCTTTGATGAATAAGCCATCTGATTCAATGAATGAAGGAGCCGAGTTGGCTTTTTTTACACAAAATGTAATTTAAGGTGTCCCAAAGCTTTTTAATATCATGTTTTATATAATTTGTCTTTGTTTCATAGTGTAGTTTTCTTCACTCACATGATTTCTTAATTTGCAGTACGTTTGCCAATTAGTTGGGCTGCCAGACTTAATTGCCATACCTCTCAACCATACAATTTTTCAATTCTTCATCAATCCAAGGGGATTTAACAGTTTTTAGTCGTTTTCTTAATTGGTGTGTGCTTATTAGTAACTGGAATAAGTAGTTTCATAAATGCGTCAAGTGCAGCGTCTGGTTGCTCCTCACTACACACCACAGACCAGCAAATATTCTTTACTTCATCAACATATGAATCACTACAAAACTTGTTGTATGACCTCATATACACTATATTAGGCCAAACCTTTGGAACTTTGGTTTTCCTAGATATGACTATTATAATTGTGATCACTACATCCTATGGATTTGGATACTGCTTTAAAGCAAATATCTGCTGCATTAGTAAAGATGTGATCAATACATGATGATTTAATTCCGGTGCTGTTTATATCTACCCTGGTAGGTTGACTGACAACCTGATCCAGGTTGCAGGCACTGGTTACAGTTTGAAGTTTTTTCCTGAGTGGGCAGCTTGATCATAGCTAGTCAATATTTTAAATCACCTGGAAAATATACTTCTCTGTTGATATCACATACATTATCAAGCATTTCTCACACATTATCCAGATACTGACTGTTAGCACTTGGTGGTCTATAGCAGCTTCCCACAAGAATGGGCTTCAGGTGAGGCAGATGAACCTGTAGCTATATTACTTCAACAGTATTTAACATTAGATTGTCTCTAAGCTTTACAGGAATGTGGTCCTCAATATAGACCGCAACACCGCCTCCATTGGCATTTCGGTCTTTTCGGTAGATGTTATAACCATGTTTTGCTACTACTGAATCATCAAAGGTGTTATCTAAGTGAGTTTCAGAGTCAGAATATCAATGTCATCTGTTACAAGCATGTTATTGACTTCATGAACCTTGTATCTTAGGCTACATATGTTAATATGGGCTATTTTTAGCACTTTTCTGGGTTGCTGGATTGTTTTTCATGCTTTACTGGGAAGCTTATCAGAAGTAGACTTACTCATTTTATTTACATTGACAGTGCAGGGTGAGCTGCATAAAGTGGTCTTCCTACTATTGCACACCGCCTCAGTGCTAACAATGTATCTCTGGTTTATAGGCTCATGATTTCTGCTTACAATAGCTGTGGGATAAACAGATGTATTCAGGGGTACATAGGGGTACATCAATTTAGTTTCTTACATTGTGTTTGCCAATGATCATGTACATTTGATGCAGCATTATGACGACTCATTGTCACAATGGTAGGGATTAGCTGAGCTGGTCTTGGATCATTTACCAGTCATTTCTTTCAACGCAGCCTTGAAATGCGGGGACATAGTCCAGGAGCCAAGATGATTTGGATGGACTCCGTCATTCCTGTAGAGTATCTTCTGTTTCCAGAAGGTGTCAAAGTTATCAATAAAAGTGGCTCCAGCACAGCTACAGTAGTCTTTTAGCCAGATGTGTAATGCCAGCAGTCTGCTGAATCTTTCACCCGCATGTTTCTCATATCGAAATTGACTGAGCACAGAATGCATCCCTGCGCTTCCTACAATGAGAATATCAAACACATTTCAGAGTGTGATGTCAGATGTGTCATATCAGAATCAGTGCTTCATCCAATATCACGTGTGACAGCTGTCGTCAGTCAGTCGCATCACCTAACCAGCCATTAGCATTAGGCCTACATTAGCCTACTCAGCTGCTTCCCTCCGTTCCCTCTTTCTGCGCATCTCCATCAGTTTTAAAATGTTATTTAGCTGTGGCGATCTGGGGTGTGCTGACAGTGAGGCTTCTGTTACATTTGTTTAATTATTGGAGCGGCTCAAGCACGAGAAAGGTGGATACATTGTATATTTGAACTTCGGCTGTAAGAACAAGTGCACATTACGGTCTGACTAGGCTTCACTGTCATCACCGTCTCCGAGTGCCACTGTCATAGAGGGAAAAACAGAGCACAGCGACCACATTGCGGCTTTACATCGCTGAAATCCGCGTGTCTATAGACCAAACAACTCAAAAGTTATGCCCTATATTATCAGAGCTATATCTTCTCCCCTTTCTACCACGAATCGCACGTTTTATATGATTCAATAAATCAGGTCATGGGCCATTTTAAACTACTTGTGGGCCGCTAATATTTTGTTTGATAACAAATTACCTTGTTTAGTAATGTTAGCTAGCTAACTTGGTAACTTGGATGGCAAAAAACTATCAATTTGGATATGAGCAAATCAGCTATAAAATAATAAGTACAATTTTCTGCAAAATAATATTTTTTTTGCCTTTTTTATCATGCTTAAAAAAAACGTACGCAAACATCCAAGTGTAATCACTTAAGGAACTGTATATGGCATATGCAATATAAGCGAAATAAAAAAAGCTAAACAAAACATCCCTTGCATGTAGGGCTGACCCCATTTAGTCAATTGTTAGGACGATAGGCTGCTGGTCATCCCCACGATAGGCTGTGGGGATGGCACACCAGTACCAGTAGTACATTTTACCATTAATTCCCATAAATTTGAATCTACAATGTTTGGTTAGAGTAATTTCTGAAAATGCATTCAATTTACTGTTATTTGTCTTTTACCGTTCTCATTGTCAGTGACGTTGTTTGCGGAGTGCACAACCTCAGCTACACATGTGAGGAACACGTTTTGGTTTATTTCATTTAGGAGTGGTCAATTTTATTCTTTGTCTTTTGTTTGTAGCGCTCCTGTCAATGTTGACAAAGGACACCTAATTATACGTAGAAGACGGCTTAGGCTACTTGGCCTGTGTCCAAATGTAAGCCTATAAATGTGGCCATTTGGGGATCGAGCTCGCCACCACTGTGGAACTTTTCAAAGTAATTTCTCTTTCACCTCAAACAGCAAGTAAACAAAGTTGTTTTTTTTTACATCCATTGAGAGTGACAATTGTTCCTCAACGTAGCCTATTTGAAAACTCTTTCCAGCTCTCTTTCGATAACCACTCAGCGTGAAAGGGGGAAATAAATGACATGCTCTGTTCCGGTGGAAACGTCATACAATAGGCCTACCTAATTTTCTTCTTATCCATTGCGTATAAAGCCTATAGCTATGTCTGTCCGGAGCTCACTGGAGCAGGAAACTCTGAGGGCCCAGCATATTTTATACAATGGTGCAAGTTTTCTAGCATGAGCTTCAGGCCTGACCCAAATTAATATTTGAAACATTGTATCAAGTTCTTTGCAGACAGGTCATGTGTAGCCAATGTGATTTATTGGATATTTGTTTTTATCGGGATATTTTCTACCTGCAGGCTGCAATATTTTTATTTGTTGGCTTTATGTAGGTTATTTTTACATAGTTGGTAGAATGGTAATAGAATGGTAATAGAAGTAACTTTTTAGGTTCATCATTTTCATTTAGATTTGGATAGAATTTTGATTAAACACATGACAATGATTTTGAGATACGAAGACTTTATTATAAATGGAATGAAACTGTTCCATGAAAATGTGCATATGAAAATCATAACTGGCACTCCAAATGAAAAAGGTTGCTGACCCCTGGTGAAGCCTATTAGGAGCGTAAAATCAGAATCTGCAAAGGCCAGCAGCAGCAGGAGGAAGAGGGTTGGGGAAAAACAAATGTGTTCATTTTTTCTGGTTAGGCAATCTGGATCTCAGGCTCCCTCTAGTCATTTGTGTCTAAATTATTTAATCCGTGTACTTAAAGCATCAGACAAGCTCAGTTGCCTACATACGGTTGATTTTATTAAAACATATAGGGTGTGTCTATATAAGAGAAAAATACACATTTACAAATTTTGATTGGTCAAAAGAACAGACCAAGAAAAAAATTGTTTTTGTCGTGGACAGCCCTAAACCAATAGAATCATAGGAAGGAGGTGGATCTGTTTGTGTTTTTGTGTAGCACACGTGCAGAACTTATAGAAAATGGTATCTTGACACTTGACTTGGCATCACATCGTTAGTAAAATGTTGGTATCTTGACAACCCTACTCTGAAAATAAGGCAATTGTTTTGCAGTTTACACAGTATTGATGCGTTTCCGTTTCACCTTTTTGGGCCCTCACCAGATTGCATCCCTGCATTAAATAACAAGAATTACAATTCATACAAATTTCAAACGCACATAAAGCCAGCTAAATGTATATCTAGCTGGCTATGTTAGCTAGTCAGCTTGTTAATTAATGATTTGCTTAAATTAACTTTTAAGACAAATATACATGATTGTTTGTCTCCACATTAACTAACATATTCCTCTTAATTGTAAATGTTTTACATGATTTGTTGTGAAGTTATAATTACTTACATTTGTTTAGGTCCTAGTATTTTTGTCAGCCATTATTCTTGAAGCAACTCTCCAGTGTTGTGTCGCAGAGCTTCATGGGAGTTTTGGGAAACACTTGATAGAAAGTATGCTCCTTAGGGCCTCCCGGGTGGCACAGTGGTTAAGGGCGCTGTACTGCAGCGCCAGCTGTGCCACCAGAGACTCTTGAGTTCGCGCCCAGACTCTGTCGTATGTCATGCAATAAAATGCTAATTAATTACTTAAAAATCATACAATGCGATTTTTCTGGATTTTTGTTTTAGATTCCGTCTCTCACAGTTGAAGTATGGTAACAATTACAGACCTCTACATGCTTTGTAAGTAGGAAACACTGCCAATTTAGCAGGTTATCAAATACTTGTTCTCCCCACTGTATATGTTATTGGCTATGCATCAAAGTAGCCTATTTTGCATTGATAAGCAAATATAATCTCAGCGACTGTTCAAACAGTAAACCAAAAAACCATTGTAGCCTTATTACCCCCCCCCCCCCCCCAATTGTTCAGATGTGATCACATTATTCTAGGCTAAAACAACAAGCTATGTTTTTTTTCTTCTTCTTCATGATGACATAAATAGAATGTCAATTTTTGGCTAATATGGGAGCGAATAAATTGAAGCAGCATATCAAATTAGGATAATGTTGTAGATTACACTGGCAAGTTTAAGAATGTTTGCCAGGGCATATTATTTCATATGAAGATGTGAGAAGCTTAAAGGTTAGCTAGCTTTCAGTGTTTTAGCCAACTTGCTAGCAAGGGAAGACAATTGTCTGTTTTTTTCTTTCACAACAAATGAGAAGTAATTTTGTTTAGGAGTAATGATTCCAGGCTATTGTGAAATGGTGGACCCTGCTGTAGCTAGCCATGTGCTTTTTTTCCCCCTCCATGACCAAAACATGACATTCTATTTTTTTTGCTGATATGGGAATATATTACACAGGCAAGTATAATATTTGCCTGGCATATTTTATTTATTTTTATGAATCTGATTATTTCACATGGAGATGTGAGAAGCTAAAAAGGCTAGCTAGCTTGCTGTACTTTTAGCCAAGCTAAAGCCAGCTAGCCAGGCTGCCAACTACCTACTATTTATTTTTTATTTAACTAGGCAAGTCAGTTAAGAAGAAATTATTATTTACAATGATGGCCTAGGAACAGTGGGTTAACTGCCTTCTTCAGGGGCAGAATGACAGATTTTTACCTTGTTAGCTTGAGGATTCAATCTAGCAACCTTTCGGTTACTGGCCCAACGCTCTAACCACTAGTCTACCTGCCGCCCCTACTTGCAAGGGAAGGCGACTCAAAATGAATAAACACAAATTAAATACTTTGCTTTTGCCCCTTTGTGAATGGGAGTGGGATCGGCAAGGATATAATGTTACCAAAAAGGCGCATGCATGCACATAGATCAACAGAGTGGCGCTTGTAGTGACCTTTAGCCCACAGTGCCTCCTCAGCTCTCCCTCCCTCCCTCTCTCTGTGTATCAGGCTAGCAGTAGAATCACAGAGGCTTGTGAGAAGTGTGAGGTTTGGGAGCTGAGTGAGCGAAGGCTCTTGATGTGTTGTGTGGGTAAATAAGAACCAGGCCCCAGGCATAGAAGCAGAACAGAGTGGAGCTAGGTCTGGGCAGGCTTGCTGAGACTGATTTATGGAAGGGCTGGGGAGCAGCAAACGTTCCCAGGAATCTTTTTAATCTGGTTGCCATAGTCGGGAGGCTCCGTGTTGCTTTCCAGAGCCTGAGGGAAGAGAAAGCGAGATGGAGGTCAAAAAGGAAAGTCAGACTCCCTCTCTGTGAACTCACCCAGTCATCCTCAATTCTAGTCTCCGTCCATCCTAACTGCTAAAATATGTTGATGCGCATCAGTAGGCTCTCTTGTTTAACTTTTTTGGACGGTTTAAGGTAATTTCCTCAATTTGGTTATGGTGAGAAACTTGTCAGAACCTTTATTTCTGCAGAGGGAGTGAGAGTGCAGCAATTGCTTTTACATTGGGTGAGATGCAGACTTCACTTCACTCAATAAGGTTATCTGTGCCTTGGAGCTCTGCTTACCAACGGCTTGCCCGTGCTGTTTTACTTCAGACGTGTTTTATATTGTTTCCCTCTCTCACAAGAACACTGGAGGAGTTTTAATCAAGGAGGTTTATGCACATTTTGTCATTTTTGTTTCGTAATCACCTAGTCAGCCCTGAGACTCTCATGGTGGTGGCAGTGTTATGCTGTGGGGATATTTTTCAGCAGCAGGGACTGGGAGACATGTCAGGATCAAGGCCGAGATGAACGGAGCAAGTGCAGAGATCCCTGATAAAAACCTGCTCAGGACCTCAGACTGGGGCGAAGATTTACCTCCCAACAGGGAAACGACCCTAAGCACACAGCCAAGACAACACAGGAGTGGCTTCGGGACAAGTATCTGACTGTCCTTGATTACCAGCCAGAGCCCGGACTTGAACCCGATCGAACATCTCTGGAGAGACATAATAATAGCTGTGCAGCGACGCTCCCCATCCAACCTGACAGAGCTTGAAAGGATCTGCAGAGAAAAATAGGTGAAACTCCCCAAATACAGGTGTGCCAAGCTTGTAGCGTCATACCCAAGAAGACTCAAGGCTGTAATCGCTGCTGAAGGTGCTTCAATATAGTACTGAGTATAGGGCTCGAATACTTATGTAAAAGTGATATTTAATTTGTTTTTGCTTTGTCATTATGGGGGATTGTGTGTAGATTGAGGGGGGGAAATTATTTAATAAGTTTTAGAATATGGCTGTAACTTGAAAAAGTGAAGGGGTCTGAATACTTTCCAAATGTACTGTAAGTGGTAGTGGTATGCCCTGGGGCTGCTGTTGAAACAGGCAGCCAGCCTGCACTCACTTTAGGGCTGGGTGATATTGACAAAATATATCACAAAAATGTTCCAATTTTTTAACTTATTTTATGTTTTTGAATTAGTTAGATATACAGTGCCTTGCGAAAGTATTCGGCCCCCTTGAACTTTGCGACCTTTTGCCACATTTCAGGCTTCAAACATAAAGATATAAAACTGTATTTTTTTGTGAAGAATCAACAACAAGTGGGACACAATCATGAAGTGGAACGACATTTATTGGATATTTCAAACTTTTTTACCAAATCAAAAACTGAAAAATTGGGCGTGCAAAATTATTCAGCCCCCTTAAGTTAATACTTTGTAGCGCCACCTTTTACTGCGATTACAGCTGTAAGTCGCTTGGGGTATGTCTCTATCAGTTTTGCACATCGAGAGACTGACATTTTTTCCCATTCCTCCTTGCAAAACAGCTCGAGCTCAGTGAGGTTGGATGGAGAGCATTTGTGAACAGCAGTTTTCAGTTCTTTCCACAGATTCTCGATTGGATTCAGGTCTGGACTTTGACTTGGCCATTCTAACACCTGGATATGTTTATTTTTGAACCATTCCATTGTAGATTTTGCTTTATGTTTTGGATCATTGTTTTGTTGGAAGACAAATCTCCGTCCCAGTCTCAGGTCTTTTGCAGACTCCATCAGGTTTTCTTCCAGAATGGTCCTGTATTTGGCTCCATCCATCTTTCCATCAATTTTAACCATCTTCCCTGTCCCTGCTGAAGAAAAGCAGGCCCAAACCATGATGCTGCCACCACCATGTTTGACAGTGGGGATGGTGTGTTTAGGGTGATGAGCTGTGTTGCTTTTAAGCCAAACATAACGTTTTGCATTGTTGCCAAAAAGTTCAATTTTGGTTTCATCTGACCAGAGCACCTTCTTCCACATGTTTGGTGTGTCTCCCAGGTGGCTTGTGGCAAACTTTAAACGACACTTTTTATGGATATCTTTAAGAAATAGCTTTCTTCTTGCCACTCTTCCATAAAGGCCAGATTTGTGCAATATACGACTGATTGTTGTCCTATGGACAGAGTCTCCCACCTCAGCTGTAGATCTCTGCAGTTCATCCAGAGTGATCATGGGCCTCTTGACTGCATCTCTGATCAGTCTTCTCCTTGTATGAGCTGAAAGTTTAGAGGGACGGCCAGGTCTTGGTAGATTTGCAGTGGTCTGATACTCCTTCCATTTCAATATTATCGCTTGCACAGTGCTCCTTGGGATGTTTAAAGCTTGGGAAATCTTTTTGTATCCAAATCCGGCTTTAAACTTCTTCTCAACAGTATCTCGGACCTGCCTGGTGTGTTCCTTGTTCTTCATGATGCTCTCTGCGCTTTTAACGGACCTCTGAGACTATCACAGTGCAGGTGCATTTATACGGAGACTTGATTACACACAGGTGGATTGTATTTATCCTCATTAGTCATTTAGGTCAACATTGGATCATTCAGAGATCCTCACTGAACTTCTGGAGAGAGTTTGCTGCACTGAAAGTAAAGGGGCTGAATAATTTTGCACACCCAATTTTTCAGTTTTTGATTTGTTAAAAAGTTTGAAATATCCAATGAATGTCGTTCCACTTCATGATTGTGTCCCACTTGTTGTTGATTCTTCACACAAAAATACAGTTTTATATCTTTATGTTTGAAGCCTGAAATGTGGCAAAAGGTCGCAAAGTTCAAGGGGGCCGAATACTTTCGCAAGGCACTGTATGCTTTGAGTAATTCATGACCCTAGGATGGCAACACATAAATTATAATTTATTTCAATGGGGCTTTCTCCATTCAATTCAACTATAAAAATGGACATTCTACACGCCGGAGTTGCGTATCACACTAAACAAACCAAACACTGAAATACCATTTATAGAAAGTAAACTGAGAACTCAAACCGGTCCGTGCATCAATACAGGTATATAGTAAAATATGGTATATGCGGTTCCAGCCCCAGGTGAGCAGAGGTCAGACAGGCCCATGGCAGCCTAGGGCAGGGCAAGGGAGGGTAAGGGATTGCACACAGGTTGGCTTTACGCCTAGATAAGAGTTGTGTGCGGGTGAGAGCGGGACTAGTGTGTCTTGTGTCTGAGGACAGTACACCAAGTCCCATCTATTAACTGGCATACGGGATTTGTATTCATTGGTACACATTGTTTATGTTTGCAAGGTTATGGTAATATAAACCAAATGCAGACAAATGTGAATTGTTGTACGCTAAAAGCTGTGTCTGAGTTGATGATCCACTCCATGACTCACCTGTGACTTTTTCTGGGCGACAAACATTTAAACCTGTTCTGAAATCCCCAGCATAGCTTTAACAGCTGATTTCATAATTCATATCATCTCGTGTTGTCTGAGCTCCTCTAATGCCTGTATCCCAGGACGATGGACTGCCTTGGCTTTCCCTCTTGGGCTTTTCTAGCTCATTGGTGCCTTTGGTGCTTCCTCTGGCCCATGTATGTGTAATTCATTCATGTCCCTTGCCCCTCTATCTGCAGAACATACAGTGGGGTCTGGAATTATTGGCTTCCTTGATAAAGATGAGTAAAAAAGACTGCATAAAATAAATAAATAAACTGAGCTTTATTGTATGCACATAAAATATATATATATTACTAATACAATTGCTCAGAGAAAGATGTTCCCTGTTTTCAATACTCCAGCACCCTCCCATTGTGAGGATAAAACATTTTTAGAAAATGGGTAAGTGTTATGAGATTGGAGCACACATTGGGAGGGATCTTAGACCATTCATCTGTACATAATCTTTCCAGATCCTTGATTTCCTTAATCTGTGTTTATAGACTGCCCTCTTCAATGGTGTTCAGAGACTGAGATGGCCAGTTATAAAATGTTGATTTTGTGACCAATTAAACATTTTTGTGGATTTTGATTAGTGCTTGGGGTTATGGCCGCAAGTGGATCTTCCAGCAAGACAAAGTGTCAGCCTCCTGTCAGAGGCAACCAAGTTTTTGGCTAAAATCTCCAGGTACTGGGTAAAGTTCATGATGCTGTTGATCTTAACAGGATCAGTGGAAACAAAATAGCCCCATAACACCAAAAGTACCACCGTATTTACAGTATGGATGAGGTATTTTCTTCATATGCATTTTTTTACCCACCGCTGGTGTGCATGGTCAGACTTCTATTTTTGTGTCATATGACCATACAATATAACTCGGTATTTGTACTAGGCTATTTATTAGTAATTCCAGATCCCACTGTACATGATCCCTGTGGACCCTGTACTTATAGAACATTCTGTCCATGTATGTATTAAGGGTAGAGCACAGAAAGGGCAGCACACCAAGAGGCACCATGTCAGATAATTAATAATCGATTAGTCTAGCAATAGTGCTGCCTGCTGCCTCCAGACCAAATGTTGCACACCCCCTGGAGACCGAGGTTTGATTCACTGGTCCGTCTCATCTTCTCCCTCTAACATACCACTCTCTATGGAAAATATGTACAATGAAATACAGGTGTGATAAGTGGGTATAATTGATAAGAAAGTGTTGGTGTGGTGCAGTATCTTAATAGTACATCATATTTTATCACGATGTAACATCGTGTTCCTCTCACTATTGTTTCTCTTACTGCCTGGTGACCTTCAGTCTTATCTCACTTGGCAGAGTAGCAGGGTATAACTGCAGAGTAGAGGCCCGAGTGGACTTCTCTACTTCTGAACCACTATAGATTAATTCCACCAGTCAAGTCGTAAGAATCATGTGTGTGTTGTACTCATACTTGATGAGAGAATAGACTAGTTTGTGTGTTAAGACACAACATTCCTGCTACTACTACTTGAGCTCATTTAAAGGATTGTCTGGCTTCTGACAATGGCTTTTACATATATTAAACAAAATATAAACTCAACATGTAGCAATTTCAAAAATGTTACTGGGTTACTGTTCATATAAGCGAACCAGTCAATTGAAATAAATTAATTAGGCCCTAATCTATGGATTTCACATGACTAGGCAGTGGTGCAGCCATGGGTGGGCCTTGTTATCAAGTGGATGGGCCTTAGCCCACCCTGGCTGGGGTGCCAGACACAGCCATTCAGAGTGGGGGGGTTTCCCCACAAAAGGGCTTTATTACAGACAGAACTACTCCTCAGTTTCATCAGGTGGCTGGTTTCAGATGATCCTGCAGGTGAAGAAGCCAGATGTGGAGGTCCGGAGCTGGCGTGGTTACACGTTGTGATGCCGGTTGGACATACTGCCAAAACCTCTAAAATGACGTTGGAGGCAGTTTATGGTAGAGAAATGAACATTAAATTATCTGGCAACAGCTCTGGTGGACATTCCTGCAGTCAGCATGACAATTGCACACTCCGTGAACACTTGAGATCTGTGGCATTGTGTTGTGTGACAAAACTGCACCAAAAAGTGGCCTTTTATTGTCCCCAGCACAAGGTGCACCTGTGTAATGATAATGATGTTTAATCATCTTCTTGATATGCCACACCTGTCAGGTGGATGGATTATCTTGGCAAAGGAGAAATGCTCACTAACAGGGATGCAAAACATTTGAGTGAAATAAGCGTTTTGTGTTTATGAAAAAAGTCGGGGATACTTTTTTTTCTGCTCATGAAACATGGCACCAACACTACATGTTTTGTTTATTTTTGTTCATTGTAGTTAGAGGAAGCAACTCTGTTACTATATGTCAGTCTATACAAGCAGAAACAAAAAGGTAGGGCTCTGTTTGCCTCGGAGACAGGAGGACATCCAGTGGGGCAAAAAAGTATTTAGTCAGCCACCAATTGTGCAAGTTCTCCCACTTAAAAAGATGAGGCCTGTAATTTTCATCATAGGTACACTTCAACTATGACAGACAAAATGAGAAAAGAAATCCAGAAAATCACATTGTAGAATTTTTAATGAATTTATTTGCAAATTATGGTGGAAAATAAGTATTTGGTCACCAACAAACAAGCAACATTTCTGGCTCTCACAGACCTGTAACTTCTTCTTTAAGAGGCTCCTCTGTCCTCCACTCGTTACCTGTATTAATGGCACCTGTTTGAACTTGTTGTCAGTATAAAAGACACCTGTCCACAACCTCAGTCACACTCCAAACTCCACTATGGCCAAGACCAAAGAGCTGTCAAAGGACACCAGAAACAAAATTGTAGACCTGCACCAGGCTGGGAAGACTGAATCTGCAAAAGGAAAGCAGCTTGGTTTGAAGAAATCAACTGTGGCTAGCAAATATTAGGAAATGGAAGACATACAAGACCACTGATAATCTCCCTCGATCTGGGGCTCCATGCAAGATCTCACCCTGTGGGGTCAAAATCGTGAGATTTTGAGTGTAAAACTCCTTCCGTCAGCAAGGGCATTGAAGATGAAACGTGGCTGGGTCTTTCAGCATGACAATGATCCCAAACACACTGCCCGGGCAACGAAGGAGTGGTTTCGTTAGAAGTATTTCAAGGTCCTGGAGTGGCCTAGCCAGTCTCCAGATCTGTATATCACAAGTTTGGTTCTGGGGTCACAGGAGGCATGATGTGGCCAGCAGCCCTCCGCATCATCAGTCCAATAATCACAACTATTAGCCTTGTTCAGCCAGAGCACACAGCCACTGACCTTCTCACATGCAAATTTATCAGCCAGTCATCTCTTCTGCTGTAAAGGGTTATGTAACAGTGTGGGAAAAAATGTGTTTGTATACATTATTGAAAGGCTGTCATTATATATAGGAGTTAGTTCTTAACTGACTCGTCATGAAAGTTTGATTTAAGTTAATATTGTCATGTATTACGGTATGCATTTAAAATGCCCATTGTCAGTGAAGTGAAAACGCCACGGCCTTGTCATATGGTGGAAAGCAGCTCAACCTGACCAAGCCGTTGGCTGGAGCTTGTGTAAATTATCTGAACTTCCTCAGAGACTGGGTCGAGTGATTTGCGAGAGGGAGAGAGAGCAATGGAAAAAGAGTGAGTGAGGGAGAGAGGAAAAAAACACTGACAGTCTACTCTGTGGTTTGCTCTGGTTCGCTGTAAGCGAGAGACAACCGATAACCCCCCTCAGTAAAAGCAGAGTGGTATGCCCCAGCGATCTGACAGGCCCAAAAAACTTGATGTGCTGCTGCGAGTGCCAATCAAAGACAAGCGCTCGACGGGGATTACCTTGAGTGACCCCGCATAGATTAAAATGTGCATGTGAGATGGACGATTCTTCAAGCGGTTTAAGCGGCTTGATGACATGCTTTCCTGGAATATGTGGAGCAGTGCCGGGGCCAGGCAGCCCTTCTAAGGAGCTCTGTAATGATGCTGCTATCCTGTCCTGCAGTATCTGTAGTGCTGCTACCGTTACCGCTGCTATGGAGGTACTGCTACCGGGGGTCTGGCCAAACTCACGCCTGCTACACCCATAGGCTGTGGCTTGCTCAGGGGCAAAGGGCTTTTATGACCGACAAATGAATTTGCAGGTATGTGGCGTCTGGCTTTGAAACCAGTACTGTGGTGTGTTGGCTCTGTCTCTCTCCCCCTTGCTTTAACCCTCCCATCTCCTCTATTGTGCTTTTCCCTCTCTCTCTCTCTCTCCCTCTTTCAGTTTCTTGGGACAGCCACAGTTGCTTGCATTTTTTTTAAACTCTCTGCGTATTAACCTTAACACCCATTTAAAGTTTACAATGGGGAACACTGGATTTGAGTACAGTTAGTTTTTTTTCTGTACTCTTGCACAATCACACAGTTGCATAGCTACAGTGCCTGGTTTTTGTTCTTGATGATGTACGCTAGGCTAGTTGCTTGCGTGTATGTGCCCACTATCTACAAATATATAAAAAGGCTACACTCTAACATTTAACTTTTTTAACCACGTGTTCAATTTTGTACGGATTGTGTACTTGTCTGAAAGTTGAAGTCACTTGTCCCCCCTCTCCCTTTTCTCTCCCAGGGTGACTGAAAATGAGTGAAGTACATAGAAGGGGTCGGAAATAATTATCTGCGCTTGCCCATAGACAATGTTATTGCTCATTCGCGGCCGTCCAAAACATGTAAAACAAACATTTTAAATCTGACATTGACAAAATATATTTAGTGGGGCCATATCTTTTCGAATAGTCTATTCCACTCTGGTGGAGCTGGGGAATGAAAGAGATATGTAGTAGCTAAGGCTACTAACTGTGTCTGTGTGCCGAAGCGCGTAGATGGCGCGAGTGACCGTCTTCAAGCCTCGCTGGCTGTGCGTCTTGTGATGGGCTGTAAATCTTCATGGCTGCAGAGCAACTGCTGTCCTCAGAACTGGATAATTATAAACTGATTTGCATTTTCCTCATCCTCCTCTCTTACTGGCCTAGGCTCTATATGCGTTTTAGGTTGAACATTGCTAGAATAATATGGAAATAGGCCTAGGCCAACTACACATTTATGCCACAGCTGTGGAAAGTTATTTTTCTTTTGACTTTTCATTCGATTTTTCCATCTTGGTATTGTTTGCTCACTTTCACAGCTTGTAGCCTAAAATATTTGTAATTTAAAATAAATATTTGATTGAGAATAGCATAGACTTTGATAATTATTCCCATTTAATAGCTGCAACTTTAGGACAAACACTTTATTAGAATAGTTTGGAAAATACTCTACTCATAACCAGTGGTATAAAATACTACTAAAGTAGTTTTTTGGGGTATCTGTACTTTACTTTACTATTTTAACTTTTACTTCACTACATTTCTAAAGAAAATTGTATTTTTTACTCCATTTTCCCTGACACCCAAAAGTACTTGTTACATTTTGAATGCTTCGTAGGACAGGAAAATGGTCTAATTCACACACTTCTTAAGAGAACATCCCTGGTCAACCCTACTGCCTCTGATCTGGCGGACTCACTAAACGGTATCAAATCAAATTTTATTGGTCACATACACATGGTTGGCAGATGTAACCTCTTGCAGCTCCCCCCCTACTTTGTGCAATTTCCGCCTGAGGACATACCCAAATCTAACAGCCTGTAGCTCAGGCACAGAACCAAGGATATGCATATTCTTGGTACCATTTGAAAGAAAACACTCTGAAGTTTGTGTAAATGTGAATTGAATGTAGAAGAATAACACACAATAGATCTGGTTTAGATAAAACAATGAAAATTAACATACGTTTTTTATTTTTGTATCATCATCTTTAAAATGAACAAGATAAAACAAACATTCAGATAGGATGATGGGGACAATTTCAGTGAAAAATATAAGAGGGCAACAGTACTTGTGCAAAGTTTCAGAATGATAATTTCCAAAATGAGTGTGCTACATGACATTTATCATGAAGTCACCCAGGTGTCCCACACAAGTTGCCCAAATGTGGCCAAATTGGTGAAGATATACATTTTGAAACAAATAACTATATACAAAATACCACAATGGTATTCTAACACACACACCCCCTCCCCCAAAAAATTTTTTTTGAAAAATAAATGTAAAAAATAATATATATATAAAAATAATAATTATTGATTAAAAAATATTAAAAAATATGAAAAAAGATATACATTTACAAAATAACATGTAACTATTTACACACTTTCAATATTTGGAAGACCCTCAGTCCTCTATCAAATCAAATATATTTATATAGCCCCAGCCTAAAACCACAAACAGCAAGCAATGCAGGTGTAGAAGCACGGTGGCTAGGAAAAACTCCCTAGAGGGGCAAAAACCTAGGAAGAAACCTAGAGAGGAACCAGGCTATGAATAGTGGCCAGTCCTCTTCTGGCTGTGCCGGGTGGAGATCACAGTGGTTGTAGAGGGTGCAACAGGACAGCACCTCGAGTAAAAATTAACAGTTTAGGGTTCCATAGCCGCAGGCAGAATAGTTGAAACTGGAACAGCGGCAAGGCCAGGTGGACTGGGGACAGCAAGGAGTCATCATGCCAGGTAGTCCTGACGCATTGTCCTAGGGCTCAGGTCCTCCGAGAGAAAGAGAGAATAAGAGAGAGCATACTTAAATTCACACAGGACACCGGATAAGACTCCCATTCGGAGTCAGTGTCACTGTGAAAGAAAATGTTCAGTTAGAATAGTTTCACATAGGAGCCCTGTATCAACAGGTATAATAAACAGATATATATATATAGAGTTGAAGGTTGAATATATTATATTATTATTACCTGCTAGATCTACTGTTTCTTTTATATTATGGCATTTCAGCTAGATCTACTGTCTCTATTATATTATGACAGACCAGCTAGATCTACTGTCTTTATTATATTACAACAGACCAGCTGTATCTACTGTCTCCATTTCACTTTGGCCATTGATGTGGTCCTGCCCTCTGCTCAACAGCCTCAAATAGGCTATTTCATATGGGTTGGGGGGTGGGGCAGCAGACACAAGCATCTCACATTTCATGACATTAAATGTTTATATATTGCTTCTAAAATAAATAAATAAATCACAATATTTTATATTATTAATTTCAAACAAGGGCATTAGCTTGATAAGACCTTACCAGTCCAAAACGATGTCCTCTCCCGTTCAAAAAATATTCTTCCACAATCGCTAAATGAAGCGTCCTACAACAATCTCTGTCTCACCTTCCCAATCAATTTATTCTAAAGTTGTGTGTATATCTAGACTTGACTTAGTCGCCATAATGATTGATATATATAAACAGCTGAATCTGCGCGTTCACCAAACAATGCAATGCGTAATGTGTTTCTCCTTCCGGTATGAAAATGCAATAGCGCATGACTCTTTTTACGCTGGAGCTTACTACATGGGTTGGTCTTGCAACACATAAACATGGCGTATTGCCGTTTAGCTCAGCTCATTGGCTATCTACCCAGCTAGATTTCAAGACGATCAGTGGTCATTGGGTTAAAAGACAGTCAATCAACGAAACAGCGGGCAAATCATTGGTGCACAATGATGTCATTACTTGTTGTCTTCAAATCGGTTTCTTTCAGTCAATACGTCCCGCGAAATGGCCCATCAGGTTTGATTGTGTTACAAACAAACCAGTTGATTGCAGTGAAACCAAACATGACTGGAGAAGTCACGTTCTGTATGGGTGATTTACCTGGAATGTGTCGTCGAAAATGGAATGAGACGGAATTCACTACACAAGCGGTTCACAAAATGCTTCGTGTTAGGCTATAAAAACTGATTTTATCAAACAAAAGATCATTCATTGTGTAACAATGAGCATTGGAATTGCAAACAGATGAAGATCGTCAAAGGTAAACTATTTATTTTATTGCAGTTTGTGATTTTGTTGCGCCTGTGCTGGTTGAAATAGTTGTTTTTTATGGAACTCTATGCTCAGATAATCGCATCGTATTCTTTCGCAGTAAATCCTTTTTTGAATCTGACAACGCAGTTGGATTGACAATATTCTAGGCTTTTGATACAGGTGAGACACTTGTATTTTCATGAATGTTTAATATGACTTTTTATGTAGCGATCACCGTATGTTATGGAATTTCAGCCCACTAGCTGGTTCCGTGCGCAGAGAGGTTAATGCAAGTGTAGCGAAATGCTTCTAGTTCCGGCAGTGCAGTAATATCTAACAATTTCCCAACAACTACATAGTACTCACAAGTCTAAAGGGGTGAATGAGAATATAAATATGTGGATGACCGAGCAGCATAGGCAAGGTGAAATAATGGTGTTATATGCATATCACTAATGTAAGATATGTAAACATTATTAAAGTGGCTTTATTTAAAATGGCATTGTTTAAAGTGACTAGTGATCCATTTAAGGTGGCCAGTGATTGGGTCTCAATGTAGGCAGCAGCCTCTCTGAGTTAGTGATTGCTGTTTAGCAGTCTGATGGCCTTGAGATAGAAGCTGTTTTTCAGTCTCTCGGTCCCAGCTTTGATGCACCTGTACTGACCTCGCCTTCTGGATGGAGGGCAGATAATTTGCCCACGGTGATGCTTTGTGCAGACCGCACAAGAGCCTTGCGGTTGAGGGCGGCGCAGTTGTCGTACCAGGCTGTGAAGCAGCCCGACAGGATGCTCTCGATTTGTGCATCTGTAAAAGTTTGAGTGTTTTAGGTGACAAGCCAAATTTCTTCAGCCTCCTGAGGTTGAAGAGGCGCTGTTGCGCCTTCACCACACTGTATGTGTGGGTGGACAATTTCAGTTTGTCCGTGACGTGTACACAGAGGAACTTAACTATCCACCTTCAACACTGCTGTCCCTCGGGTGTGAATAGGGGGGTGCTCCCTCTGCTCTTTCCTGAAGTCCACTATCATCTCCTTTTGTTTTCTTGACGTTGAGTGAGAGGTTGTTTTCCTGACACCACACTCCGTGTGCCCTCATCTCCTGTCTGTAGGCTGTCTCGTTGTTGCTAATCAAGCCCTCTACTGTTGTCTGCAAACTTGATGATTGAGTTGGAGGCATGCATGGCCATGAAGTCGTGGGTGAACTGGGAGTACAGGAGGGGGCTGAGCACGCACCCTTGTGAGGCCCCAATGTTGAGGGTCAGCGATGTGGAGATGTTGTTTCCTACCATCATCACCTGGGGACAGCCCACCAAAGTCCAGGACCCAATTGCGCAGGACGGGGTTGAGACCCAGGGCCTCCAGCTTGATGACGAACTTGGAGGGCACTATGGTGTTAAATGCTGAGCTGTAGTCGATGAACAGCATTCTTACATAGGTATTCCTCTTGTCCAGATGGGATAGTGCAGTGTGATGGCGATTTGCATTGTTTAGTTCAGTTATCTTTGCCTTCTTGGGTACAGGAACAATGGTGGCCATCTTGAAATGTGGGGACAGCAGACTGGTATAGGGAGTGCCTGAATATGTCCGTAAACACACCAGCCATGGTCTGTGCATGCTCTGAGTACGCGGCTAGGGATGCCGTCTGGGCCAGCAGCCTTGCGAGGGTTGACACTTTTAAACGTTTTACTCACGGAGGTCCCGGAGGAGGGAGGGGAGCAATCCTTGTTAGCGGGGCCGCGACGGTGGCACTGTATTATCCTCAAAGCGGGCAAAGAGGGCGTTTAGTTTGTTTGGAAGCATGACATCTGTGTCCGTGACGTGGCTGTTTTTCTTTTTGTAGTCCGTGATTTCCTGTAGACCCTGCCACATATGTCTTGTGTCTGAATTGCGACCCCATTTTGTCCCTGTACCTGCATTTCGTTTGTTTGATTGCCTTGCAGAGGGAATAACTACACTGTTTATTTTCAGCCATGTTCCCAGACCTCTTTCCATGGTTAAATGTGGTGGTTCACGCTTTCATTATTGCGCGAATGCCGGCGTCCATCCACGGTTTCTGGTTAGGGTAGGTTTTAATAGTCACAGTGGGTACAACATTCCCAATGCACTTCCTTATAAACTGACTCACTGAGTCAGCATATAGATCGATGTTGTTCTCTGAGGCTGACCGGAGCATATCCCAGTCCGCATGATCAAAACAATCTTGAAGCGTGGATTCCGATTAGTCAAACCAGCGTTGAATAGTTCTTGTCACTGGTACATCCTGTTTGAGTTTCTGCCTATAAGACGGTAGGCGCAAGATGGTGTCGTGGTCGGATTTACCGAAGGGTGGGTGGGTGGGTGAGTGCTTTGTATGCATCGCGGAAGTTAGAATAGCAGTGATCGAGTGTTACTCCCGCGAATACTGCAATCAGTATGCTGATTAGAATTTAGGTAGCCTTGTTTTCAAATTTGCTTTGTTAAAATCCCCAGCTACAATAAATGCAGCCTCAGGATATATGGTTTCCATTTTACATGGAGTCCAGTGAAGTTTCTTGAGGGCCGTTTTGGCGTCTGCTTGAGGAGGAATGTACACATCTGTGATGATTACTGACGAGAATTCTCTTGGGAGGTAATATGGCTGGCATTTGATTGTAAGGAATTCTAGGTTGAGTGAGCAGAAGGACTTGAGTTCCTGTATGTTGATATGATTACACCATGAGTCATTAATCATGAAGCATACACCCCTGCCATTCCTCTTCCCAGAGAGGTGTGTGTCTCTGTTGGTGCAATGCATGGATACGTCTGGTGGCTGAACCGATTCTGACAACATATCCCGAGAGAGCCATATTTCAATCTCTGGATGGCAACCAATTTTGTCTACCTTGTTGTCAAGAGATAGGACATTGGTGTGTAGTATACTCTGGAGTGGTGGGAGATGTGCACGTCTATGGAGCCTAACCAGGAGGCCGCTCCATCTGCCCCTTCTGCGGCGCCGTTGTTTTGGGTCGGCTTCTGGGATTAGATCCATTGTCCTGGGTGGTGGTCCAAACGGGATCCACTTCGGGAGAGTCGTAATTCCTGGTCGTTGTGTTGGTAAATTAACGTCATTCTTATATCCAATAGGTAATCCCGGCTGTATGTAATAAGACTTAAGATTTCCTGGGGTAACAAGGTAAGAAAATAATACATAAAGAACCAAATACAGCATAGTTTCTTCAGGACTCGAAGCGACCATCTCTTTTGGCGCCATCTTTCATGTGGTGCGAGCTATTTGTAAAAAATAAATAAAAAGGTGCTGTCTGGTGTGCTTAATATAAGGAATTTGACATGATTTATACTTTTCATACTTAAGTGTATTTTAGCAATTAAGTTTACTTTTGATACAGTATATTTAAAACCAAAGACTTTTACTCAAGTAGGATTTTACTGGGTGACTTTTACTTGAGTCATTTTCTATTAACCTGTAGTGACACCCCATCCCGTGAACGGGACCGTTGTCATCATCTGACACTAATTAGCATAACGCAACGGACATAAATCTTACTAGAAAATCTTCCTATTCATGAAAATCACAAGTGAAATATATTGGAACACATGCTTAGCCTTTTGTTAATCACCCTGTCATCTCAGATTTTCAAAATATGCTTTACAGACAACGCTAGACAAGCATTTGTGTAAGTTTATCATAGCCTAGCATAGCATTATGCCTTGCTAGCAGCAGGCAACCTTGTCACGGAAATCAGAAAAGCAATCAAATTCAATCGTTTACCTTTGATGAACTTCAGATGTTTTCACTCACGAGACTCCCAGGTAGACAGCCAAATTTCATTTTTTCCCAAAATATTATTTTTGTAGGCGAAATAGCTCCGTTTGTTCTTCACGTTTGGCTGAGAAATCGCCCGAAATTGCGGTCACCACAACTCCGAAAAATATTCCAAATTAGCTCCATAATATCGACAGAAACATGGAAAAAGTTGTTTAGAATCCTTCCTCAAGGTGTTTTTCTAATATCTATTCGATAATATATCCGTTGGGACAATTCGTTTTTCACTTGGACCGATTGGAATAATAGCTACCTCTGTATTTTACGCAAGAATCTCTCTCGGAGCCACCATGTGACCACTTACGCAATGTGGCCGCCTATGGCTATTCTTCAACAGAAATGCGTAAAACTACGTCACAATGCTGTAGACACCTTGGGGAATACGTAGAAAGCGTAAGCTCGTTGATGGTACATTCACCGCTGAATAGGGAATCATTGGAACGCAGCGCTTTCGAAACCTGGGGCACTTCCGGATTGGATTTTTCTCAGTCTTTTGCCTGCAACATCAGTTCTGTTATACTCAGACAATATCTTTACAGTTTTGGAAACGTTGGAGTGTTTTCTATCCAAAGCTGTCAATTATATGCATATTCTAGCATATTTTCCTGACTAAATATCCCGTTTAAAACGGAAACGTTTTTTTCTTCCAAAAATTAAAATACTGCCCCCTAACACCAAGAAGTTAAAGATATCTTTACTTTTTTAAGTATGACAATTGGGTACTTTTTCCACAACTGTTCATAACTTTAAATTGTCTTAATTTAACTTTGATTTAATGATATTTCAGTTAGTAGTATTAGGTTTTTTCTAGTTTGGTTCGCAACAGCAATGGGGGGACTTATGCATGCGTCCTTTCAGTCTTACAATGCTTTGCTCAGCTGTAAGGTTTGTTCAAATTTCTCATTAGAAGAAACAATAGCAAGATATAAAATCTCTCTCTCATTACCTTAGGCCTCCCATGTTTTGCGGTTATTCAAAAACAACTTAACTTTCTGAACCTAGAACTGTTAGATTCATTAGTTTGATCAAGAAATATCGCGGCAGCAGAAATGTAGCATGCATTCAACTGAAGGGAGTGGCTTAATAGGCCAAGTCGTATATCAAATGGAGAGAATATCAAATTTGGGCTTCTGTAACGAGACACAGGTGTGTTCTCTTTAAAAAAATATATAAAAACTGTCTTTTGGCCCAGATCTGACATTCGAGAGAGAAAAAAAAATATATATACAGTGCATTCAGAAAGTATTCAGACCCCTTGACTTTTTCCACATTTTGTTATGTTACAGCCTTATTCAAAAAATTAAAATAATAATCCTTGTCAATCTACACACAACACCCAATAATGACAAAGCAAAAATAGTTAAAAAATAAAAATTGTGCAAATTAAAAATAAATCATTCATCATGTTCAGGGCTGACCTAGTAACCAGCTGAAATGAAGGGCACAAGGATGGCATGCCCCCCCACTTAGTTAACTCTCTACTTTTAAATACCCCTGCAATGGACTTTTTTGTTGTTGTGAAATCTAATATTTTCCTCATACTCTGCTATATGGATGTCGCATGGATCTGTTTTATATATTTTATATTGACCTGTGTTAGTAGTTAGCACCTCATAGTTATTGCATTACAAGTGATTACAAGTGATTGAAAACACTGAAGAAAAGCATTCACAAAAGGTATACACCATTACACTTGTATTTCCAAAATGTCTGTCTATCCACCAGACCCGTTGTGTATTCCTCTGCTTGGCTGCTTGTATTGCCATGCGGGATGTTGAAATGGATCCGGACTGGAATAGCTGTTATTTTATGAGGTGACAGAGCCTGCTGACCTTCTCCTCCAGCCATGGCCTCCAGGGCCTAAGGGCGTGTGTGTCATGGAGTCAAAGGTGACCTAGAGGAGTTCAGTTCACTGGGCTGTAACCAAGTCCACATGCAGGTTACATGGGAATTACTACCCACACTATAAGCCACACAGATGTTACTCTAGTCTACAGCAGGTGGCAGACTTTCACACAGACGGCAGGAGAAGAAATTAAGGAATGTAATTGTAGGGAAATCAGTCAGCGCTATTCCCACCACTTTTTTTTTTTTTTACACTACTCTCAATAATGCCTGCTTCTGTTGGACATGCAATGGCAAGAAGTGGTTTCCCTCCCTTCTTCTTTTCTTCTTTGTAATCACTTGGCAGTGAATATTTATCTAGCAGCAGTCAAGCAGAACCCATTAGCTTTCTGTAGCGACGCCAAGAGAGCCAAACCTTGCCTTCAGCGCCTGACCAGGTGCCTACTTGGCACAGTGACCTGGATCATGACATGCAGGGGGAGAGTGGACGATCCACTGTTTTTGAGTTAGACCGGTGTTCAAATGCTATTTGAGTCTTTCAAATACTTGTTTGATCTAGCCCACCTGGAGTGCCATGTGGATGGGTTTTGCTGTTTTGCAAGCTCAATAAAGCACAGAGTATTTGAACCCAGGCCTGGAGTCCAGTGGAGGACAGACATTCTAGTAAGTTTGTTATCTAATTGGATTAGCCTATTGGATCATTGGATTGTAAAAGGTCAAACTGAACTGTAGGTAGGTGGGTTAGATGGCTTGCGGTAGATAAGTATTTTCTGTAAAGTTTGTTCTGTTTTTCTTTGCTCTCTTGGAGAGGAAACCAATTCTGACTTAATTGTACAAGAGTGTTTTCTGAAAGGGTTAAGTTCCCCCCCCTCATTTGAGTTGAAGGTCATACCAAACTGAATTGTAGGTAGATGGGTAGGTTGAATAGCTAGCGGTAGATAGTAGTTGGGTATTTTCAAACGGTCTATTCTACTCCCTTTTCTCATTGAAGGTTGTTAACCTCTCTGGCCAATATCCAGTGAGAATGCAGAGCACCAAATTCAAATACAGAAATACTCATTACAAAAATTCAGAAAAGATACAACTATTTTACATAGGTTTAAAGATGAACTTCTTGTGAATCCAACCACGGTGTCAGATTTAAAAAAAATACGAAAGCATACCATAGCCCAGCAGACAAATAATTACAAACAGTAACCAGCCAAGTAGAAGAGTTACACAAGTCAAAAATAGAGATAAAAGTAATCACTTACCTTTGATGATCTTCATATGATTGCACTCAGAAGACATTAATTTATTCAATAAATGTTCCTTTTGTTCGATAAATTCTCGCTTTATATCTGAAAACCTCCCCTTTGTTCGATCGTTTTCTTCAGTAATCCACAGGCTCCAACGCAGTCACAACAGGCAGACAAAAAATCCAAATTGTATCCGTAAAGTTCATAGAAACATGTCAAACGATGTTTATATTCAATCCTCAGGTTGTTTTTAGCCAAAATAATGGATAATATTTCAACCGGACAATAACGTTGTCAATATAAAAGGTAAACAAGAAAGGCACACTCTCGGTCTTGCGCATGAAAAATCTCTGTGACACGGCAGGGTCCACTCATTCAGACTACTCTTACTCCCTAATTTTTCAGAATACAAGCCTGAAACAATTTCTAGAGACTGTTGACATCTAGTGGAAGGCATAGGAACTGCAATTTGAGTCCTAAGTCGATGGATACTGTAATGGCATTGAATAGAAAAATAAAAACAAATAAAAAAATCCAGCTTCCTGAATGGATTTTTCTCAGGTTTTCGCCTGCCAAATCAGTTCTGTTATACTCAGACATTATTTTAACAGTTTTGGAAACTTTAGAATGTTTTCTATCCAAATCTACTAATTATATGCGTATCCTATCTTCTGGGCCTGAGTAGAAGGCAATTTAATTTGGGCACGCTTTTCATCCAAAATTCAAAATGCTCTCCCCTACCCTAGAGAAGTTAACAGTGTGTGTGTTTCAAAGATCTCTCTGATGCCCCATTTAAACTCCAGGTTAGGAAAAGATGATCTTGTGGTTGTCATTTCCTTACTCAAACAGCACTAGGGAACCAGTGAAAAGAAGGCGAGAGAGGGGAGAAATTAAAACTCAGACCAGGTCAGGGGGGGAAAACACAGTCTAAAAAAACTGGCAAACAGGGCTCCATTACGATTTGGAGAACATCAGTGGTGTGGAAGCACTTGAGCAGAATGGGGAGAGAAGACAGGAATGCCATCATGGTGCCCAGATGGCCTCCAAAATAAACACACGTGATCCCTGACCCCACCAGGACTGCTCTAGTGTGGAGGAATAACTGTGGTACAGAAACCTTTTTAAATGGAGTTTCACAAGTGGTATTACCTGAACGTCTCCAAAAGGAACACAGATTTGTGTTGTTGCTAAATGTTTTCAGTTTTTTTGCTGAACACGACCCATGTCTACTTGGCCAAATGGTCTCTCTGATCTGTCTGTAGATCGAGCCCACCACTGTCTGTCTTCATGCATTCAAATTCATCCTTGTCCCTCTTCATGCTTTTTAAATAATCTACTTATCTTCTCTGCCTTTCTCCCTGTGTCTACTATTTCTCTCTTGTTCTCGTTCACTCTTGCTCGCTCTCCTTTTATCTTCTCTGCCTCATTCCCCCTCTGCCTCACCACTGAGTTTTGAAATTCCTTGGCCCCATCCGGTACCAGCATGGGATGTTTGGCTTGGCATAGCCAGACTTGTTCCAGCACAGTACTTTCGTGGAACAGGCAGAGGAGGGAGGTAGTCTGTGGTGTTTTGCGCCAGCAATGATAATAAAGAATGTTGCTCTATTCTCAATCACTCTGTGGGACTTGTCTTCAGACCTGTATCTGACCTAGGGGTTCTGCTATCTAGTATCTACTGCTTTTAGTGAATACATTCTAAACTATTACTGGTAAATATGTATGTAATGTATGCTTATGTGTTATGAACATTCACTATGTGGATATACTTTACCAGTCAAGTTTGGACACACCTAGTCATTCTAGGATTTTTTTTTAGTTTGACTATTTTCGACATTGTAGAATAATATTGAAGACATCAAAACTATGAAAAAACACATATTGAATCATGTATTAACCCAAAAATTGCATTTCAATTAACAAGTGTGCATTATTAAAAGTTAATTTGTGGAATTTCTTTCCTTAATGCATTTGAGCCATTCAGTTGTGTTGTGACAAGGTATGGTTGGTATACAGACAATATAACCCTATTTGGTACAATACCAGGTTCTTATTATGACAAGAACAGCTCAAATAAGCAAAGAGAAATGATAGTCCATTACTTAAGGCATGAAGTTCAGTCAATCCGGAAAATGTCAAGAACTTTGAACAAATCTTCAAGATCAGTCGCAAAAACCATCAAACGCTATGATGGAACTGGCTCTCATGAGGACCGCCACAGGAAAGGAAGACCCAGCGTTACTTCTGCTGCAGAGGATAAGTTCATTAGAGTTACCAGCCTCAGAAATCGGCAAGTAACTGCACCTCAGATTGCAGCTCACAGAGTTCAGGTAACAAACACATCAACTGTTCAGAGGAGACTGGGTGAATCAGGCCTTCATGGTCAAATTGCTGCAAAGAAAACACTACTAAAAACACCAGTAAGAAGAAAAGACTTGCTTGGGCCAAGAAACACTAGCAATGGACATTAGACTGGTGGAAATCTGTTGCGTTCAACTGCTGTGTCTTTGTGAGATGCAAAGTAGGTGAACGGATGCTCTTCGTATGTGTGGTTCCCACCATGAAGCATGGAGGTGGTGTGGGGGTGCTTTGCCGGCGACACTCAGTGATTTATTCAGAATTCAAGGCACGCTTAACCAGCATGGCTACCACAGCATTCTGCAGAAAACGCCATCCCATGTGGTGTGCGCTCCGTCCAACTATCATTTGTTTTTCAACAGGACAATGACCCAACACACCTCCAGGCCGTGTAAAGGCTATTTGACCAAGAAGAGTGATGGAATGCTGCATCAGATGACCTCAACCCAATTGAGATGGTTTGGGATGAGTTGGACCGCAGAGTGAAGGAAAAGCAACCAACAAGTGCTCTGCTTAAATTGGAACTCCTTCAAGACTGTTGGAAAAGCATTCCAGGTGAAGCTACTTGAGAGAATGCAACGAGTGTACAAAGCTTTCATCAAGGCAAAGGGTTGCTACTTTGAAGAATCAAAAATATTACATATTTTTGATTTAACACTTTTTTTGTTTACTACATGATTCCATATCTGTTATTTTGTAGTTTTGATGTCTTCACTATAATTCTACAATGTACAAAATTGTAAAAAAAATAAAAATAACGAAAACCCTTTGAACGAGTAGGTGAATGAGTAACTTTTGACTGATCCTGTATATAATTGTGTACTTAATATTTTTATACAAAATGCAACATTAAGATCCTTTTCATCATTGGTGCATCCGCCAAAAGCTTTATATTGATTGGTGGCTGCAAAAGTAAATCTTGGTTTGTATAGTATCTGCATTCTTGCTGTAAGCTAATGTGATTACTAATTGTCATGGGCAATCATAATGACTTGAATGATTGCGTATATGAACTCTGATTTTTCTAAGATGGGTTGGGGTGGTTGTGGGTTCAGGACACCCTATCACTCACCCCATCTTTCACTGTAATTCTCTTCATTTAGTTGTCATGTGAGGCCTTTGATTTTCTACACCAGCTGAATCCAGGGGGAACAATCGCATGTATTGTACTTATGGTCTGTGTGTGTGTGTGTGTGTGGCATGATCCTGTGGACACCCTCTCCATGTGAAGATCATCAAAGGAAGCCATAGTCATCTTATTGACACTGGGTGCATGACCAGGCTGTTAAACTCCACTCCTGGTTCCCTTTCTTTTCTTATTTGGTTAGCTTTGAGGATATTGGACTGCCTGGTAAATGGGGGAATAACCCTAGGGCAGTTAGGCTAGCTCGTCACATTATGACATAGTACTGTTGTTCAGTTTGTGGGACAGTCTGTCTGTTCTCTCTTTAGTCTGAAGAATTAAGCAGCAGACCACTCAGTGAACTTTTAGCAGGCTTCTGAATGTGTAAGGGGTCAGACATTGAGTTTGGGTGATTGCTGCAACAGTAAAGAGATGTAACTGCTGTTTGATTTGTGGCTTCGCTTGGCTGGAGAGTGCATTAATAGGCCATGAAATGGTATATCATATCTGAAATAAACCGTAGGTCGCTCTAAGATTCATGCTGTGATTTGTAGGTCCGTCAGTTTATTGCTTTGTGAATGGTAATGAAGATATTGAGAACAAATGCTTGAATCCAATTCAAGTCTTTAATTTACATCCCAATGGAAGGATTGTGCTCAGCTGAAACACTATGCCAAGACAAGTTTTACACCTCCTACTGTCAACTTGCACGTGTTCATTGGTCTCATTCTCATTGGTCAAGTGCAAAAACACCTATACCGACTCATTGGTCATTTACATTTAACACTGGTCAACATGGCAACATATGGCTTCTAGATAATACTGAAGATTGTGTATGCATTGGTACTTCTGATCTTCTTAGTTCTCTGTGAGACGTGCAAAGTGGACCATACCTTCCCGAGAAGTTAACTAGTCACACAGGCAATGTGTAGGAGAAAGGTGTTTTAGCCATGTTACAGAAATACACATGTATTGAAACATAATCAGTTCCCATCATTTGGTATTTTTTACGGTGTCACTTATTTTTCATCCTGAATCCTTTTCTTTCCTAAAGGGTGTTGTTCTAGCGCACCACTATTATGTTGCCTTAAAAGGAAAGTGGGTCATGGCGAGCTGTTTTAGCTGTGTGCCTCATTAACTTCACTCACTCGGTCACTAAATAGGAATTCAAACATGGCCAGACTTTTAAAACTAGACATTAATGAGCAGTGGGCTGCCTTTTTGTAAACTTTCTGGCCCAGATTGAACTGCGTCATCATGATGAACTTGAATAGACTAGAGTGCTCTCTGTCTGGCATCATGAGAGATTAGAGAATCTTCCTATTTGATGACTCTGGTGAAGAGTTGCCATGTATACATTTAAAAAATAGTAATTTAAAAAATGTATCCTTGTTTTTTTTCTAGCAAATAACACGATCCTCACAAGAAGAAAAGTCAGACGATAAACCTGAAGAGGACAAGTTGGAGAAGTCAGAGAAAAAAGAGGACGAGCAGAATAAGGAAGAGGAAGAGAAAGATGAAAAGGAGGACTCCAGGTGAGTTTTGAATAGCTCTGTGTGCGTATACACTTTTGCATGGGTTTCCCACAGGTACAGCTTTTAGTCCTGGATATAGTCACCCTCTGGCCCGATCCACCTCTGAGAATCTGTACCTCCCAGTAAATGTTTACCTTCAGTTGAGGTGACAGGAATTCTGGAGCCCTCATAGATGTGTTGTATATCAGGCCATAGAGTGGGAGAGAACCACTGCCCTTCTCTGGGGTGATGGCCAGGCTGACCTCACCACCCGACTGCTTTCAATGTTCCATCGATTACTCCTGTCCTCTCTCCTTCGGATGTTCTACTCCAGTTAATTTTGAGATCAAGGGTTTAGAAGAATTGAGGAAAAGCGAAATGAAAAAGAGCTACTGACTCTTAAGAGGAGAGCCCGGCAGACATCTCGACCCCAGGACTCTGATCCATTAGCCAGATAACTCCCTGCCTTTTTACCCAGCTGGATCAGTGGGCAGCAGTTAGTCATGACTCATGTGTCCTAACCAACCATCAAATGAGAAATGCAAGTGCCTATAAAAAAATAAATGTTTTTTTGTTGTTGTAATTATTATTATTATATAGATTGGACTATTATTTAGATTTTCCTAAGCATTTAGCTATGCAAATAATAGGCTTGTACAGTTTATGAAAATGTCCATTGTGGAATTTACAGGCACTTGCATTTCTCATTTGATGGTTGGTTAGGACACATGAGTCATGACTAACTGCTGCCCACTGATCCAGCTGGGTAAAAAGGCAGGGAGTTATCTGGCTAATGGATCAGAGTCCTGGGGTCAAGATGTCTGCCGGGCTCTCCTCTTAAGAGTCAGTAGCTCTTTTTCATTTCGCTTTTCCTCAATTCTTCTAATCCCTTCTCCATCTCAAAATTAATTAGAGTTGAATAAAGAGTTGAGTTGAATAAAATAAAACAATCCCTTCTCTTGTGTCCTCCAGGGACATCGGAAAAGACAAAGACAAGTGTGACGGCGGGGAGGACGAGGACGGTAAGGAGCAGAGCACGCCACGTGGCAGGAAGACCGCCAACAGCCAGGGCCGACGCAAGGGAAGGATCACCACGCGCTCTATGGCCAATGAGGCTGCCTCTGTGGCTGCCGAGGAGCCACCGCCACCCGAGCCTCTCTTGCCCTCCGAGCCCCCTCAGCCTTCCAAACCTGAGCCTACTACCCAGAAGGCTGTGAGAGAGCCCACCAAATCTGCACCGGGTGAGCCCCCCATGGACCCTAACAGAGGAGGTAAGCACCTCAGCTATTCTATGCTTTTAGTACCCCACTACCATCCCCTGGAAGAAGAAAAAAAATGTTTACCAAGATGCATCTAAAAAAAAAAGACTTTTATGCTTACTAAGGTGGTTTACTAGTTTTGTGGTTATGTTGTATTTGTGACAATGGGACTGAGTAGATAATAAGTCTCAACTCCTGTCAACTCGCGGTATTGCTCCTCAGCTATGGAGGTTTGAACAAGTGTGTGGGGAGTGAACTGTGGCTTCATAATTATCTTATGTGAGAGATCAACTGTTTTTTTCCTGGAAAGGCCCTGAAATATAATAGCATTGTGAGGATGCTTTTATAGGTCCCAGCTATAGAAGAGGACGGCACAACTTGCCTAAATAAGTCCCAATGGTCATACAGCTGAGCTGAAACACCTCTTGCTTCAAGAAAAACACCACATACTATATAATTAACCCCAGGTACCTTTACACACACGTGACAGGGTGGGCAGTTAACAACTGGAGTCAGTTCTATTCATTAGCTATATTTCTATCATGTCACCGCACTGAATAGGTCCCTGGTTCACCAGGTTCAGGTTGATTTTCTTTTTGATGTTTTGCTCCTCAACACAATGCCATAACAGACTGTCTCACTTCTGTAACCTAGCCAGGGGTTCAGTCTGTTTAGCCTATACCCTAGCCATCATCACAATGGCAATAGTGTGGTGTCTGGGGTGGACCTGTTGTCATGGCTCCTCACAGCTGTATCTCAGCCGAACCACTTAATTTGTCCTTGTGCTGCTCTGAGAGCTTCTTTTGATGTTTGTGTGAGGAACGTCAAGACAGTGCAGGCTCAGGTCTCTGACCAGAGCATTCAAGCAAACACAAAAGTGTTTTAGAAAGGTGAATTTAAGCTACATCCTTGTAAAATTTGAATGGAATAATTGATTATCCATCTCAGAAAGGTGAATATCCATCCAAGGATGTAAAATCAAGTTGTATTATTTTAAGTAATTTCGTCTTTATGGCTAATTTCTGTACTGACCAAAACCTACATGTTGTGCTGTCCTTTTTTAAGTCAGACTGGGAAATAAGGTGCAGTTTGTCAACCCCTTGTCCCCTCTTGGCCCTGGTGCGTCAGGGATTTGCATAGGACCATTTTAAGTTCAATCTTCTGAAATGACTGACTGCTGAGCAGACTGCTTGTCTCCTCTCTTCTCCTCTGCTGATTCACAGCCTCCGTGCTGGTTTTGTGTGTGTTAGGCTTGGGCGGTATCCAGATAGTCATACCTTTATCTTTTGCCATCCCGGGATATTTGGTAATACCACCACTGAACACAAAGGAGTGCTATTTTCAAACCCCACTGAGCCTTTGAAATCCAAAGGTTAGCCTTTAACAAGTACATGTAAAATCCCATAGAGAATGCTAACGAGCATATTGCAAAACATTTATATGGTTTCTGACTGAAATTATTTGCAGGACAGACATCCCAGCTCAAAGTTATACAAGAAACAAAAAAATGTTACTCATAGTTTGCTGCAGGCACAAAACAAATATTAGACAGCAAGGCTCTAGAATCCAGGAGGGGATGATTGTGACCAAAAAGGTTAATTTTGGACTCATCGGTTCAGAGAATGGACTTCCAGAAACCTTCAGGTTTGTCCAGGTGGTCTCTGGCAAAGTTAAGATGGGCATTTTGGTTATTTTTTTGACAGCAGAGGCTTCTTCCTAGCAACCCTCCCATGAATTGCATTTCGGTTCAAATCTAATTTTATTTTTCACATGCGCCAAATACAACAGGTGTAGTAGACAAGCCCTTAACCAAAATTCAAAAAGCACTTGCACATGCGAGCAATCTTTTTTGCAGGTGCATGGTAACAGTTGAACAAGATGAAGGAAAAAGCCCTTAACCAACAAAGCAGTTAAGAAAATACCTTTAAAAATAAGTAAGATAAGAATATCAAATAATTAAAGAGCAGCAGTAAATAACAATAGCGGGGCTATATACAGGGGGTACCGGTACAGAGTCAATGAGCGGGGGCACCGGTGTCGAGGTAATTGAGGTAATTATGTACATGTAGGTGGAGTTATTAAAGTGGCTATGCATAGATAATAACAGAATAGCAGCATCGTGTGTGTGTGGTGGGGGGGGAGAGAGAGACAATGTAAATAGTCTCGGTAGCCATTTGATTAGCTGTTCAGGAGTCTTATGGCTTGGGGGTAGAAGCTGTTTAGAAGCCTCTTGGACCTAGACTCGGCACTCCGGTACCACTTGCCTTGCGGTAGCAGAGAGAACACTCTATGACTAGCGTGGCTGGAGTCTTTGACAATTTTTAGGGCCTTCCTCTGACACCGTCTGGTATAGAGGTCCTGTATGGCAGGAAGCTTGGCCCCAGTGATGTACTGGGCCGTGCGCACTTCCCTCTGCGTCCGGAGTCCGAGCAGTTGCCATACCAGGCAGTGATGCAACCCGTCAGGATGCTCTCGATGGTGCAGCTGTAGAACTTTTTGAGGATCTGAGGACCCATGCCAAATGTTTTCAGTCTCCTGAGGGCGAATAGATTTTGTAGTGTCCTCTTCACGACTGTCTTGGTGTGCTTGGACCATGTTAGTTTGTTGGTGAATTAGACGCCGAGGAACTTGAAGCTCTCAATCTGCTCCACTCCAGCCCCGTCGATGAGAATGAGGGCGTACTCAGTCCTTCTTTTCCTGTAGTCCACAATCATCTCCTTTTGACTTGATCACGTTGAGGGCGAGGTTGTTGACCTTGCACCACTGTTGACGTTGAGACTGGTGTTTTGCGGGTACTATTTAATGACGCTCCCAGTTGAGGACTTGTGAGGCGTCTGTTTCTCAAACTAGACACTCTAATGTACTTGTCCTCTTTTTCAGTTGTGCACCGGGGCCTCCCACTCTTTCTATTCTGGTTAGAGCCAGTTTGCGCTGTTCTGTGAAGGGAGTAGTATGAGATCTTCAGTTTTTGGGCATTTTCTCGCATGGACTATCCTTTATTTCCCAGAACAAGAATAGACTGACGAGTTTCAGAAGGTCTTTGTTTCTGGACATTTTGAGCCTGTAATCGAACCCACAAATGCTGACGCTCCAGATACTCAACTACAGACACCGGAGTCCTGCCCAAACTCATTCCTAACGATCTCTTCTTTGATTGGTTCATTTGGTACCCAATTATTTACCCACCCGATTTTACTTACCTACTTGATTTAACCAATGCAACTTGGGGTTCACTTATTTTTGCACCTGCACTAATTCCTTTTAATTTTGTTTTTCTGCTACATGCATGATTTCCTCTACACCAACGTGGTATTGGTAAATATAAACCTGTAATGTCAGATCACAAAGACTGGTTCTGATTTAAATCAAGATTTCATGGTAAAAAAACAAATCTGTAATTGCTCAAGGGGTTCACATACTTTCAAGCAGCACTGTACAGTATACTGCCCAAGCCTAGTGTTTGTGTTTTAAAACCCAGTTTGATCTCATTCAGAGTCTCACCAGTCCTATGGGCCGGGTCAAAAGCAGTCCATTGTATAGGGTCAGTCCAAAATGGTCCCCTATCTCTTCAAAGAGCCAGCCGAGATTAATGACCTGCCCACCTCCCTGGATCTTAAAAGCCATGGTGGGGTCATGAGGGAATGGCATTAAGATTAGGCGAACATATTGAACGGGACAGGAGCAGTGATTCAGTAAACATTTGAGTAGATTTAAGTCTGTGTGGTCCTAGACCGTTCGCTAGGAGCCGTCTAAACCGTAAGAATGTATCTCCTCAGTAAAAATGTTTTGTGTAAATGTCGGGTTCGTACTGCAGCTATATTGGTCCAAATGTTTACACAATCTCTATGGGTCCAGTGGAATAGGGTGGGCCAAGGTTCACACTCTCTCAGCCCCAGCCTCCATCAGCACCTGTGTGTGTGTGTGTGTGTGTGTGTGTGTGTGTGTGTGTGTGTGTGTGTGTGTGTGTGGTTAATGGTTGTTGCATTGTAGCAGCGATATGAGTGGTAAATATGTTGGCTGTTCTCTCTGTCTGTTTTGTCTCTGTCCAAGGCCGTTTCCCAAAGAGGGGGATGTTGGGAGGCCCGTCTCTACTCCGCTGTTTAGAGCCAGATCAGGTGACACGGACCCTCCCCTTGGGGGGGGAGAGGGAGGAGGGGGTTGGGAGGGAGAGGGAGAGAGAGAGCGAGCGAAGGGAAATAGGAGGGAGCATGAGAGAGCATGAGAGAAAGGGAGTGTAAGAGAGAGCGTGAGGGGTAGGTCTCGGCAGCGAGCCACAGAATGTAAACTGATTATTAGATTAGCAGCCATGAGAAGCAAGACGGCTGAGAAGCGGAACGAGCTTGGTACTGTACTTTCTCTCTCTGTGGGCTGATTATGAAGGTTTCTGTTCTCTCTCTGTGACTTAAGCAGGAGGAGCTGCTGCTGCGAACGGCGAAACCGGAGAGACTTCTCGCTGGACCGAGGAGGAGATGGAGGTTGCCAAAAAAGGTAGTGTTTTTGTTTTATTTCTCTACCTACTGTTTCTCTCACCCCTCTCTCTTTCTAGTTTGATCTCTCTCCTCGAAATGTGTATTTATTATTGATCCCCATTACTTCCTGCCAAGGCAGCAGCTACTCTTCCTGGGGTCCAGCAAAATTAAGGCAGTTATACAATTTTAAATACATTACAATATATTCGCAACACATTAAGTGTGTGCCCTCAGGCCACTACTCTACTATCACACAAAATCCATGTGTACGTGTGTGTATGTTATCTTATGCATGTGTTTGTGCTTGTCTCTTCACAGTCCCCACTGTTCCATAAGGTGTATTTTTATCTGTTTAATACTGATTCTACTGCTTGCATGAGTTACTTGATGTGGAATAGAGTTCCAAGTATTTCTGGCTCTATGTAGTACTGTGCACCTCCCATAGTCTGTTCTGGACTTGGGGCTTGTGAAGAGACCTCTGGTGGAATGTCTTGTGGGGTATGCATGGGTGTCCGAGCTGTGTGCCAGTAGTTCAAACAGACAGCTCAGTGCATTCAACATGTCAATACCTCTCACAAAAACAAGTTTGCTCCAACATAAACTATCACTCTGACACTCGCCTGGCTGGGTGCATAACTGGTGGAGGCTTTTAGGGTGAAGCAAGACGGAGTGGTTTGAGCGAGGATACTTTTTCTGGTAGCCAACTGCAGTGGCTCTGTTCTGCGTGCCGCTCAAAACTGATCTATTAGGCCAAAGTATGAAGTAACAGAGTGTGACAGTTTGAGTTTCCCCTAAAGATCATATCTATTATTCACAAAACAATTTGCCAGATCTCTGGATCTTATAGGACTTTACCCCCCAAAAAATTATCTCCAAAACTTTTGAGAGGTGAGTCTTTCATTTCATGCAGTTACTGACAGTGGACACAACAGCGTTTCTGCCTTCGCCAGTTGCATCACTCAGTCCATGGGAGATTGACCCCATCGACCCATAGTTACCTTCCAGCCAGGCCAGTACTCCTCCATCTTTGTCAGTGTAGACTCTGATGGACAATGGGAGAAAAAGGGAGAGGGCGAGACATGTCGAGTTTCCATCATTTATCCTGGTGTTTTACCTAAAAGGCTCAGACTTTTCTGTTTCCATCTACGTGTACCAGCACCCGTGTCTCACTGGGCCATGGCGCCGGTGGACCTGCTCCTCCTTGGGGCCAATGCCAGGCCACTGGTACTTTTCAGCTGTCATTTCCATAATAATGGCTAACTGTGAACTTTAGTACCTTCTCACAAAGTAACGTTCTTGATAATGCAGAGGTTGTTGATTCTGCTCGCCCAAAGTTTTTAGTGTCACACTCCTGATGGAGAAACAATAACACTAGAGCTTACTTTAATAGAAAACACTGGCATTACTTTGGTGTGGGGTAAGTCTTAGGTGGAAGTGCAGCATGAGAGTGCCAATGGGGCTAAGCACATTGGACGGGAGAGTAAATAGAAGGATTAATGGGAATTAATTAAGGCTGTCTTGGGTGGGTTTGCGGGTTTGGAAATGATTTGGTCATGCTCCCCCAACCCATGTACATTTTCCCGTACATAGACTTCAGTCGACAAACCTAGCCTATATATCCCACGGAGTTACTGCCTCTGCTGTGCATTTCTGTATTTTCTGTATTGCAGAATGCTGATGCCAGATACAGTATTCTGTTTTGCCATTGGTATCATTTGGTTGGTCATACATTCACAGCCAAAAGTGAATCACTGTAATCATACAGTGACTAGGGCTGTTAATTTAGAGTAGTCTGATTGAATTAACAGGGTCTAGCAGAGATGCCACTGATACCCAAGGTCTTAAATCTGAAGCTCCTCCAGACCAGACAGTACAGAGGGGGAGTTTTTAAAAGCTGACATGTTTGAAAGGAGCACTTTCATTCATTGGGCTGCCTAACAATAGTGTACATTAAGATGCTGGCACAGTGTTCTGCGTAGTTTCACAACAGCCTTTTTATGTTTTGCCCACTGCTGGATGGGTCAGAGTGCCCCCCCTTGTCTTTTTTTCTCACGTTCTCCCTATCTTCATGTAAGCTGTATGTAACAGGGCTTGTACATGTGAGAAGGAGGATAGGTGGTAGTGCTGTACTGGTGGTAGGCCTCATGACGAATATTAGGGATCAGTCCGTCTGAAAGCAGCATTAAGTCCTACACAATTTAATGCATATCAACAACAAAAACTTTTAGGAAAGACGCTGATATGATTACTTCTAATAATCTAAGAGATGGGTGAATATAGCATTCACAGTATTCACACATTTTCAAATCAACATGTATCACATGCTACGTAAACAACAGGTGTAGACTAACACTGACATGCTTACTTACGGGCCCTTCCCAGCATTGCAGAGGGGGGGGGGGGGGGGGGGGGGGGGGGAAGACACAGTAGAAAGAATAGCAAAGAACATTGAAAAATAACAACTCAAGGAACAAACAGAAAAATAATAACACAAGGAATAAATGTAACTATGAGTAACGATAACTTGGCTATATACACGGCGTACCAAGTCGAAGTGCAGGGTTACGAGGTAGTTATGTACATGTACAGTGCATCCGGAAAGTATTCAGACCCTTTGACAATTTCCACATTTTGTTACGTTACTGCCTTATTCTAAAATGGATTAAATAAAAACTTTTCCTCATCAATCTACACACAATACCCCATAATGACAAAGCTAAAAACAGGTTTTTAGAAATGTTTGCACATTTATTAATAATGAAAAACAGATACATAAGTATTCAGACCCTTTGCTATGAGACTCTAAATTGAGCTCAAGTGCATCCTGTTTCCATTGATCATCCTTGAAATGTTTCTACAACTTGATTGGAGTCCACCTGTGGTAAATTTTAAATATTTGCTGCATTGAAGGTCCCCAAGAACACAGTGGCCGCCATCATTCTTAAATGGAAGAAGTTTGGAACCACCAAGACTCTTCCTAGAGCTAGCTACTCGGCCAAACTGTGCAGTCGGGGGAGAAGGTCCTTGGTCAGGGAGATGACCAAGAACCCAATGGTCACTCTGACAGAGCTGTAGAGTTCCTCTGTGGAGATGGGAGAACCTTCCAGAAGGAAAACCATCTCTGCAGCACACCACCAGACGGAAGCCACTCTTCAGTAATAGGCACATGATCGACCGCTTGGAGTTTGCCGAAAGGCACCTAAAGGACTCAGACCATGAGAAACAAGATTCTCTGGTCTGATTAAACCAAGATTGAACTTTTTGGCGTGAATGCCAAGCGTCACGTCTGGAGGAAACCTGGGACCATCCCTACGGTGAAGCGTGGTGGCAGCATTAGGCTGTGGGGATGTTTTTCAGAGGCAGGGACTGGGAGTCTAAGTCAGGATCGAGGGAAAGATGAACGGAAGAAGTACAGAGATCCTTGATGAAAATCTGCTCCAGAGCTCAGGACCTCAGACTGAGGTTAAGGTTCACCTTCCAACAGGACAACAACCATAAGCACACAGCCAAGACAACACAGGAGTGGCTTTGGGACATGTCTCTGAATGTCCTTGAGTAACCCAGCCAGAGCCCGTAATTGAACCCAATCTAACATCTCTGGAGAGACCTGAAAATAGCTGTGCACTCTCCATCTAACCTGAAAGAGCTTAAGAGGATCTGCAGAAAGGAATGGAAGACAATTCCCAAATAAAGGTGTGCCAAGCTTGTAGCGTCATAACAAGAAGACTTCAGGCTGTAATTGCTACCGAAGGTACTTCAACAAAGTAGTGCGTAAAGAATCTGAATGCTTATGTAAATGTGATATTTTATACTTAAATTTGCAAATAATTAAAAAAATCTGTTTTTGCTTTGTCATTATGGGGTATTGTGTGTAGATTATTGAAGGGGAAAAACAATGGATTCAATTTTAGAATAAGGCTGTAATGTTATAACACTTTTGAAAAAGTCAAGGGGTCTAAATACTTTCCGATTGCAACGGGATAGATAAACAGTAACAGCAGCGTATGTGATGAGTCAAAAGAGATTAGTGCAAAAAGGGTCATTGCAGGTATTCCGAGTAGCTATTGGTTAACTATTTAACTAACCATTTTAGCAGCCTTATAGCTTGTGGGTAGAAGCTCTTCAGGGTCCTGTTGGTTCCAGATTTGGTGCATCGGTACCGATTGCCTTGTGGTAGCACAGAGAATAAATTGACTTTGGTGGCTGGTGTCTTTGATAATTTGGGGGGAGAATGGATAATGTCCACGTTATATACTGTAGGTGTTTTTAGCGGTTTTCTGGCCAACACTAAATAGGGCAACTAGACCACCATTATCATTTTGAAGTGATTACTACTACAAAAAAAATATCTAATCATAAGACTATTACACGTGACTCAAACCCGACGCTAAATGTTCTGTCCGGTGTCTTCTGTCTTATTAGTTCAGATGATGTTGTAATGGACCTTTGTCCTATTCTGGGTTCCAGTCTGAGGTGTTTTGTCAAAGTGCCGGTGTCCTTTAGCTCAGAAATGCAGTGGATGAAGGGGGAGGGAGGTTGGAGAGAGACCCTAATGTCAAAGGTAATCAATCGGCTGTCGATCTTCCAGTCCACTGCACCTCTCTGTAAGCGTAGTCTGTCGTAAACAGTTTGAGACTCCATTAAAGCTAATTGTTGGATTAGATGTGTGCTGTTGGCCTGCAGGGTTTTACCAGGTGAGATGGTGTCAATCTGTAGTAGGTTAATATTCAATGAATATGCTTGATCTGGGCCTGTTTTAGGTTCAGATCCCAACCCAGTCTCCCTCTCTCTCCTCTGCCAGGGCTTGTCGAGCACGGGCGCAACTGGCCAGCCATTGCCAAGATGGTGGGCACCAAGAGCGAGGCTCAGTGCAAGAACTTCTACTTCAACTACAAGAGACGGCACAACCTGGACAACTTGCTCCAGCAGCACAAGCAGGTACGGCAACGCTCAACACAATTAATTACCAGGGTTGTGTTCATATGGGCACATAAAAAATGTAAATACAATGGCAATAAAAGAGTATACCTTATCATCCAGGCAGTCCCTACCAGTTTCAGTTAATTTTCTCAGTTTGGTGCTTAATAACATTGTTCAGGTCCAATGTGAAGAGTTTTATTTTCTTTAACGTCTATTAGAACTTGTATGTCTGTCACTATCTTTAATCGATTTTCTGTAATAATCAGAGGAGCAGTGAAGTTGATGTTTGTTCTATAACCTGTGTTTCTTCAGGACACACGGCGGGCACGGGGAGATCGAGACCCGTCTCAGAGCGAGAGCATGGCTTCAGCTGACGACGACCAAAACCCAGAGGATAGTGATGGTCAGTCAGAGAGATGTCGCACACCATCCATCTGTATATCCTCGCATTCAGACACACTTACACTGTCTGCACAGCACAAATACACAAACACAACCACTGTTAAGAATTGATTTTGATGATTATTTACTTACATTTGATCTGAGTGAATAAACAATGTAGTTGTGTGTGTGAATGAGAGATTTAGAGAAACGCCTCTATGGAAGAGTGAAGCGAAGTCTAAAAGAGTGAGTCCACTTCAGAAAGAGCCTCTTGAACTGTCTGTCTTCTGAGAATTTGATTTGAATTATGGCGAAATAGCCCCGGTATTTTCTCTATACTGTCTGTAGTTTTAATGAGAGAGAAAAAAGGGATCAAATAGAAAGGGAGAAGGAGGGGGAAAAGCGAGAGATAAAAGATGTGAACTAATTCTGACTGCTGGGTCTGGGTTATGTAACTGTTCCTTGGCTTTGAAGGAAGCGTGCTGCATGGAACGCAGAGTGCTGCTCCACTCTTTTGATCCACCGGGCCTCCCCCGGTTTCTTTCTCTCTACCCCTCTCCCACTCTCTCCCCAACTCTCTGCTCTTTTCCCCATCACCTGGTCTCTTTCTCCTTCTCTGTGTCTCTTCTCGCCCCCCTCTCTCTCCCTCTCCACTTGCAGTCTTCTATCTCTCTCGGTCTTGCTTTCTCTCTCTCCACTCTTAAAGTTCTAAAATGTTGTCGTAACAGGGCCTGTTTTGAATATTTAAATCCCTTGCCCTGCAATGCTCTGCCATGTATGGGGATACATTAATGCGTGTGAGTCCAGATTAAGTCTGGTACCTTTCCATTTCATCCTGTCCCTAAATGTCCTCATGAATTCAATGTCTCCCTTGGGTTTGTCACAAACCGATCACTCACCGACTGTTGCTCTTGGCCATCTCTTTCTCTCTCCCTCTTTCTTCTCCCCTTCTATCTCTCTTTCTTTCTCTTTTGGCGTGGAGCCCATCTCCCTCCAGCTTTTGGTTGTGGTTAAGCAAAGTGGCTGAGGTGAAGCAAATTGGTTTAGGGTTGAGCCTCTCACCTGACTGGGAGGAGGGAGGTAGTAGAGGCTTCCCCCTACCCTTGTAGCCTGCTAGTCTCTGTCTCTCTCTATCCCTCCTGCTGCCTTGCTGCCCCTCCTGATGACAACCAACTACGATCAGATATTTGTAAAGTTGTGTCTGGACTACATAAAGTCACTATATTATGTTGTTTTTGAAGCTCTCATTGACTCCCAAGGAAACTCAAACTGTCCTCAAGGTCTTGGTTGGTTGGTGTAACTGCCTGCTGATTGAGTGTCATGTGGTTGAGCAAAGGCAGTAATTCTGCTGGGAGGGGAGTGTTCAGTGTTCTAAAACCCAGCTTCTGTCAGAAGGGACACATTTAGATTATTTGTTTTTGGTCACATTATTTGGACAGACTCTTTTGTGTTTGATTTGATTCAGTTTGACCTGTGTTAGAGATTTATCTTGGCATCGACACATGCTTTTTGTATTCAATGTTCAGGTTTCTTCTCTCCATGGCAATAGTGCCAGACACAGGCAACATTGCATGCATCATTGGTTTGCAGAATATTTATGCATCGTCTGTGTTTTTATCTATACTGCATATTTTTATCCATAACATTTCTATCTGCTTGGATCATTATATGTGTCCCTCTCCTCAGGGTCACTTTCTATGTATGCCATACAGAGTGATTTAAGTGTGTCTCACCCATTTCTTTTCCTGTTCTGTGTGCCCATAAAGGTGGAGATAACAGCTCAGACACAGAGAGCGCCCCGTCCCCGTCGGACCCCTCCAAGGCCGGAGGGGATTCCCAGAGGGGAGACGGAGTTGGAGGGTCAGAGAACCAGTGGTCCAACAAGGGCCAGGCTAGCAATGGGAGGGTCCAGGAGCCCTCCTACGGGGAGCTGAGGGTCAAGTTGGAGAAGAGCCCCGAGGGAGAGGCCAGAGAGCCTGGCTCTCAGGAGGATGGGGAGAGGGCCCGGGTGGCCTACGAGGGCCATGGGCACCCCAAGAGCGAGCCCCAGGATGTGGACATGAAGCCTGGGGGGGCCGGGGAGGTGCAGGTGAAGGTGGAGCCTGACTCTGCCAAGGAGAAGGGGGAGCCAGAGAAGCAGAGGGAGGGGCACCACTCAGACAATGACTCCAGTGCCACCTGCAGCGCCGACGAAGATGTAGACGCTGAGCCCGAGAGACAGAGGTGGGTCAGGATGATGATCACAGGGATGGACTTAAAAAACACATTTGGACTTAAAAATTAAAGCTATTTGGGTGAAGCTAATGATCACTCAGCTGTTGATACTATCAGTATAGGGGATCAGATGAGGGCAAAATGTACTTAGATTAATTATTAAGGTGGTAAATGGTTGATATTATTAGTGGTAATTGAATCGTTCCATACAGGACTCCTTTATTGTAACTCCTTTGACCATTACCTCAACTCTTTCTGAACAGTGTGTCTCATCGTTCCTCTCCTGTCTACCCCTATCTCCTGTGACCTCAGGATTTTCTCTAGTATGGACAAGCCTTCGTTGCTCAGCCCTCCCGGCTCAGTGCTGATGTCCACGGCCAAGCAGGCCCACCTCAACATGCAGCAGCTCCAGCAGCGCGCCGCTACCATCCCGCCCATGGTCAGTCACTATAGCAACCCACACTTTTCTATGATCAGATATGCCCATTCGGCGAGGCAGGCACACGGAGGCAGGCAGCAGGGTGAAAGCATGTCTTGTTTAGACCAACCTCCCTGTCAAGTGAGTCCATCATCCCCAGCATTTTTCCAACCAACCTGTCAATCAATCAATTTGTTACCAATCATTAATCTTCTGTCATTCAATCAGTTGAGCAGTGTGTCAGCATGGATTTAAATCAATCAAATTGTGCCCATCTTTTGTGTAATCAATCATGCTAATGTACTGACACTGTCAAATTGTTTTCTGATGTAAATTTCTTTCCCTCCAATGGCCTCTTCTATGGTGCTTCTGTCTCTTCATTTCTTATGGAATGAGATCAGACAAACTGGATTGTTTAAGCACTATGTGCAAAACACGAACACTATCAAATCTGACAACTGTTTAGCTGATGTTTTACATTTGTCATCCAATAATGTCCATTATCTTTTCTCTGGGATGGTTTCAAGTCATGCCTTAGTACTTTGCGTTTAATTCTGACCCTGAAGTCCAATCAACATCTACTTTTCCTGTACTCTTACAAATGTAGATCGAGAAACTTCAGTGTTAGTGGGCAACGCATCAGCCGCTCGCTTCACTTGTACAGAGCTTGTGTCCCGCCCAGTCTTCCTCACATGGGCATCTCTCCTCGCCCCCTTCCTGTAGGTGGTTCCTTTTGGTCCAGGTGGAATTTCCATAGGAGCCCCCCTCAGCGGTTTTGCCATGTTCCAGCACCAGATCACGGCTGTGCACGAGTCGGCCCACGCCGAGGAGAAACAGAGGCAGGACCAGGCTGACCCCGAGCGCAGCAGACAACCCACCAACTGCCCTGGCTTCACCAACCACAGCCCCACCATAGTGGACAGGGAGGGTAAGAGAGAGTACATACAAACACACCGATATCCTCCCTCTGAGCCCCTACCTACCTGAGCCTCTCAACCAACAGCAGCCTATTTGTAGCCAATGCATTTTTCTATCACGTTCGCTGTAGTTCACCGTCAAAAAAGGAAATACGAGAGGAGAGAGAGAGCAGGTTCAGACTGCCACTCTAAAATGTCTTTCTGAGCCAGAACAAGATGGTGGCTGACCCCATTTCACCTCTGATGCCACCATGAAGCCTCTGATGGGGAAGGCTTGTTTTTCCTGAAATGCCTCTGGGGAAGAGAGGGATTCTGCGGTCAACTTTTGAAGGCGTGTGACTTGAGTGTGTCAGAGCAGGACACAGTCAGTGCCTCCCAGGCAGACAGACAGAGAAGCGGGTCCTATTTTGAACGGCAGAAGAGTCATTCAGTCACAAAGGTTTTCGGGTAGTCTCGCAATACCATGTTTGAAGAAGCCTGCAAAATTGAAGTTCGTGCATTACAACAGCCTTTTTTTTTTGTGAACTGCATATCCATGTCAATATGCTTCTCAATCATTTTTAGTTGATTTGGAATGAATAATCAAAATCAACAGCATGTGTCCTCAGAATACTAAATTTCCTTAAATTGTGTTTCATCTTATGATTCTTTGTCTATTTGTGTGTGTATGTAATTTGTTGTGGCAGTGTTTTCATTCATGTGTCTCTGTACTGTGTTGTGTTCTCCAGGTAAGCCCTTCCCCTACATGCCTTATGATATGAAGATGGCTCTGGAGCAGGAGGCCCAGTCTGGTCGGCCAGGCTCTCCCTACGGGCTCTCTCCCAGGGAGATGAGCAAGGCCTCTCCTCAGCCCAATGACCCCAACGCCTCCCGCTACAGCGTGCCTCCAGGTAACCGCCCTCTGCTCTGTCCTTCCCCATCTGACCTCCTCTCTACCATTCACCTAGCCTGGTCCCATACTGTTTGTGCCGTAGCCAACTCTTGTTCCATTGGCTTAAGCTCGTACAGTTGGCCTTATTCTTTTCGCACTCCACCCCCATACTCTTTCCCCTTTGTCTCTGAGTAGATTCAGCTGTAGTGTAGCTGGCCTTGAGCATCTATCTGTCCCTATCATGAATTAACATTATACACACAGCCTGGCTGCAGTAAGGCTTTATCAGTATTTCATTATGGAGTACCTTGTTTTCTTATCTCCCGTGTGAGCTGCCAGGGTGCTGACATCTGTGCCTTCTGTAGGAACTCTCCCAGACAAATATACAATTTTTGATTTAGTAGTGCAGGGGCATGGAGGACGGGTGTGTGGTGGGGAGGAAAGGAGCAGGCGTTGCTTCCTCAAGGCAGGTCACTGTGACTCACTAACATGTTAGAACACTGCAGTCTGGGAAATCTGTGGCGGCAGGCTTAAACATCTGGGGGAGCAGCATTAGGGCAAATCAATGTTTGATCATAATGCACTCATAGATGGGAGACGGTATGTGGGTGGAGCCTGTTGGCAAGACTAATGAATGATTCACTGGCTGAGAATGAGAAACAATTTGAGCTGAATTTAGTAGCAAATTGAAGGAATGGCACCCAAAGAAAAAATTATCCATACTGGACATCAATTGGAAAAAAAATCCTGAAGTGTTTTTGGTGCAATCGTGCAGATACTTTTCAGTGCCTCTGAATTCTCTATTCTTGCCACACGTTCTTTTGTGTGTTTTTTCCCTTTCCATACACTAAGTGACCATAATATCGAGTGTGTCACTTTCTAACTTTTACTGTTTTCTCTCCTCTCCTAGTGCTCCAGCCAGCTCCCAACCAGGTGGTCCAGAGCCTGCCTGATGGAGTCCGTGTGACTTTCTCCAGACACAGCCGACCCGCCAACATTCCATCTCCTCCTCCATTAATTCCAACCTCCAAACCCACAGACAAGCCCTCCTTTATCCAGGGTGGCTCTATCTCCCAGGTAAGACCCCTATCCATCAGGTGAGGGCTCAGATCCAGCTAGCCCCCTGGTAAAGACCGACACAGGTGTAGCTGGACAGGGCCGTTTCTAGCATTTTGAGTGCCTTAGCGGTTGTGAGGCCTCTAAGCGCTTATGTCCCTTGTGCAGCGTTTCCCAAACTAGGAATTGCGACGTATTGTGGGGTCGCCTGATTTCAAAATGGGGTTATGCGAGAAACTCTGAAATACATTTTAAATGCGCTGGGGTCTTAGAACTAGTGTTACGTCAGTAACCTCCGGCAGCCACTAGATGCGGTTGTAATAAACAGTGGTTTCTGTTTTCTTCCTACTGATGTGGCTCTATCATTTGATGGTTTATGCTACAAAATGTCATGACCCCATCACTGAACGACATGAGCAGGCACTAAATCAGACTACACAGAAGATCATACAAAATTATTGCCTGATGATCTTCTGAACTTCCCAATGCCTTTCTACATGCGTTTCAGTCACTTGAAACCATACTTATTTCAGATCGAAATACTGCCAAATCTACTGTCAGACTGATTTGTAATAGAATGTCATAGCCCCAATTTTAAAAAAGTAGGCATTTGCTATTGATGACATCACTTTTTTACATGGTGGGGTCACAGGCCAAAAAAGTTTGTCAACCCCTGCCCTTGTGCCTAGAAACGGCACTGCAGTTTTTGGTATGTTCTATTCGGCACCATTCTCTCTTTCTCATTCAGTCATAGTATAGCAGTATTTGTGTGATAATGATTTACTAAGAAACCGATAAGGGTATTTGCCCTTGTAGCACACGGTAGTCTGTATTTAGTAACGGTTACTAGCCAATATGCCAAAGGGGAAACTTTGGTACATGTCACTTGGATCCACCTTTATTTGTGTACACTGCACCTTCCTTGTATTTCCCTGCTGTATATTTCCAGAAAAGTTTCAAGGTTTTTCAGAAATCTTGGTTAACCAACTGGAATTTTGCAATCCTGACCTGATTCTGACCTGTCTGTTCCGGCCATTTCAGGGGACTCCTGGTACGTACCTACCATCTCATGCTGTCTACGGTGGCCCAGAGGGGGCAAAGAGTTCTGTGGGCTCCATATCCCTGGGCCTGCCCAGGCAGCAGGACCCCACCAAGCCTGGTATGACAAGCCAGTCTGGACAACACACACACCCTACCCACATTTCCAATGACTAAACTATAATACTACTTACAATAAATGCCCAATACATGTCTTCTTACTAAGTGGTATGCTAGTGTGGATATTGGAACATAGACAGCAGGGCTATCATCAACTCCTGTCCTCTCACTGCTATTAGATTTGCATGAGAGAGGTGGCATATTGTTAAAGTTTAATCGCATTCAGACCTGATGTGACAGTCCCAAATATCCCACTTCCCTTCCCCTGTTCATTCTCTCCCTAGTGTCCTACATTAAGCAGGAGCAGTGTTCTCCACGTGGCCAGTCTGAGGGACTCCTCTCTCGCACGCAGTATGAGGGGGTAGTCAGAGGTGCGTGTTTGTCTGTCCATCTCACAACCTTTCAATCTGTTTGTCAACCTGTCTATCCTTCGGTGTGTTTCCCCTTTCACCGTGGTAAAGTGTTGAGTGTCACTCAACAAACGATGCAGATTCCAACAGTGAATACTCAGAAACCACACCTGTGTTCAAATACTCAGTGTTTGCCTGCTTGTAGTGGCAGATTGTTGGGATTTGCATTTCTGGGGCAAAATATTTCAAATACTATTTGAACCCAGGTCTGAGAAATTTAAGAGAAAAAGAGCATTATCGCAGGCTGAGGGAGAAAAGAGAAGAATGAAATGAAGGAGTCTGGCACCGACTTCCACCCTACCTCCCTCCAGACCTCTGTTTGCACAGACCTGACAGAATGTGGCATGCTAGGGATGGAGGGGGGGGGGGTGACCTCTGAGGTGACATGGGGGTGTAGTGTGTACTTCAGGCCATTGCTCCACACTTCACCCTGAAGTGTGCATTTGTTCACTCCCCTTCAAAGATTTAGAAGCATTACATTAGTGTAGCCAGAGTGTACCATATTTCTTACACAAATGATATTTTACATCCTTGGAGTCAACAAGTGCACATTTCGGGGAGAATGAGGGGAAAATTGGAATTGAGCATGAGGGATTCTGAGCAGGAATAAAATGCCAACTGTACAGCCCTCATGTATCCATGCATACCAACCTGTCTCTCTGTTGTCTTCCTTCTAGGAGGCCCATTGGATGGGGGTATCAGCAGGGGAAACCTAGCCAGAGGATCAATCACACAGGTATTAGAATGTCACTAACATTGCTGAATCAGTATGTGTGTCCAAGCACCACCCTGTCTATGGATGTCATATAGAACAATTTAGTTTATGATTATGTAAATCCGTGTATATTCTATGAAGTAGTCTAATATTCTTGGAGCAAATTTCTTTGAAATGAAAAATGTCAAATGTATTAAACAGTTTCTGGTTGCTGATCGTCTCCCTCTCTCTGGACCTATTTCTCTCTCTCCCTTTCACTCTCTTCCGTGTGACCAGGGTACGCCAGCCCTGTCCGGGTCCAGCATTGCGGCTGACCTGCTGAAGGGCACCATCACCAAGCTGCCCACGGAGGACCTGAGCAGCCCAGAAAAGGCTCGGGAACAGCTGGCCAAGGGACACGTCATCTACGAAGGCAAGAGTGGACACATCCTCTCCTACGACGGTAAGGCTAAGGCCTGTTAGTGGTCACTCTGACTTAATCCTTTTGTATATCTGTAAATCAGCTCCTGTCTCCGTAGCCATTAAAAACCCAAGAGAGGCCACGCGTAGCCCCAGGACAGGCCATGAGCTCAAACGCTCCTACGATATGATGGAGGTCGCCAGAGGCCACCCCGGGAGAGAGGGAGCCCCCTTCGAAGGTAAGGCGTGTGTGTTTTTTTTTTCTTCCTTCTATCCTTCTACCCGTCTCTGTGCATATATTCAGGCCACTGTGTGAGAGTGACTGACTGTGTGTGTGTTTGTCAGGGTTGATCAGCCGAGCCCTGCCCAGAGACAGTCCCCACGGGGAGTCTAAGGAGAGGCCCATGATGACTGGATCCATCATGCAAGGTAATTAAGCTATCAGGTGTCATCACAGCTCCAAAACTCAGATGTACTGGGGCATGAGCGAGAACTTGGCAGATCAGATAATTATAACGAAGACAATCGTATGTAAATCAGTCAATTAAAAACAGCTAAATCAATGAAATTAATCAGATATGATTTTTACTATGTAAATGTAACCCACATTAAAGCTGAAATCTGCAATGACACCACTGTTCACGCCCCCCCCCCCCCCCCCAACGCATTTGTTATTGTTTTTGTTTTGTCGATGAAACAGAGGAACAATGCTGTTCAATCTCATGTGCAATGATGTCCAAGGGAAGAAAATGTGTTTCGTTGTTTGAAGGAACTTCTTTATTGTTGTAATATCTTGTCATTTTCACCATGTACAGATTCCAGCTTTGTGTTTTTCTCTTCCCACTCCAGGTACACCCAGAACCTCTGCAGAGGCCTATGAGGAGAACATGAAGTACGGTAAGCAGATAAAGAGGGAGAGTCCACCCATCCGCTCCTTTGAGGGGGGGATAGGTAAGGGTAAGCCCTACGAGGGGGTGAACACCATTAAGGAGATGGGCCGCTCCATCCACGAGATCCCCCGCCAGGAGCAGCCTGGACAGGACCCCCGCAAGACCCCCGACATGGCTGCCAACATCCGAGCCTCCATGGAGGGCTCTATATCCCAGGTGCGTGTTTGAGAGAGAGTGAACACATTTGTGTGTGTAGGCGTGTCAGACAGTGTGTTTTATTAGCCTGATTTTACTGAGTGCATCGTGTCGGTCTGTCTGTTGTCACCAGCAGACTCTAATCCCTCCTCTCCTCTCTCTACCAGGGCCATCCTCTGAGCCAGTCGGCCATCAAGCACAACGTCAAGTCCCTGATCACCAGTCCCAGTAGGCTGCCCCATGGTCACACCATGCCCCCGCTGGAGGCCATGGAGCGGGCCAAGTATGAGGAGAGCAAGGCGGCAGCGGAGCAGCGAGCGCGCCACACCTCTGTGGTCAACTCGGCAACCTCCGTCCTGCGTTCCACCCACCAGGAGCAAGGAAAGTCCCAGCTCAGCCCGGGCATGTACCAAGATGCCGACGCCCGCAGGACCCCGGTCAACTACAGCACTAGCTCCATGTCCAGAGGCTCACCAATGCTGGGCCGAGGACAGGAGGGTACGTCTTGTCTGACCATTCCTCTTAGTCTTCACTTTCAATGCAGATGTATCCTGTCAGCTGTATCTGACTGCACCATGTAGTTTCGCTGTACAGCAATCAGTTCACAAGCAATGTGTTGCTATGGGTCTTTACATCATTACAATTTTCCGACGTTGAAAGTGTGAACACATTTTTATATTAGTTAGTTATGTTTACAGTACTATATATAAACCGACTTTGTGATTTTGTATTGATGAAACCCATTTGTAATTGTGATCATCTCTCCCCTATCCAGGCTCTGGGAAGCCTGCGTCCCATGACCGGAAGAGTACCATGACCCCCACTCAGAGGGACAGTGTTCCAGCCAAGTCTCCTGTGTCAGGGGGTGACGCCAACCACCCTATGGCCTCCCACAGCCCCTTCGACCCCCACCACCGCCCCATGGCCCCCGGAGAGCCCAGGTTCCACCTACCTCCACACCTAGACCCTGCCCTCTTCCACAGGGCCGTCCTGGACCCAGGTAGGAGATGCTACACAGCCACTTCAATGAACCTAAGCCAACCTCTATTAAATGACACAGTAATAGACCTGAATCCTGGAATGATAGAAGGATTCTGGGTAAACTGATGAAGGTTATCTTTGGCATCTCTCATTCATAGGCACTGAATGTCCAGTCTCAGGTTGACGTCAGTAGGGATGCACGATATATCGGTGACAATATCGGAATCGGACGATATTACTAAAAACCCAACATCGGTAACGGCCCGATGTCTAGTTTAATGCCGACGTTAAAAACCGATGTCAAAGCTACCGTGCATACCTATATAACGTTGGTACATGGTATAATGACGCCACGTAAAATGTTGCGCTACACATGCAACACAGCATTCCTAACCTAGCCCACAATGTCTGCTGTGTGGATCGAGCAGTCTTTTGAAAGAGTAAGAAAATGTCTGAGAGACAACTCAAAGGCGAAATCCATTAAAGCCAATAAAATGTCATACAAATAGTAGAATTATGCCGTACTTTTATTTTGAAGGCTAATCCTTATTGTGGCTTGCTTCACATAGATGGGTCCGACCACAATTAATCAAATAAGAACTGTCTTATAAAATAGGATTATTTTAGATGTTATATCGGTGCATCACTAGTAAGGAGCGCGCCTGTTGTTCATATTATTGGTCTCTGTTTGCTCCTCGTCTATCCTCCTCTTTCCCCCTGCAGCTGCGTACATGTTCCCGAGGCAGCCGTCCCCAACGGGCTACCACAACACCTACCAGCTGTACACCATGGAGAACACAAGGCAGACCATCCTCAATGATTATATCACCTCCCAGCAGATGCAGGTTATCCCACGGCCCGACGTCGCCAGGGGCCTGTCGCCACGGGAACAGCAACCGATAGCTCTGTCTTACCCTCCCGGAGCGCGAGGTACTGTACTCTGGCGGCTGGCTGTCTGTGTGTCCCTCTCTCACGGGAGGGAGGGGGGGGGTAGTAAGCAGACTGTGCTTGTGAATTAGTGGCTACCTTTTTCCAGACGCCCAGAAGCAAATGACCCTCACAAATTGCCTCATATTGATTTAGAATTGTATTTAATTTACTATAGCTGATTTGTTTATGTATATTTTAGGGCTGCAGCTGACTACAGCTAATACTTAATTTTATAAATTGGGTATTGACAAACTTCCAATTTTAATTTGTCCAGTAGTTACAAGGTGACTATCACTCCACACACCTTAACATATATTTTTTTAAAGCAGCCCTTAAACAAATAAAATTATTATTTTTGAGCACTGTTCAGAGTAAGGTGACCGGTAAAACCAAGGCTACTGTACGCAGTGTTCATTCATAACTCTTGAAATTGATCCAATGGATTTGGTTCATGTTGCTCACTGTTGGCCCTTTGCTTCTGTCTGTAAAAGGGATTATTGATCTAGCCCAGATGCCTCCAACTATCCTGTTGCCTCACCCTGGGGGAACAGGTACTCCCACTTTGGACCGCATCAACTACATCCCTGGAGCTCAACCCCCTTTCCCTCCTAGGCCTTTCAACCAAGCCTCCATATCTGCAGGTGAGGACCCCATCCTGCCCCAACCCCAACCTGACACCCTTTTTGTTCCTTTGTACCCTCCTCCTAACCTCACTGCCCTGCTACACTCCCGAGTTCTGAGAATCTGAACAAACCTCTACGCACCTCTATGGACCAGATCTAAATGAACACATAGTTCAGTAACTTCTCTTCTCAAAATCAGACACGCGCTTTGTTAAAAGTTCAATTTGAGATTAGAGGTCGACCAATCAATCGGAATGGCCGATTTAATTAGGGCCGATTTCAAGTTTTCATAACAATCGGAAAACGGTATTTTTGGGCGCCGATTTTTTAAAATAAAATTAGTGGTTAGAGCGTTGGACTAGTTGGACTAGTAACCAGAAGGTTGGAAATTCAAATCCCCGAGCTGACAAGGTACAAATCTGCCGTTCTGCCCCTGAACAGGCAGTTAATCCACTGTTCCTAGGCCGTCATTGAAAATCAGAATTTGTTCTTAACTTCTTGTGACTCTCAAACCCGGGTCCGGGAGCGTAATCATCGCCTGATACTAATTAGCATAACGCAACGGACATAAATCTTCCTAGAAAATCTTCCTATTCATGAAAATCACAAGTGAAATATATTGGAACACAGCTTAGCCTTTTGTTAATCACCCTGTCATCTCAGATTTTCAAAATATGCTTTACAGCCAAAGCTAGACAAGCATTTGTGTAAGTTTATCATAGACTAGCATAGCATTATGCCTTGCTAGCAGCAGTCAACCTTGTCACGAAAATCAGAAAAGCAATCAAATTAAATCATTTACCTTTGATGAACTTCGGATGTTTTCACTCACGAGACTCCCAGGTAGATAGCCAAAGTTAATTTTTTCCAAAAATATTATTTTTGTAGGCGAAATAGCTCCGTTTGTTCTTCACGTTTGGCTGAGAAATTGCCCGGAAATTGCAGTCACGAAAACGGCAAAAAATATTCCAAATTAGCTCCATAATATCGACAGAAACATGGCAAACGTTGTTTATAATCAATCCTCAAGGTGTTTTTCTAATATCTATTCGATAATATATCTATTCGATTGGAGTAATGGCTACCTCTGTATTTTACGCGAGAATCTCTCTCGGAGCCACCATGTGACCACTTACGCAATGTGGCCGACATACGGCTATTCTTCAACATAAATGCATAAAACTACGTCACAATGCTGTAGACACCTTGGGGAATACGTAGAAAGCGTAAGCTCGTTGATGGCACATTCACTGCTCAATAGGGACTCATTGGAACGCAGCGCTTTCAAAACCTGGGGCACTTCCGGATTGGATTTTTTTCAGGCTTTCGCCTGCAACATCAGTTCTGTTATACTCACAGACAATATCTTTACAGTTTTGAAAACGTTAGAGTATTTTCTATCCAAAGCTGTCAATTATATGCATATTCTAGCATCTTGTCCTGACAAAATATCACGTTTAAAATGGGAACGTTTTTTTTCCAAAAATAAAAATACTGCCCCTAGAGTCGCAACAGGTTTTAACTGACTTGCCTAGTTTAAATAAAGGTAAAATAAAAAAGCAGGCGTGTAAACATTCATTCAAACAGCACTTTCGTGTGTTTTGCCAGCAGCTCTTCGTTGTGCGTCAAGCATTGCGCTGTTTATGACTTCAAGCCTATCAACTCCCGAGATGAGGCTGGTGTAACCGAAGTGAAATGGCTAGCTAGTTAGCGTGCGCTAATAGCGTTTCAAACGTCATTCTCTGAGCCTGTGGTTGTTTCCCTTGCTCTGCATGGGTAACGCTGCTTCGATGATGACTGTTGTCATTGTGTTGCTGTTTCGAGCCCAGGGAGGAGCGAGGAGAGGGACGGAAGCTATACTGTTACACTGGCAATACTAAAGTGCCTATAAGAACATCCAATAGTCAAAGGTTAATGAAATACCAATGGTATTGAAGGAAATAGTCCTATAATTCCTATAATAACTACAATCTAAAACTTCTTACCTGGGAATATTGAACACTCATGTTAAAAGGAACCACCAGCTTTCATATGTTCTCATGTTCTGAGCAAGGAACTGAAACGTGAGCTTTCTTACATGGCACATATTGCTCTTTTACTTTCTTTTCCAACACTTTGTTTTTGCATTATTTAAACCAAATTGAACATGTTTCATTATTTACTTGAGGCTAAATTGATTTCATTGATGTATTATATTAAATTAAAATAAGTGTTCATTCAGTATTGTTGTAATAGTCATTATTATAAATAAAAATCAGCCGATTTAATCGGTATCGGCTTTTTTGGTCCTCCAATAATCGTCATCGGCGTTGAAAAATCATAATCGGTCGACCTCTATTTGAGATGCGACCGTTGTTGAAAGACTGTCTGGTCAACATCATGGTGATAGTCTAAACTTAAGCTTTGTTTGTCTTCCCCCGTCTTCTATGTCTTCTCCCTGGACCTCCTCAATGTCCACCTCTTGAACATCAGACTCTGAGGCCTCATCTTCACTGTCACTTTCCAACCTTGTTGAGGATGGCTTGCTGTCAGGCTCAAAAAGCCTCAAATTTGCCCAGATGGCCACCAATTTTTCACCCTTATATTGGTCAGTCTGTTGCGAGATTTGGTGTGTGTGTGTGTGTGTTCCCAAACAAGGACTAGTTGCGCTCTGAGGTGGCTGATGTTGGTGGGATTTGGAGGATGATTGAGTCAGCAGGGGAAAGAGCTTCAGATCCACAAAGTCCTTTCCACCTGAGACAAGGCCGAGTATAGCCCACAAAGATCTCCGCCACGGCACAACCCAAGGGGGGGCGCCAACCCAGACAGGAAGATAACATCAGTGACTCAACCCACTCAAGTGACGCACCCCTCCTAGGGACGGTATGAAAGAGCCCTAGTAAGCCAGTGAGGCAGAGAATCCCAGTGGAAAGAGGGGAACCGGCCAGGCAGAGACAGCAAGGGCGGTTCGTTGCTCCAGAGCCTTTCCGTTCACCTTCACACTCCTGGGCCAGACTACACTCAATCATATGACCCACTGAAGAGATGAGTCTTCAGTAAAGACTTAAAGGTTGAGACCGAGTTTGCGTCTCTCACATGGGTAGGCAGACCATTCCATAAAAATTGAGCTCTATAGGAGAAAGCCCTGCCTCCAACTGTTTGCTTAGAAATTCTAGGGACAATTAGGGGGCCTGCGTATTGTGACCGTAGCATACGTGTAGGTATGTACGGCAGGACCAAGTCAGAGAGATAGGTAGGAGCAAGCCTAACGTAGAGCATTGCAGTAGTTTAACCTAGAAGTGACAAAAGCATGGATTCATTTTTCTGCATAATTTTTGGACAAAGTTTCTGATTGTTGCAATGTTACGTAGATGAGAAAAAAGCTGTCCTTGAAACAGTCTTGATATGTTCTTCAAAAGAGAGATCAGGGTCCAGAGTAACGTCGAGGTCCTTCACAGTTTTATTTGAGACGACAGTACAACCATTAAGATTAATTGTCAGATTCAACAGAAGATCTCATTGTTTCTTGGGACCTAGAACTAGCATCTCTGTTTTGTCCGAGTTTAAAAGTAGAACGTTTGCAGCCATCCACTTCCTTATGTCTGAAACACATGCTTCTAGCGAGGGCAATTTTGGGGCTTCACCATGTTTCATTGAAATGTACAGCTGTGTGTCATCCGCATAGCAGTGAAAGTTAACATTATGTTTTCAAATGACATCCCCAATAGGTAAAATATATAGTGAAAACAATAGTGGTCTTAAAACGGAACCTTGAGGAACACCGAAATGTACAGTTGATTTGTCAGAGGACAAACCATTCACAGAGACAAACTGATATCTTTCCAACAGATAAGCTCTAAACCAGGCCAGAACTTGTCCGTGTAGACCAATTTGGGTTTCCAATCTCTCAAAGAATGTGGTGATCGATGGTATCAAAAGCAGCACTAAGGTCTAGGAGCATGAGGACAGATGCAGAGCCTTGGTCTGATGCCATTAAAAGGTCATTTACCACCTTCACAAGTGCAGTCTCAGTGTTATGATGGGGTCTAAAACCAGACTGAAGCATTTCGTATACATTGTTTGTCTTCAGGATGGTAGTGAGTTGCTGCGCAACAGCCTTTTCTAAAATTTTGGAGAGGAATGGAAGATTCGATATAGGCCGATTTTTAGTTTTTTAAATATTTTCTGGGTCAAGGTTTGGCTTTTTCAAGAGAGGCTTTATTACTGCCACTTTTAGTGAGTTTGGTACACATCCGGTGGATAGAGAGCCGTTTATTATGTTCAACATAGGAGGGCCCAGGCACAGGAAGCAGCTCTTTCAGTAGTTTAGTTGGAATAGGGTCCAGTATGCAGCTTGACGGTTTAGAGGCCATGATTATTTTCATCATTGTGTCAAGAGATATATTACTAAAACACTTGAGCGTCTCTCTTGATCCTGTAGCCAGGAGGCGAGGCCTCATTTAACACAGTAAATTCATCAGGCTTAAGCCATGTTTCAGTCAGGCCAATCACATCAAGATTATGATCAGTGATTAGTTCATTGACTATAATTGCCTTTGAAGTAAGGGATCTAACATTATGTAGCCCTATTTTGAGATGTGAGGTATCATAATCTCTTTCAATAATGACAGGAATGGAGGAGGTCTTTATCCTAGTGAGATTGCTAAGGCGAACACCGCCATGTTTAGTTTTGCCCAACCTAGGTCAGAATGGGGATAGCTGAGCTGACTACACTGACTGTGCTAGTGGCAGACTCCACTATGCTGACAGGCTGGCTAACAGCCTGCTGCCTGGCCTGCACCCTATTTCATTGTGGAGCTAGAGGAGTTAGAGCCCTGTCTATGTTGGTAGATAAGATGAGAGCACCCCTCCAGCTAGGATGGAGTCCGTCACTCCTCAGCAGGTCAGGGCTGGTCCTGTTTGTGGGTGAGTCCCAGAAAGAGGGCCAATTATCTACAAATTCTATCTTTTGGGAGGGGCAGAAAACCGTTTTCAACCAGCGATTGAGTTGTGAGACTGCTGTAGAGCTCATCACTCCCCCTAACTGGGAGGGGGCCAGAGACAATTACTCGATGCCAACACATCTTTCTAGCTGATTTACACGCTGAAGCTATGTTACGCTTGGTGATCTCTGACTGTTTCATCCTAACATCGTTGGTGCCGACGTGGATAACAATATCTCTATAGTCTCTACACTCGCCAGTTTTAGCTTTAGCCAGCACCATCTTCAGATTAGCCTTAACATCGGTAGCCCTGCCCCCTGGTAAACAGTGTATGATCACTGGATGATTAGTTTTAAGTCTAATACTGCGGGTAATGGAGTCGCCAATGACTAGAGTTTTCAATTTGTCAGAGCTAATGGTGGGAAGCGTCGGCGTCTCAGACCCCGTAACGGGAGGAGTAGAGACAAGAGAAGGCTCGGCCTCTGACTCCGACTCGTTGCTTAATGGGGAAAACCGATTGAAAGTTTCTGTCGGCTGAATGACCGACACCGGTTGAGCATTCCTACAGCATTTCCCTCCAGAAACCGTGAGAAAGTTGTCCGGCTGCGGGGACCGTGCGAGGGGATTTATACTAACGTTACTATCTGTACTTACTGGTGGCACAGACGCTGTTTCATCCTTTCCTACACTGAAATTACCCTTGCCTAACGATTGCGTCTGAAGCTGGGCCTGTAGCACAGCTATCCTCGCCGTAAGGCGATCTTTCTCCTGTATATTATGAGTACAGCGACTGCAATTAGAAGGCATCATGTTAATGTCACTACTTGGCTTCGGCTGTTCGAGGTCCTGACGAACCATGTCCAGATAAAGCGTCCGGAGTGAAAAAGTTGAATGAGAAAAAAAAAAGTTGAGGAAAAAAACAAAAATATAAACGGTAAAAGTAAAAACCGTAAAGTTGTCAGGTAGCAAAGTAAGGTTGGCAACAACGCACAGCAACACGTAAACAAGTCTGCAAGTTGTGACCGGACTGTGCATGCAGAGGGTGCAATTCCATTGAATTTAGGATAGTTTAACCAAAATATGCCACAAGACCTAGAATTGCCTTGTGTATCCCACAGAAAAGGTTCACTGTTATAAGCTAACATTTTTTTATGAATTTAAACAAAATTCCCCAAATTCCCGGGCTTTACTTCCCATGGAAATTTCGCGACCCTTTGCAGCCCTAATGGTGTGTAACCCTGCTGTGTGTTTGTTTCTTTGTGTCTACAGGCCACCAAGCCCACCTCGCAGCTACTGCAGCTGCCAACCAGGAGCGAGAACGAGAGAGGGAGCGTGATCGGGAGCAACGAGAAAAAGAGAGAGAAAGGGAGCACAGGGAGCGGGAACAGGAGCAAAGACAACGAGAGCGTGAGCGAGCAGTGGCTGCAGCGGTTGCCAATGACTACATGCGTGGAGGTGAGACTCATCATTATATTGTATAGTGCTGTACTGTGTCATCAATAATACAGAAATGCATGTGAATGTGAGCTATATAATAGTAGTTTATTCTGATTGGACCTGGCTGGACAGATGCTCTCACAGAGTTAAGGATTTATGTAGCCTGTCTTTTGCACTGTGTTGGAAAAACCATTATATGCTTCCAACTTTGAATTGCTCTTCTCTGTTATTGAAGTCCCCTCTTATTTGTCCCCAGGTCCTGGGCAGCCAGACAGACCAGGTAGCCGTGGATACCTGCGTAGCCCCTCCCCCTCTATGAGGTCACAGGAAGCCCAGCAGCAGCGGCCCAGCATCTTCCAGGGAGCCAACAGCAAGGGCGTCATCACCCCTCTCATGTGAGTCTCTAAGCCTTCTCCGCTCTGGCCTGGTAAGCCCTGACCTCACCTCATGTACACTCTGAGTCTTAGTGTGTGTGTGTGTACTGTTAATCCATTCTTATGGGCATACTTTCATTTGCACATCGCAACACGTCAGGAGCATACCTGCCTGCACTAAATGTTATGCCATTTGCAATGAAAACCCTGTACATGCTCACAGAACATAACAGCCCTTCTACTCTTTACCCTCTCCCTTGTTCTATATATTTACAGTACCAGTCAAAAGTTTGGACACACCTACTCATTCAAGGGGTTTTCTTTATTTTTACTATTTTCTACATTATAGAATAATAGTGAAGACATCAGAACTATGAAATAACACATGGAAGGAATCATGTAGTAACCAAAAAAGTAACCTTTGTCTTGATGACAGTTTTGCACACTCTTGGCATTCTCTCAACCAACCAACTACAATGTAGAAAATAGTAAAAATAAAGAAAAACCCTTGCATGAGTAGGTGTTCTTAAACTTTTGACCAAGTGCATGTGTGCTGGACAAAAATATAAACGCATTATGTAAAGTGTTGGGCCCATGTTTCGTGAGCGTTTCTCCTTTGCCAAGATAATCCATCCACCTCTGGCATATCAAGAAGCTGATTAAACAGCATGATCATTACACATGTGCACCTTCTGCTGGGGACAATACAAGGCTACTCTAAAATGTGTGGTTTTGTCATACAACACAATGCCACAGATGTCTCAAGTTTTGAGTGTGCAATTTTTTTTAATACTTTTTTTATTTCACCTTTATTTAACCAGGTAGGCTAGTTGAGAACAAGTTCTCATTTGCAACTGCGACCTGGCCAAGATAAAGCATAGCAGTGTGAACAGACAACACAGAGTTACACATGGAGTAAACAATTAACAAGTCAATAATACAGTAGAAAAAAAGAGTCTATATACATTGTGTGCAAAAGGCATGAGGAGGTAGGTGAATAATTACAATTTTGCAGATTAACACTGGAGTGATAAATGATCAGATGGTCATGTACAGGTAGAGATATTGGTGTGCAAAAGAGCAGAAAAGAAAAGAAATAAAAACAGTATGGGGATGAGGTAGGTAAAAATGGGTGGGCTATTTACCGATAGACTATGTACAGCTGCAGCGATCGGTTAGCTGCTCAGATAGCAGATGTTTGAAGTTGGTGAGGGAGATAAAAGTCTCCAGCTTCAGCGATTTTTGCAATTCGTTCCAGTCACAGGCAGCAGAGAACTGGAACGAAAAGTGGCCAAATGAGGTGTTGGCTTTAGGGATGATCAGTGAGATACACCTGCTGGAGCGCGTGTTACGGGTGGTGTTACGGGTGGGTGTTGCCATCGTGACCAGTGAACTGAGATAAGGCAGAGCTTTACCTAGCATGGACTTGTAGATGACCTGGAGCCAGTGGGTCTGGCGACGAATATGTAGCGAGGGCCAGCCGACTAGAGCATACAGGTCGCAGTGGTGGGTGGTATAAGGTGTTTTAGTGACAAAACGGATGGCACTGTGATAAACTGCATCCAGTTTGCTGAGTAGAGTGTTGGAAGCAATTTTGTAGATGACATCGCCGAAGTCGAGGATCGGTAGGATAGTCAGTTTTACTAGGGTAACTTTGGCGGCGTGAGTGAAGGAGGCTTTGTTGCGGAATAGAAAGCCGACTCTAGATTTGATTTTCGATTGGAGATATTTGATATGAGTCTGGAAGGAGAGTTTACAGTCTAGAAGGAGTTGGCATGCTGACTGCAATAATGCTCACCAGAGCTGTTGCCAGAGAATTTCATGTTAATTTGGCAGTACCTCCAACCGGCCTCTCAACCGCAGACAATGTGTATATCTTCGTGCGGGAGCGGTTTACCCCATGGTGGGGTTATGGTATGGGTAGGCATAAGCTACAGACAAAGAACACAGTTGTATTTTATCGATCACAATTTGAATGCACAAAGATACCGTGATGAGGCCCATTGTCCAGCCATTCATCCACCGCCATCACCTCATGTTTCAGCATGATAATGCACGACTCCACATCGCAAGGGTTAGTGGTTAGAGCGTTGGGCTAGTAACTGAAAGGTTGCAAGTTCGAATCCCCAAGCTGACAAGGTAAAAATCTGTTGTTCTGCCCCTAAACAAGGCAGTTAACCCACTGTTCCTAGGCCGTCATTTAAAATAAGAATTTGTTCTTAACTGACTTGCCTAGTTAAATAAAAGTAAAATACATTTTTATAAAGTATCTTTACACAATTCCTGAAAGCTGAAAATGTCCCAGTTCTTCCATGGCCTGCAAAACTCACCCATTGAGCATGTTTGGGATGGTCTGGATCGATGTGTATGACAGCGTGTTCCAGTTCCCGCCAATATCCAGCAACTTCGCACAGCCATTGAAGTGGAGTGGGACAACATTCCACAGGCTACAATCAACAGCCTGATCAACCCTATACGAAGGAGATGTGTTGCGCTGAATGAGGCAAATGCTTGCACACCGTTCTGGCGCTCAACGTCCTTTCCAACCGCTCCGCTAAAAACCGTCCTGCGCTCACAGGGGGAAAAACGGTCACTCCATTCATTAAAAGCACAATTTAACCAACACCCATCTATTTTTCTGACTGCCTGGACCTACTATTTGGTTTTGAAGTATTTAAACCAAACCATATGATTTGAATGACAAGTATTTTAATAAACAAAGTTCAATGTAAGAAGTGCTCATCATTTCAAATAGGCTACATGTCATATTAAACAGCATGTAAACACTCTAAATAGGTCAGGAGCCAAACACGGAAAGAAAATGTATTATTTAGGATATATTATTTCAAGGCTGTAGCCTACAAAGAAATGCATTTGCGAGTGCGACACAATTGGCTGGTAGGAACATAAAGTGCTCAGCATTTAAACAACATTTTGTTGTATTAAATCATTAGTCTATAAATTGCGCATATAGGCTGTGACTTACTTACAATTAAATACAAATTAAACAAAAAATGCAATGTTAGGCTCAATCTGCATTGCCTTTTTTGAAATAATAAAAAAAACAGGAGTTTGGTGAGAGTGTGGCTTCAGGCTCATACGATGGAGAATGGAGAATATCCTTACCGTGCTTGCAGAGCCCACTGGAGATGCTAAACACCCTTTTGGCCACTCTTGCCAGGCTGGGCATAGATGCAGAGTTTTTTATTTTCTTCTTATAGGTAGGCATTTGGTTCATTCAAAATTGAAAGCTCCTTGAAAGTGAGAATATGCCAGGCCTATTGAGACAAAATCATATTATGGTCGTGTGTGTGTAATGGAGAAAAATGAATGAAACTTTTAAGAGATCTGAGTTTTAGTTTATAAATACTTTGCTACAATGACACACTTAATTAGCTACCCATCTCATTCCTTTAATTTAGCATGTGCACATAGTAAGTATACCATCAATATTTAGTGAACTCCATGACAGTAGCTAAAGCAGGGGATTATAGCAGCACATAAGTAGACTACAAATGCATGCTGGAGCGGGCATGCCCTGAGGTCATGAAGTGAGTGCTACTGGAGCGAAATTGGTAGCGTACAATAAGGCCGACGCACCAGCCTTTGGGAATCTAACTCTGCGCTCTAGTCACACTGCTCTTCGTTCCGTTCACATACTCTGGTGGTCACAAGATACTGACTTTTTTAAGGTGACCAACATAGGCATATCTTTATTCCCAGTCATGTGAAATCCATAGATTATCATTAAAGATTATGAGTATTTCAATTGACTGATTTCTTTAAATTAAATGTAACTCAGTAAAATGTTTGAAATTGTTGCATGTTGCGTTTATATTTTTGGTGTGTGTGTGTGTATATACCAATACCATGTTAACGCCTCCATCACCGATAGCGTCATTGCGGTACACCAGAAGTGCATTAATTTCCAATGGAACGCTGCGTTTGCCGTGGTGCATACGTTGGATTTATCGAACGTATGCATGAAACCATGCGTAGCCAGCTTGACAGAAGGTGAATGTTTAACTTGTGTTGCATGCATACCATTTTGCATGATGACGCTGTCGGTGTGATTGAGGCATAACCCTCTGTCTCTCTCTTCCCCCTCCAGGCCGGCGGCGGCAGCAGCCCAGGCAGGAGCCCGTTACAGCACTGCAGCCGACGCCCTGGCTGCCCTGGTGGACGCCGCCGCCTCCGCCCCTCAAATGGACGTCAACAAAGGCAAGGACTCTTCCAAGCATGACCGAGACGACGACATGTCTTTATCATCCTCGGTGGCCAGGCGGCAGCACGAGCAGCAGCAGCAGGAGGCAGACAGGCGCTCCATGCAGTCTCCCTACGGCCCAATGTCTCTGCCAGGGGGGAAACTCCACCCAGGATACGCTGAGGGGCCCAGTGGTCCCCAGGGGAGTAAGGACAAGGGTCCTCCCAGCAAGTCACGCATTGAGGAAGAGCTGAGGACCAGAGGAAAGACCACCATCACGGCCGCCAACTTCATTGACGTCATCATTACGAGCCAGATCGCCTCGGACAAGGACTCCCGGGAGAGAGGCTCCCAGAGCTCCGACTCCTCCAGCAGCTGTGAGTCTTCCACATAGAACAACAGAGAACAGTATAGAACGTAGACACATTGGGACAGATGGGATGGAAGGCAGTACGGAACACTGCTGTGGTGGTTAGAGACCTGGATATAGATTTGGTTTGCGGTTTAATTCCCAACATTTCTAACATATAAGACTTAATAACATAGCAAATAAAATAAATACAAATTATAATAATATCTCATATGTTAGTGAGAGGGTTGTTTTATAAGTGTCTGTGCCTGGCCCTGCAGTGTCGTCCAGTAGGTATGAGATCCCCAGTGGAGGAGCCATCGATGTGATCAGCCCAGCCAACTCTCCAGCCCAGTCCCAGCAGCAGCAGGACGACAGGGACCGGGCCGACAGGGACCGGGCCGACAGGGACCGGGCCGACAGGGACCGGGCCGACAGGGAGAGGGCCGACAGGGAGAGGGCCGACAGGGACCGGGCCGCACAGGCAGCAGCACAAGGTGAGATGGCACTATATACTGTGAAAAAAACATGAATATGTGTTGTCAGTGCTGGTTTCCCTGACACAGATTAAGCCTGCATCTGGACAAAAAAAAAGCTTGCTCAATAGTGAATATCTATTGAAAGTGCATTTCAGTCAAGGGCTAGGCTTAATGTGCCTGGGAAACTGGCCCTGACTGACCAGTAAAGCTCTATAGATGCCATATATGGAGACTTGAAGTATTCTCTTGGCGCTTTGAATCACTCTTTCTCAAGTACTGTTTTCCTTTTCCAAGGTTTAAGTTACCTACCATGTGTAGCTCCCTTCAGTAACCACGAGCACAACCGTTCCTTGATTTTAACTGGCGGCTTTATTCTGTAGTTTTAGTCAGAATTATCACCTTCCGTGAGAACTATAAAGTAAATGAAAAATACAGTTAAGCACACTCTTACAACCTTATCTTACGAGTGACTTATTAGCTTGGTATAACTCTGAAGTGCTTAGATACATAACAGTTTAACCGGCGTTATAATGGGTTCAGATTAAACACATGAATAAAGGAAAAAATACCTCATTGGCTGCTTATTACAGAAGGGAGGAAATCAAACTTCACACTTATTATTCCTGCCGTGAATTCACACTTCATCCTAACATACACTCTTCAACCTTTATGAACTACACCCGATGACATGAAAACTTAGCTAACGCAGCGCAGGATTGCCTTCCCTCCAAAAGTGTGTTGCTACGATAAGGATCCCCGTTACAACAGTATTAGCTACGTAGTTCCGCTTGTATTATCATTTCCCCCGCACAGCGGACACGTAAACAATTCAAACAAAAGACAACGACATAACCTGTAAGTCTAACTGTCAGTTACACTCCCACCAATCACCTGTGATTTCTGTGAAAGGGGTCTGCAGGTTTCTTGATCGGCTTCCAGGAGGGTGACTGTCTTATGAATGGGCCTCTCCAGATAGGTGGGTTTGGTGATGCGTTTACCTCTCTCATCTAGGGTTGAGTTGATCAGGGCTGATCAGTAACTTGAATCTTCTCACCCGGCCATCCTGTCCCGGGTACACTTCTGTAACCTTTGCCAATTTCCACTGGTTGCGTGGTGCAGTATCATCTTGCAAGATGACAATGTCATTAATCCTTGCGTTTCTTCTGTCTTTATTCCATTTCTGTCAGTGTTGATTGTTCTGAGGTATGAGCACTCTCCATAACATGAGGTACTAGCGTCGGAGAAGTGATGGAGCTCATAACTCTGCACCTCCTTGAAACTTGATGGCAAGTAGCCTTGTTGGATCCTTACTTCAGACAAGTTTAGTAGACCTTGGAGCCCGAATTCCCACTGGGAACGTAGGTCATCTGGAAGGGGGTCATCCCAGTCATGACATGACACATCCGCTGCAAGATCTGCTTCCCTGCCAGGACAAAGGGTGCCACAAACCCAAGCGGATCATATACAGAGGATACTGTAGACAACACTCCTCTTCTTGTGAGTGGGCGTTCCTTGACAACTACTCTAAACTGGAACTCGTCTGATGCGACACACCCCAGTATACCAAGCGCTCTCTCCATGTGTGGTTCACCCAGAGCCATATCCAGGTCTTTGGCACCCTCGGCACATTCTTCCTTGGGAATTGTGGCTATAACTTCCTTGCTGTTAGAGATAAACTTGTGCAACCGAAGTTTGCCGATGCTGCAAAGCTCTCTTGCTTCTTTCACCAGCTGGGCCGCTTCAGCTTCAGACGATACGCTCGTCAACCCATCATTAACATAAAAGTTCCTTTCTATGAACTGGATAGACTTCTCGCTGAAGCCTCCTCGTCCTTCGGCAGCAAGATGTTTAAGACCATAGTTGGCGCAACCAGGAGATGAAGCTGCGCCGAACAAGTGGACCTTCATACGATACACTGAGGGTTGAGACTCTAGATCTCCGTTCTCCCACCAAAGGAACCGTAGATAATCTTGGTCTTCTGCTTTCCCATGAAACTGGTGGAACATGCGCTCTACGTCACACATGATTGCAACTGGACCCTTACAAAAACAACAAAGGACGCCCAGCAATGTGTTTGTCAACTCTGGACCGGTAAGGAGATGGTCATTCAAGGACGTCTCTCGAAACTTAGCTGAGCAGTCAAAGACGACGCGTATCTTCTCAGGCTTTTGTGGGTGATAAACCCCATGGTGCGGGATGTACCATGCTGGATGCTTGTTAACTTCCTCTTTGGAGACCTTCTCAGCATCTCCATAAGCTATGGTCTTTTCCATGAATGCTGTGTAGTCCTTGTAGTACTGCTTGTCTCTCTTTAGCCTCCTTTCCAGGCACTTGAGATGGTGAACTGCACATGTTTTATTGTTCGGCAGGTTGGGTCTTTCTTCCTTAAACGGCAGCGGCATCTCATAATGTCCATTGTCCTTGCGTCTGATGCACGCTTTCATTTTTGTCAGGAACCGGATATCCTCTTGAGATATGAGGTCCTCTTCTGCAGCTCTCTCGTTGAAGTCAGATTCAAGCGTCTTGATAATGTCCAGTGCTGTGATTACCTCTCTTACACGTGTTCTACAAACATAGTGTACTTGATATGTGAGGTTGAAAGAAGATTGAAGGCTTGGCATCACCTGTCTAACGATAACCCGATGACTCACTCCAATAGCGTCGCCATAGTCGATACATGGATTTCCATAGCCGACTATGCTCCAGCCAAGATCTGTTCTCTGAGCAAAAGGCTGATTTCCCTTACCAGACACAATTTCTCTTGGAAGGAGAGCCTGGGAGCAGTTGTAGCCAATTAAGAGACCGACATCACAGCTCTGTTGAGGAGCAATCTCCTCTGCAATGTGTTCAAGATGAGACCATGCTCTTGCAGTCTCTGGGGTAGGAATATGATCTCTGTTTGCAGGAATAAACTCTCTCGAGTAGGTCGTTGGCAGAGGGATTTTCTTCTCTAAGTAAAACCCTCTAACCTGCAAACCAGACAGCTTCTGGCAGGGCACAATGGTATTCCTTGAAGCCATTGTAGAGAGTTTCAGTTGGACTGGCTCCTTCCTTGTATTGAGAGCCTTTGTTGTCTCTTCAAGGATAAAGGTGGTGTCGCTCTGGGTGTCAAGAAGTGCATACACAAGAACTTCACGATCTGGCTCACTTGTGGTTGACACCCATACTGGAATGATTGTGGAGGTGTGAGTGTTGTTAATGTCCCTTACGACTCTGTTAGATATGGCCTCACTTGACGCTCTTGTCCCCTTATCTCGTGGGGGCTCTGTCTTCCTATCCCTTAACCTTTCTTTAGTACGATCTTCGTGCAGGCAGGATGGATGCCTCCTCCGACACGTGTCGCAGGTATTCCTGTTATCACAATCTTTTGAGCGATGCCCAGGCCTTAAACAGACAAAGCACAATTTATTCTCTTGAACAAACTTCTGTCGCTCTGCGGTGGGCTTATCCATGAACTTCCAGCATTTGTGGAGACTGTGACCTGACTTCTCACAGAAGACACAACTAGTAACAGTATCTTTCATATCAGAGTTAGTTGCTAATACCCTTGCTCCGGGGCTTTGAATCCTTGGCGTCTTAAGTTTTCCATCTTCACTTGGTTTCAAAGCATGAAGGGATGTTACAGGATTGCAAGCAATCTTGGCTTCTCTCGTGAGAAACTTCACAAACTGACTGAAGCTAGGAAAGATCTCTGTTTCTTCTAAGATGTCTGTGACCTTTCTATTCCATCTTGAAGTTAGCCAAACTGGAAGTTTAGCGAGGATCTTTTGGTTTTCATTACAGTCATTAAGCACCTCCAGGCCCTTATTCTGAGACATAGCAGCTTCACAGCTGCGAAGAAAGTCTACAAGGTCTCTAAGTTCAAGACTGTCCTTGGATCCTATCGTAGGCCATGCATTAAGCTTATCTCTGAAAGACTTGGCGATGAAGAATTTGTTTCCATACCTTTCTTCAAGAATGGTCCAAGCAGCATGGTAGGCTGATTCTGTTCCTAACATAAAGTAACTTTCGATGGCTTTCTTGGCAGGCCCACCGACATATTTTCTTAAGTAATATATCTTCTCAGTTGCTGGTATGTTCTTCCTGTCTATCAGAGTCTGAAAAGAGACCTTCCAGTCAGTGTACGAGAGTGGTTCTCCATTGAATGTTACTGGTTCTGGTATGGGGAGGCGGCTTTCACTGATTAATTCCGCTAGTAACCTGAACATGGTCTTGGTGCCATCTTCTTGTTGTGTGCTTGTCACAACATGTTGTGGTGAGAAACTGTGAATTGAGCCACTTCTGTGCATTACTTCTTTCACAGATTTGCAGTTAGAGAGTAGTTCTCTCTTCTCGTCCTCTGAGTTTTCATCTTGCTCATACACTTGTATTCGCGCCTTGGCAGCATTTAGTTTCTTGAGCACTTCTAGGCGCTCTAACTCTCTACGCTTGTCTTCTAGCGTCCTTCGTCTGGCAGCATTTTCTACCTCTAACTTGACTCGCAGCCTAGCTTCTTCTAAGCTGCGTTTCACAGCCTCAGCTTCTTGCTCAGCTGTCCTCTTCTTATCTTCATCTTTGAGTCTCTGAAGCTCTTCTAGTTGGCGTTCTTGCTTAACCATTACTTCTAAAGCTGCTTGGTTAGCAGCAACTTCCGCCGCAGCCTCTTGTCTCTTGACAGATGACACGCTTGAGTGTCTGGAGTTGACCTTTGAGTTGCTTTGAGACTGGGAAGAAGCACTTGAGGGCTGATAGTTGAGACTTGACTTATGTGAGAGTTCGGACATGCACAAGGAATTGCTGTCCTTCCAGTGCAACTCTATCTGGTTACTTTGACCTTCTTTCCTGCCTTTTAAATGACACCTTACAGTCTTGATAATAGACATTGTAACTGCTTCACAAGTATCAACTCTGCGTCGTATATCGTTGTCGGGAATGTCGATTTGACGCAAATTTACATAGACAAGGTTTAGCTCTGTAGAGGTATGGCTAATCTTGTTTAAGAGGTCTTCTAGTAGGTCTTCAGAGCAACAGCCTGTCAGTGACAGTTGTGCTTCCTTTACCAGAGCCTTCCACTTCTCATAGCTGACCCTGAAACGATGTTCAAGCTGTCTCCACCTTTCGTCGCGCAGTTCTCTGCCCTTTTCAGTTAACCTGCGGACCCTCTCACCTTTTCGTGGCTCTTGTTGTGCTATCTCATTAGCAGCCTCTGTATCATCATCCACTGGCCGAAGTGACTCCACACCTGTCTGGGCCTCTTCTTGCTGTTCTGTTTGTTCTGATGAAGGCTCGAAGTTTGCGAGGTGTGGCTGCAGCTGCTCAACTTGACCCACCCCATCTCTATCACCTTTAGTGAAACTACCTCTTTCTGACATTCTAAATCAAGTCAAATCAAATCTAGGTAAGGTTAGGATAAGTGAGTAGATAATTTATACTCCAATTCACTGTAATTTAAACCTTAGTACGTGGTATAAACATGTATAATGCTTGTAACGAAGGCTTGAACAAACACCTTACCAAACAATTACACTATTAACTTACAGGTGAAAATATAATTAATAGGTGTACACTGACCCTTAATGTTTTGTAACTATATATATATATATATATATATATATATATATATATATATATATATATATATATATATATATATATATTTTTTTTTTTAGTAAGTATCAAATAATATTTTTCCAGTAATACACATACCAGCGATACATTAAGATAGAAAGAGAAAATGCATAATACCAGAGTCTTTATGAAATAGACAACTATCTCCAGTCCTTACGAATTGTAATCTTAAAGTCTCTTATTAGCTGTTCACAAGGCTAGGACCACCTTCAAACACCTTGACTTGTACTTGCGTGTCTGACTTTCCTGTTAGTCTTGACCTTATGTTGCCTCACGATGCTTCCTTATGTGGAGATTTTCTTCTTAGTTTGCAGGTAGGTGCAAAACTCTTATCTGGCAGATGACAGGGTCTACCAGGACTTGGGAATCTTGTAGACGTTTTACAGCTGGATGAGATTCTTCTTTCTCTCTTGCTCGTGAAGAGCATTGAGTTCTCACTGTAGCTCCCTTCAGTAACCACGAGCACAACCGTTCCTTGATTTTAACTGGCGGCTTTATTCTGTAGTTTTAGTCAGAATTATCACCTTCCGTGAGAACTATAAAGTAAATGAAAAATACAGTTAAGCACACTCTTACAACCTTATCTTACGAGTGACTTATTAGCTTGGTATAACTCTGAAGTGCTTAGATACATAACAGTTTAACCGGCGTTATAATGGGTTCAGATTAAACACATGAATAAAGGAAAAAATACCTCATTGGCTGCTTATTACAGAAGGGAGGAAATCAAACTTCACACTTATTATTCCTGCCGTGAATTCACACTTCATCCTAACATACACTCTTCAACCTTTATGAACTACACCCGATGACATGAAAACTTAGCTAACGCAGCGCAGGATTGCCTTCCCTCCAAAAGTGTGTTGCTACGATAAGGATCCCCGTTACAACAGTATTAGCTACGTAGTTCCGCTTGTATTATCATTTCCCCCGCACAGCGGACACGTAAACAATTCAAACAAAAGACAACGACATAACCTGTAAGTCTAACTGTCAGTTACACCATGTCCTACTTGAGTACAGTACAATATCTGTACTCAACTGACTTCAATACAAAATTTAACCAACTCAGCTCTACAAGCTGTATTGAATTCAGGTTACTGCAGAGGCATACTGTATCTTATAGTGATGATATGGTGTAAACATACTACAACCCGAATGACTCCACCCGAGTCATCTGAGTACAACAGATATAGCAGACGACACCATTCCATTCCCCACTAGCCCCCGTCTGGTCACCAGACCGCTGCACAAGCTATTTCTGTCTGCTGGAGGCAAATGTATATCAGTTGGTGCTGGCATGCAATACAGTGCTACCCCTCCCCCTCATCTCCCCTCCCGCAACTCTCTCTGTCTGTGTGTGTGTGTGTGTGTGTGTGTGTGTGTGGAATATTCTCACTCAGCAGCTGGCATGCGTCCCTTTGACATGATCCGCTACCGCCAGTCAGCAGAGTCACAGCAGCCCCCCTCCTCCCAGGCTGACGGAGGGTACTCCCAGTCCCAGCAGGTCCCCAAGACCCACCGGGTCATGACCCTGGCTGACCACATCTCGGTAAGACACACTGGTAGCTTTCCACAGTTGCATGCCATGTAATTGCCTGCGCAGTCGGCCATCAGATTGATATATCATTGTGGTTATCTAATATGTTAAAACTAATCAGAGATCTATCAGGCAACTGCAATGTAGTCAGCCTGGAACACATCCAATGACTCATTCATTCATAACCCTTTTCAGCTGGGTTCCTGAATCCTGAGGCAAAGTATCCATATTCTGTGTAACCAATACAATTTACTTTACCAAAAATGTATGTACAGTATGCCTCCTATACCACTTTTTGTTGAGTGATGATATCTTGAGTGATCCATCGACTGATCTGCAAATGATGATCTCAACAACTCTGACAACAGCCTCTACTAGACATCTTAAGATAAATACTTTTAAGAGTAGTGAAAATGTATGTGTGCCTCCAAGTACGAACAACTCCCTGATCTGTCTGTCCCCTTGTCCTCTCCTCTTTCTCCTTTATAGCATATCATCACCCAGGACTTTGCCAGGAACCAGGACCCTCCTCAGTCCTCCGCTACCATCTCCTCCTCTGCCACCACCACATTCCAGAGTGCCCAGCTGCCCGTGTCTATCTTGGGCCCCGGGGGTCGTGCCAAGGTCCCCAGCCGCTACAGCCCAGAAAACCAGGCCCAGGCCCCATCACACCACCAGAGACCCACACCCAGCAGAGTGTCTCCCGATAATGCCCCTGACAAGCCCAGAGCCAGGTACAGTAACAGCACCCGGCGGTAGCCCAACACAGCCTCTTCACCAAGCCAGCCTGAGACATGGTCATTAGGTTGTACACCATAGCAAAATGTTTTGCAACGAAAAACAAAAACTTGTGTTCAGGTAGTACCTCCATGCAAAATATTTTCTCCCTACTGAACATAACCCTGATGGTACACCTCTGACCACTCCATCAGATTCTCACATTTTGCTCTTTTCCTCTGTGCCTCCCCCAGACCTGGTAAATCCCCTGATCGGGGTGGCAGGGGGGCGATAGAGAGCTATGAGCCCATCTCCCCTCCCCAGAGCTACCAGGATAAACAACAAGAGGCCAGAGAGCAGCAGCAACCACAAAGGCGAGAGGCTGACCAGCCTGAGATGAGGTGTGTAGGACTGGCATATCTTCATAAGAAGTGGGGGTACTCCCATTTGTTTATATTCACCTTACATTGTCTTTCAATGTTATAACTAGGCATATTTGTATGTTTTGGTGTCTTTAAGGTTTAACCTCTCTAGGATATGTGGTACCTGGCCAAAAGCCAGGGAAAATGCAGAGCGCCAAATTCAAATAAATTACTATAAAAATCTAACTTTCATTAAATCACAAAATTAAAGCTACACTTGTTGTGAATCCAGCAAACATGTCAGATTTCAAAAAAGGCTTTTCGGCCAAATCAAACGGTGCTATTAGCTGAGGATAGCACCTCCGTAAACAAAGAGAGAAACCATATTTCAACCCTGCAGGCGCGACATAAAATGCAGAAATAAAAAATATAATTCATGCCTTACTTTTGACGAGCTTCTTTTGTTGGCACTCCAATATGTCCCATAAACATCACAAATGGTATTTTTGTTCGATTTAATTCCGTCGATATATATCCAAAATTTCCATTTATTTGGTGCATGTGATCCAGAAAAACACTGGTTCCAACTTGCTCAACGTGACTACAAAATATCTCAAAAGTTACCTGTAAACTTTGCCAAAACATTTAAAACGACTTTTATAATACAACTTTATTTACGTTAAAAAATACTTAATCGATCAAATTTAAGACTGGATGATCTGTGTTCAATACCGGAAGAAAACAAACTGAAGCATGCGTTCTGGTCACGCGCCTCTATCTAACAGTACACTTCAAGTGACCCTCGTTCAAGATGGCCGTACTTCTTCATTACACAAAGGAATAACCTCAACCAATTTCTAAAGACATCCAGTCGAAGCGATAGGAACTGCAAGAAGGTCCCTTAAGAAATCTGGATTCTCACTGAAAACCCATTGAAAAGAGAGTGACCTCAAAAAAATAATAATCTGAATGGTTTGTCCTCTGGGTTTCGCCTGCTAAATAAGTTCTGTTATACTCACAGACATGATTCAAACAGTTTTAGAAACTTCAGTGTTTTCTATCCAAATGTACTAATAATATGCATATATTATCTTCTGGGGATGAGTAGCAGGCAGTTGAATTTGGGCATGCATTTCATCTGGATGTGAAAATACTGCCCCCTGTCACCAAGAAGTTAAGTGACAAACTAAAAAGCATGACGATGATTTTTTTTGTATGTCTACATGCATTTGTGTGTGTGTGTGTGGTGGATTCTGAATACCTTCCCCTGGCACAAGGACACATGGATTCAGTGCCCATGGGCGGAATGTGTCTTGTGGGCAGCTGTGACCCATTTGGCATGCCAACGGAGTGGAAACTGGGTGGAGAGGTGCCAGTTGCACGCTAGCCTACTCAGCCATCTGCTGCCTGACTCTTAACCCCTGTGGTGGCCTTTCTCTGGTTACAGGGGTGACTCTCGCTCCCCTGGCAGTGTCAGCTACCTGCCCTCCTTCTTCACCAGGCTGGAGAACACCTCCCCTATGGTGAAATCCAAGAAGCAGGAGATCATTCGTAAGTTGAACTCCTCTGGTGTCAGTGATTCTGATGTTGGTAAGTGTGCTCTCTTCTTATCTAACTTGTACTAACGTCATTGAACAAAGCTTTCCAAAATGGAAATAATGTGACATTTGATGGAACTCAATTTATACAGTATTATATGAACATATAATGGGATGCATTGCACTCATTTCTCATTTTCACAAGGGGAAACATTGTAAATAACAATGAACTCTGTCTTTAGCACCATTTTTTAGTTTCAGACATTTTGTTTACTGTGCTATCACTTCTCCTTTCAGGAAATGCACAACCAGGCACAGAGATCTTCAACTTGCCTGCTGTGACCAGCTCAAGTGCGTTTAGATATTTCTATCACCATTCAAACAAACTAGAATAATTTAAACCAGCAACTTGTGGGTAGTGTTCAGTAAGCACCAAAATGGAATAAAATAAATTTAAACAAACATTTTTCTAAATGTTTTCTGTTTGCATACCCTAAAGAACACGACCGTGCTGGCTGCTCCATATCTTCCCTGTCTAATCGTCCGTCATGTGTTTGGCCCTCCAGGTAGCGTGAACCCCAGGAACCACTCCTTCAGCGACCCGGCCAGTAACCTGGGCCTGGAGGACATAATTCGCAAGGCCTTGATGGGGAACCTGGAAGAAAGGCCAGAGGAGCACCAGGGAGGGCCTCAGCCCAGCTCTAACACCCCCAGTAACGAGGCCCGCCAGGAGGCCAACCCTTCACCTAGCATGGGTCAGTGGCACACAAGCACACATACAGCCAACTAAAACATATAGGAATAGACACATTCACATGCACACACATAGGCCCATTGTCTCTATAGGCCCATTGTGGGAATCAAATTCTTAGAAATTCTGATATTTACAACAAACTCACCAGACTAGTCCTAAGCTTTTGCTAACTCTATTGCATTATTGCTAACACTCTTGTATTTGTCTGATTGTCCAACAGGCAAACAGAAACTGCAGAGCAAAGCCAACAGCCGAAAGTCAAAGTCGCCCAACCCAGGCCAGGCATACACAGCAGCAGAGCGGCCCTCGTCAGTCTCTTCCGTCCACTCAGAGGGAGACTACCACCAGCAGCCCCCAGCCTGGTCCTGGGAGGACCGGCCCTCGTCCACAGGTACTTAACCTGTCTGGGAACAGAACCCCGTTCCGCTAGCGGAACCCCTCGCCAACAGCCAATGAAATTGCAGGGCGCCAAATTCAATCAACAGAAATCTCATAAATCAAATTTCTCAAACATACAAGTATTAAGCACCATTTTAAAGATACAATTCTCGTTAATTCAGCCACAGTGTCTGATTTCGAGAAGGCTTTACAGCGAAAGCTCCACAAACGATTGTTAGGTCACCACCAAGTCACAGAAAAACAGCAATTTTTCCAGCCAAAGAGAGTTGGCTGCAAATATAGATAAAATGAACCTTTGATCTTCATCAGATAACACTCATAGGACTTCATGTTACACAATACATGTATGTTTTGTTTGATAAAGTGAATATTTATATCCAACAATCTAATTTTACATTGGCGTGTTATGTTCAGTAGTTCCAAAACATGCTGTGATTTTGCAGAGCCACATCAATTCACAGAAATACTCATAATAAACATTGATAACAGATACAACTATTACACATGGAACTTTAGATAAACTTCTCCTTAATGCAACCGCTGTGTCAGATTTCACTTATTTTTTCTTTTTTTTAAGCATAATATGAGTACGGCGCTCAGACGACAAATCAAGCCAAACAGATATCCGCCATGTTGGAGTCAACATTGGTCAGAAATAGCATTAAAAATATTCACTTACCTTTGATGAAGTTATATTACTGGTCATAGAAATCTATCAAACGATGTATAGAATCAATCTTTAGGATGTTTTTATCATAAATGTTCAATAATGTCCCAACCGGAGAATTCCATTGTCTGTAGAAAAGCAATGGAACGAGAGGTAACTTTCTCATGACCTCGCGTCACGAGTCCGTGGCTCTCTGCCAGACCTCTGACTCATTCCCTTCTTATTCAGCCCCCCTTCATAGTAGAAGCATCAAACAACATTCTAAAGACTGTTGATATTTAGTGGAAGCCTTAGGAAGTGCACGATGACCAATATCCCACTATCTTCAATAGGGGATGAGTTGAAAAACTACAAGTCTCAGATTTCCCACTTCCTGTTTGGATTTTTTTCTCGTGTTTTTGCCTGCCATATGAGTTTTGTTTTACTCACAGACATCATTCAAACAGTTTTAGAAACTTCAGAGTGTTTTATATCCAATACTACTAATAATATGCATATAGGAGGCAGTTTACTCTGGGCACACTTTTCATCCAAAAGTGAAAATGCTGCCCCCTAGCCCAAACAGGTTAAGGCCCTTAGCCCATATAAACCTTGACTATCTGGCCATCATTCCACATTAACAGCCACACAGGTATTCAGAAATCTGGATTTTATTTTCTTGTATCTCAAAAATAGATTTTCAGCCTGACATTAATTAGACACAAAACAGTCTGAATCCCTCTAATGACTATCCTGTCTCACTTTACTCTCCAGGCTCCATGCAATTCCCCTATAACCCCTTGACCATGCGCATGCTGAGCAGCACCCCCCCCACCTCCATACAGACCCAGCAGCCCCCACCTGGAGGCCCTCTGGGGCCCCAGCAGCAACAGCGTGTATGGGAGCGAGAGCCCCTACTGTCGGAGCAGTATGAGACCCTGTCAGACAGTGACGACTGATCCCTGCCACAAGAATCCTACCTGCCCCCCATCCCACCCCAGAGGAAGGGCAGGCCTCTCAGTACAGGCCTGCATGCCCCCCCCCCCCACAAAAAAAAACCTATCCTCACTCACTGGTGCTGATCGAGTGTGGGGAGAACAGGGGGGTGTGGCGGTATCCCTTTTGGTTCAAGGGCGCCCTCTAGCTGCCAGCAGGAAGAAAGGCAGCGAGTGACTTCTGACTGGCTGGAATCTTCAGGATGGACTGACTGACTCCCTTTACGTCCAGAAGCTTTGATAGACACAGCCTGCCAGGACGGAGAACGCCTGAGTGGAAGATATGATGAAAGATGAAGAACTTGTATGTAAAAAGATGAAAAAAACAAACACTTTTTTGTGGTTGATTTCTGTAAAGAAATGCTTTTGTCTTTAAGAAAAATCATTGTATGTAAATAGAGTAAGCTTTTGCGGTGGGTTTTTTTCTGAACTTTTAGTGATGCTTTTAAATGGATCCACTTTGTTTTTGAATGAATGGGGGGGTTAATCTTGAATATCAGTCGGTCTCTCCCTGTCCATCTCTTACCCCCCACCTATCTAGCACCACAGTGAAGCTGAGAGACAGAACCTGTGGGTTGTACTTGATAATGAGGGGAGAACTGTAGGAGAAGCCCTGACCACCAAGCACCACCAAAGCCTGTTGTGGACATAAGTGAATGAAACAAACACATGTTAACATTTCAATTGCGGCTTTGTAATTTGATGCCTGTCTTCGCAACACTGTGGAGAAAGATGATGCATGGATGTAACAATATTCCCCCTGATCTAGAACTTAAAGAAATCTTTTGTCAGTCAGTCACCACACCCTTGAGACAAAACTAATGTATTTGGTACAAGTTGAGAACACTGGTGTAGGAGCAAGCAGAAAGGTGAAAGAAGACTAATTAATAAGCTTGATGTTGTCCCAAGTTGTTTCTTCTCCTCATGACTACTTCTGGGCCCCCATGTTGATCTGAACTCTGTCATTGAGCCAATAGTTTTTGGATTAAGCTGACCACCACTACGGTGGGTGTATTGTATGGCACACAGTCTGACCCGTAGCTATCCCTCTAGGGTTTCCAACAAGTGCTGAATGTTCTACTTACAGTACTCTGCAACCCATGTTGTCATGGTAACTAAAGTACATCGGGAACCTTTTCTAGAGGTTCGCCCATGCCTTGTGGCTGGAGAAAAATAAGGCAGCTTTAAACACATTTTCTCAGAGATATAAGTTGGTGTTTTTAATGTTTTTGTTTTGTATCCTTAGTCCTTTTTTTTTTGTATACTGTTCAGACAGAAAACCGATTTGTGTGATTTGTCTTATGTTTTAGACAAAAAAAGACAACTAACCAAACATAAATGGTCTGCACCATTGTTGCACTTTTTGCTTTGTAACCTTTGACAACAAAAGCATACTTTCTACCTGTTGTATAACTTATTCACGCTCCTGCAGAGGATTGTACTGAGATGTGCTTTGACTTTGCCCATCACTCATGGAAACCTGGATGTTTGACCGAGTTCCTGTCTTCTCTTGTAGCTGGTACATGGTTTTGTAGTGTGACATGCATTGCAGTTTTACTTTTGTTTGGGGTATAGTCAAGATGTTAAGGAAGAGTTGCTTTTTTGCTGTCATGGTGACTATTCAAATCCATGGCCTCTTAATCTATTCTCAATATTCTAGATTAATATCAGCCGTTTTTTTGTCAACAGACATGTAGCTTCTTTACATTTTGAATTTTGACAAGGTCAACATTGATACTGACAGTAATGTTCCATTTTGGTTCTCTCAGCTTTTGCTTTGCTTAAATAACAATCCCAATCTGCTCTAAACTAGATTTATTTTCCCCAAAAAATATTTTGATTTGTTTTAAGTCCTAGAGCTCAGATTTTTGCTATCATTTTCAACATCAGTTATTCAACATCCTATTTTTGATGGGATGTCAAGTGTTTACAATGGCAATGACAAAAAGTTTACAAAACTTGAATCTTAAAGAAAATCGAAATGAAGACAGAAAATAATTAGTGCATCTTTTCAGCTCAATGGAGTCCAAAATGGCAACCTATTCCCTATATAGTGTACTACTTTTTTGGGTGATATCCAATCTGGATGCACATTTTTTTTGGCTGTTTAAAATTTGAGACTTAAACCCATGTATCCCATGATGTTGAAATGCAATGTTTGTATCGCACAATGTCTCTTAATAGTCTATTACAAGAGTTCAGACCAATCAATAAAGTGGATCAGTTCTCCACCTCAAACGTTTGCATCTTTGTTTCCTTCTCTGATTGGTCATTGGCTTACAAGTTCTGAGACCTCCATTACTTAGTCTAGGGCTAGGCCAAGAGACTAACTGCTCCATCCAATACAAGGCAAGGCTCATCTATAAGTGGTGCAGCATCTCAGTGCAAGAGGTGTCACTGCAGTCCCTGGTTTGAATCCAGGCTGCATCACATCTGGCAGTGATTGGGAGTCCCATAAGGGGGCGCACAATTGGTCCAGCGTCGTCTGGGTTTGGCTGGGGTAGGCCGTCATTGTAAATAAGAATTTGTTCTTTATTTAACTAGGCAAGTCAGTTAAGGTTAAATAAATACAAATATATCAGTGTGGTGAAATGACTAACAAAACAATCCATTTTCATTGCTAAAATGTTTTTGGTATGCCGAAGAACCCTCAATGGAACAGCCTTTTCACATTCCTGCTGAAGACTAACAGATGGTAGGCAAAAGCCAGCAGAGCAGCTACAGAGTGGTGGTAACTCTGCGAGTGCAAGTTGTTTTGGTGTGGCGAAGAGAGCAAGGTCGCAGATGCCCTGATCCCTTTGCTACACTTGGACAAGAAATGCAATCTTTGGTCTGGAATGTGGGAACCTGCCATGAGGTACGCCTGAAACTTTTTTAGAGAACAGACATGAATGATTGAGGTAAAAGTTCTAGTCTATGCTGTTTCTCATCGTTGTTTGACGGACCTGGTCTCTCATCATATGTCCTCCGCTGCCCGGTCTCTTCAGGCCCACAGCAGGAGGTGGGAAGGGTCCTGGCGGATCAGGGCCGGTGGCCATTCAGACCATGACCAGTGGCTGGCCCAGGGAAAATAGCAGGAAATACATCCTGAACCTTCCCAGCCAGAGAGACATAGGGAACAGGTAAAGTTAGATGAGTACTCTACCTGGTCTATAGACAAAAATACAGAATGAAAAATGTGTAATATAAGCTGATCACAACAAAAGGTTGATAGCCAATTTGTTGTATAAGCCAAGACAGTCAGTTAGCATACATTTGGTCAATGTGTGCTTAGGGCCTCCTTATTTGGGCAGTCCCACCTGAATACCTCACTGCCCATGACAGACTCAGGCTTTTTAAGCCAGATGGCTGGCCCCTCTTAAGTCCATCATGAGGATCCTGGATAGGGGCAGGCACCCTTGTCCATCCTTCTGCAATGACACACCACAGGTGCCGTAGAGACCTGAGATCTGAACAGCTCCTTCCCTCATCCTGTCCAAGTTCCTGAAAAATAGGAAATGTATCGCTTAAAGCAGTCCGGTGGTCTTCAATTCAGAACATGTCATTTGAGAAACTAATGTAATTGCCCAGGTATAGGATTGCAGCTTGGTATAACGAAATACAATCAACAGTCTACATTTATAGAAACACCCATTTCATCTTGCATTAAACATATCATACCACCTTTCCATTGAAGTCAAATTCATCCCTGTAATTGTATGGGATAAATACAACCTAAACATGCTCAAAGAAATATAAATAAAGCAGCTAGAGAGAACTATTACTCTCCTGAACATATTTTACATTGACATTTTAGTCATTTAGCAGACACTTATTCAGAGCGACTTACAGTAGTGAGTGCATACATTTTCATACTTTTTCGTACTGGTCTTTGAACCCACAAACCTGGCGTTGTAAACTCAATAATCTATCAACAACCACACGGGACCCCCACACATATTTCTCAGGATCAGCAGGGCAGGCCAGTCAACCGTGTGAAAACAAAACAATATGCCTTGCTTGTTCAACTAGAAATGAAGCTGAGGAACGCTCAACTCAAGTTTCAAGTTTAAATGTCACGTGCACAAGTACAATGAAATGCCTTTCTTGCAAGCTTCAAACCCAACAATGCAGTAATCTATATCAATGTAGAGCTAAAAATAACATAAGGTAGAACAAAACCACACAAGAAATATGAAATAACACGAGAAAGTAAGAAGCTATATACAGAACCAGTTCCAATAACATATTTTGCAGGGACACTGGAGTGATAGCTGTAGATATCAGAGCTTGTTGGGAGGAGCTATAGGAGAACAGGCTCATTGTAATGGCTGGAATGGAATTTGGAACAGAGTCAAACACCTTTCCATGTTTGATGTGGTTGGTACCATTCCAAGGATTCCATTCCAGCTATTACAACGAGCCCATCCTCCTATAGCTCCTCCCACCAGCCTACTATTTTAGATATGTGTAGGGGTAAGGTGATTAGGTGTCAGGGTATATGATAGAGTAGCAGCAGCGTAAATTCTGATTGTATGTGAGTGTGTGTGCGTGCAGGTGTAGAGTCAGTATAAATGTGTGTGTTGGAGTGTCAGTGTGTGTAGAGTCCTTTGAGTGTGCATAGAGACAGTACAAAAATAAAATACAAGGGTCACCTCAGATAGTCCGTGTAGCCATTCTGTTAGCTATTTGGCAGTCTGATGGCTTCGGGATAGAAGCTGTTCAGGAGCCTGTTGGTGTTAGACTTGATTCACCGGTACCGCTTGCCGTGCGGAAGCAGAGAGAACAGTCTATGGCTTGGGTGGCTGAAGTCTAACGATTTTCCGGGCCTTCCTTTCAAACTGCCTGATATAGAGGTCCTGGATGGCAGGGAGCTCAGCCCCAGACATGTACCTGGCTGTCTGCACCACCCTCTGTACCGCCATGCAATCGAGGGAGGTGCTGTTGCCAATCAGTGATGCAGCCAAGATGCAGTCAAGATGCTCTCAATGATGCAGCTGTCCCTGAGTCCTAAGTTTGGTGACGAGCTTGGAGGGAACAATGGTGTTGCACGCTGAGCTGTAGCATTCTCACATAGGTATTCCTCTTATCTAAGTGGGTGAGGGCAGTGTGGAGTGCAATTAAGATTGCGTTGTCTATGGATCTGTTAGGGCAATATGCAAATTGGAGTGGGTCTAGGCCTAGGGTGTCTGGGATGATGGAGTTGTGTTCCATACCAGCCTTTCAAAGCACTTCATGATTACAGATGTGAGTGCTACAGGGTGGTAGTAATTGTGGCATGAAGCTTTAGAGTTCATTCCAATAGGAATGATGGTAGCCATTTTAAGACGTGGGGATTACAGACTGAAAATTACGGTTGAATATGACCATGAATATGCCTGCCACCTGATCTGCACATGCTCTGATAACGCGCCCTGGAATACCGTCCACACCTGCTGCTAGTTCTGACCTGATTAAAGACCTTACTCACTTCGGCCTGGGAAAGAGAGATCACCCAGTTCTCTGGGTCAGTGGGGGCCCTCACGCATGGTACGATGTTGTTATTGTGGAAGCGTGCATAAAATGCATTGAGTTCGTCTGGAAGAGAGGCATCATTGGGCAGATCAGGGCTAGGTCTTCGCTTGTAATCCATAATGGACTGTAGCCCCTGCCACATGCGTTGGAATCTGTGTAGTATCGGTCCACCTTATTCCTATATTGTCCTTTAACTCGTTAGATGACTCTGCGAAGATCATAGAGGGACTTCCTGTACTTGTTTCTCTCCTCAGTCGTCGCCTCAGGGTTGTCTGCAATAACCCTGTGTGCAGTAGCCCTGTCCTCTACTGAGTTGAGCGTTCCTCAGCTAAGTTTGTCTCTAATATACAGTGGCCATATCAGACCTGCAAGTCATATTATGCCAGCTTGCAAAGTGATATTTAATTCCTATTGGAATCCAGCAATACTGGTGATATCCAAGAAACTTTATATACTCCAAATCTGCATTCAGAATGACTGTCAAGGTTAGAAAGACAAATATATAAACGAGACTAACAAACCATTTAAACTGGAACAACCATTTCAGTAACGGGTGCAATAAATCCAACTAACATATTCCATTAGTTTAGAAACATGTATGTTATTTATCTTTGTGCATAACATTTATAAATCAATCAATGCAAAACACAACAAACTAAAAATATATAGAAAATATATAAAAATCTAACTGCAATAGAGCATGCTGGTAAATGTGATAATGATGGCTGTGGTTTTGCCAGTCTAGCTTGACCAGCTAGACCAGGGGTATTCAACTCTTAAACAACAAGATCCGGAGCCTACTGGTTTTCTGTTCTACCTGAAGATTAATTGCACCCACCTGGTGTCCCAGGTCTAAGTCCCTGATTAGTGTGGAACAATGAAACAACGAAGTGAAACTAGCTTTGAAGTCCAGAGTTGAGTTTGAGGGAGCTAGACTATGTAGGACCAGCATAGGCCAGTATAGACCAGCTTGGTCACCAGCATCACCAGCATACCCTACTAGTATTAGCTAGTCACCAGCATACAAGCATGAGCTGGTCACCAGCATCACCAGCTTGACCAGCTAGCTAGACCATGCTGGTCAGACCAGCATAGAATAGCATGGATCAGCATAAACCAGCATGGACCAGCTTGAAAATGTAGGCTGGTCTATCCTGTTTTTTTAAAGTAGGGTAGTTCTCATACACTGCTCAAAAAAGTAAAGGGAACACTTGAACAACACAATGTAACTCCAAGTCAATCACACTCCTGTGAAATCAAACTGTCCACTTAGGAAGCAACACTGATTGACAATAAATTTCACATGCTATTGTGCAAATGGAATAGACAACAGGTGGAAATTATAGGCAATTAGCAAGACACCCCCAATAAAGGAGTGTTTCTGCAGGTGGTGACTACAGACCACTTCTCAGTTTCTATGCTTCCTGGCTGATGTTTTGGTCACTTTTGAATGCTGGCGGTGCTTTCACTCTAGTGGTAGCATGAGACGGAGTCTACAACCCACACAAGTGGCTCAGGTAGTGCAGCTCATCCAGGATGGCACATCAATGCGAGCTGTGGCAAGTAGGTTTGCTGTGTCTGACAGCGTAGTGTCCAGAGCATGGAGGCGCTACCAGGAGACAGGCCAGTACATCAGGAGATGTGGAGGAGGCCGTAGGAGGGCAACAACCCAGCAGCAGGACCGCTACCTCCGCCTTTGTGCAAGGAGGAGCAGGGGAAGCACTGCCAGAGCCCTGCAAAATGACCTCCAGCAGGCCACAAATGTGCATGTGTCTGCTCAAACGGTCAGAAACAGACTCCATGAGGGTGGTATGAGGGCCCGACGTCCACAGGTGGGGGTTGGGCTTACAGCCCAACACCGTACAGGATGTTTGGCATTTGCCGGAGAACACCAAGATTGGCAAATTCGCCACTGGCGCCCTGTGCTCTTCACAGATGAAAGCAGGTTCCCACTGAGCACATGACAGACGTGACAGAGTCTGGAGATGCCGTGGAGAACGTTCTGCTGCCTGCAACATCCTCCAGCATGACCGGTTTGGCAGTGGGTCAGTCATGGTGTGGGGTGGCATTTCTTTGGGGGGCTGCACAGCCCTCCATGTGCTCGCCAGTGGTAGCCTGACTGCCATTAGGTACCGAGATGAGATCCTCAGACCCCTTGTGAGACCATATGCTGGTGCGGTTGGCCCTGGGTTCCTCCTAATGCAAGACAATGCTAGACCTCATGTGGCTGGAGTGTGTCAGCAGTTCCTGCAAGAGGAAGGCATTGATGCTATGGACTGGCCCGCCCGTTCCCCAGACCTGAATCCAATTGAGCACATCTGGGACATCATGTCTCGCTCCATCCACCAACGCCACGTTGCACCACAGACTATCCAGGAGTTGGCGGATGCTTTAGTCCAGGTTTGGGAGGAGATCCCTCAGGAGACCATCCGCCACCTCATCAGGAGCATGCCCAGGCATTGTAGGGAGGTCATACAGGCACGTGGAGGCCACACACACTACTGAGCCTCATTTTGACTTGTTATAAGGACATTACATCAAAGTTGGATCAGCCTGTAGTGTGGTTCTCCACTTTAATTTTGAGTGTGACTCCAAATCCAGACCTCCATGGGTTGCTAAATTTGATTTCCATTGATCAATTTTGTGGGATTTTGTTGTCAGTGCATTCAACTATGTAAAGAAAAAAGTATTTAATAAGAATATTTCATTCATTCAGATCTAGGATGTGTTATTTTAGTGTTCCCTTTATTTTTTTGAGCAGTGTATAATTCTCCATATGGCAAGATGTGTTATTTAGGAAATGTTTTACTAACATATAGTGTGTATGCAGGCCTCAGTGTCAAGGATGGATGTAGATCAGGGGTACTCAACTACCATTTGGGAAGGCCACACATTTCCTAGGTGGCAAAAGGTCCAGATGGATATGTAATTTATCTTGTAGTAACAAACCCTCACCTCGCGACCCATGTGACCCCAAACTGTTCACAAACCTCTTGTTGGCAGAAAGAAAATGTTGCAGTTTGTAAGCTAATTTCCTGCAATTCAACACATTTTGCCATGTCTTATGTGTGTTCATATGATACCTGAGTGACTCAACAAAATCAATGGGAGTCGAGGTCACTGGTCACGTAATCCGGCCATGATAACTACAAGATTTAGATAGCTGGTTAGCCTAATTTACTTAGCAAACATGGGCTAGTTGGTCAACTGGACATTTTTGTCAGGTTATAAATAGCTCTTTTGAGACCTGTCAGTGAAAGACTTAACAAGAGGAAAACTGCCCATGCACTACCACATGTCAAAATTTCATCTTGTGCATTCTACTATTACAACTCCCAACAGCATTAAATTAAAAACCTGACTGAGTTCTTAAAAATAAAAACAATGAAGTTGGGACTCGCGGTCCTTATTTGACCCCGTTCTGTGTTATTTGACCCCGTTCTGTGTCCGGATCCGGACTACGGTCTGCCTGTTCAGTATGGCTGATGTAGATTATGTGATTGAAGAAAAGTGGGGAAAATGGCTGACATTGAGAATTCCCTGTCTCTGATTTCTTGTAGGCCTACAGAGTTTATATTTTAAACACCCTCTTTCTCAATTGTTAGAAACTTGGGGAGGATTGAAAATGATTTAATTGTACTTTTTCTTTCATTGATTTACACAAAATACTCAATTTCGAAGTGATTTTTTTTATATATGAATTTTGACAAATTAATACAAATTACATAACTAAAATGTAGTCATTGCATAAATACATAATAGGGTTGACATCATTTTTGAATGACTACCCAGTCCTCTGTCCCCCAAACATAGATCTGTAAGGTCTCTCAGTCAAGTGTTGAATTTCAAGCACAGATTCAACTACAAAGACCAGAGCTTTTCAAAAGCCTCAAAGAAGGGCTGTGATTGGTAGATGAGTAACAACAATAAAACAGACACTGAATATACTGTATCTTTACGCATGTTCAAGTTAATAATTATGCTGTGGATCATGTATTAAACCACCCTGACACATCAAAGATGCAGTCGTCCTTTGTAGTGACTCCACAATAATGACCTAAATGACAGAGTGAAAAGAAGAACACAAATATTAAGAATTATATTCCAAAACATGCATATGTACTGTAAGGCACTAAAGTATACTAAAGTATACTGCAAGAAAAAAAACACTGCAAAGGAATACACGTTTTGGCCTAAATGCAAAGACTTAATTTTGGGCAAATCCAACACATCACTGAGTAACTGCCTCCCTATTGTCAAGCATGGTGGTGGCTGCATCATGGTATGGGTATGGTTGACATTGGCAAAGACTGGGGAGTTTTTCAGGATGAAAAAAAAAACTGGAGCTAAGCACAGGAAAAATCCTAAAGGAAAACCTGCTTCAGTCTGCTTTACATCAGACACTGGGAGACGAATGTACCTTTTAGCAATACAATAACCTACAACACAAAGCCAAATCTACACTGGAGTTTCTTACCAAGAAGACAGTGAATGTTCCTTAGTGGTCAAATAACAGTTTTGATTTAAGTCCACATGAAAATCTATAGCAAGACATACAAATTGGTGTCTAGCCATGAAAAGAATAATGGGCAAATATTGCACAATACAGGTTTGCAAAGCTCTTACGAGACTTAGCCAAGAAGACTCACAGCTTTAATCACTGCCAAAGGTGTTTCTAACATGGGAATCCATATCTAATCAAGGTATTTTAGTGTTGTTTATTTCTATTCATCTTTCAAAAATTATATATTTTTTAAAGAGTATTTTGTGTAGATCGTTGACAAAAAAATGATAATTAAATCCATTTTAATCCCACTTTGTTACACAATAAAATGTGAAGATATCCAAAGGGCTGTAGACTTTCTATAGGCACTGAATGAATTACAGGTAACTGCCAAAATAAAGGAAACAATTGAGTAAATGAGGGATACAAATTACTGTAGCTCTTATTTTACTATTGGCTAAATATAATGTAAACAACTTAGTACTTTGACCAACATATATCCCAATCCCAATATGCACTATAAATATTGCGAGCTTCTAATGGATTACAGGTAGACCTCTGATTCATTTTGTATCATACATTTTGTATCTCGTGCTTTAATGTTGCGCTTTGCCCATAAACTTTTCTCTGGCACATTTGCAGGTTCTGAGATGCCTTTATTTTTTACCTGCGGTGTCCGAGCAAATCTTCAAAGACATACAGAAGACAGAAGAGAAAACTCTAAGTGAGTTATAGCTTGAATAAAACCCACTAGTTATCTCATCTGTGAATGTCATGCAAACACATCTCTAGTCCGGTGTGCTAGCCAGCAGATGGCACTGTTGTTATGGCTTTGTTATGACTGACCATTTTGTCTGAGTTTCCTGTTTTTATCACATCTGTTGAGACAACACAGATGTTTGTCTGAAGACAACTCTCATTGGACTGAAGACTGTTCCATTGATTGTATCAGCCAGCCATACAACATTTTGGACATGGATTTAATTCTAAACTATTTTTTGTAATTTCTCTCTTTACTTTGCACCACTGATATTTCCTCTCTCGCCCCCTGAGATTAACACACACTGGTTTAGTCATCACCAGTAGACTATGTTTGTATCATAGGCCAGACTTTGAATAATGGCCTCTGGATCAAAGAGATCAAAATGAACTCCTCCAGTCCAAACCAAATGTTGAACGTCTTTGAAAACATATTTCAAGAAAAGATGACCAAGTGCTGATTTATAACCTGAATCTTTCCTGTGAATATAGTATACCCTATAGCAGGCTTCCTGAGATTTAAAAATAGAAAAAATCCTGGCATGCTATTGCACCAGAGGGAGGACTGCAGAAGGCATTGCATGATGTGGGCTAGGGAGAGATAGTATACCTAGGCTATTCTATGCCCTTCATGATGTCAGTAGCTACACTCCTCTTCATTGAGGTCAAGCCCTTACTTTCTCCAGAAGCTGTCAGCCTACTCCTCTCTTACTGTCTTCATGATAATTAAGGATATAAAAGCAAATTGCGAATTCACTTTTCATTATACTGGCTCTGTGGAATTATTTAGCAATATGGGCTCCCGAGTGGTGCAGCGGTCTAAGGCACTGCATCTCAGTGCAAGAGTACCTACACTGGTTCAGATCCAGGCTGCATTACATCCGGCTGTGATTGGGAGTCCCATAGGGCGACGCACGATTGGCCCAGCGTCGTCCGGGGTAGGCCATCATTGTAAATAAGAATTTGTTTTTAACTGACTTGCCTAGTTAAATAAAGGTTACATTTAAAAAAAATAAGATCCTATTTTAGGCCTATAGCTTATTTAAAACCAGATAAAGAAATGATTCTAACTCCATCACTGTTTTTGTTTTCTTTGCAGTTGCTGATGATCTGCTCATTGCGTGAGTGTTACTGTACCTTTCACCTCTATTTGACCTGGGATTCTTCTCATGGTGTTGCACCAGACCCTTTCTTATCATGGACACACCTTGTTTTACCAATAATCACATTTACCATTCCGGACATCTTTTTTTGCCAATCCTACACACGTCACATTTAAGGTCACTAAAAATAGTTTGGAACACTCCACGACAATCAAAATACACCACAACACAATAGTCATAGCTTTTGTAGGGGTGATCCTTCTAAAAACGGTCTCACGTTACTGATACTGAGTGAGTTTGTTTTATTGGGGAAACTGGTGGATGAGTGAATGGCCTTTTGTGGCCTTTTGTGGCCACAGTGAGATGGAGATGCCGTCACTGTCACCTAAACAGACATACCCTCCCTTATTGGTTGGCTGGTTGGTGAGGCATTTCCTGATGTAGTGGGTGCTGTGGCCATAGCTGTGGCTGGGTCACATCCTGTCCTGTGTTTTGTTAATCCTGAAGGGTAATTTGCCTGGTTTAGTATTTTCTCCATTAAAAGAGCTAGCCTTAATATGGGTCCCTCTCCCTGCCTGTCCCCTGTCCCTGTCTCTCTCCCAGGATAAGATTTGTGTTTGGCTCCTGTGCCCTGCAGGCCCTGCAGGCCCTGGACCTGGTGGACCAGCGCTCTGTCACCTGTGTCTCATCCTCCAGTGGATGGACAGCATATCAGGTGAACATCTGCTACCCACTTTGTACTAGGGTTTAATACTGGTGACCGGTATCCCGAGATATCCCGACAGTTACCGTGGACTTACAGTCAGCTCCAAAAATTTTATCACCCTTGATAAAGACAAACATAAAATACTGTATGAAATAAATAATACAAACTCAACTATATTGTATGCAGAAAAAGGAAAATTATATTATTTTATACCGATACAGTTGCTCAGAGAAAGAGATTTTGTTGAACAAGTACAAAATTATTGTCATCCATAAAGATTCTTACAAATAAAATTGCATTTATAAATTCATCATAGTTGAAGTGTACCTATGATGAAAATTACAGGCCTCTCTCATCTTTTTAAGTGGGAGAACTTGTACAATTGGTGGCTGACTAAATACTTTTTTGCCCCACTGTATATACACATATCTTTTTTTATATATATATATATATATATATATATATATATATTTCCTTTATTACCCTCCAACCCTACCACCCCTCCCCCAGTTGGAGCAAACTAGTGAACAACAACGCTTAGGCCTGTATTTCCAGCTTATACATACTGTACTATACACACTGTACTATATACATTTTATGGACACAGTCTATTTTACAATAGATTTATTTTGTTTGTTTTTAATTCTTGTCCTTCCTCTACCCTCAACCTCTCCTATATATTTATGATGTCCACCCGGTTCTATTTGCCATATCTTTCAAACTGTGCTCTTTCAAAAAAGTTCTTAACATATATTGCTGTGTTTATTCTCATGGAAAAGCACCAGAATCCATAACCGTTCCCTACAGTACCAGTCCCAGACTCCCTGTAGGTCATGTTGTCTTGGCTGATAGCAGGGCCTGTCCAGTCCAGTCAGTGTAGTTCAGTTTGTGGTCATTGTGACTTAAGTTTCCTGTAAATGCCTTCGACTGCTTTTATATAATGGGACAGAAAAAACACAGTGAGGCTAAATACAGACAGTGGTTTCTGTTTTTTTAGGATAAATAGTTTTATCCCCTTTCCCTCAAGGTTTTGGTGACCTATGTGGTCAAATTATGGGATGTTTATTCAAAATGATTAAGCTATAATATGATGTGGTTCCGGGCACAAATTCAGTTCTACATTTAAAAAGAAATGTCAATATTTTTAATGATGTGATTAAAACATATGTGTGAGTGAAAAGAAAGCACAAATCCTACCACGCAGATAAAGTGTTGGAAAGCCTTAAAAGAAACAAGAAGATAAGTCTTCCAATCACACCATTTACAACACATAGTCAGGTCCAAAGTTATTTGATTCCTTGATAGAGATGAGCCAAAAGACTGTATAAATGAAAATCCCCTATTGAAAATCCCCTATTGAAAATCCCCTATTTTCATTACTTTTTCATTACTTAAGACACATTCTAAAATGTGTTATGAGATTGGAGAACATGTTGGGAGAGATTTCAGAACATTCCTCCATACAGAATCTTTCCAGATCCTTGATATCCTTCATCAAATAGAGGCCAAAGACCTCTATTTTTGTGTCATATGACCATAAGCACCGGTTCAATCCAAGTGCCATTGTAGGCGGATCTATGGTCAGATGTTAAGGGGCTATTTTGCTTCTACTGGTTGAACCCTATTGAAAACCTGTGGTTTGAATTGAAGGGGGCAGTCCATAAGTGAAGACGAAGGATATCAAGGATCTGGAAAGATTCTGTACAGCATCAGTGAGCTGTGCTATCTTCCAATATATTTGGAGTAACTCATTACCGTGGCTTTGTTGTTCTTTAAAAACATAAACCCCCAAAATCATGAATTGCTAGCTATGTCATTTCTCTTAGATAACTTTTTTCTCATCCTGTCTTTTACTTTTGACCACTAATCTTTAGGGAGGATGTGATTTGAGAGCAAATGTCACCTAGCTATTGTTTTCAATCTACCCCTCCCCTGGACCTTTCTGTCCATGGAGGAAAGGAGGTCATTCAAAAGTTTTGGGACACATCCCGAGGGAGGAAGTGCGTAAATGTGTGGGTGTTTGTGTTAACCTGATCTTCATTTAGGTTAGGGTGCCTTGTTTTGTGGTCTGAGGGGGAGGGTACACCATATTTGGGCAGTTGAGATTCAAGGTTTCCTCTGATTCAGTATTGGAAGACCTTTTGTTTCTCTCCTCCCCTGAATTCTTAGTCAGGAGGAAATAGTTTGTCCTTCTCTGAATTTAATTGAACTTTGGTCTCCAGGGGATTTTAATCAACATGTCAATTACATTATAATGGGCAATACAACAATGTAACCTGGGGCAACTGTCCAAGTGGCACAACGTTGAATGTCATGGTGTTGTTCATGGTGGTGGAGGATTGCCACAGCACCTGCATCCTATTTTTCTTATATTTGGCAACCCTCCAAATGAAAACCAGGGCTATTGACAGCGTGTGTTTTATGTTCTCTCTTTAAAATGCCTTGCTGCAGTATCACTAGTCAGACAGTAGCCTACAGTCCAGTGTCTGTATTACCTTGTCTGTCACACCCTGATCTGTTTCACCTGTCTTTGTGCTAGTCTCCACCCCCCTCCAGGTGTTGCCCATCTTCCCATTATCCCATGTATTTATACCTGTGTTCTCTGTTTGTCGGTTGTCAGTTCATATTGTCTTGTTAGGTCTTACCAGCAGACTTTCCCACCTTCCTGTTACTCTAGTTCTGTTTCCTAGTTTTTCCCGGTTCTGACCATTCTGCCTGACCATTCTGCCTGCCATGACCCTGATCCTGCCTGCTGTCCTGTCCCTGCCTAACTCTGACCTGATCACAAACCTCGACCTGCCCTTTGTCTGCCCCTTGTTTCTAATAAATAGAGAACTGTACTATCTGCCTCCCGTGTCTGCATCTGGGACATATCCTAAGTCGTGATAATGTCAGCCCTGGCTAGAGGCTCCTATAGTTCTAGTGTGGGATACTAACTGATAGTAGCCATGTTGCCTCTCTCATGAGTTTGTTTTACATGAACAAGAGGTTGATAAATGCGACTCCTGCTTTCCCTTCTCCTCTTCTGCTATCCCTTCTCATTTCCCAGTGTTCAGTTTCACGGATGGTAGTTAGTTATGCTTGCCAAGATATCTTGTTTTTATTTTACCTTTATATAACCAGGCAAGTCATTTAAGAACAAATTCTTATTTTCAATGACGGCCTAGGAACAGTGGGTTAACTGCCTGTTCAGGGGCAGAATGACAGATTTGTACCTTGTCAGCTCGAGGGTTTGAACTTGCAACCTTCCGGTTACTAGTCCAACGCTCTAACCACTAACCACTAGGCTACCCTGGTCTATAGTTTTATCTATAATTGTAAATCATTGTTAAAAACCTGCCCTACTGTCTGTGTTCCACGCTCATAACCAGGATGTAACCCATGGAGTTACAGATAATTATCTCTACCTGATTGTTCTGTATCATGACTACAAATATCACCTTTCTGCCTGTGAAGGACACAATACGCTCCTCACCCCAGTACCCGAGGACACATGATGAATGAATCTGTTTGATTGATTGCACATTGCTTCCACAGTGTTGGATTGATTTACAATATTATGGCATTTAGCACCACTTATCGAAGACATTAACTCAAGAATACATTTGTGAGACAAGTGTGAGTATTTCTGTCCAAATCATTGAAAAATAGGCTAGGGGACCTTATGTAGGCTGTTGGGTGGACAGGTGTTAGCAGGGGTACTCCCCCGTCTTGGGGTGCCCCGTCTTTTACGAAAACATTTTCCAGAAAGATTCCAGGAGCATTATTTAGGGTAAATCTGTCAGCATCATGTAGGTGTCTGGCCACTGTCATCTCACCAACCCATGCGTCTGACTCTGTCCAGTAGCTCAATGCTTTTATGAGGTCAGAAACTTTAATGTCTGGAACCATGACACAGTTACTTGGACGTCACTTCTGAGGAGAAGCTTGCAATAACACCTAACTCACTCGGAGGAGCTTAGCCTAATACTTTAACCCCCTTTTCCTATGTACTTTGTAGCTCTGGGCTAGGGAGAGGAGCCGCTCTGGGACTTGTTGCTCTGGTCTTTGTTTTATTAGTGTGCCTGCTGTGAAACTAATGAATAAGCTGGCCTTTCCCCTGCTCATAGCTTGCTTCTGTTTGTTTGCCACATTGGCTCATCCATAACTTTAGGTGACCTTTTCCGTGAGGATATGAGGTTGTGCACTGGTTGACAGTTGTGACCCATTGGTTGTGACAGGGCACAGAGAATCAGGGGAAAGTTTTTGGCGGAATAGCAACATGTTCTTTTGAAGCAGCTTTTCAAAGGGCATAATTCTTGGAAAGCAACTTTTTCATGCTGCAACATTTTTTTTTTTTTACATACTGTATCATTAAGTATCCAACCTTGTAGGTATCAGGTATCAAGGTTAGACCCAGATGCAGACTGTTGAAGTAACAATGTTTATTGTAGCAACAGGAGCAGGCAAAGACAGGTCAAGGCAGGCAGGGGTCGATAATCCAGAGTAAGAGCAAAGGTACAGGACGGCCAGCAGGCTCAGGATAGGCAGAGGTCGGTAATCCAGAGGAGAGCAGAAGTACCGATCGCCATGCATGCTCAGGGACAGGCAGAGTGGTCAGGCAGGTGGGCTCAGGGACAGGCAGAGTGGTCAGGCAGGCGGACTCAGAGCCTGGACAGGCAAGGGTCAAAACCGGGAGGACAAGAAAAGAGAGTTTGGGAAAATGCAGGAGCTGAGACAAACTGCTGGTTGACGTAAACAAACAAGATGAACTGGCAACAGACAAACAGAAACCACAGGTATAAATACACAGGGGATAATGGGATCCCTAAAGATTGGAAACCTGCCGCAGTCATCCCCCTCTTCAAAGGGGGTGACACTCTAGACCCAAACTGTTATAGACCTATATCCATCCTGCCCTGCCTTTCTAAAGTCTTCGAAAGCCAAGTTAATAAACAGATCACTGACCATTTCGAATCCCACCGTACCTTCTCCGCTGTGCAATCCGGTTTCTGAGCTGGTCACGGGTGCATCTCAGCCACGCTCAAGGTACTAAACGATATCATAACCACCATAGATAAAAGATTGTACTGTGCAGCCGTCTTCATCGACCTGGCCAAGGCTTTCGACACTGTCAATCACCACATTCTTATCGGCAGACTCAACAGCCTTGGTTTCTCAAATGATTGCCTCATCTGGTTCACCAACTACTTCTCAGACAGAGTTCAGTGTGTCAAATCGGAGGGCCTGTTGTCCGGACCTCTGTCAGTCTTTATGGGGGTACCACAGGGTTGAATTCTCGGGCCGAATCTTTTCTCTGTATATATCACCGATGTCGCTCTTGCTGCGGGTGATTCCCTGATCCACCTCTACGCAGGCGACACCGTTCTGTATACATCTGGCCCTTCTTTGGAAACTGTGTTAAGAAACCTCCAAACGAGCTTCAATGCCATACAACACTCCTTCCGTGGCCTCCAACTGCTCTTAAACGCTAGTAAAATGAAATGCATGCTTTTCAACCGTTCGCTGCCCGCACCTGCCTGCCCGACTAGCATCATACAGACATAGAATATGTGGACATCTACAAATACCTAGGTGTCTGGCTAGACTGTAAACTCTCCTTCCAGACTCATATTAAACAATCTCGAATCTAAAATTAAATCTAGAATCGGCTTTCTATTTTGCAACAAAGCCTCGTTCACTCATGCCGCCAAACATACCCTAGTAGAACTGACTATCTTACCGATCCTCAACTTCGCTGATGTCATTTACAAAATAGCCTCCAACACTCTACTCAGCAAACTGGATGCAGTCTATCAGAGTGCCATCCTTTGTAACGATGTTCGTCGGAGGAAGAAGGAGTAGACCAAAGCGCAGCGTGGTACCTGTTCATATTTCCTTTAATTAACTGAACACTAAATACAAAAGAACAAGAGAATAAATGAAATCCGAAACAGTCCCATATGGTGCAAACACTGAAGCAACTACCCACAACCCATAGCGGGAAAACAGGCTGCCTAAGTATGGTTCTCAATCAGAGACAACGATTGACAGCTGCCTCTGATTGGGAACCATACCTGGTCAAACACCTAGAAATATAACACACAGAACCAAAACATAGAATGCCCACCCCAACTCACGCCCTGACCAAACTAAAATAGAGACATAAAAAAGGAACTAAGGTCAGGACGTGACAGTACCTCCCCCCAAAGGTGCGGACTCCGGCCGCAAAACCTAAACCCATAGGGGGGGTCTGGGTGGGCATCTGTCCGCGGTGGACCCCACTCCACCTTAGTCTTGGCCCACTTAGGTGGTGCCTTTGGAGCGGCGACCCTCGCCGCCGACCCCGGACTGGGGCCCCTTGCAGCGAGTCCCGAATAGATGGGAGACTCTGGCAGCGTCGGACAGGCGGGAGACTCTGGCAGCGCCGGACAGGTGGGAGACTCTGGCAGCGCCGGACAGGTGGGAGACTCTGGCAGCGCCGGAGGGAAGGGTGACTCAGGCAGCTCCGGACTGAAAGGCGACTCTGGCAGCTCCGGAGTGAAGGGCGACTCTGGCAGCTACGGACTGACGGGCGGCTCTGGCAGCTCCGGACTGACCGGCGGCTCTGGCAGCTCCCGACTGACGGGCGGCTCTGGCAGCTCCGGGCAGACGGGCGGTCCGGACTGGAGGGAGACTCTGGAGGGAGAAGACACAGAGATAGCCTGGTTCGTGGGGCTGCCACAGGGCCCACCAGGCTGGGGAGACCTACTCCAGTGTTAACTTGCTACTATGGCCTATTTATTGCCTTACCTCCTCACGCCATTTCCACACACTGTATATAGACTTTCTTTTTTTCTATTGTGTTATTGACTGTACTCTTGTTTATTTCATGTGTAACTCTGTGTTGTTGTTTGTGTTGCACTGCTTTGCTTTATCTTGGCCAGGTCGCAGTTGTATATGAGAACTTGTTCTCAACTAGCCTACCTGGTTAAATAAAGGTGAAATTTAAAAATTTAAAATTTAAATTTAAAAAATGGGGAAGATGGGCAACAGCTGGAGGGGGATGGAGAAAATCACAAAGACTGGTGAAACAGATCAGGGTGTGACAAGGTCAGATACGTCAGTAGCGTCATGTCTGGCCACTGTCATCTCACCAACCCACACCCCTGACTCTGTCCAGCAGCTCAATGCTTTTATGAGGTCAGAAACTTCAGACCCTGGATTTAGTGTCTGGAACCATGACACAGCCACTTGGATGTCACTTCAGAGAAGAAGCTTGCAATAACACCTACCTTACTCCGTCTGAGGAGCTTAGCCTAATGCTACTTTGTAGCTCTGGGCTAGGGAGAGGAGCCACTCGGGGACTTGTTGCTCTGGTCTTTGATTTATTTTTATGTCTGCTGTGGAACTAACGAATTGGCTGGCCTTTCCCCCCTGCTCATAGGTTGCTACTCTTTGTTTGCCACATTGGCTCATCCATAACTTTAGGTGACCATTTGGCCACAGCATTGGGTACTGGCTAATATTTGGAATATTAGGAACAAGTAAACATATATGTTTAGCTCTCTGCAGTTGCCTTCTCTTTGTAAGGATTAGACCTGATATGTGTAGCAACACCAACCCTGTTTTGGTGAGTGAGATTGACTTATCTACTGTAACTAAGCCAAGACTACACTGTTTCTTAACAAGGGGAATCCATATTTATGACCATAACACAACCATTTCTTAGGTTTTGCTACAATAAATTATATTGAAGAAGTGTTTTAACACTCAGAGCACCGGAATTCCATAACTCAGCGTTTCCCAAACTCGGTACTTGGGACCCCAAGGGGTGCACTTTTTGGTTTTTGGGTTTGATGATTAGTTGATTATTTGAATCAGCTGTATAATTCTAGGGCTAAAACCAAAACGCACAATCGCTCCATCAGTGCTCAGACTGTCTGCAATAGGCTGAGAAAGGCTAGACTGAGGGCTTGTAGGCCTGTTGTAAGGCAGGTCCTCACCAGACATCACCGGCAACAATGTCGCCTATGGGCACAAACCGACCGTCGCTGTGCCAGACAGGACTGGCAAAAAGTGTTCTTCACTGACGAGTCAAGGTTTTGTCTCACCAGGGGTGATGGTCGGATTTGCGCTTATCGTCGAAGGAATGAGCGTTACACCAAGGCCTGTACTCTTGAGTTGGATCGATTTGGAGGTGGAGGGTCCGTCATGGTCTGGGGCGGTGTGTCACAGCATCATCGGACTGAGCTTGTTGTCATTGCAGGAAATCTGTGCGTTACAGGGAAGACATCCTCCTCCCTCATGTGGTACCCTTCCTGCAGGCCCATCCTGACATGACCCTCCAGCATGACAATGCCACCAGCCATACTGCCCGTTCTGTGTGTTATTTCCTGCAAGACAGGAATGTCCGTGTTCTGCCATGGCCAGAGAAGAGCCCGGATCTCAATCCCATTGAGCACGTCTGGGACCTGTTGGATCGGAGGGTGGGGGCTAGGGCCATTCCCCCCAGAAATGTCCGGGAACTTGCAGGTGCCTTGGTGGAAGAGTGGAGTAACATCTCACAGCAAGAACTGGCAAATCTCGTGCAGTCCATGAGGAGGAGATGTACTGCAGTACTCAATGCAGCTGGTGGCCACACCAGATACCGACTGATACTTTTGATTTGGACCCTCCCTTTGTTCAGGGACGCATTATTCCATTTCTGTTAGTCACATGTCTGTGAAACTTGTTCAGTGTACGTCTCAGTTGTTGAATCTTGTTATGTTCATGCAAATATTTACACGTTAAGTTTGCTGAAAAGAAACGCAGTTGACAGTGAGAGTAGTTTATTATGTTAAAATAGGTCATAAGAAACCTCAGGACACCAAATGCAAATTGAATCAGTCGGAAAATGTATTGATTGAATGTAAATGTAAATAAAATAATTATAGTGTATTTTCTGACTAAAAGACAACAGTTGCCTGCTCAGTTTGCCTGTCCAAACTACACCTACTATATATTGAACTATATTGAAACTAATTTCACACATATAATAAAAGATGTGGCCTAAAGATAAGATTAAATTGACAATAGTCTAATGGTTGACAATAATATCAATTGTCAATTATGCGATGGGTCGATCTAATCGTTCCAATTGTTCCATCTCACTGTGCAATCCACTGTCTCTACCCCATACTGTTTATATTTATTTACTTTTCTGCTCTTTTGCACACCAATATCTCTACCTGTACATGACCATCTGATCATTTATCACTCCAGTGTTAATCTGCAAAATTGTAATTATTTGCCTACCTCCTCATGCCTTTTGCACACAATGTATATAGACTCTTTTTTTCTACTGTGTTATTGACTTGTTAAATGTTTACTCCATGTGTAACTCTGTGTTGTCTGTTCACACTGCTATGCTTTATCTTGGCCAGGTCGCAGTTGTAAATGAGAACTTGTTCTCAACTAGCCTACCTGGTTGAATAAAGATGAAATAAAATAAATAAATAAAAATCAGCCCATGCAGGCAATTTATAAAATGTATCTATACTATAAAAAACATTATCTTCCATTTATTTTAAAACTAGCATTTGGTTTTCAACAGCAGAGATTTGTATAAACCTTGGTGTCTGTTTCTCCGACATTTGCAACTTTGTTTCAATATTGAATTTCTATCTCCAGCTGTCCCATTGTAATGAACGTGTCAGGAGTCGGGACGAGACAGACAGGCAAACAGCTTTTCTCAGCCAGTTGAAATTATGAATCAGCTGGCATCATTTTTATGGACAAAGAAATGTCAGAATAGTCTACACTACACCTACTTGGAGTAGTCAGGGCCGGATTAAAAGAAAACTCAAAAACTATTTTGGTATTTGTTTCATTAGTCCATTGTTGTTATAGACCCACATGCTTTCCATGTCAGCAATCAAGTTTAACATATGTAACTTTTGAAATACAGAAATATGGCCGTATGGTGCATTTACATAGCCGTATGATGCTGAATCTTTTTATTACCACACAAATGACTGAAATGAGTGGCTACTCTGACTGACAAACTGAGATCAATCTGGTCTTGAATTCAAACCAACAGTAGCCCAGGCCATTGAAGCGACACACAGATTGTACAATATTAACAGGAAATACATATACAGTATACACAGTAGCAGTCAAAAGTTTAGACACATACTCATTCAAGGGTTTGTCACGAATCCCGCTGAAGATGGTGCCTCTTCCTGTTTGGGCGGCGGTCGTTGTCGCCGGCCTACTAGCTGCCACCGATCCCCTTTTCTGTTTCATTTAGTTGTGTCTGATTAGTTGCACCTGTTTCGTGTTTAGGTTTTGGTTGTGGGCTATTTAAACCCAGTTGGCCCACCGGCTTTTGAAATTCCATCTCCAGCTGTCCCATAGTAATGAACGTGTCAGGAGTCGGGATGAGACAGACAGCTTTTCGGTGGTGGAATCATTCCACGGAGCGCGTTTTTTCACGAAACTGAACCTCAGGAGCGCGTATAATCAATCTGGTGCGTATTCGGGAGGGAGACGAGTGGAAAACAGCATTTAGTACCACATCAGGCCACTATGAGTACCTCGTCATGCCGTATGGATTAAAGAATGCTCCAGCCATCTTTCAATCCTTTGTAGATGAGATTCTCAGGGACCTGCACGGGCAGGGTGTGGTGGTATACATTGATGATATCTTGATCTATTCTGCCACACTCCCTGGTACCCAAGGTACTTTGGCGACTGCTGGAGCATGACCTATACGTCAAGGCTGAGAAATGTGTGTTCTCCAAACGAGCCGTTTCCTTCCTGGGTTATCGCATTTCCACCTCGGGGGTGGTGATGAAGTGTGACCGCGTTAACGCCGTGCGTAATTGGCCGACTCCGACCACGGTAAAGGAGGTGCAGTGGTTTCAAGGGTTTGCCAATTACTACCGGAGGTTTATCCGGGGTTTTGGCCATGTTGTGGCGCCTATTACTTCACTGCGTTTACGATGGTCAGCCGAGGCAGATGGAGCTTTCAACCAGTTGAAGGCGCTGTTTACTGACGCACCCGTGTTGGCGCATCCGGACCCTACGTTAGCATTCATAGTGGAGGTGGATGGGTCCGAGGCTGGGGTTGGAGCCGTGCTGTCACAGTGCTCGGGCACGCCACCGAAGCTCCGTCCCTGCACTTTCATTTCTTAAAAGCTGGATCCGGCGGAGAGGAACTATGATGTGGGGGACCGGGAGTTGTTAGCTATGGTAAAAGCCCTGAAGGTGTGGAGACACTGGCTTGAGGGGGCTAAGCACCCTTTCCTCATCTGGACTGACCACCGCAATCTGGAGTATATCTGGGCGGCGAGGAGACTGAATCCGCGTCAGGCTAGATGGGCCATGTTCTTTACCCGATTTAGATTTAAGATCTCTTATAGACCAGGTTCCCTCAACACTAAGGCCGACGCGCTGTCCCGTCTCTATGACACTGAGGACCGGTCCATCGATCCTACTCCCATCCTTCCAGCTTCTAGGCTGGTGGCTCCGGTGGTATGGAAGGTGGACGCGGACTTCGAGTGGGCGTTGCGGTTGGAACCTGCGCCTTCACAGTGTCCGATCGGTCTCAGGTACGTGCCGCTTGGTGTCCATGATCAATTGATTCGGTGGGCTCACACACTACCTTCTTCAGGTCATCCGGGGATTGCGAGGACGGTGCAGGCTCTTAGGGGGAAATACTGGTGGCCCCCCTTAGCCAAGGACGTGAGGCTCTATGTCTCCTCCTGTTCGGTGTGCGCCCAGAGTAAGGCTCCTAGGCACCTGCCTAGAGGGAAGTTACAGCCCCTCCCGGTTCCACAACGGCCCTGGTCTCATCTACCGGTGGACTTTCTTACTGATCTTCCCCCATCTCAGGGGAACACTACCATTCTGGTCGTTGTGGATCGGTTCTCTAAGTCCTGCCGTCTCCTCCCATTGCCTGGTCTCCCTACGGCCCTACAGACTGCGGAGGCTCTATTTACCCACGTCTTCCTGCACTACGGGGTGCCGGAGGACATTGTATCTGATCGGGGTCCCCAGTTCACGTCCCATGTTTGGAGGGCGTTTATGGAGCGTCTGGGGGTCTCGGTCAGCCTGACCTCTGGTTATCACCCCGAGAGTAATGGGCAGGTGGAGAGAGTGAACCAAGAAGTGGGTAGGTTTCTGCGGTTGTATTGCCAGGACCGGCCAGGAGAATGGGCGAGGTACGTCCCATGGGCGGAGTTGGCCCAGAACTCACTCCGTCACTCCTCCACGAACATGTCGCCATTCCAATGCGTGCTGGGCTACCAGCCGGTCCTGGCTCCGTGGCATCAGAGTCAGACCGAAGCTCCTGCGGTGGAGGAGTGGGTACAGCGCTCTTGGGAGACCTGGCCGGCAGTCCAGGACGCTCTCAAGCAGGCCGGTGGACGGCAGAAGAATAGCGCTGACCGCCACCGCAGTGAGGCCCCTGTGTTCGCACCAGGGGACAGGGTCTCGCTCTTGACCCGAAACCTGCCCCTCCGCCTGCCCTGCCGGAAGCTGGGTCCACAGTGTGTGAGGCCATTTAAAGTCCTGAGGAGGATAAACGAGGTGTGTTATAGATTGCAACTTCCCTCTTACTATCGTATTATCCCTTCGTTTCATGTGTCTCTCCTCAGGCCGGTTGTAGCTGGTCCTCTACAAGAAGGTGAGGTGCCGGAGGTCCCTCCGCCCCCTCGGGACATCGAGGGGTCCCCGACGTTCACGGTATGAGATATTCTGGACTCGAGACGCCGGGTGAGGGGCCTGCAGTACCTCGTGGACTAGGAGGGGTACGGTCCGGAGGAGAGGTGCTGGGTACCGGTGGGCGACATTTTGGATCCTTCCCTCTTGAAGAACTTCCACCGCCTCCACACCAGATCAACCTGCGCCTCGCCCTCCGGATCGCCCTCGAGGCCGGGGTCGGCGCGCTGCGGGAGCCACGAGTCAGGAGGGGGTAGCGTCACGAATCCCGCCGAAGATGGTGCCTCGTCCTGCTCGGGCGGTGCTCGGCGGTCGTCGTTGCTGGCCTACTAGCTGCCACTGATCCCCTTTTCTGTTTCATTTAGTTGTGTCTGATTAGTTGCACCGGTTTCGTGTTTAGGTTTGGTTGTGGGCTATTTAAACCCAGTAGGCCCGCCGGCTTTTGTGCGGGCTTGTTTTTCTGTTTATGGTGTGTGATTATTTTGTGGTATTCATTTTTCCGATCAGTTTTGTCCTGTTTGTTTGGACTGGGTCTTTACGCGCCCTTGTGTGTGTGGCGTGACCGTCTCTCGGGTTTTTTGGAAAATAATGATCCACATTTTTTGAACTACCCTGCTCTCTGCGCCTGACTCCTCTACCCACTACTTATAGAAGCCGTGACAGGGTTGTTCTTTATTTTTACTATTCTCTACAATATAGAATAATAGTGAAGATGTCAAAACTATGAAATAACACATATGGAATCATGTAGTAACCAAAAAAGTGCAGTGTGTGCAAAGCTGTCATTAAGGCAAAGGGTGGCTACTTTGAAGAATCTCAAATATATTTTGATTTGTTTAACACCTTTGGTTACTACATGATTCCATATGTGTTATTTCATAGTTTTAATGTCTTCACTATTATTCTACAATGTAGAAAATAGTAAAAATAAAGAAAATGGTACTGTTTATAAAATAAAGAAACTTGACTGGTACTGTTTATTATAGGCTACAACAGGCTACAACAGGCTACTAAACATAATTTCCAGTGGCACACTGACTTACCGAATGATGAAGATGAAGCCATAGGCTTCTCATGGTGATGGCCGGTGAGCTTGTCATGCCAATAGCCTATCTCCAGATGAAATACTTTGAAAACAATGCTGTTGTTAGCAAAAACATTAGGAGTTGTTAAGAAAAATAATAAAATTGGTTCTACGGACAGATTAGTCTCCTCTATTCAGCAGTAGCCATTTGCTTTCAAACTGTATGTTTTTCCCGCAATTGTATTTTGAAATCTGCAAAAGGCAAACCGACAGCCGCAACCAACCATGGAAATATAATCCATAGATGGCAGTTCCCAGGACTGACAACCATTGCTTGTGTACCCATGAGTTTCACAGTCAAATTGCCAGGGTAAGAGGTTACAAAACCCTTCTATGGATTATATGTCCATGGCCACAATGCAACAACCTGCATATTTATCAGGTATGAAGTTAAGACCCAGATGCAGACAATGTTGAATTAACAATGGTTTAATAATCCAACAGGGGCAGGCAAGAGACAAGTCAAGGCTGGCAGAGGTCAATAATCCCAGAGGTGGGGCAAATGTACAGGTAAGCAGGCAGGGTCAGGCAGAGTGGTCAGGCAGGCAGGCTCAGAGTCAGGACAGGCAAGGGTCAAAACCAGGAGGGCGAGGAAAAAGATTGACTGGGAAAAGCAGGCGCTGAGAACAAAAAATGCTGGTTAACTTGACAAACAAGACAAACTGGCACCAAACAAACAAAGAACATATACACAGGGGATAATGGGGAAGATGGGCGACACCTGGAGGGGGGTGGAGACAATCACAAAGACAGGTGAAACAGATCAGGGTGTGACATATTTGGAGTGTATGCTGCCCAAACTGCGTTAACTGCCAAAATAAAGGAAACACTTAAGTTAATAAGGGTTACAAAGTATATATTATGATGTGGGGTGCATTTTCCTGGCATGGTTTAGGTACACTTATAGAATCTATGCCATGGCGCATTGAAGCTGTTCTGGTAGCTCATTATGGCCCAACACCCTTTATTTTGGCAAACTTAATCCACAGTTATTTTTTAATACATTATTGATCCACTGTGGTTAAATTATGCTGTCTCGTTAATTTTGAACATTGAGAGCGTGCTCCTGTGTTTGGATAAAACATTATTATAATAACAACAACAAAAAACATACGCGCAACCTACAGGCTGGGGCCCAGCCCCTGACTTACACAATTGACCAGTCACATGTATTTCATATGCAGTTTATATATCTTTTTATTAAACAGTTACCCAATCAAGGCAGGTCCCCCCAGTTACCCACGTGGCCCCCCTACCTCCTGTCCTCCCCCATCTGATGATTAACAAAGTGGCAGCAGGCAGCAGCAGGCTGTCTACACTCATTGAGAGCTGGGTTCTGAGTCTTCCTGTGGTTGGTGGCTGCAGTAAAAAAAAACGAGGCCCTATATATTACATGTATAATGTATACAGTATATATTTCCTCTATAATTTCTGGGGGTAAAAATTATTAGTATTTCATTTTTTGCTTCCTCTTGCTCCCCCCACGGACCTGGGCCGGGGGATTCAGCCATGTTAAACCCCTGCATTAAGCCTGCCCTGGGAGAAGGCTACACAGTGAGAGCATGAGTCATTTACAATGGCAAGACCAAGACTACGAAATCTGAATGAAAACGACTCAGATGGCAGGAACAAATGGATCATGACATCTCTGATGATTGTTATTCTGATTTATTCTGAATGACTTTCCATATCTGTGAAAGGATTCATATCGGGTAGCAAGTGAGCGAGTGTCTGATGTTTTGGATCAGCTGGCATGGCTGTACTAGGTGAGAGGAACTTGAGTTGTTCTACAACATTCTTGACTTGGTTGCTGTTAACGCACATGTTTTTTTCAAGCTGTGCATGAACAACACCATGAGCAGGAGAGAGTCTGTCACATGGGCTACGTGAGAGACATATGAAGGCCAAGGCAGCAGCAAAATTGCACACAGCCCCCGGGGAAGAAAAGCTGCAAGGTTGGCAGACGCACTCGGAACAACATCTGTTTCAGCTGCAAGGTTGGCAGACGCACTCAGAACAACATCTGTTTCAGCTACAAGGTTGGCAGACGCACTCGGAACAACATCTGTTTCAGCTACAAGGTTGGCAGATGCACTCGGAACAACATCTGTTTCAGCTACAAGTGACTTGTTCGTGGGAAGTGTTTGCTTCAAGTGAAAATGACAAAGATTTGTGGTGACTGTTAGGGCATGGGCATGGGATAATCGCTAAATGAGACCCAGCTGTAGCATGAAGACCCAGACCATGCTGTATGCATGAGCAAGGCCACAAATAATGTGTCCAGTAACTCACAATAATTGACTCTTTTTTTTACCTCTGTTATATCGACAAAGCTGCTGATGGAAGGCTACAAAGTCAGAATCTGCACTACAGCGAAGCCTAATCAGACATGCCCGTGCTCATTATGGTTATTACACACTCTAAAAAGAAAAGGTTCCTGGAGGATCCTTTATGGGTTCTTCAAATTGAAACTGGGGCAACCCCTATAAGTTCTTCAAATAACTCCCCTTAATGGTTCCTCAAATAACCTTTTGGGGTAAAAAGTTCAACCCCCCCCAACCAGTGATCCGGGTCACAGCACCAATGTAACAGTATAGCTTCCGTCCCTCTCCTCGCCCCTACCTGGGCTCGAACCAGGGACCCTCTGCACACATCAACAACTGACACCCACGAAGCATCGTTACCCATCGCTTCACAAAAGCCATGGCCCTTGCAGAGCAAGGGTAGCAACTACTTCGTCTCAGAGCGAGTGACGTCACCAATTGAAACACTATTAGCGTGCACCCCGCTAACTAGCTAGCCATTTCACATTGGTTACACTCACCCCCCTTTTGACCTCCTCCTTTTCCGCAGCAACCAGTGATCCGGGTCACGGCACCAATGTAACAGTATAGCTTCCGTTCCTCTCCTCGCCCCTACCTGGGCTCGAACCAGGGACCCTCTGCACACATCAACAACTGACACCCACGAAGCACCGTTACCCATCGCTCCACAAAAGCTGTGGCCCTTGCAGAGCAAGGGGAGCAACTACTTCAAGGTCTCAGAGCGAGTTACGTCACCAATTGAAATGCTATTAGCGCTCACCCCGCTAACTAGCTAGCCATTTCACATCGGTTACAGAGAGTCCTTTGGGATCTTCATTGAAGAGTTATGGGAGGAAGAAGATGGCTGCTGTGACAGAGTCCTATAAGGTTTTAGATAAACCATTAATACAAATTAACTGTAGATGATACATGTGATCTGCATAACATTATGCAGCAACCCAATACCAATTGTACATACCTTTGTGTGACTTCTCATCAGTATACAAGCAGACACAGACACACACAAATAAGGGAGCAGTTTAGTCATCTGCGCCCAATGCAGCAATACCCTTTAATGTATTCTTACATATTCTTACCTCTTTTTTTATTGATATCCATTGAACTGATTACATTTTCTGGATTGACATTTTTTGGGGAAATAATTTTAAAAGGGGAGAAAGTGTCAAACAACAGCCATGTTGTCACGTCCTGACCTTAGTTCCTGTCACGGTTCTCTTGTGGTGAAGGAGAGGCGGACCAAAACGCAGCGTGGTGGTTATTCATGTTTCTTTAATTAAGACACTATACATGAATAAACTAACGAAAACAATAAATGTGAGAACTCAAAACAGCCCTATCTGGTGCAAAACACAAAGACAGGAACAATCACCCACAAACACACAGTGACACCCAGGCTACCTAAGTATGATTCTCAATCAGAGACAACTAATGACACCTGCCTCTGATTGAGAACCATACTAGGCCGAAACATAGAAATACCCAAATCATAGAATAACAAACATAGACTGCCCACCCAACTCACGCCCTGACCATACTAAATAATGACAAAACAAAGGAAATAAAGGTCAGAACGTGACAGTACCCCCCCCCCCCCCCCCCCCCCAAAGGTGCGGACTCCGGCCGCAAAACCTTAACCTATAGGGGAGGGTCTGGGTGGGCGTCTGTCCGCGGTGGCGGCTCTGGCGCGGGACGCGGACCCCACTTCACCATTGTCTTAGTCCGCCTTATTGTCCGCCTCCGTGGCTTTCTAACCATGGCCACCCCTCTCAATGACCCCACTGGACAGAGGGGCAGCTCGGGACACAGGGGCAGAAGCTCTGGACAGAGGGGCAGAAGCTCTGGACATAGGGGCGGAAGCTCTGGACAGAGGGGGGGCAGCTCGGGACAGAGGGGCAGGGGCTCTGGCGCCTCTGGGCTGAGGGGCTCCGGCGCCTCTGGGCTGAGGGGCTCCGGCAGCAGCGCCGGACAGGCGGGAGGCTCCGGCAGCAGCGCCGGACAGGCGGGAGACTCCGGCAGCAGCGCCGGAAAGGCGGGAGACTCCGGCAGCAGCGCCGGACAGGCGGGAGACTCCGGCTGCGTTGGAGAGGAGGGAGCACCTGTAGGGATGAGACGGAGAGACAGCCTGGTGCGGGGGGCTGCCACCGGAGGGCTGGTGCGTGGAGGTGGAACCGGATAGACCGGGCCGTGCAGGCGCACTGGAGCTCTTGAGCACCGAGCCTGTTCAACCTTACCCGGTTGAATGGTCCCGGTCGCCCTGCCAGTGCGGTCGAGGTGGAATAGCCCGCACTGGGCTATGCAGGCGAACCGGGGACACCGTGCGCAAGGCTGGTGCCATGTAAGCTGGCCCAAGGAGACGCACTGGGGACCAGATGCGTAGAGCCGGCTTCATGGCACTTGGCTCAATGCCCACTCTAGCCCGGCCGATACGCGGAGCTGGTAGGTACCGCACCGGGCTATGCACCCACACTGGGGACACCGTGCGCTCCACAGCATAACACGGTGCCTGCCCGGTCTCTCTCGCCCCCCGGTAAGCATAGGAAGTTGGCGCAGGTCTCCTACCTGGCTTCGCCACACTTCCTGTGTTCCCCCCCCCAAGACATTTTTGGGGCTGACTCTCGGGCTTCCATCCGCTCTGCCGTGCTAGCTCCTCATAATGCCGCCTCTCTGCTTTTGCTGCCTCCAGCTCGGCTTTGGGTCGGCAATATTCCCCTGGCTCTGCCCAGGGTCCTTTCCCGTCTAGAATCTTCTCCCAAGTCCATTTCTCCAAGTAGTGCAGCCTCTCCCACTGCTGCTGCTGCTGCTGCTGCCTCTGTTCCTTCTCCTGTTGCTGCTTTTGCTGCAGCTGCTGTTTACCACCCCGCTTGGTCCTGTTGTGGTGGGTGATTCTGTCACGGTCGTCCTCCTCTTCATCTGAAGAGGAAAGGCGAAACGGATCAGAGGACCAATATGCGGCGTGGTAAGTGTCCATGGTAAATCTTTAATAAAGAAAGTACTGACACTGCATACAAAACAATAAACAAATGACGACCGTGAAGCTACAAATTAGACCTGTGCTGACACAAGCCACTAACATAGACAATCACCCAACTCACGCCCTGACCATACTAAATAATGACAAAACAAAGGAAATAAAGGTCAGAACGTGACAGTTCCTTTTGTTTGTTTCTATTTTAGATTGGTCAGGGTGTGAGTTGGGGTGGGCATTCTATGTTTTGTTCTTGTGTTTATATTTCTATGTGTTTGGCCTGGTATGGTTCCCTATCAGAGGCAGCTGTCATCGTTGTCTCTGTTTGAGAACCATACTTAGGTAGCCTGTTTTCCCACTCTTGTTGGTGGGTGGTTATTTTCCGTTTCAGTGTTTTCCACCATACGTAACTGTTTCGTTTTTTCTTTATTCGCTTTTTCGTTTGTTTTCTGTGTTCAGTGGAATAAATATGACGAACACTTACCACGCTGCATATTGGTCCGATATTTCCGACTCCTCCTCAGAAGAGGAAGACGACAACCGTTACACATGTGAGTAAAACCCACGGACGACTAGTAAAACTTAAACCAAGTTTATTGACCCATTGGGTCATACAGCTGCATAAGACAAAGACATGGTTCCACCAGTGGTAGTATATAAACCCCAATTTGGGTGACGTTTTCCTTCTCTCTAAGCATTACATCTTTATTGCTAGTCAGGAAATCAAGTGATGCGCATAATAAACTGTTCCTTCTCCTTTAATGTGACCTGACCTAACCTAGGCCCCCCATTCTTCAAACCACATCTCTCCACCCTTATCAGTGCCTGCCAACATGTGATTGCCTTTCTTTTACTCAGTACATTCCAAGCTTAATTGTCTCCACCATATACATTCCTCCTACAGATAACAATTCACTTCTGGTGTAGAAATCAGACTATGGCACTCAATATTTCAATAGGATACCTGATAATTAACTATATTTAATGTTTAGAGTCAGATCTCATCAATGGTGTCATCATAAAGACAATTTTAATTTAGATCATAAATGGAGAAACTTTACCTTAAATTGAGATCTTTACATTTTTCAGTTAAGTGCTAAATTCAAATCAAAACATTTTGGTTGGGCTGTTAGGTTTCTGTAAGAACCCCCAATAACTAAATAGGTTCCTCAATTAACCCCACCACCTATGGGGTTATTGGAAGAACCTTTTTGGGGGCATTTTTCAGTGCCAAGAAGCCTAAGATTCTTCGAGGAACTTTGAGGATCTTAGAACCCTCATTGAACCCCTAATTTTTAGAGCAGGCAATGTGAAATGATACAGTGAATTTGCTCATGGTGCTCGCAGCTCAAATTATACAGTACCAGTCAAAGTTTGGACAGACCCTCTCATTCCATGGTTTTTCTTTATTTTTATATTTAAAAATAATAGTGAAGACATCTAAACTATGAAATAACACATATTGAATCATGTAGTAACCAAAAAAAGTGTTAAACAAATCAAAATCTATTTTATATTTGAGATTCTTCAAAGTAGCCACGCATTGACTGACCTTCATGTCTTAAAACCTCTCTAGGCTAGATGGGACGCTACCGTCCCACCTGACCAACGTCCAGTGAAAGTGCAGGGCGCCAAATTCAAACTACAGAATTGTAAATATTTAACATTCTTGAAAATACACATGCAATATGTCAAAATAAAGCTTAACTTCTTGTTAATCCAGCCACGGTGTCAGATTTCAAAAAGTCTTTACGGCGAAAATAAACCATGTGATTACCTGAGAACAACACCCCATCAAACAAACACAGACATATTTCATCACGCCAGGCGCGACACAAAACTCAGAACTATCGATATAATTCATGCCCTACCTTTGAAGAGCTTCTTCTGTTGGCACTCCAATATGTTCCATAAACATCACAAATGGTCCTTTTTTTCGATGAATTCTGTCGTTATATCTCCAAAATTTCAATTTATTTGGCGCGTTTGATCCAGAAAACACCGGTTCCAACTCGCGCAACATGACTACAAAACATCGAATAAGTTACCTGTAATCTTTGTCCAAACATTTCAAACAACTTTCCTAATACAACTTAAGGTATTTTTTACGCAAATAATCGATACAATTTAAGACGGGATAAACTGCGTTCAATAGCGGATAAAAACATTGTGGAGCGAGCTTTCAGGTCGCGCACCCCAACCACAACAGTACACTAGACTCAACCCTCATTCTGAACAGACCTACTTCTTCACTTCTCAAATTAAAAACATCAACCAATTTCTAAAGACTGTTGACATCTAGTCAAAGCGATAGGAACTGCAAGCAAGTGCTTGCACTGCAAGCAAATCTAGATCCACAAAGAAAACCCATTGAAAAAAGAGTGACCTCAAAAATGTTTTTTCCTGGATGGTTTGTCCTCTGGGTTTTTCCTGCCAAATAAGTTCTGTTATACTCACAGACATCATTCAAACAGTTGTAGAAAGGTCAGAGTGTTTCTATCTAAGTCTACTAATAAAATACATATCCTATTCTTGGCCTGAGTAGCAGGCAGTTTACTTTGGGCACACTTTTCATCCGGAAGTGAAAATACTGCCCCCTAGCCTAGAGGTTAAAGAAATGATGGACTGTTCGCTGTACTGCAGCGCCAGCTGTGCCATCAGAGTCCTGGGTTCGCGCCCAGGCTCTGTCGTAGCCGGCCGCGACCGGGAGGTCCGTGGGGCGACGCACAATTGGCCTAGCGTCGCCCGGGTTAGGGAGGGCTTGGTCGGTAGGGGTGTCCTTGTCTCATCGCGCACCAGCGACTCCTGTGGCGGGCTGGGCGCAGTGTACGCTAGCCAAGGTGGCCAGGTGCACAGTGTTTCCTCCGGCGCATTGGTGCGGCTGGCTTCCGGGTTGGATGTGCACTGTGTTAAAGAAGCAGCGGCTTGGTTGGTTGTGTATCGGAGGACGCATGACTTTCAACCTTCGTCTCTCCCGAGCCCGTACGGGAGTTGTAGCGATGAGACAAGATAGTAGCTACTACAACAATTGGATACTACGAAATTGGGGAGAAAAAGGGGTCAAATTTAAAAAAAAAAAATAAAACAAATAAAAAAAGAAATGATGGACTGTTGTTTCTCTTTGTATATTTGAGCTGTTCTTGCATAATATGGACTTGGTCTTTTAACAAGGCACACCTGTTAATTGAAATGCATTTCAGGTGACCACCTCATGAAGCTGGTTGAGAGAATGCCACGAGTGTGCAAAGCTGTCATCAAGGCAAAGGGTGGCTACTTTGAAGAATCTCAAATTAAAATATATTTTGATTTGTTTAACACTTTTTTGGTTACTACATTATTCCATATGTGTTATTTCAAAGTTTTGATGTTTTCACTATCAATGTTTTCACTATCAATGTCGATAATACTAAAAATAAAGAAAAACCCTCGAATGAGTCGGGGTGTCCAACCTTTTGACTGGTACTGTATGTAGCAACACCATCAAACATAATTATTTTTTTCTAAATGTAACAATACTGTAGCACAACAAAATACAGTTGAAGTCGGAAGTTTATATACACTTAGGTTGGAGTTTTTAAAACTCGTTTTTCAACCCCTCCACAAATTTCTTGTTAACAAACTATAGTTTTGACAAGTTGTTTAGGACATCTACTTTTTACATGACACAAGTCATTTTTCAAACAATTGTTTACAGACAGATCATTTCACTTATAATTCATTGTATCACAATTCCAGTGGGTCAGAAGTTTACATACACTAAGTTGACTGTGCCTTTAAACAGCTTGGAAAATTCCAGAAAATTATGGCTTTAGAAGCTTCAGATAGGTTAACTGACATCATTTGAGTCAATTGGAGGTGTACCTGTGGATGTATTTCAAGGCCTACCATCAAACTCAGTGCCTCTTTGCTTGACATCATGGGAAAATCAAAAGAAATCAGCCAAGACCCCAGAAAAAATTGTAGACCTCCACAAGTCTGGTTCATCCGAGCAATTTCCAAATGCCTGAAGGTACCACGTTCATCTGCACAAACAATAGTACGCAAGTATAAACACCATGGGACCATGCAGCCGTCATACCTCTCAAGGAGGAGACATGTTCTGTTTCCTAGAGATGAACGTACTTTGGTGCGAAAAGTGCAAATCAATCCCAGAACAACAGCAAAGGACCTTGTGAAGGACCTGTATCCACAGTAAAACGAGTCCGATATCGACATAACCTGAAAGGCCGCTCAGCAAGGAAGGAGCCACTGCTCCAAAACCACCATAAAAAAAAGCAGAATACGGTTTGCAACTGCACATGGGGACAAAGATAGTTATATTTGGAGAAATGTCCTCTGGTCTGATGAAACAAAAATGGAACTATTTGGCCATAATGACCATCGTTATGTTGGGAGGAGAAAGGGGTACACTTGCAAGCCGAAGAACACAATTCCAACCATGAAGCACGGGGGTGGCAGCATCATGTTGTGGGGGTGCTTTGCTGCAGGAGGGACTGGTGCACTTCACAAAATAGATGGCATCATGAGGAAGCAAAATTATGTGGATATATTGAAGCAACGTCTCAAGACGTCAGTCAGGAAGTTAAAGCTTGGTCGCAAATGGGTCTCCAAATGGACAATGACCCCAAGCATTCTTCCAAAGTTGTGGCAAAATGGCTTAAGGACAACAAAGTCAAGGCATTGGAGTGGCCATCACAAAGCCCTGACCTCACTCCCATAGAACATTTGTGGGCAGAACTGAAAAAGCGTGTGTGAGCAAGGAGGCCGACAAACCTGACTCAGTTGCACCAGCTCTATCAGGAGGAATGGGCCAAAAATTACCCAACTTATTGTGGGAAGCTTGTGGAAGGCTACCCAAAACGTTTGACCCAAGTTAAACAATTTGAAGGCAATGCTACCAAATACTAATTAAGTGTATGTAAACTTCTGACTCACTGGGAATGTGATGAAAGAAATTAAAGCTGAAATAAATCATTCTCTTTAATATTATTCTGACGTTTCACATTCTTAAAATAAAGTGGTGATCCTAACTGACCTAAGACATTTTTACTAGGATTAATAGTCAGGAATTGTGAAAAACTGAGTTTAAATGTATTTGGATAAGGTGTATGTAAACTTCCGACTTCAACTATAGTTAACCAATTTTACTTTGCAGGTGCCTTTTAATTTAAACACCAGTGGTGCCACTAGTGCTTTCTAACTGCACTGAACCAAGACAGTGGCTTGGGAGCAAGGGGGTAAGGGGGTGCAAAATGCAATCTGATAATTATTATATACACTGAGTATACAAAACGTTACGAATTCCTGCCTTTTCCATGATGTAGACTGACCAGATGAATCCATGTGAAAGCTATGATCCCTTATTGATGTCAGTTGTTCAAACCACTTCAAACAGTGTAGATGAAGGGGGAGGAGACTACTTTGAAAGTGGGGGTGCAGCTGCTCCGTTTGCACCTTTGCTCAGGCCACTATGTCTCTAATTATGTTTCTGTCTCCCCATTAATGTATATTAGTCTATGGGGCCACAGGGTAGAGAGGGGGGTTGAGGGGGGTTGGGGGTGTTGCTGATGAGTCCTCACCAAATCTTAGCCCCTGGATATTGACTCTGTGTAAACCCCAGGCAGTAGCAGCAGCTCTCCAATTGGGTTATCATTTCACCCACTCAGCCTTTGCTTTTCCAAACCATCCTTCCTGTTGAAATGTAATCAGTGTCGCCCTCAGTGACTTTTAAAAAGTCAGTCTATTGCTTTAAAAGGAAAAGTTAACCGTTTGCAGATTCATACACGTGTTGAATCTGCTGACTTGTGTTTTTGTCACTTTTCCTCTTTCCTTCCTGCAATAAAGTTTTACATGGATCTCTGCCATGTCGTTATAGTTTGAGGCCTTAAATGTGGTTAAATATTTACCACGTTTGGTTGAAATATGACTGAGTTAACGCTCAAAGGCAGACATTTCACCCCTTTATGACAAATCTAGCCAAACAATCCAGAGTTATGATGCAGTCTGAAGCCTTGAGTAAGATGCATCATTGGCCCTGTGCCTGTCGTGACTTCCCACAAACAACTACAGTCCTCTATAGTCCTCCCTGACGGGTTGTAACTGATAATTGGGGCTGGCACTGATGGACTGATGACAAAGCCGTCGCTCCAAACCTCTGAGCTCTCTGGCACATGATGGCTTCCCTCTAAGTAGTGCCGCGAGAACCCGGCATTTCTACCATAAAAATAGAAAAGCCAACTCCAGTTACACTGGAGCTGAATCTCATGTTCATGTCATTTGCTGAGATTGAAGTAGCTCATGCTTGATTTGCAGTCTAGCTGACTGTGGAGTCCCCTGTTAGGATAGCTTGTACACCTGCCAAACAGTGGAAGGAGAATACCAGGGAGCGTTTAAGTGTGGTTTTATGTTGGGCCTACCCGTTGGCTTTGTGGCCAGAGCTTAACAGTAGTACATTCTGAAATGCCAACAGAGGACAAAAAATACCCAAATGTGAGCTGGTTTTCAATTACTCTAATGCTTTAGAAGCTTCAGCATCTCTGATTGGCCTAGGCCGGTCCCATGGAAATAAAATACATTATATTTACAATTACATTTAAGACATTGCTCACCTAGTCAGCTCGGGGAATCGAACCAGCGACCTTTCAGATACTAGCCCAATGCTCTTAACCGCTAGACTACCTGCTGCCCCTGAGTGCAAAAGTGTGTGGGTGTTTGTGTTTGGGATAACCTGGTCTTCATTTAGGTTAGGGTGCCTTGTTTTGTGGTCTGAGGGGGAGGGCACACCATATTTGGGCGGTTGAGATTCAAGGTTTCCTCTGATTCAGTAGTGAAAGACCTTTTATTTCTCTTCTCCACTGAGTTCTTAGCCAGGAAGGAATACTTTGTCCTTTATTTGAATTGAACTTTGATCTCTGGGGGATTTTAATCAACATGTCAATTATAATGGGCAATACAACAACGCAACCTGGGTTAATTGTCACGGTGTTCATTTTGTCAGTCTTTAAAAAAATCGTAAGCCTAGTCATTTGAATAATTATTTAGTCTAGTTACTGTCAAAATGACAAAAACAGTGGGCCATTTTAGTCAACTAAATGCCCTTTCATTTTAGTCACATTTTAGTCACATCACATTTGTATTGGCTCATTAACCCATAGTAAACATAAATCCCTGATTTCCATGTGCACAAACATACATAGCCTTGTCCTACCAACATATTTTTCATCATAACATCCTATTCTCTTCCCAAAAGTATAAATATGACAAATATACAGTACCAGTCAAAAGTTTGGACACACCTACTCATTCAAGGGTTTTTCTTTATTTGTACTATTTTCTACATGGCATAATAATAGTGAAGACATCAAAACTATTAAAAAACACATACGGAATTATGTAGTGACCAAAAAAGTGTTCAACAAAACATATTTTAGATTTTTCAAAGTAGCCACACTTTGCCTTGATGACAGCTTTGCACACTCTTGGCATTCTCTCAACCAGTTAGATATAGTGTAGTGGCAAGAAGAATTTAGTCAATAAATTGTTTGCCTTTTCTTTCTTTCTGTGCCACCAAATGTTTGCATATAGGCCACTGGTAATATTACCAGGGCCACGTTCAGTTGCAAAATGTTCTCAACGTTGCATTCCATGAATAGAGCCAAGGTTATTTCTTATTCAACATGTCAGAGAGGCATGTTTGTTCTACATAGTATATTTCTTTCTGAACGTTCCAAAACGTTGCGTTCTACTGAACGCGCCCCAGGTTGTTAGCTAGGCCTATAGCTAGCTAATGAGGTAACATGACTGAACAAGGTGTAACCTAAACAAGTGATTAACGGTCTGGTCCACAAGTAGCCTAGTTTTAGAACAGCCCGCGATATGCTTTTTTAATGTAAAATGCGGCCCACCAATGCATGATAGAAATAAAAAAAAATAGCGCCCGTATTATGGGTCATATCTTCTGAACGGTAATCTCTCAAGCTGTTTAATCTGAGGAAAAGTAGGAGACTTGACTTGTACATTGGCTACATAACCTGGCTATGAAATTCAGTGGGGAAAATGGTAGGGTTGAGCGAGACTACAAATTCAAAGACAGACACATTTTCTATACTCAAGGTAGAGAAAAACATAACTAGACTGTTTTTACTATTAAACTTAATGTTGCTATTGTTTTTTTATTTCATAAAGCAGCTTGGGTTTCTTAACCAAGCAAAGGGTAGCTAACTAGAATGATGGTGGTAACTGGTTAGCTATGGGGAAGCAAGAGAGTCGCATGTGTATAATCGGAGGCGGAGCTGGAGCGGAGCCTGTCTGCCCACACTCATCGCTTGCTCCCCCGTAGTTCACCAGCTGATGGAGGCTGTGTGTGCCCGGTGCAGTCCACTTAGTAGTCAGATTTTAGTCACAAATAGTTTTTGTTTAGTTATAGTTTTTTCTGGGGCAATTTAGTCAGTGCCTCTGAAAAATAGGTGTTAAACAATGAGTTTTGTTGACGAAATTAACACTGCTGTCCAAGTGGCACAACGTTGAATGTCATGGTGTTGTTCATGGTGGTGGAGGATTGCCACAGCACCTGCATCCTATTTTTCTTATATTTGGCAACCCTCCAAATGAAAACCAGGCTATTGACAGTGTGTGTTTTACGTTCTTCTTTAAAATGCCTCGCTGCAAAATCCCTAGTCAGACAGTAGCCTACAGTCCAGTGTCTGTATTACCTTGTTAGCCCTGGCTAGAGGCTCCCTTAGTTCTAGTGTGGGACACTAACTGAGAGTAGCCATGTTGCCTCTCTCATGAGTTTGTTTTACATGAACAGGAGGTTGATAAATGAGACTCCCTTCTCCTCTTTTTTTCATCTGCTATCCTTTCTTTTCATTTCCCTGGTTTCAGTTACACAGATGGTAGTTTTGTTTGCCAAGGTATCTTGTATGGCCAGTCGTTCATACTGCTGGGTTCTGAGAATATGAAATATACTTATTCATGTCACTGAGGGAGAGAGGGTAATGTATAACGTTTACATTATATCAGGTCACATGGCAGGCATTGATAAGGGGAGAGAGCCATGTATTACTGATGAAGGGGGTCGAGATCAGGTCAGGTAACGTTAAGGGAGAAATAAAAGTTTATGGCCCGTATCACTTTGTGTCCTGCCTAGCAGTAAAGACACAATGTTTGTTCAGATGTGTAGGAGGAGACTCAGCCTAGGAGGAAGGGTTAAATATCAGTGGTTGTTCAGATGTGTAGGAGGAGACTCAGCCTAGGAGGAAGGGTTAAATATCAGTGGTTGTTCAGATGTGTAGGAGGAGAATCAGCCTAGGAGGAAGGGTTAAATATCAGTGGTTGTACAGATGAGTAGGAGGAGACTCAGCCTAGGAGGAAGGGTTAAATATCAGTGGTTGTACAGATGAGTAGGAGGAGACTCAGCCTAGGAGGAAGGGTTAAATATCAGTGGTTGTTCAGATGTGTAGGAGGAGAATCAGCCTAGGAGGAAGGGTTAAATATCAGTGGTTGTACAGATGAGTAGGAGGAGACTCAGCCTAGGAGGAAGGGTTAAATATCAGTGGTTGTGTGGAAATGTTTTTGTCTAATGCAGCTGTATTGAACCTCTGGGAAGAATAAACTTGGTTAAGCTTTCATAATGTCCGTTGAGTTTTTTACACTGAGAATTAGAACCTAACAATATGTCAGGCCAAATTTCCAATTTTTCCCCTCTCCTTGAAGTGTGCACTTGTTCACTCCCCCTCAACTACTGTAAAAGCATTGAGTTGGTTTGTAGATGGATTGTCTACCATACCGGCATTTTTATATCAATTTAATGCTCTTAAATCCTTGAGGGGGAGTGAACGAATACACATCACGGTTACAGTCTCCCTCCAGTGCTCTCAGCTGGGTGGTTTTCAGTCTCGTTACTCTGCTTTTGTCACTTTTTAAATCGACTCCATGAAATTGTCCCTGTGGAGTAACTCGTTTATAATGTAACATTTCAATGAATGAGGTGTTTTATTTTGTAGGTCACTAGGAAGGGACTACACGACTGTGAATAATGGAGCCTGTTTCTGCCATGTTGAGAGTCATTAGTTGTGGTGACGAGGCTGTGTAATCTTCTGAATTAATGCCCTCATGCGTCATCTTCAGAATGGGGCTGGAGCTGAGTCCGTCACAAAGTATGGACAGTGGCATAAAGTACTTAATTAAGTAGAAATACTTTGTACTTTGGGGTATCTGTACTGTACTATTTATATTTCTGACAACTTTTACTTCACTACATTCCTAAAGAAAATAATGTACTTTTTACTCCTTACATTTTCCTTGACACCCACAAGTACTCGTTACATTTTGAATGCTTAGCAGGGCAGGACTATGGTCTAATTCACACACATATCAAGAGAATACGTGGTCATCTCTATTGCCTCTGATCTGGCGGGCTCACTAAACATTAATGCATCATTTGTGTTGGAGTGTGCACCAGGCTATCCATACATTTAAAAACCTGAAAATGATGCCGTCTGCTTTGCTTAATATAAGGACTTTGACATGATTTATATTTTAACTTCTACTTTTGATACTTAAATATATTTAGAACCAAATACTTTTAGACTTTTACTCAAGTAGTATTTTACTTGGTAACTTTTACTTTTAATTGAGTAACTTTCTATTAAGGTATATATACTTTTACTCAAGTATGACATTGGGTACTTTTTCCACCACTGAGTATGGACTAAGTGTTTTGTATGGCCAGGAGTTGTTGTCTGGCATGCGAGTTTAAGTATACTTTACAGCTACAGTATTTGTAGGAGTATATGGAATATTTGGAGAAACCTGGCTAGCTTTATGAGATTACTGTCTACCACTTTTAAATCCAATAGATGTTTAACAAGTTCCCTCTTCCAGACACCAGGGGTGTATTTAGTGATGTAAAACATTGTGGATGTTTCAGGTAAAAATAGAATGAACAGACCTGACACAATTCCATATTCTATCTGACGGACAATCATATTTGCTCTACACCATACATTTATTCCTATCTGAATGTTCTGTAACGTAGCATCATCCTGAATAAGCCTCAAGGTTTAATGACACATGGACAAGTACAGTGAAATGCCTTTCTTGCAAGCTCTAACCCCAACAATGCAGTAATCTATATCAATGTAATAATACAAATAACAAAAACACACAATATATACAAACAAGAAATAAGAAGAACACGATAAAGTAAGTAAGCATACTATATACAAGGTCAGTGACAATACCATATTTACAATGTGCAGGGATACTGGATCGATAGAGGTAGAAATGTGTAGGGGTAAGGTGACTCGGCATCAGGATATATGATAAACAGAGTAGCAGCAGCGTGTATGATGATTGTTTGTGGGTGTGTGTGTGTAGAGTCAGTATAAATGTATGTGTGTGTGTGAGCAAATAATGGATTGAGTGTTTGTATGTGTGTTGGAGTGTCAGTGTGCATAGTGTGTAGGGCCCTGTGAGTGTGAATGGAATAAGAATAAAATACAAAAGTCAACACAGATTGTCCATGTAGCCATTTTGTTTACTATTTAGTTAGCTATTTAGCAGTCTTATGACATGGGGATAGAAGCTGTTCAGGAGCCTGTTGGTGTCAGACTAAATGCACTGGTACCGCTTGCTGTGCGGAAGCAGAGAGAACAGTCCATGGCTTGGGTGGTTGGAGTCTTTAACTATTTTCCGGTCCATCCTTTCACACCGCCTGATATAGAGGTCCAGGATGGCAGGGAGCTCAGATCCAGTGATGTGCTGGGCTGTCCTGACCACCCTAGGTAGCGATCAAGGTAGTGCTCGAGGCAGTGCTATTGCCATACCAAGCAGTGATGAAGCCAGTCAATATGCTCTTAATTGTACAGCTGTAGAACATTTTGAGGATTTGAGGGTCCATGCCAAACCTTTTCAACCTCCTGATGGGGAAGAGGTGCTGTCGACACCGAGGAACTTGAAGCTCTCGACCTGCTCCACTACAGCCCCGTCGATGTGGCTGGGGGTGTGCTTGCCCCCTCCCGTTTCCTGTAGTCCACGATCAGCTCCGTTAAGGGAGAGGTGGTTGTTTCGGCCCCACAATGCCAGGTTACTGACCTCCTTCCTGTAGGCTGTCTCATCGCCGCCGGTGATCAGGCCTACCACCGTTGTGTCATCAGCAAACTTAATGATGGTGTTGGAGTCGTGCATGACCACGCGGTAGTGGATGAACAGGGGCCCTCGTGTTGAGGGTCAGCGCGGCGGGGGTGATGTTGCCTACCCTCACCACTTGGGGTGAAGTTAGCAGGATGTGTTAGGGCCCTTTGGGAGGAGCTCAGGGATTGGTGAGATAAGGATGAGATGAGGTCAGTGGGAGCTTGTTTCACCTCATTCCTCAACCTGTTCTACTGATCGACCGTTTTCAGAGCTCCTTCCTCAGCTGTTGTGAACATGTGTGGAATTGACTCAAGCTGTTATCACTGGCAGACAAAGGCAGTATAAGTACGAACAGAATTCACATAATTTTTGGAAAACTTTGTTCGATCAAGTACTTGCTAGAGACACAAGACATTCTCTCTCTTCTACAACACTGTGATGATTCAGAGAATCTTTCCATGGTTGTTTATTTCCTTGTTTGCATAAATCCACAGTCCAGGACACCTGTGTTTTTGTCCAGCTCTGCCTTTGTCTTTGACTCCTACTTGTTGTTTTTGTTACTGTGTCTGTAGCGGTCTAAGGCACTCCAACTCCGTGCTTGAGGCGTCAATACAGACACCCTGGTTCGAATCCAGTCTGTATCACAACCGGCCGTTATTGGGTGTCCCATAAAGCGGCTCACAATTGGCCCAGCGTCATCCGGGTTTGGCCGGTGTAGGCCATCATTGTAAATAAGAATTTGTTATTAACTGACTTGCCTAGTTAAATAAAGGTTACATTTTTTTTTATTGTTTTGTTGAATGTGATGGTCGGGTCAGGGCTGCTGTACACTTTCAATCAAATCAAATTGTCACACCCTGACCATAGTTTGCTTTGTATGTTTCTATGTTTTGTTTGGTCAGGGTGTGATCTGAGTGGGCATTCTATGTTGTGTGTCTAGTTTGTCTATTTCTATGTTTGGCCTGATATGGTTCTCAATCAGAGGCAGGTGTTAGTCATTGTCTCTGATTGGAAACCATATTTAGGTAGCCTGTTTGGTGTTGGGTTTTGTGGGTGATTGTTCCTGTCTCTGTGTTTGCACAAGATAGGGCTGTTTTGTTTTTTTCACATTTCTTGTTTTGTTAGTTTATTCATGTATAGTGTCTATATTAAAGAACCATGAATAACCACCACGCTGCGTTTTGGTCCGCCTCTCCTTCACCTCAAGAAAACCGTTACACAAATGGTATTTGTCATATGCTTTGTAAACAACAGGTGTAGACTAACAGTGAAATGCTTACTTTACGGGCCCTTCCCAACAATGCAGAGAGAAACATAGAAAAATAATAGAAACATAATAAAACGAGGAATAAATACACAATGAGTAATGATAACTTGGCTATATTCCCGGGGTACCAGTACCGAGTCAATGTGCAGGAGTACGAGGTAATTCAGATAGATACTGTATGTACGTATGGGAAGGGGTGAAGTGACTAGGCAACAGGATAAATAATAAGCAGATGGGTCAAAAGAGTTAGGGGGGGGGGTCAATTCAGATCATCTGGGTAGCTATTTGGTTAACTATTTAGCAGTATTATGGTTTGGGGGTAGAAGCTGTTCAGGGTCCTGTTGGTTCCAGACTTGGTGCATCAGCACCGCTTGTCATGCGGTAGCAGATAGAACAGTCTATGACTTAGGTGGCTGGTGTCTTTGACCATTTTTAGGACCTTCCTCTGACACCGCCTGGTATGGAGGTCCTGGATGTCAGGGAGCTCAGCCACAGTGATGTACTGGGCCATGCGATTGGATGACAAGCAGTTACCATACAAAGCACTGATGCAGCCAGTAAAGATGCTCTCAGTGGTGCACCTGCTACACCTCCTGTCACTACTGCCCCTGCCCAGCCTTCACTTAGACCATGCTCAGGAAGAACGAGAGCCTGCTGGTGAGCACAGAGCAATAATAACGTATTCATATATTAATAGAACATACAGCCATATACTACAAAGACATCATACAAAACCTATGCACGCAAGCACACTCACACACACAAACAAACACAAACACACACACACACACCACCTCGTCGGATCATGCTCTATGTATTGGGTAATAGATCCTGAGCAAGACAAGATGCGGAATTCAACCTTTCAGGGTTACTCCCTCCCAGAAAGTGCTCACATGTTAATCTGTATAACAGTAGCACTGAGCAGACAGGGGATATTTTGGTCAAGTTTCATCTTTGATTTAGGGTTTCTACTTGCTACAAAACCATGTGGGGTACTAGCTACACCTTGAATAAGGACAACTCCAGTCCCTAGAGTGACAATGCTAAAATCAACCTGAGAAACAGAAAGCAGCAAGAGACTAAAGGGTCAATCATAGTCTTATATTCTTAGACTGATGTTCATGAGATAAAAGAGATCCTTATTGGACACTGGCACAAGTGGTCTTTTTACATCTCATTTAAACCTGTTCATCCCATATGACACCCAGGAGCCCAAAACCAAAAAGACCCCAAAATCCCATCAACCCTCAGCTGCCTCTGAATATATCCCTGAAAACAGAATACTGTATATCCATACCTCACAGTGAGGTTGACCACACTTCTCCCCCTCTCTCCCACATAGAGCCAGAGCTGTCTGTGTTGTTTTAAGGACACTGCAGACCATGTGATCGTCATTGTGACCCCGTCATGGGTCAGTTAGAGCAAATCAGGGCCAGACCAGGGGCAGGGCCACAGTCTCACTGTAGACCGCGTCATCACCCGCATCATTGGTCTACGTCTATCAAACAGAACTAGGTCACCCTAGTGGGCCACTGGGGGTTTCACATGGAGCGTACTGCCTGGACAGTCTACAGACCTTGAAAGCCCAGGCTCCCGGCTCCAGGACCGTAGACCAGCATGAGAGAGACCACTGTGTACTGAACTGTTACTCTGAAAAATATCCCTGAGATGATGGAACTTGATGATGATGGAATGTTTTTGGGGAATATAATACATTCTTCCTACCTTATTACATTGGTATGACAAATACTGACGTTGTGGTTATTACATTTTTTATATATTTAATAACCGTAAGTTAAAAACAAATGAGTCATACATATCATGATAATGATGATGATCAGCGTATCTGCAAACTTGCCTGAAGTTGAATTCTGTTTGTGACACACACACACACACAGAAAAGAAAAGAAAAGCTGCACACTCTCATGGCTCCAACGCATTAGATTTAATAAGCTAGCTAAAATTCCGAAAATTCCTCCTCCTGTGTCAGTGTAAGCATATCCTGGTGGCTTACCTCAGTCATGCCATGGGACTGTCCCAGCAGGACAGCTATACCAATCCCAAAACAGACACGTTGAGCTCAATCCAACAGGTCACTGAAACAGACTCAAAGCCGTGCAGCACCATCTCTGACCAAGCTGCTAAAGCACATCCTGGGGAAAGATGTTGAAAAGACAAAGCCTACTGCTGCTGCATGGTCTCCTCCAGTCTATCTGCATGTGTGAAGATGATTTTTATGGCTTTTAGGTCGTTGTGCTGTTCTTCTGGACGTTTGGTGTGGTTCTCTGCTTTCTGAAAATCTGTCAACAGACGTTGCATTTGTTTGTGACTATGTAAGTGTTCTTAATATGTTGCCAGAGAATGTGCATCTGTTCATTGACTTTAGTCTTAGACTCTCCTTTTATTTGAAGACTATGGTGCTGCCTGCTGAAAGGGAACTGTAAAGGTAAGATACATTTTACTCAGTCCAGTGGTTCAGTGACCAGAGACTACAAAGATGTTTCAGTTTTTCAGAAGGCTTTGTATCTTTATTATTTGTTCTGAATTTAAAACATTGAACATTGTTATATGTGGGTTTGTAAACTCTTCTTGTAAGAATAGGACAATTTGACCTGTAACAATATAGGCACAGCTTTTATTAACAAAATAATTCACCATACATACACATTGGCAATTTTAGCATGTAAATCTTGGTGGGGAAAACTCCCAAAACATGTTTTAGATGCATGCCAGCAAAGCCACTACACAACACAACACCAAACAATACATTAATTGCACTATAACGGTGACAAAGGTTGCCCAGAAACTGTTAGGGCCTACATAAAGCTGTCCCAACAGCAGTCCCAACACCTTACCACTGTTACTCCTGGCTATCAGTGGAGCCTTGTCTGTCAGCGAAACAGTTAATTCAGCCTCATTTACTGCCTTTAAAAAAAACATAGCTGATATTGCTGACTTGCTTAAACAAATGTGGTTTCTACTGACAACTGAGATGTACAAACTATGGCATAAGGGGACTTCGAGCGAATAAGAGGCAATCCGTAATTTCGATTATATAACGATACAGGGCGAGACCCAGATGCAGACACCGGAGGCAGATGGTTTGAGTCTCTGATATTTATTATAATCCAAGGGGCAGACGAGACAGGTCATGGACAGGCAAAAGATCATAAACCAGGTCAGAGTCCAGGAGGTACAGAGTGGCAGGCGGGCTCAGAGTCAGGGCAGGCAAGGGTCAAAACCAGGAGGACTACAAAAACGGAGATAAGGAAAAAATCAGGAGCACTGAAAAAAAACACGCCGGTTGACTTGACAAGACAAGACGAACTGGCAACAGACAAACAGAGAACACAGGAGTAAATACCCAGGGACTAATTGGGAAAACAGGTGACACCAGAAAGACAGGTGAAACAGATCAGAGCATTACAAATTAAGACATTAATGAGCAAGCTAGGACGGATGTAGTCAATATAACTATTTGTTCAGCACTTTTGAATTCAGAACATGGGCAATTCTTATGGTATTCTCCCTGTACACCAAGTCTGAACCGTAGGATAAATAAAGGGGGCATATATGCAGACAATGAAAGCTCTTACAATATTCAATGATTACATTTCTCTAAAACAGGCTATAGGCTAAATGTGTACCACCAAGTCAGAACAGTAGGCTAAGTTATGAGGGGAAAAGGGACCAAATGATTAGGGTGAGGCACATGGGCTACTAACATCTTACTACACAACATGCACTTAGTATTACTTTCTTAGTATCTCCCTGACATATTGCATCACTTATGCAGCAGCATACAATACATTTTTGGACTCACCTTGTTGTGCTCATGTGAACAGGAAGATGGTGCAACGGTCCTTGGTGTGCAAATTTTGTCATCAAAGTCTGGTATTCTCTAGATTGATGGTGCTTCCAAGACAACTGGGAACTCGGAAAAAACAAGGTTGAATCATGATGACAGGTCAGAGCTCTAGAAATAGGTCTGAGTTCCCGACTAGAAATTCAGAGTTGGATGACCATTCAAAACATATTTTCCCAGTTGGAGCTCGTTTTTTTTGAGTTACCAGTTGTCTTGAACTCACTGAATTCTAAGATTTCCCAGTTCCGAGTTTCCAGTTGTTTTGAACGAGGCAGAAGTCATGCTGGATTGACAGCATGGCCAATGTTGAATGTTTATCATTTTAAGCTTGGAAAAGAGACCCTTAAACCCAGACTTGGACCACACACCCACTCTACTGAATAGCAGGCTAGTGATTGCTTTGCAATGCTTGCAGTTAGCTACGGATTCCTTCCAAACCACTCATTGTGGAATTTGCAATTTCAAACTTATTGTGTAATGTTTATGTCCAATGGCCGATGAGCACCGATACATTTTATCTATAATTTCTCTTCATATGACAAGGATTGTAAAGGATTTGCCAGTAGATAATTGACTTGATATATGATGATGAATGCTAGCTTGATAGCTAATATGTTGAAAGTATGATGTTGACATGATCAGTCCAATCAACACTATGGTAGATATAACGTGATTTGACGTCCTTTTATCTGTGGCCAATGACCTTGAGCCTTCTTGAATGGGCACATCTAATGCAACTCTATGGTAGCACCCAAGGGGCTTGAATTTTCGAGCTCTCCACGTAGATTTTGCGGTGACGTAGTGTCCGCATGAGTGACAGAACACTGAACCAATCTACGGTGCAACTAGAGAACATTACCAACCCTACGCTTCTTATTTTTCGCTGGCTGCCCCACCACCACCACAGAAAGCACTAGGATGATGAAACACCTGCATTTCGAAGCTGCCTTATTCAAGAAAGCAAAAAGAGACCATGTTTGTATGCGGCTTTATTAACTCAAGGATTCTTTATTTGATTTACATTGTTTGCAAACTGATATGTGACACTTACTAATGCCAAAATAACACTCAAAAAAATCATTTTTATTGACTTTTTTTGCTAAACAGGTGGGGCTCAAAACAGCCTTGAATGACAGGTCGCCACAGTACATACAGATCTTCTCATGTTAAATAGCAGTATTGGTTTACAGTTGTAGCCAGTTGAGTGAAAGAATAATTATTTAAACATTGAACATCATAGACGTGAACCACAGTGGACTGTTTAGGCTACTGATTAGTGACATCAATACTATAACACATTTGCAAACACACAGGTTGGAATGGAAGGCAGGATCACTATGAAAAGCTTGATTTTATATGGTTTTTCTCATTCATTCACAAGTCACGCTTGTTGAAGGCTTTTACAACCCACAGTATCTAGCAGGGTTGGGATCAATTCCATTTCAATTCAGTCAACTCTGGAAGTAAACTGAGATTCCAATTCCACATTTTGCTAATTGAGAAGCACTTAGGGAAATTGGAATTTCAGTTTATTGACTGAAGTGGAATGGAATTGACCCCGGCCCTGGTATCTTGATGCTAAGGTCACATTTGAGTGAACAAATGATATTAATACCAGTGCAGTGCAGTCTCAAATGGAATGTACTTGAGGTTATACACACTCCTATAGTTTAGCCCTTGAAGTTGTAGAGGTCAAGGTTGATGTATGTATGGTGAAGAAATTAAAAACTAGAGCCACATGGCACTTAACTGCTAGGACAAGGACAGACAGTATGCAGTTTGACAATATTGAGTGTTAAAAGCTTGTCCTTGTGGAGACGCCAGCCTCTTTCTTTTCTCTTTTATTACAGAGGCAGTTAGTCACAGTTGCCACTCTATGACGATGGTGGCCTGTGGTGGAATGGAATGTGCCAGTTGGGCAAATGATCACAGCTGTGTCCAAGGGAAGGGTGTGTAGGTGTCTGTGTGTGTGTCTGTGTGTGCGAGTCTGTGTTTGTGTATATGTGTCCATGTGAGGGTTGTATAATATGCCTTTTAGGGATGCCAAGAAAAGAGGGTGACATCATATCCTAGATTTGTTTTTCCCATATGATTTAGGCTATGTTGAACAAGACCTTAAAATATGTCTGCATTTTGTCAGGAATAATAATGTATCAAATAATGAGGCATGTATTTGTTAGTAATGATTTACATGGTTTTCTTGCCAAAGGTCTCAACCTCTAAATATCCTCTGTGTCTGTGCATTTCATATTTTTTTCACATGAATCAGTCAGTCTTCCTCACTACATTCAATAAAATAAAATTAAATACAATTGTGTTAGTCACAACAGGTGTAGAAGACCTTACAGTGAGATGCTTACTTACGAGCCCCTAACCAACAATGCATTAAAAAAACAAATATGGATAAGAATAAGATACAAAAGTAACAAGTAATTAAAGAGCAGCAGTAAAATAACAATAGCAAGACTATATACAGAGGGGTACCGATACAGAGTCAATGTGCGGGGGCACCGGTTAGTTGAGGTAGTATTTGCATGTAGGTAGAGTTATTAAAGTGACTATGCATAGATGACAACAGAGAGTAGCAGTGGTGTAAAGAGAGGGCGGGGGGGTGCAAATAGTCTGGGTAGCCATTTGACTAGATGTTCAGGAGTCTTATAGCTTGGGGCTAGAAGCTGTTTAGAAGCCTCTTGGACCTAGACTTGACGCTCCGGTACCGCTTGCCGTGCGGTAGCAGAGAGAACTGTCTATGACTAGGGTGGCTGGAGACTTTGACAATTTTTAGGGCCTTCCTCTGACACCGCCTGGATGGTGGGAAGCTTGGCCCCTCTGTAGTGCCTTGCGGTCAGAGGCTGAGCTCTTGATGGTGCAGCTGTAGAACCTTTTGAGGATCTGAGGACCCATGCCAAATCTTTTCAGTCTCCTAAGGGGGAATAGGTTTTGTCGTGTCCTCTTCACATGACTGTCTTGGTATTCTTGGACCATGATAGTTTGTTGGTGATGTGGACACCAAGGAACTTGAAACTCTCAACCTGCTCCATTGCAGCCCCGTCGAAGAGTTTGGGGGCGTGCTCTGTCGTCTTTTTCCTGTTGTCCACAATCATCTCCTATGTCTTGATCAAGTTGAGGGAGAGCTTGTTGTCCTGGCACCACACGGTCAGGTCTCTGATCTCCTCCCTTATAGGCTGTGTCGCCTTTGTCGGTGTCATTGGCAAATTGAATAATGATGTTGGAGTCATGCCTGGCCGTGCAGTCATAAGTGAACAGGGAGTACAGGAGGGGACTGAGCATGCACCCCTGTGGGGCCTCTGTGTTGAGGATCAGCTTGGCAGATGTGTTGTTACCCACCCTTACCACCTGGAGGCGGCCCATCAGGAAGTCCAGGATCCAGTTGCAGAGGAAGGTGTTAAGTCCCAGGGTCCTTAGCTTAGTGATGAGCTTTGAGGGCACTATGGTGTTGAACGCTGAGCTGTAGTCAATTAATAGCATTCTCACATAGATGTTCCTTTTGTCCAGGTGGGAAAAGGAAGTGTGGAGTGCAATAGAAATTGCATCATCTGTGGATCTGTTGGGGTGGTATGCAAATTGGAGTGGGTCTAGGGTTTTTGGGATAATGGTGTTGATGTGAGCCATGACCAGTCTTTCAGAGCACTTCATGACTACAGACGTGAGTGCTACGGGTCGGTAATAATTTAGGCAGGTTACCTTAGTGTTCTTGGGCATAGGCACTATGGTGGTCTGCTTAAAACATGTTGGTATTACACACTCGGACAGGGAGAGGTTGAAAATGTCAGGGAAGACACTTTCCAGTTGGTCAGCACATGCTCGCAATACACGTCCTGGTAATCCGACTGGCTCTGCGGCCTTGCGAATGTTGACCTGTTTAAAGGTCTTACTCACATCGGCTTCGGAGAGCGTGATCACACAGTCTTCATGAACAGCTGGTGCTCTCATGCATGTTTCAGTGCTATTTGCCTCGAAGCGAGCATAGAAGTAGTTTAGCTCGTCTGGTAGGCTCATGTCACTGGGCAGCTCTCGGCTGTGCTTCCCTTCGTAGTCTGTAATGGTTTGCAAGCTCTGCCACATCCGACGAGCATCAGAGCCGGTGGAGTACAAATTGACGTATTGCCGCTTTGCCTGTTTGATGGTTTGTTGGAGGGCATAGCGGGATTTCTTATAAGCTTCCGGGTTAGAGTCACGCTCCTTGAAAGTGGCAGCTCTAGCCTTTAGCTCAGTGCGAATGCTGCCTGTAATCCATGGCTTCTGGTTGGGGTATGTACGTACAGTCACTGTGGGGACGACGTCATCGATGCACTTATTTATAAAGCCAATGACTGATGTGGTGTACTCCTCAATGCCATCGGAGGAATCCCAGAACATATTCCAGTCTATCCTAGCAAAACAGTCCTGTAGTATAGCATCTGCTTCATCTGACCACTTTTCTATTGATCTTGTCACTTGTGCTTCCTGCTTTATTTTTTGTTTGTAAGCAGGAATCAGGAGGATAGAATTATGGTCAGATTTGCCAAATGGAGGGCGAGGGAGAGCTTTGTATGCGTCTCTGTGTGTGGAATATAGGTGGTCCAGAGTTAATTTCCTCTGCTTGCACATGTGACATGCTGATAGAATTTGGTAAAACGGATTTAAGTTTCCCTGTATTAAAGTCCCCGGCTAGTAGGAGCGCCGCCTCTGGGTGCGCCTTTTATTGTTTGCTTATGGAGGAATACAGCTCATTCAATGCTGTCTTAGTGCCAGCCTCTGACTGTGGTGAGATGTAAACAGCTACGAAGAACACAGATGAAAACTCTCCTGGTAGGTAGTGTGGTCTACAGCTTATCATGAGATACTCTACCTCAGGCGAGCAATAGCTCGAGACTTCCTTAGATATCGTGAACCAGCTGTTATTTTCAAAAATACATAGTCCGCCGCCCCTTGTCTTACCAGACGCTGCTGTTCTAACCTTCCGGGACATCGTATAACCAGCCAGCTGTATGTTGATATTGTCGTCGTTCAGCCATGACTCCATGAAGCATAAGATGTTACCGTTTTTAATGTACCGTTGGTAGTTTAATTTTATTCTCCAATGATTTTATTCTCCAATGATTGCACGTTTGCTAGCAGAATGGAGGGAAGTGGGGGTTTATTCGATCGGCTACGAATTCTCAGAAGGCAGCCCACCCTTCGGCCCCTCTTTCTCCACCTCCTCTTCACGCAGATCATGGGGATCGGGGCCTGTTCCTGAGGAAGCAGTATATCCTTCACATCGGGCTCGTCAGAGTCGTGAAAAAAAATAAGGATTCTGAAGGTCCTTGGTGAGTATCGTAGTCCTGATGTCTAGAAGTTATTTTCGGTCATAAGAGATGGTAGCGGCAACATTATGTACAAAATAAGTAAAAAAATAAGTCAAAAACAACGTAAATAAACAAACAAAAAAACACAATTGGCTGGGGGTACGTAAAACGTCTGCCTTCTTCTCCGGCGCCATCTTTTCTGTATATTCCTGAGCTTTCTCCATGACATTTGCTAAATTTAAGCAGAGCACAATAACACTCCACAAGTTCATATTATGTGTAAAAATACTTTCCCACTCCGAGCTGTGTTGCGTGTGTGTTATGCCCTCTCACTGGAGATTTTGCTGATGTTGCAGTCGTAAATTGTTCCACTGTCCAGACTTTCCTATGTCTTTTTACACACAACCTGTACTGAGCCAGGTTTCTTAGCTTAGTGACAATATATAAAATACCAAACATTGGTAAAAAAAAAAAAACATTATTTTGAAAAGTTAAGGCTTAGAAAAAGCAACGTTTTGTAGGAATTTGTAGGAATGGTAAGGAATGGTAAATTATGTGTTATCTTGTAGTAATGGATTCATTTCACCGTCCTGCAAATCCAGTTAGCTTTGACAAAATAAAAATAAAATCCTTAACAGTTAAAGCTGGAATCATAAGGTGAACTGTGCCATTGTTCACCCCAGTGCATTTGTTATTGTTTTTGTTTTGTTGATGAAACAGAGGAGAGAAGCATACAACAGAGTGGGGTTTCTTTTTTTAAATAAGACTGCTTTTCACAAGCCTGGTCCCAGATGTGTTTGAGCAGTCTGGCCAACTCCGATGGCCAAGACAGCACAAACAGATCTGGGAACAGGCTAGCTTTTCATCAACTGGCCCCTGATACTCAGATTAACTCATAAGTAATGCTCCATTCAAGGCGCATTTGACTGATTAATCTATTCAGCTTCACATATCATCATACCACTCTCTCTTTGTTCTGTAAACATTAAAGAAATTCACAAAAGTAGTGCACTGGGCCTTTATTAGTCCTGTATTAGCGGACCAATATAGCCATCAGTAGCAGACTGATATATATAGCAGTTGCACTGAGCAGACAGGGGATGTTTTGGTCAGGTCTCATCTTTGATTGAATGTTTCTATTTGGATTGTAGATATCAGTTTCTTTCTACAAAACAACCTGGGCCCCTAGCTATCACTTGCATAAGGACAACTCCAGTCCCTAGAGAGGCAGAGCTAAAAATCAGCCTGAGAAACAGGCTGAACTGTATATTCTTAAAGTCTGCTTCTACCATTGATGTCCATGAGACAAAAGAGATCCTTATTGGACACTGGCACTAGGGGTCTTTTTACATCTCATTTAAACCTGTCCATCCCATATGACACCCAGGAGCCCAAAACCAAAAAGACCCCAAAATCCCATCAACCCTCAGCTGCCTCTGAATATATCCCTGAAAACAGAATACTGTATATCCATACCTCACAGTGAGGTTGACCACACTTCTCCCCCCTCTCCCACATAGAGCCAGAGCTGTCTGTGTTTGTTACAGGATACAACCATTTGTATCACAATATCAAATAATTTCTGGTTAACGAGTACCTTACAGTGATTGTTTTCAATTAAAATTGTCAAAAATAAACAAAAATAGCTTCTTAGAAAAGCTAGAATTTAGCTAGGACTGTCTGGGAGTGGTCTGAGTAAGGGGCCTAGTTGGATGAGCCTAATGGGAGGGATATGTCACCTGTTATTGGTAGAGAGGTTTGAAACTGTCTTTGTTATTGGTCTATGAATTTATACTGCGGCAGGCAGGGGTGCTGCAGCATCCCCTGATAAATCTGAAAAAATATAAAACATAAATACAGAAAAAAATATAGAAATGCAACATGCAACAATTTCAAAGATTTTACTGAGTTACTGTTCATATAAGGAAATCAGTAAATTGAAATAAATAAATTAGACCCTAATCTATGGATTTCACATGGCAGGGAATACAGATATGCATCTGTTGGTCACAGATAACTTTTTTTTAAAGTAGGGGCGTGGATCAGAAAACCAGTCAGTATCTGGTGTGACCACCATTTGCCTCATGCAACGCCTCACATTTTCTTTGCATAGAGTTTATCAGGCAGTTGACTATGTCCTGTGGAATCTTGTCTCACTCCTCTTCAATGGCTGTGCCAAGTTGCTGGATATTGGCGGGAACTGGAACACGCTGTCATACACATCGATCCAGACCATCCCAAACATGCTCAATGGGTGAGTTTTGCAGGCCATGGAAGAACTGGGACATTTTCAGCTTTCATGAATTGTGTACACATCCTTGCAACATGGGGTCGTGGCTATCATGCTGAAACATGAGGTGAGGGCGGCAGATGAATGGCACGACAATGGGCCTCAGGATCTCATCACGGTATGTCTGTGCATTCAAATTGCCAACGATAAAATATAATTGTGTTCGTTGTCCGTAGTTTATGCCTGCCCATACCATAACCCCACCGCCACCATGGGGCACTCTGTTCACAAAATTGACATCAGCAAAACTGCTCGCCCACACAATGCCATACACGTGGTCTGCGGTTGTGAGGCGGGTTGGATGTACTGCCAAATTCTCTAAAACGACGTTGGAGGCGGATTATGGTAGAGAAATCAACATTCAATTGTCTGGCAACAGCTCTGGTGGACATTCCTGCGGTCAGCATGCCAATTGCACGCTCCCTCAAAATCTGAGACATCTGTTGCATTTTGTTGTGTGACAAAACTACACATTTTATAGTGGCCTTAAATTGTCCCCAGCACAAGGTGTACCTGTGTAATGATCATACTGTTTAATCAGCTTCTTGATATACCACACTTGGAAAAGGTAAAATGCTCACTAACAGGGATGTAAACAAATTTGTGGACAACATTTTTGAGAAATTAGCTTTTTGTGCATATGGAACATTTCTTGGATCTTTTATTTCAGCTCATGAAACATGGGACCAACGCTTTACATATTGCATTTCTATTCTTGTTCAGTGTGTATCCTTTTGTTTTTGAAAAATATATTTTCCCACAAAGGTAGTCTACTGGGCCTTTATTACTCCTGTATGTGCAGACCAAAATAGCCATCAGCCATCAACAAAAAAATGACAGCACCCCCCACCCCTAAACATCTTTTGCCATGCATGCAAAACAAGCAGACATTTTTCACAGTTTTTCCCCATCCCCAGCAAACACAGTTGATTAAACTAATTGCATTCTTAACTGAAAATCATGATTAGTTGATAATTGGAGTCAGGTGTGTTAGCTGAGGCAAAAGTGTGACACCAATCAGGTCCCGAGGACTGAATTGTTTACTGTGTGCGTTTGTGTCAGTTAGTGTTTGGTGTTTTTCAAGTGTACTGTGATCCTGCGGCTACTGTTTCTCAGTACTATGTTTATCCTTAAACACTGATTTCTGGTCTCTTCTCTGCACCTGGGTCCAACCTCACCACATCACAAGAGCGAGAATATTTTTCAAATGGCAGTCAAGCAACAATCATCATGTCACCAGAATAAGACCCTCAATATTTATTGGAAAGGATAATCAAGCTCATCACCATGCACTTTCACCACCCTGGGAAGTTCATCATCATCATCATTTATTTAATCTAAAAAACTCCATGGTTTCCCGAGTCGTAGTGGGAGGACCACGCACGGTGACTCCAAATTTACTTCGATATGATGGTTATTATATCAATATTTGCACATAAAGACATTTCCATTGCCATTTCTCGCATAATTTATTTTACAGACACAAAAAAGTCCCACCCATCGAGCGTATTTTGTTTTGTCGAGATTAGTAAAGTTTCCCAACACATTTGCTGTTTCCATCACAGCTGTCATTATTTTATGCAGTATGACTTTACGCAATAAAAATTGTGGATGGAAAAGTGGTTAGTAACCATGATTCCATTCAACCTTTTATGGGAGTAAAGTACATGTCGGATAAAAAATGTCATGACAGGCCTGATGGAAACAGCAAATCGGTCGGTAAAATGTACAAATGTCGACAAAACAAAATATGCTCAATCTTTTTGTGTCGGTAAAATTTATTCTGCGAGAAATGAGTTTTGGAAAGAATGCAGTTTATTAGGCTACAGATTAAATATATTATGATGAACTTCACAAGGTGGTGAAAGTGAAAGTTCTCCTTTCCAATAAATATTGAGGGTCTTATTCTGGAGACATAATGATTGATACTTGTCTGCAGTTTGACAAATACAAATAATCTTGTTTTTTCTCCCATATTAATCTCATCATGTAGGTTATCCTACCCGCACTGTATCTGCTAACTGTTGGCTAGAGCAGACCTGCCACGACCAGAGTGGGAACGCACAATCGCAATATACATATTGTTTTACAAAACCATCAGTAGAGTTGAAAATGCTTTGGAAACCCATTTAACTTGTATTCTTTATTCGGTACGTGTGAATTTAACAGCAAAAGTTATTTTTATGTGCACCTCATCATCAGACACAGCCTTTTATCCGCAACATATCAATTTGATGGGAACAGGTAGACCACCTGACCCCAGGACACTCACCCAGACCTTTAGGTAGACCACCCAACCCCAGGACACATCCAGACTTACAAGTAGACCACCTGACCCCTGGACACTCATCCAGACCTATACATAGACCACCAGACTGCAGCTATGACAGACCCAAAGCACAGACACGTAGATCACAGCCCAACAGGTCACTGAAACAGACTCAAAGCCTTGCAGCACCATCTAAGACCAAGCTGCTAAAGCACATCCTGGGGAAAGATGTTGAAAAGCCAAAGCCTACTGCTGCTGCATGGTCTCCTCCAGTCTATCTGCATGTGTGAAGATGATTTTTATGGCTTTTAGGTCGTTGTGCTGTTCTTCTGGACATCTGGTGTGGTTCTCTTTCAGAAAATCTGTTAACAGACGTTGCATTTGTTTGTGACTGTGTAAGTGTTCTTAATATGTTGCCAGAGAATGTGCATCTGTTCATTGACTTTAGTCTTAGACTCTCCTTTTATTTGAAGACTATGGTGCTGCCTGCTGAAAGGGAACTGTAAAGGTAAGATACATTTTACTCAGTCCAGTGGTTCAGTGACCAGAGACTACAAAGATGTTTCGGTTTTTCAGAAGGCTTTGTATCTTTATTATTTGTTCTGAACTAAAATAATTGAAAATGGTTGTATAGGTTTGTAAACTCTTCCTGTAAGAATATGAAAGTCTGACCTGTAACAATATAAGCATAGCTTTTATTAACAAAATAATTTGCCATACATACAGATCTTCTCATGTTAAATAGCAGTATTGGTTTACAGTTGTAGCCAGTTGAGTGAAAGAATAATTATTTAAACATTGAACATCATAGACGTGAACCACAGTGGACTGTTTAGGCTACTGATTAGTGACATCAATACTATAACACATTTGCAAACACACAGGTTGGAATGGAAGGCAGGATCACTATGAAAAGCTTGATTTTATATGGTTTTTCTCATTCATTCACAAGTCATGCTTGTTGAAGGCTTTTACAACCCACAGTATCTAGCAGGGTTGGGATCAATTCCATTTCAATTCAGTCAACTCTGGAAGTAAACTGAGATTCCAATTCCACATTTTGCTAATTGAGAAGCACTTAGGGAAATTGGAATTTCAGTTTATTGACTGAAGTGGAATGGAATTGACCCCAGCCCTGGTATCTTGATGCTAAGGTCACATTTGAGTGAACAAATTATAGTAATACCAGTACAGTGCAGTCTCAAATGGAATGTACTTGAGGTTCTACACACTTCTATAGTTTAGCCCTTGAAGTTGAAGAGGTCAAGGTTGATGAGTATGGTGAATAAATAAAAAAAAAACAAGGAAATGGAAATACTGTCCTCCAATTTGTACAATATATTACGAATTTGTAAGTGCTTAAGATCCCGTTCAATCTCTTTAACCTTGTGAACACTCGAAAAACACTACACAACACATTTTATCTTAAAGCATAAAAATGTAATAGCGTTATCTAAAATGTCAGTGCATTTAAATCCTCATCTGACCACACGAAGGATGGCTCTTCTCATAACAGAGGGGAAAACCACCTTCGTTTTAGCACCAATTGTGTGCCATTGTGTCCAAACGGAGCCTCGTTAAACTGGAATTATTTTGAGGTTTGGTTTTCTATCTCCACACAGGAAACATGTGCAAGACCATACGTTGGGTGGTAGAGAGAGACATCTTGGAATTCAAACCAGGAGCGATGCACAGTCTATTTAACAGATCTGTCTCAGACTCACAGATACAATACCACAATGACACTCTTACACTGACAAAGCATGTTTTTGTCTTTCACAGAACAAGAACTTGTCAGCCCACTACAATTTGGTTAGGCTTAAGTGTTCCAAGCAGGGTTGGGGTCAATTTGGATTTTTTGAATTTATTTAAATTCAAACCATGATTTTGAATTGGCTTTGAATTAAAGGAAGTAGAATATAATTCAAAGCAATTCAGAATAAATAACCCATTTGAATTTAATTTAATCCTACTTTCTATTTCCGCAACTCAATTCAGAATGGACCCGAACCCTGGATCCTTGATTCGTTCAATAAAGAGGGACCTCCTCAGCATTGTGTTGACTGATTTGGCTTGATGGAGTGGTGAATTTAGGAGTTCTGACTGAGTGAGGGGGGTGGAAACACATGGCTCTTAACTGCCATGCTGAGGACAAGGACAGACAGTATGCAGTGGAAGTCGTTACAGTCTGACAGTATTGAGTATTAGAAGCCACCTGGTTTGTTTCAGGTGACACTTAAATCCCAGTGTCCATGTGGAGACGCCAGCCTCTCTCTCTTCTCCTTTTGTTACAGAGAGACATTTAGGCAAATTATCTGTGAGCTGTGTTTATGTGAGGGATGTGTGTGTCCATGTTAGGGTTGTATAATGGCCCTTCTAGGGATGCCAAGGGAAGAGGGTATCCTAGATTTGTTTTCCCATATAATTTAGGCTACAGTAAGACCCTAAAATAAGTCATTTTGTCAGAACTGATCATGTAAATCTTTCATTTTAAAAAGGGATGTCATGAGTAAGTAATAATCAACCTTTCAAATAATGAGGCATGTACAGTTGAAGTCGGAAGTTTACAGACACCTCAGCCAAATACATTTAAACTCAGTTTTTTTTTACAATTCCTGACATTTAATCCTTGTAAAAATTCCCTGTCTTAGGTCAGTTAAGATCATCACTTTATTTTAAGAATGTGAAATGTCAGAATAATAGTAGAGAGAAGGATTTATTTCAGCTTTCATTTCTTTCATCACATTCCCAGTCGGTCAGAAGTTTACATACACTCAATTAGTATTTGTTAGCATTGCCTTTAAATTGTTTAACTTGGATCAAACGTTTCAGGTAGCCTTCCACAAGCTTCCCACAATAAGTTGGGTGAATTTTGGCCTATTCCTCCAGACAGAGCTGGCATAACTGACTCAGGTTTGTAGGCCTCCTTGCTCGCACACGCCTTTTCAGTTCTGCCCACAAATTTTCTATAGGATTGAGGTCAGGACTTTGTGATGGCCACTCCAATACCTTGACTTTGTTGTCCTTTAGTCATTTTGCCACAACTTTGGAAGTATGCTTGGGGTCATTGTCCATTTGGTAGACACATTTGCGACCAAGCTTTAACTTCCTGACTGATGTCTTGAGATGTTGCTTCAATATATCCACATATTTTTCCTAACTCATGATGCCATCTATTTTGTGAAGTGCACCAGTCCCTTCTGCAGCAAAGCACCCCCACAACATGATTCTGCCACCCCCGTGTTTCAAGGTTGGGATGATGTTGACTTGCAAGCCTCCCCCTTTTCCTCCAAAAATAATGATGGTCATTATGGCCAAACAGTTCTATTTTTGTTTCATCAGACCAGAGGACATTTCTCAAAAAAGTACAATCTTTGTCCCCATGTGCAGATGCAAACCGTAGTCTGGCTTTTTTTATAGCAGTTTTGGAGTGGTGGCTTCTTCCTTGCTGAGCGTTCTTTCAGGTTATGTCGATATAGGACTTGTTCTACTGTGGATATAGATACTTTTGTACCTGTTTCCTCCAGCATCTTCACAGGGTCCTTTGCTGTTGTTCTGGGATTGATTTGCACTTTTCGCACCAAAGTACGTTCATCTCTAGGAGACAGAACGCATCTCCTTCCTGAGCGGTATGACGGCTAGGTGGTCCCCTGGTGTTTATACTTGTGTACTATTGTTTGTACAGATGAATATGGTACCTTCAGGCATTTGGAAATTGCTCCCAAGAATGAACCAGACTTGTGGAGTTCTATAATTTATTTGGCTGATTTCTTTTGATTTTCCCATGACAAGTAAAGAGGCACTGAGTTTGAAGATAGGCCTTGAAATACATCCACATGTACACCTCCAATTGATTAAAATGATGCAATTAGTCTGTCAGAAGCTTCTAAAGCCATGACATCATTTTCTGGAATTTTCCAAGCTGTTTAAAGGCACAGTCAACTTAGTGTATGTAAACTTCTGACCTACTGGAATTGTGATACAGTGAATTATAAGTTAAATAATCTATCTGTAAACAATTGTTGGAAAAATGACTTGTGTCATGCTCACAGTAGATGTCCTAACCGACTTGCCAAAACTATAGTTTGTTAACAAGACATTTGTGGAGTGGTTGAAAAACGAGTTTTAATGACTCCAACCTAAGTGTATGTAAACTTATGACTTCAACTGTATTTGTGAGTGATGATTTATATATTGTTTTTTTGCCAGACGTCTCAACCTCCAAATATCCTCTGTGTCTGTGAATTTCAGGTTTATTGTTTCACCACTCAGTCAGTCTTCCTCACCACATTCTGTATATTCCTGAGCTTTCTCCATGACACTAAAGAAGCCATGACATTTGTTAAATTCAAGCAGAGCACAATAACACTCCACAAGTTTATATTATGTTTAAAAATACTTTTCCACTCCGAGCTGTGTTGCGTGTGTGTTATGCCCTCTCACTGGAGATTTTGCTGACGTTGCAGTCGTAAATTGTTCCACTGGGCAGACTTTCCTATGTCTGTTTTTTACACAAGACCTGTACTGAGCAAGTGCGATGTAGCCCATGATGAACAATACAGTACACACCTCAGCCAGGTTAAATAAATGTTTGCTTACATGACAATAAATAAAATACCAAACATTGGTATAAAAGTTGAACAATTGATGTATATTATTTTGAAAAGTTAAGGCTTAGAAAAAGCAATGTTTTGAGTTATGGCTAATGTGTAGGAATGGTAAATGATGTGTTATCTTGTAGTAATGGGTTCATTTCACAGTCCTGCAAATCCAGTTAGCTTTGACAAAATAAAAATAAAATCCTTAACAGTTGAAATCATAAGGTGAACTGTGCCATTGTTCACCCCAGTGCATTTGTTATTGTTTTTGTTTTGTTGATGAAACAGAGGAGAGAAGCATACAACAGAGTGGCTGTTCTAATGCATGTGAAATTATATCAGAGGGAGAAAAAAACTCAAAGTTCGTTGTTTGTAGTAACTTCTTTGTTGTTATAAATTGCAAAAGGACATGGCAGTTTTACCTAATACGGATTCCAGCTTTAAAGTAAATAAGACTCTTGCCTGCTTTTCACTTGCTTGGTCCCAGATGTGTTTGTGGTGTCTTGCCAACTCCTATGGCCATGACAATGACCATAGGAGTGGGCAAGATAGCACAAACACATCTGGGACCAGGCTACCTTTTCATCACCTGGCCCCTGATACTCAGGTTAACTCATAAGCAATGCTCCCCATTCAAGGCAGATCATCTATTCAGTTTCACATTTCATCATACCCACACTCTTTGTTCTGTAAACATTTATAATCTCACTTAAAATGTCATTGAAGAATACAATACAACAATAACATGAACACAGATGGTATTTTGGGGGGTTGGGTCTCTCCTTGAGTCATACCCCCGGCCTGTGGCCCCACCCTTGAAGTAAAGTTATGTAGGCGGGGCTAGTCTCCTCACGAACACTGGTGTCTGCCCTTACAGTAAAGGGTCATGCCCCATGTAGCCCCACCCCTCAGAGTAAAGGGTCAATGGTCATGTGGATCTGGTCTCTGTTCCGCCTGCTCCCATTGGAGGAGTGGAGGTAAGGCTCCTCCTTCTGACATAGGACTTGACGCGTCAGGATCTTTCGGAATGTGTTCCTGAAGTCCTGGATGCGGTAGGCATAGATAACGGGGTTGACGGCTGAGTTGGCATGTGACAGCATGATGGCTATGTACATGACGGGGGCCGGCTTGCACAGGTCCTTGTAAAACAGGGTCAGGCAGTTGAGGATGTGCACGGGCAGCCAGCATAGGGCAAACAGCCCCACAATGATGGACAGAGACTTGGCGGCACGGATTTCGCGTTGCAGGAGCCCGTGATGGTGGCTGTCCCCATTGCTGCTCACTGAGCACTTGAGTTCAATCTGGTGCATCTGCTTGCGGGCCACGGTGAAGATCTTCACATAGATGCCCAGCATGATAAACAGAGGTGGCAGGACACAGCCGAAGAAGTTGAAGTAGACCATGTAGTGCATGTCCACCACACTCTCAAACAGGCAGGTAAGCTTGCAGCTGCTCAGGAAGTCACCTGCACTGCCCAGATCATCCACCAGGGGGGGGATGGTGGTACTGGCATTGTCCCCCAAAGACTTGCCATTCGTCAGGCTACTGGAGACATTCTGACGGCAGGAAGTCACCTTCAGGTTCCAACCCAGGAATGGGATGAGGCCGATGACGAAAGACAGGATCCATAAGATGGCGATGATTCGTCTGGCCCTCTTACCCGTCACCAGCTCCTTGTACCTGGATAAGAGGATGAGGGAAGACCAAAAAGACGCTGGTTAATATCCATGGGGGTTATAAATGGGTCTTATTTTCTTTTCCCTAAGAGTTGTGACTGAGTGCCCTTAACAGCCACAGTGGCCCTCTATCAGGCATTATGGTGCTTATGCTGCACACCTATTCATGATTAAAATAACGTAATAATGAGTTATTACAGAAAGACAATAGAGAAGCAAATATGCTGTCCTTAAAGTTCTTCCAACTGAACATTAAATTAGAGCCTGTGATAGGAGTAATATATCATATACATCTTACTGTCTAAAGCAGGTTATCAAAACATAACGAGACATCATTCCAACAGACTTCTGGGTGGTTCCACCAATTAGGTGCCTTTTGAGTAGTGTAACTTGGTAAAAAAATATCTAATCATGTTTTCCCATCTCAAGAGGTTAAATACCAAAAAGGGTTAACGATTTCATCGTAATTCAGTTATGGCTATTTGTGATGTGTTGAGCAAGTAAGAGGTTAAGAATTGACTTATATATTGGCTAACTGTTACACCACATTTCAGTGAGCACATTGACTCAGAGACAGGCATGTGAAAGGAAAAACCGTCAGAGTACAACTTATCACCTGTCTAAGAACAACAGTCTATCTATACAGTGATGAACACACAGAAGTTGTACAGTGCCTTCGGAAAGTATTCAGACCCACAACACGTTTATATAAGGTCCCACAGTTGACAGTGCATGTCAGACCTACCCGTAGCACTCACGTCTGTAGCCATGAAGTGCTTTGAAAGGCTGGTCATGGCTCACATCAACACCATTATCCCAGAAACCCTAGACCCACTCCAATTTGCATATACCACCCCAACAGATCCACTGATGATGCAACCTCTATTGCACTCCACACTGTCCTTTCCCACCTGGACAAAAGGAACACCTATGTGAGAATGCTATTCATTGACTACAGCTCAGCGCTCAACACCACAGTGCCCTCAAAGCTCATCACTAACCTAAGGACCCTGGGACTAAACACCTCCCTCTGCAACTGGATCCTGGACTTCCTGACGGGCACCCCCAGGAGGTAAGGTTAGGTAACAACACATACACCACGCTGATCCTCAACACAGGGGCCCCTCAGGGGTGTGTGTTCAGTCCCCTCCTGTACTCCCTGTTCACTCTTGACTGTATGGCCAGGCACGACTCCAACATCATCATTAAGTTTTCCGACAACACAAGTGGTAGGTCTGATCACAGACAAAGATGAGACAGTCTATGGGGAGGAGGTCAGAGACCTGGCCGTGTGGTGCCAGGATAACAACCTCTCCCTCAATGTGAACAAGACAAAGGAGATGATCGTGGACTACAGGAACAAGTGGACTGAGCACGCCCCCATTCTCATCGATGGGGCTGTAGTGGAGCAGGTTGAGAGCTTCAAGTTCCTTGGTGTCAACATCACCAACAAACTATCATGGTCTTAAACACACTAAGACAGTCTTGAAGAGGGCACGACATAGCCTATTCCGGGTTCCCCGGGCGCCGAAGATGTGGATGTTGATTAAGGCAGCCCCCCGCACCTCTCTGATTCAGAGATTTCCTTATGGCGGAAGTTCAGCGTTACGGCAGGATTTAAATTGAAAAACAATGTTCCTGCGTTAGCGGAGAATGCATTCCCCGTAAACCAGTGGCTAACCATGACTATAGGACCTAGGCCTTCAGAGGAACCAAAAATCTTCCATTACGTTGTATCAAACTCAGAAATAAAATAAAAAACTGAAAACATAGCATCACTTAATGAACCCGACATTGTATATGTTGTAGTCAGACCATTCTAGTTGTAGTGAAGGAGGAGCAATGCTTTTTGATGACATTATGAATGAATCAAACAGGCCTGTCTGTGCTTCAGGCTGCCGCACACACAGTGACAGTTCAGCATGGACACAACATGACACACAGAATAAAATAATGCAACTAGCAAAACAAAAAACACACTGTTTACATAACCTATGGTAGCCTAACACCCCTATCACACTATCACCCATAGTAATAACAACAGTGTCACATCAACAGTGACAGGCTCAAGGCTCAAGGTGCTGAAAGGAGAGCGACCGCAGGCTAATACCTGTGCACTTCATGGAGCTGAAGGAGAGACAGGTTTGGTCAAACACATAGACACGGCTGATAAGACAGGCAACAGCACTCACACACAGCATCAAATAACGTTAAAGATAAAGCATCCCATTCACTCCAGTAGGCCCCTTGAAATCAGAACAATACAAAAGCACAACCATTTAATTTCCAAAAGGAAAAGCACAAACCAGATATTACTTCCCTTTGCAAATATATTTGATCACGTTCATCACACTAACCGGTGATCTGAGGTTTAAATGCAACAATGATTCACAGTCATTATTTTCAAAGAGATGTCTAACAGCAAGCAAGCTGCAACAAAACAGCACCACTCACCAGGTGATGATCATTTGGAAAAGAAGTTTGAAAGAAGTTCATCTTGATCATCCTGTATAAACACAAACTCACTTCCTTGACAACAAACAAGAACTTTGAGGAAATCTGTCGGAACAAGTTCACAAATAAAAAACATATTTATTCCTCATGTAGGGATTTTAAAGATACGGAAATGTTGAACTCCTGGAAAGATATCAGGGAGGTAATTGGGATAGATGTGGTAAAGAGGTCAATGGAATTCATTCTGTGGGGGATAGAAGGTTGCTGGATTGGTGCACATTCAACAAATCTGATCTAAGAAAGCGGATATTTCTCAACTCTGTCATGATTTATGAGTTGCAACAGACCCACAATGTGGTTATTGCTGCATAACATGTAGAAGTTGTCCCTTTTCCGGTTTAGAAAAAGTGATTGCTAAATGCTAACTCCCATTTGTATAAGCTTTTAGAATAACTAGCAGACAGAAATCAGTTTTGAACTGTAATGCAGTTGATTGGTAACGATGACATGAACATGTGTTGGGGTTGACATCCATACAAGCGTTACCTCAACATAGTGTGAAATACACATATAAATAATAGCCTAAATGTAGGGTAATTTTGTTTGGGGGAGATTCGGGATGGAGATGCAAGTGGGAAAATGGTGCAATCGTTTTACTTCATGCTGTCTTGGCTGAGCTTCTATTGTCAAGCACTGGGAAACAGATTCCAACATCTCAGAAGAGGTGAGGTCTTTTCGTTTAGTCAGTTGCTTGTAATTACCTGGAAGGCTATAGAGATTAGCCTTGAATCACTATGAGTGACGCGGTGCAGACCAATTTATTGGATGCATATGAGAGCTTCCCGATGCGCTAGAAGCATGATTGCTCTGACTTCTGCAGAGGCCTGTATCACAGTAAATGCTGTACGGGCCACTGCAGACTTCAGATTGACCATGCAGAGCCAAGGGTGGGAAAACTACTGCTTGACCCAATGATTATTTTATTTTGCCCTCACTAGAGAAATGTCTAGGCCCGTCACTTTTTTTAAACGGTCCCACCCATTGCAAGTCAAAATGTGATTGGTTTGTTTACATCCCTGCTAGTGAGAATTTCTCCTTTGCCAAGATAATCCATCCACCTGACAGGTGTGGCATATCAAGAAGCATGATCATTTACAGGTGCACCAATAAAAGGCCACTCTAAAATGGGCATTTTTGTTACACAACACAATGCCACAGATGTCTCAAGTTTTGAGGGAGTGTGCAAATGGCATGCTGACTGCAGGAATGTCTACCAGTGCTGTTGCCAGAGAATTTAATGTTCATTTCTCAACCACAAACTGCCTCCAACGTCATTTTGTCAGTACGTCCAACCGGTCGCACAACCACAGACACGTGTAACCACGCCAGCTTCTTCACCTGTGGGATCGTCTGAGACCAGCCACCCGGACAGCTGATGAAAGTATTTCAGCTGAGAAGTATTTCTGTCTGTAAAAAAAAACTTTTGTGGGAACAACTCATTCTGATTGGCTGAGCCTAGCTCCCCAGTGAGTGGGCCTGACTCTCAAGTGGGTGGGCCTATGCCTTCCCAGGCCCACCCATCGCTGCGCCCCTGCCCAGTCATGTGAAATCCATAGATTAGGGCCCAATTAATTCATTTCAATTGACTGATTTCCTTATATGAACTGTAATTGTTGCATGTTGTGTTGCATTTATATTTTTGTTCAGTATAATAAAATAAAAAAATCCTTAGGCCTCCTCTGGTTCTATACTGCCAAAAACGCTGCATATGTCGGCTTAATCAAAAATTACCTTTAAAGGTGCACTATACAGAAATCGCTCTGCCATTTCGTGGTTGCTAAAACTCACATTTCAAGGTGAATTTGGTCGGGTCACCCAAAAAGTTGCATATTGCAGTTTTCATTTTCATTTACAGATTGAACAGAGCCATAACACTGAGTTCTCACGCCAAACCATGAAACCATATAGCAAATATACAGTAGATATAGGATAATCAAATCAAAGTTTATTGGTCATGTACACAGTTTAAGCATGAACATTTGTTGTCAGTGCTCATGTGACTTCACTTTGCTCTGATTATAGCATGTAATAATGACATGTAATGTCATTATAGTTGAGTCACTAGCCACGATAATCATGTAAACGATATTTCCGCATGATATTTCCTCTAGGACGACAAATATCAACAACTATTAAAGTAATCTACATACACTCTGGTAAGGCATATGATATTTCTATACAGACTAATAGTTAAGTGCAATGGAAAAAATTACTTTTTGGTTTTATTCAAAAAGATGAAGTGGTCGTTCTCTGCTGCAAATGTTTTTCCCTTCCCTCCTCATGAAACAGCTACAATTTGCCAGGACAAATTTCATACAAGTTAAGTTTCACAGGCAACAGTAGCTCATTTGACAAGATAACCGTGGCTTTCAATCATTACCTACAGTATTAGTACTGTAGCACCTCAGACGCCAAGGCCTCAAAACAGATGACTGGGACTTTAATAATGCAGCAGTAAATGATTCTACCTCTTTCCCTATTTCTCCATTTCCCCATCACCTCAGTGAAGGATGCTGTGCCCCCAGTGCCATCAATAATCCACAGACAGCCATGACCATGTTTAGGGACCTGAAGTGATGGGCCCTAAGGCTATAGGGTGGACACACACATCACTCCTTCCTCTCTCTTCTTCTCTCATCATCCATACATTTCTCAGTCTCTCTCTCTCGTCTTAGTCCTCTAACCTGTAAGTCAAGCCCAGAAAGGTTTGTGTTCCAGACAGTGACTAATATCTGGGGTTGGACAGCTCTCTCACTCTCTCTGTCTCTCTCACTCTCTGTCTCCCTCACATGCTCCCTCTTTCTCTCTCCCCCTCACACACTCTCTATTTCTGTCTCCCTCTCTCTCCTTCTCTGTCTCTTTCTCCTACTCTCTATCTCACTTTCCCTCGGGCCCTCTCTCACTCTCTATATATTATCTCCGTATCGCTGTCTCACTCTCTATATATTATCTCCCTATCTCTGTCTCGCTCTCTCTGATGGGCTGGTGACATTCCTCACTCTGAGGGCCTGTAAATGAGTGGCTGAGCAGATTAGTTCTGGCATGACGACAGCACGCTGGCATCTCTCTCACTCTCTCTCTGTCTCCCTTTTTCTGTCCCTCTCTCCCCACACATCCCTTTTCTAACCCCATGGTTCCTGGGCTTCCGCCTGGTGCACATTGCAGCCCACAAACCTCTGCCAGGCTAGTACACAGAGTCAGTAATCACAAAGCACATCCGCTTAAACATGACAGAGATGTCCACAGTATAGCCTCAAATAAAGATGTCCACAGCATAGTCTCAAACAAAGATGTCCACAGTATAGTCTCAAACAAAGATGTCCACAGTATAGTCTCAAACAGAGATATCCACAGTATAGTCTCAAACAGAGATATCCACAGCATAGTCTCAAACAGAGATGTCCACAGTATAGTCTCAAACAGAGATGTCCACAGTATAGTCTCAAACAGAGATATCCACAGCATAGTCTCAAACAGAGATATCCACAGTATAGTCTCAAACAGAGATATCCACAGTATAGTCTCAAACAAAGATGTCCACAGTATAGTCTCAAACAGAGATATCCACAGTATAGTCTCAAACAAAGATGTCCACAGTATAGTCTCAAACAGAGATATCCACAGTATAGTCTCAAACAAAGATGTCCACAGTATAGTCTCAAACAGAGATGTCCACAGTATAGTCTCAAACAGAGATGTCCACAGTATAGTCTCAAACAAAGATGTCCACAGTATAGTCTCAAACAGAGATGTCCACAGTATAGTCTCAAACAGAGATATCCACAGTATAGTCTCAAACAGAGATGTCCACAGTATAGCCTCAAACAGAGATATCCACAGTATAGTCTCAAACAGAGATGTCCACAGTATAGTCTCAAACAGAGATATCCACAGTTTAGTCTCAAACAGAGATGTCCACAGTATAGTCTCAAACAGAGATATCCACAGTATAGTCTCAAACAGAGATGTCCACAGTATAGCCTCAAACAGAGATATCCACAGTATAGTCTCAAACAGAGATGTCCACAGTATAGTCTCAAACAGAGATGTCCACAGTATAGTCTCAAACAAAGATGTCCACAGTATAGTCTCAAACAGAGATGTCCACAGTATAGTCTCAAACAGAGATGTCCACAGTATAGTCTCAAACAGAGATATCCACAGTATAGCCTCAAACAGAGATATCCACAGTATAGTCTCAAACAGAGATGTCCACAGTATAGTCTCAAACAGAGATGTCCACAGTATAGTCTCAAACAGAGATATCCACAGTTTAGTCTCAAACAGAGATGTCCACAGTATAGTCTCAAACAGAGATATCCACAGTATAGTCTCAAACAGAGATGTCCACAGTATAGCCTCAAACAGAGATATCCACAGTATAGTCTCAAACAGAGATGTCCACAGTATAGTCTCAAACAGAGATATCCACAGTATAGTCTCAAACAGAGATGTCCACAGTATAGTCTCAAACAAAGATGTCCACAGTATAGTCTCAAACAGAGATGTCCACAGTATAGTCTCAAACAGAGATGTCCACAGTATAGTCTCAAACAGAGATATCCACAGTATAGCCTCAAACAGAGATATCCACAGTATAGTCTCAAACAGAGATATCCACAGTATAGTCTCAAACAGAGATGTCCACAGTATAGTCTCAAACAGAGATGTCCACAGTATAGTCTCAAACAGAGATGTCCACAGTATAGTCTCAAACAGAGATGTCCACAGTATAGTCTCAAACAGAGATGTCCACAGTATAGTCTCAAACAGAGATGTCCACAGTTTAGTCTCAAACAGAGATGTCCACAGTATAGTCTCAAACAGAGATGTCCACAGTATAGCCTCAAGGGGAACAGGTGTTTCTCTTTGACCCAGTGGCAACCTCATGATTCTACCCCCAAGCCATAAGACTCCTGAACATCTAGTCAAATGGCTACCCAGACTATTTGCATTAGCCTACACTTTGATTATGCAAATCAAATATCACTTTGATTATGTAAATATCCTGCCCTCACATGGCATAGCACCAGCAGTTCTTATAGATCGGCTCAAGAGATTTGAAGGTGTGATATCTGTATGTGAGATGTGTGATATTATCTGTAGCCACAGGCCAAACTAATATAGTCATACCAGGATTTAGAGGCTCGGATTCATGGCGATGAGGTGCCACACCTTGTGAACACAAGTGAGCACATTCTGCTGTCACTATAGATGAGAGTAGGCCTAACAGTAAGACTCTCAGGTGGAATCTGGTCTGGGGAATGGAATTATCATCAACACTTTAACGCAACCCAGAGCCATACAGTGAATGTATTGCTTGGGATGGAAACTATGAATAATGCTGGTGTGTATGAGGCTTGGCTTTATGGTTTTGTACAAACAACATGTGTGAATTTTCTTCAATGTGTTGCAGAATTGTGATAGATAAAGGTGGTGAGGAGTGGTTTCTTCTTACTATTTACACTGTTTGTTGCTGTATTTACATCATATATACAGTGGGGCAAAAAAGTATTTATTCAGCCACCAATTGTGCAAGTTCTCCCACTTAAAAAGATGAGAGAGGCCTGTAATTTTCATCATAGGTACACTTCAACTATGACAGACAAAATGAGAAGAAAAAAATCCAGAAAATCACATTGTGAATTTATTTGCAAATTATGGTGGAAAATAAGTATTTGGTCAATAACAAAAGTTTATCTCAATACTTTGTTACATACCCTTTGTTGGCAATGACAGAGGTCAAACGTTTTCTGTTAAGTCTTCACAAGGTTTTCACACACTGTTGCTGGTATTTTGGCCCATTCCTCCATGCAGATCTCCTCTAGAGCAGTGATGTTTTGGGGCTGTTGCTGGGAAACACGGACTTTCAACTCCCTCCAAAGATTTTCTATGGGGTTGAGATCTGGAGACTGGCTAGGCCACTTCAGGACATTCGTTGCCCGGGCGGTGTGTTTGGGATCATTGTCATGCTGAAAGACCCAGCCACATTTCATCTTCAATGCCCTTGCTGACTCAAAATCTCACGATACATGGCCCCATTGATTCTTTCCGTTACACGGATCAGTCGTCCTGGTCCCTTTGCAGAAAAACAGCCCCAAAGCATGATGTTTCCACCCCCATGCTTCACAGTAGGTATGGTGTTCTTTGGATGCAACTCAGCATTCTTTGTCCTCCAAAGTTGAGTCTTTACCAAAAAGTTATATTTTGCTTTCATCTGACCATATGACATTCTCCCAATCTTCTTCTGGATCATTCAAATGCTCTCTAGCAAACTTCAGACGGGCCTGGACATGTACTGGCTTAAGCAGGGGGACACGTCTGGCACTGCAGGATTTGAGTCCCTGGCGGCGTAGTGTGTTACTGATGGTAGGCTTTGTTACTTTGGTCCCAGCTCTCTGCAGGTCATTCACTAGGTCCCCCCGTGTGGTTCTGGGATTTTTGCTCACGGTTCTTGTGATCATTTTGACCCCACGGGGTGAGATCTTGCGTGGAGCCCCAGATCGAGGGAGATTATCAGTGGTCTTGTATGTCTTCCATTTCCTAATAATTGCTCCCACAGTTGATTTCTTCAAACCAAGCTGCTTACCTATTGCAGATTCAGTCTTCCCAGCCTGGTGCAGGTCTACCATTTTGTTTCTGGTGTCTTTTGACAGCTCTTTGGTCTTGGCCATAGTGGAGTTTGGAGTGTGACTGTTTGAGGTGTCTTTTATACTGATAACAAGTTCAAACAGGTGCCATTAATACAGGTAACGAGTGGAGGACAGAGGAGCCTCTTAAAGAAGAAGTTACAGGTCTGTGAGAGCCAGAAATCTTGCTTGTTTGTAGGTGACCAAATACTTATTTTCCACCATAATTTGCAAATAAATAAAAAATCCTACAATGTGATTTTCTGGATTTTTTTCTCCTCATTTTGTCTGTCATAGTTGAAGTGTACCTATGATGAAAATTACAGGCCTCTCTCATCTTTTTAAGTGGGAGAACTTGCACAATTGGTGGCTGACTAAATACTTTTTTGCCCCACTGTACATCATCTGTTATGTGTGATGACATTAATGTAGTAGAAAAGACCTGTTGCCTGAAACAACTGCAAAAGCCAAAATGACTAACTTTATTGAGACTGCCTGACAGTGTTTGGGGCTCAATAGTGGCAAGTCCACACACTTAGTTTGGCAATACTATCCTTCTGAAAAAAGCCACTAAAAACCAGTTTAGTCTCATTAGCAGAGGAAAGCAGCTTTTCAAGGACACAACACTGGTTCTTTCTGATTAGAGAGAAACATGTGGGGCCTGAGAACATGAACTGAAGAGACTGTTGGTGAGAGACAGCTAGGTGAAGAAAGCCCTGGCAGGTTTGTTAACTCTTGGAACATGGATAGCCAGAGGCTATGCTATTGGATCTTTCCCTTCAAACGGTATGGTGTGGGTGGAAGAAAATACATAAATAGTTTGATGTCTCTTTCTGGGAAACATGAAAAGGAAACAAAGGCCCTAAAATGGGTGTGTATTAGTGTTGTCAGAGGGTGCAAAACAGAGCTCCATCTCTCATGGTTTGAAGCATTTGAGTCTGCCTTTTCACTTCCACCAGAGCCAGCTGTGAAAACACTCTGATCTGAGGGAACCACAGTCCCACAAGACCACATACACACACACAGTCACACACTCACAAACACAGTCACACAGTCACAAACACAGTCACACAGTTTACACACACAGTCACACACACAGTCACACACACACACACACACACACACACACACAGTCACACACTCACACACACAGTCACACACTCACAAATACATACACAAACTAAAAAAATGACTAGAGTAGAGTAATTTGAGCTGACCATATACCTTTCTCATTACCACGTGTGTGATGTGGGTCTGGGGTAAAGGGGAAAAGCGTAAAAAAGGATGTTTAAATCCGTCTGGATTTCTAAAAAGGAATGTAGTTATGAGACTATATAATGCATTTGCTGGCATTGAGCAGCAACCTTTCTGTATATGATGATGAGGTCCTTTTATTTAACACCCCCTGAGGAATAGTCTGTCTGACTCTTCACCCATGAAGGGAATAATGTGAATTACATACTGGGAAGGGAAAAGACAATTTGAATTTTGAGGACATTCTTGGGAAACATCTGTAAATGGAAAAGCAGCAGTTTGCCTTAAAGGGCAGGTTGCACAAAATATTTCCACAAATCTAACAACGTAGATGGATGATATTTCATTCGAAACGGTCTTTATGCAAAAGTTTATAAAATAAACACATTTTACACTTCTATTTTCACAATTTAAATTACATTTATCAAAAAAGCCCTTCAGTCATATGCGGGTCTTACTTTGTACCAAATGATTACGATGACTACCAACTAGACGTCGACCGATGATTTTTCAACGCCGATACCGATTATTGGAGGACCAAAAAAGCCGATGACGATTATTTGGCTGATTTTTTAAATGTGTTTATTTATTTGTAATAATGACAATTACAACAATACTGAATTAACACTTATTTTAACTTAATATAATACATCAATAAAATCAATTTAGCCTCAAATAAATAATGAAACATGTTCAATTTGGTTTAACCTTTTGCGTGTAGGGGGCAGTAATTTCATTTTTGGATAAAAAACGTACCCATTTGAAACAGCCTATTTCTCAGCCCCAGAAACTAGAATATGCATATAATTGTCAGATTAGGATAGAAAACACTCTAAAGTTTCCAAAACTGTAAAAAAATATTGTCTGGGAGTATAACAGAACTGATATTGCAGGCGAAAGCCTGAGGGAAATCCAATCAGGAAGTGCCTCTTATTTTTGAAACCTCTCTGTTACTATGCATGCCTATCCTCCATTTAAAGAGATATCAACCAGATTCCTTTTTTCTATGGCTTCCCTAAGGTGTCAACAGTCTTTAGACATAGTTTCACACCTTTATTTTGAAAAATGAGAGTGAACGATCACATTGTGTAAGTGGATAGGTGGCGGCTCTCAGAGTGAGTTTTGCGCAACTGAGTAAAGCGGCCATTGTTTCTCCCGCTGTTATTGAAAAAGCTACACACTCGGTTGATATATTATCGAATATATATTTTAAAAACAACATGAGGATTGATTATAAAAAACGTTTGACATGTTTCTGTGGACATTATGGATATTATTTGGAATATACGTCTGTGTTGTCGTGACCGCTCTTTCCTGTGGATTTCTGAACATAACGAGACAAACAAACGTCAGTATTTTGGGTATAAAAATCATCTTTATGGAACAAAAGGAACATTTGTTGTGTAACTGGGAGTCTCGTGAGTGAAAACATCCGAAGATCATCAAAGGTAAATTATTGTTTTGATTGCTTTTCAGATTTTTGTGACCTAGCTACTTAATGCTTAGTGTACATAATGTTATGTTATGCTATCAATAATCTTACACAAACGCTTGGATTGCTTTCGCTGTAAAGCATAATTTCAAAATCTCAGAAGACAGGTGGATTAACAAAAGGCTAAACTGTGTTTTGCAATATTGCACTTGTGATTTCATGAATATTAATATTTTTTAGTAATATTATTTGACTGTGGCACTATGCTATTCAGCAGTTGCTGATGACAATTTTCCCGGTACCGGGATGGGTGGCGTCAATAAGTTAAATAATGCAAAAACAAAGTGTTGGAGAAGAAAGTAATACGTGCCAATATGCAGTATGTGCCATGTAAAAATGTGTGCCATGTAAAAATGTGTGCCATGTAAAATATGTGCCATGTACAAAAGCTAACGTTTAAGTTCCTTGCTCAGAACATGAGAACATATGAAAGTTGGTGGTTCCTTTTAACATGAGACTTCAATATTCCAAGATAAGAGGTTTTAGGTTGTAGTTAATATAGTATTTATAGGACTATTTCTCTCTATACCATTTGTATTTCATATACCTTTGACTATTGGTGTTCTTATAGGCACTATAGTATTGCCAGTGTAACAGTATAGCTTCCGTCCCCCTCCTCGCCCCTACCTGGGCTCGAACCAGGAACACATCGACAACAGCCACACTTGAAGCATCGTTACCCATCGCTCCACAAAAGCCGCGGCACTCGCAGCGCAAGGGGAATAACTACTCCAAATCTAAAAGCAGGTGACGTTTGAAACGGTATTAGCGCACACCCAGCTAACTAGCTAACAATTTCACATTGGTTACACCAGCCATTAGGCTGATAGGCTTGAAGTCATATACAGCGCTGTGCTTGTGAAGAGCTGCTGGCAAAACGCACAAAAGTGCTGTTTGAATGAATGATTACGGGCCTGCTGCTGCTCAGTCAGACTACTCTATCAAATCAGACTTAATTATAACATAATAACACACAGAAATACGAGCCTTTGGAAATTAATATGGTCGAATCCAGAAACTATCATTTCGAAAACAAAGCGTTTATTATTTCAGTGAAATACGGAACCGTTCGGTATTTTATCTAACGGGTGGCATCCCTAAGTCTAAATATTCTTGTTACATTGCACAACCTTCAATGTTATGTCATAATTACGTAAAATTATATTATAAATTGGTACTAAAGTGCCCAAAGAGTTTTGTCATGTTATGTTGCTAGTAGATGGTAAAAAAAAAGATAGTTAGGTGCACCGGGCCATACAAAACGAACTGGCCCACTTGCACCACACAGATCTAGCATGGTGTTTGGGGATGGAATAATCTAGCTAGCTAGCAAGTAAGCTACAACAACTCCATCAACAGAATACTGCACGTTTTTCAGAAATTAATGGTCAAATACTGATTCATGTCATTGTTTATTTCAAGGTATGTCTTTATTTTTGCAGAATTGTCTGATCTTTATTGGCCGATATAACTTGCAGGACATCATGGTTGCTAATGTTTGTGTGTGCCATTATACCTCGATTTAGGTTGGCTTCAGAGTGACAAAATATTTTTTTCCAAAACAATAGGAGGACACAAATGTAAACACACGCACACGCACGCACGCACGCACGCACGCACACACACACACACACACACACACACACACACACACACACACACACACACACACACACACACACACACACACACACACACACACACACAATCTCCAATAGTTCCCTGCAAACAACAATGGGGACGCCCCACATGTTCCCCTGGAGGTTTTGTCTAGTTCCCGGTTTGTTGGGAATGTCACCCCTCCTCCTCAGGAAAAAGTACCTAGGGCACACAGACCCTAGTTTCATTACACCTCACCCCTTGTTACTGTTGCCAAGCCCGTCAAGGCCGTCAAGAACGTCCTGGGGAACTTCAGGGGACCATGACACAATGTCGCAAGAACGTCCTAAAAATGTCCTCAGTGATGTCCCGGGACCAACTAGTAACTAGACAAAACCTCCAGGGGATCATGACACAACATCCCAAGAGTGTCCTAAAAACATCCCTGGGGACAAAGGTTCATGAGGTAGTCACCTGGAATGCATTTCAATTAACAGGTGTGCCTTGTTAAAAGTTAATTTGTGGAATTCCTTTCCTTCTTAATGCGTTTGAGCCAATCACTTGTGACAAGGTAGGGGTGGTATACAGAAGATAGCCCTATTTGGTAAAAGACCAAGTCCATATTATGGCAAGAACAGCTCGAATAAGCAAAGAGACACTCTATCATTACTTTAAGACATGAAGGTCAGTCAATACAGAAAATGTCAAGAACTTTGAAAGTTTCTTCAAGTGCCGTCGCAAAAACTATCAAGCGCTATGATGGACCTGGCTCTCATGAGGATCGCCACAGGAAAGGAAGACCCAGAGTTACCTCTGCTGCAGAGGATAAGTTCATTATAGTTACCAGCCTCAGAAATTGCAGCCCAAATAAATGCTTCACGGAGTTCAAGTAATAGACACATCAACTGTGACTGTGTGAATCTGGCCTTCATGGTAGAATTGCTGCAAATAAACCACTCCTACTGGACACCAATAAGAAGAAGAGACTTGCTTGGGCCAAAAAACACGAGCAATGGACATTAGACCGGTGGAAATTTGTCCTTTGGTCTGGAGTCCAAATTGGAGATTTTTGGTTCCAACCGCCGTGTCTTTGTGAGTAGTGTTGGTGAACTGATGATCTCCGCATGTGTATTTCCAACAGTGAAGCATGGACGAGGAGGTGTGATGGTGTGGGGGTGCTTTGCTGGTGACACTGTCTGTGGTTTATTTCGAATTCAAGGCACACTCAACCAGCATGGCTACCACAGCATTCTGCAGCGATAAGCCATCCCATCTGGTTTGTGCTTAGTGGCACTATAATTTGTTTTTCAACAGGACAATGACCCAACACACCTCCAGGCTGTGTAAGGGCTATTTTACCAAGAAGGAGGGTGATGGAGTGCTGCATCAGATGACCTGGCCTCCACAATCCCCCAACCTCAACCAAATTGAGATGGTTTGGGATGACTTGGACCACAGAATGAAGGAAAAGCAGCCAACAAGTGCTCAGCATATGTGGGAACTCCTTCAAGACCGTTGGAAAAGCATTCCAGGTGAAGCTGGTTGAGAGAATGCCAAGAGTGTGCAAAGATGTAATGAAGACAAAGGGTGGCTACTTTGAAGAATCTCAAATATAAAATATATTTAGATTTGTTTAACACTTTTTTGGCTACCTCATGATTCCATATGTGTTATTTCATAGTTTTGATGTCTTCAGTATTATTCTACAATGTAGAAAATAGTAAAAATAAAGAAGAACCCTTGAATGAGTAGTGTTCTAAAACTTTTGACCGGTAGTGTACCTATTCAGGTCACAGCACCAATGGGACAGACTAGTATCTTACCTAGGTCTCCTGCAGGCCACAATACTTTTACCCTGCTAAGTTTAAACGTAGGCATTAGAGCAGGGAGCTTACACAAATCTTTAGGTCTCAGACAAGTTTAATTACACCTACGTCACATTTCAGGTGCTATCCCCTACTGCCTTGGTGGCCATGTGTAAGGCACTTTGACTCCTACTACAAGGGAAAGGCTGACCTTGTTCTGTCTTTGGTGGGTACAGTAACAACAAAAATACATGTTTCCATTATACAACAGACTTTTATTTTTAAATAAAATGTTGCCTGAATGTGTGTGTTATTTTGTTCCTGTTCCTGTGAGTATCTGTGCATGTGTGTGTAATACAGGTTGAGTCTGTATGTGCGCGTATATGCCAGTACACCAAAGGTGGTATACATATGCATTGATTAAAATCTTTATGAAATCATCCATAACCCCTTCATGAATGTTGCAGTATCATTCACCCTAACTTTCATAACACATTAAACGTCAATCATATGTCATTTCAAAACAAAAGTCCCGTTTTCATTACAGTATTATAAGTTATGTTATATTACAAATACCTGCTTAAATTGAGCTCGATTGTGTTACTGACTGGTTTAGTTCTGCGCAGCACAAGACTTTGATAGCCTCTGTTGAGCTGAAGCCAAGGTGTGAGCTTGTGGAGCTAATGCAAGTCTTCAGGTTTCAGGCAAGTTTTTATTTTTCCTTTATTTAACGATCAATGATGGCCTAGGAATAGTGGGTTAACTGCATTGTTCAGGGGAAGAACGATAGATATTTTCCTTGTCAGCTCAGGAATTCGATCTTGCAACCTTTCGGTTACTAGTCCAACGCTCTAACCACTAGGCTACCTGACACAGCACGTTGAGTTCACTCAACATGTTAAAATGACACCAATTGCCATCCAGATTTGAAATCGTTCAAATACTTTTAGCGTTTGCTTGATCTTGCCTGGAGTGCCAGAGTGATGGGCTTTGCAGTTTTGGGACTATTACACGTCCATCAAAATAAGGAAAATAATACATTAAGACATTGATTTTGGTATGTTAGTACATGATCGGTTGAAGTTATTATGTTATTCATCAAAACAGTTGCTACTGACCTAATAACGCAATACCCACCGGATAACGTATAAATAAGCTTGGTTAATAATAATCAAGTAAAGTGTTACCTGAATATGTGTGTGTGTGTGTGTGTGTGTGTGTGTGTGTGTGTGTGTGTGTGTGTGTGTGTGTGTGTGTGTGTGTGTGTGTGTGTGTGTGTGTGTGTGTGTGTGAGACACAGTGCTTGTGTGTACATTTCAATGTGTGCTTGTGAGTGTCTCTATGTAATGTATGAGTATTCCTGTATGATGTTTATGAGTTTGTCTGTGATGTGATTGGCAGTGGGAGGGGGGGTATGTGCATCAAATTGAGGGAAGTAGTACATAAAAACATAGATTTTTGAATGTTATTGAAGTTATTACATTATTCATAAAAACGTTGTTACTCATAATTTTACTAATAATAATTTTTACATTTAACAGAAAAAGTTATTACGTTTACCGGTAAACATTTTATTACGCTTACCGGCAAGTTATTACATTTAATGGATTTATAAAAACAATTCTAAAGTTATTACAAATAGAAAATTTATTACATTTACAGGTGTTATTGCATTTACCGTTATTAGTGTTTCTTACATAATTTGATAACAAGTGGAGTTCTTAAAGTCTATGAATCTGTGCGGTTTGATTCTGCAAAACTGGCCTCACTGTTACTTTAGGTGGCCACATACAGGTGATCACGTCTAGTTAGGGCCTTTAGTTTTCCTCCTGGCTGCAGGACCAATCAGGCCTCTGGATTCCTGTGAGCAGGAGAACCTCCAGTCATACTTTATGCTGATAAACTGCCATTTCAAAATAAATACCCAGCTGATGTCCCAGTTCTTGTCTTGTGAGACAGAAGGTGCAAAGACTTTTTTCTCTATCTGAACCAATTTGTCTCCTCTGTCATTGGGCTGCCAGGCTGGCAGACTGTGTGCCACTACCAGTGTGCTCCTCTGCCGCCTCCAGCTCTATATCAATAAGATGACACTCTGAGGCCAGCCGGCTAGATATCGATCCAGTGGGCCCAGCCATTGTCTCAGACTCTGAGAGGGTGAGAGAAGTCTGATTATCTACTTTAGCGCCCTTTAAAATGTACCAGGGGAGGTGCCTCAAGGTGTATATCAATATGCCATTACAACCTTGCAAAAAATATCTACAGCTGCTTTTCCAATGATCTACAGCTGCTTTTCCAATGTCTCTTCAGGCACCCATGGCCTATCAAAAAACAAGCCAGAGCCCAGTGCCCCCGACACTATAACATAGGTTTTTATAGGCCTACGGAAAGTATAGGCCTAGGGTTATCTACACAATGAAGATTAACAGTCACGAAAGAAACCCCCAGGAATGCATTGGTCTGTGTGGTGTGTTGTAGCCTGTACGCCTAAATGACTTGTCTTGATCTACTTCGACTGCAGATTTTTTAAGTTGCTTTGTCTTTGGAAATATTAGGGCAGCATAAGGAGGCACACTCCAGATGAGCCACGGTCATTTGATTATCGGACCGCAGGCTTAATACCTGGTCTCAACTAAGGCCTATTTTTTACATTGCCTTATTTTTATAACATTTATTCAGTGCCCCAGACTTTTATTGGCCCCAAGGCTGTAGGCCTGAAGTAAAATGTTAACCGCCAATGTCCTTCTCTCACATTTTCTCAAGACTTCTGAATTAGGCCTAAAACCATATCAGTACAGACATAAACATATTTTCTATTTTGAACAGAGACATCACTTCTATACCACCGATTACAAGTAAAAGTTTACCTTGATTTATGGATTATTATAATTATAAATCAAGGCAAGGCATCTCCTAAATTGGTTCAAATTGACCATTTCTAGTGGAGTAGCTAGGTTTCCATCCAATTGGCAACAGATTTTCATGTGAATATTCCAAAATCTGCATAAAAACAATATGCACATTTTCCCACTAGATATGTCTTTCCCTCAAATATACTTGTTGCATAAAGATAATGAAGTAGTGCACATAAAAACACTTTTGCGGTTAAATTCCCATGCACCAAATAAAAAATACAAGTTAAATGGGTTTCCATCACGTTCAACTCTACTGATGGTTTTGTCACAAAAAATGTTGACAACACCCACCCCTGCAACATCTATCAGAGGTCAGAACATAGAGTTTGTAGTTGAATACAAATATCTGGGCATCCTCTTGGACAATAACATTCAGTGGAGTAAATGTGCAGGCCTGATCTACAAAAAGTGTCAAATCCTGATCTGTTTCACCTGTCCTTGTGCTTGTCTCCACACCCTCCAGGTGTCACCCATCTTCCCCATTATCCCCTAGGTATTTAAACCTGTGTTTTCTGTCTGTCTGTGCCAGTTCGTCTTGTATGTTCCAAGTCAACCACTGTGTTTTTCTCTGTGCGCCTGCCTTTTCTATTCTCTTTTGCTAGTCCTCCCGGTTTTGACCCTTGCCTGTTTTCTGGACTCTGTACCTGCCTGCCTGACTATTCTGCCTGCCCTGACCCCGAGCCTGCCTGACAATTCTGCCTGCCCTGACCTTAAGCCTGACTGGCCATTATGCCTGCCCTGACCTTAAGCCTGCCTGCCACTCTGTACCTCCTGGACTCTGAACTGGTTTTGAACTTTTGCCTGTCCACGACCATTCTCTTGCCTACCCCTTTGGATTATGAATAAATATCAAAGACTCAAACCATCTGCCTCCCGTATCTGCATCTGGGTCTTGCCTTGTGCCCTTATAAAAAGGGTCAGCAGAGACACAGGTCTCTTTTCATGTTGACTGTACTATACAGACTCTGTTTTACAAATATTTCAACATTTTGCATTGTTTGTTGGTTTGGTCATGTCACTGTCAGTCAGAAGAACATGCTGAGAAGGATTATCACCACAGCAAGCAAGTTACTTGGAGTCAAACAGACAGGCTTGGATGAGATCTTTAAGGTTAGGGCCATCAACAAGGCTCACAAAATCCATTAAGACCCAAGCCACACCCTGTACCTGGACTTCTAACTACTCCCATCTGGGTGCAGGTATAGGGCACCCGTCTGCAGGAAAAACAGTACAAGACAATAATTTGTGCCAGGTGTGATATTTCTAAAATATATCAAATGTTTGTAGATTTGTTTAACACTTTTTTGGTTACTACATGATTCCATATGTGTTATTACATAGTTTTGATGTCTTCACTATTGTTCTACAATGTAGAAAACCCTTGAATGAGTAGGTGTGTCCAAACTTCTGACTAGTACTGTCTGTCTAAGAGAGCTGAGAGCAAGTTCAAACAAAGGGCTCTATTCAATCCGTATTGTGGAAGTTCAGCATTACAGGGTGATTAAAATGTATAGGCAATGTTCCCACAATAGCAGATACGGTAAACGCTGCATATGTCGGCTCAATCGGAAATTACCTTTAAATTTCTATCGCTTCAGCAATACAGATTGAATAGAGCCCAAAGCGTAGCAATAGTTATAGACACAGATGTGGTGGCATAGAGGGATGATAAGAATGCAGTTAAAATCCCAGGTAACAACATGGTGAAGAATTATTACTGTACAGGTATGAACATGCACAATGTAATCATGAATGTCAAAGATGCTCATGTGATCACTGTTTGTAAGACGGGTTTTTTGTGTGTATGTCCCTAACCTTGCCAACAGACAAAGACCACTGAATGGATTGGTGGTTCACCAATCACAGCCATAATGGGCTCAGCAACAGTACCAAATGGTGATGTGTAATGAAATCAGAGTGGGCATACCCAGGTAGGTCGGTAGGAAGATTTATTTCTTAAACAACGTTCTTTTGGGTCCATATGGCAACGTCCTGACAACTGGTACACTGAATGTCCTGGCAACATCCTAAAAACGTTCTGACGTGGTTTACAATGACGTCCCGAGAACATTCCCCTGTGACCATCACAAGCCGTCCCAATGACAGGCAAAAATGATGCCCAAAAACCTTTTTAAGGGATGTCCCTGGAACAATCCTGGGAACTAGCCAAAAATCTCAAGTGGACCATGACATAACGTCCTGAAAACGACTTCAGGGATGTACACAGAACAAACAGAGAACTAGACAAAACCTCCAGGGGACCAAGACACAACATCCCAATAACGTCCTAAAAACATCCTTTTGATGTCCCCTGGACAAACAGTGAACTAGACAAAACCTCCAAGAGACCATGACACAACGTCCCAAGAATGTCCTAAAAATGTCCCTGGGATGAACAGGGAATTAGACAAAACCTCTAGGGGACAATGACACAGTGGCCTGACCACTTTAGACAACCATTTTGTGACGTTCCCGGGGTTTTCCTAACAACTCATTAAATGTTGTTTGCAGGCTAACTGTTATGAATTTGTATTGTGAATGTGTTGTCTACTGTATTGTTATTGTCCTTTTTCTTAACGCCATTTTAAACGTGTACATGATACAATAAGGTCAGTAAAGTAGCCCTAATTGAAGTCAGTCTTGAAAAACATTTGTATCGGGTTAATTATTTGTAACTTTCCTTAATTACTCCTAAGTACATGCTATTGATTCACTTAAATCACAAAACACAGACGCTCAATGTTTGTCAAGCTATCAAAATGCATAATAGGGTACTCACCTGAGGGGTATTTTGACGGCCAAATATCTATCAATTGCAACTGCAAGGAGGCTAAAAATTGAGCTTTGAGTCAGTACCAAAACAAAACAGGCAAGGAAAAGACATCCATAGAAGTCCAAAAATATACCGATGCTTATGGTTATGGCAAAGGGGATGGCAAGGCAACCCACCAAAATATCTGCCACAGCCAAAGAAACTAAAAAGTAGTTCGTAGTGGTTTTCAGAGTGGTGTTGATGGCGACAGCCCAGCAAACCAATACATTGCCAGAGATGGATAAAATAGCTATAAATATCTCAAATACAATGTAGTACTGAATCATCTCAGCAAATATTTCAGAACATTAGGTCTGTCAGAAATAAAAGTGTCATAAGGCAGACTGTTCTAGTGGGTCCAAAAGAGATAGTGTTTTTGCTGTATTCCAAGAATATTCCAAAAGTATGGTTTGCGAAAACAGCCATCTGTGAAAAGAAAAAAGACCATATAGGATACTTTACTGTTCTCCAAAGCAAACCCTGTAATTACAATTGTTTGAAATGTGAATTATTTGCAGCTTCGTATCTGTTATCATGCGTCTAACAAAAATTATATGGTAACCTATCACAACTAGTCTAACCAAGCCACATGTTAGCCAATAGACTTCAAAAATATGTAAACTAATATCTGCAAACTATTTCTGAATTTATTTTTGGGTTGCTTACCCCTCTTGAAACTTTGCATTATTTGCCGGTCCTTTGAAAATATACTACACTCCTCCAAGTATCTGTTGCGAGGCGGTATTGGAGACTCACTTTGGAGACTCACTAGTTCCGTTCAACACATGGTATTTGAAGTAACGAAAAAATATATATTACAGAGAGTAGGCTAGCCACGCCTCAAATTCAGCGATGTCTACAGACGACGTGCAATTCTGCAAACCACAGTTCCTCTTTAATGAAGCTGAGACAAGAGTCATCATGTGTAAAAGCGTAATTAGGCACCCGTTACGCACCCATTAAATGTGGTGTAAACAATGAACCAACATGCTTTCAGGTTGATGTAGTAGTTTTTTTTTTTACTGTGCAGGCAAAATCCCACCCAAGGCATCTACATATGTCTTTAATTTCAAGGCTATCCCACGAATGTCTAAAATATGTGGTGGATTGATTCATCCACTTACATTTCCACCCACTTGTAACTGTCCTCCCTCAGTCAGAATCATCAAATATATTATATATATATACATTGTCAGTCTAGGATCCTCTACTTATTTTTAAGTGACGTTTGCATGCAGGATAGAGAATACACTCACCTGTTTGAATGGCATGTACCAGCCTGTCTGCACTATGGTGTAACTTTAGAAATGCATTAGGATATAAGAATGGCCCTGATGGCAAAACAAAAATACTTTTTCCACTCTGTTTTCCCACACATAAATACTTTTACAACCCTGGCATAGAGGGTTTAATAGGCTTTTTGTAAACCCAATTAAAAGTGGTACCAGTCAGGGCGATAGATACTGACAACACTAATGTTGTGCAATGTTGAAATCTGTAACATAACCTCTCATGTGGTGTTATTTATTGGTACTCTAATTTACTTTGTCTACTTGTATTCCGGATTATATCAAAAGCTTTCATACAATCATGAAACACTTGCCCACTTCCCTCTATAGCCTGTAACAAAAGGAGAGGGGAAATGAATATATGGGTACCTACAGTAACCCACTCAGATGACAACCAATCTCAGCTAACACACATGCAGGTGTACGCGCGCACGCACACTAGAAAGTGTAAGAATGACCAGTGCTGATTGACAAAATACTTTATTTAACAATATCCACCTCTGAGTAAATCTCTGAAATCTCAGTAAATAAAAAATGCTCACATACATTTCATGCATCATTCTCACATTTCCCAGCACATATGTAAATAAATAAACACTATACTGCACTTCCTTCTTTATAAGAGACAAACCATAACTGAAGCTGCAAATTCAAGGTTGTTTGATTGATTCCAGATAGTATAAAGTGTCCTTCATGGTACATTTGGATGACATTTTTATAAATGTCAGTTTGAATACATTTTGCAGTTCTTGTTCATTCGACCATCCCCAGTATGATAGCTCCAGCTGAAAGATGCTTGCTGGAGACAAAACCATATTGCTGTGCAAGAACTAGAAACAACACTTGCTAAAGGACACATCATACAATGGTTTGATTGAGTCAGTCAGTCTGTCCCACAGCATACAAACAGCGAATACATTCTGTATTAATAATAACATAAACGTGAATGTAAAATCTAATTATTCAGAGCTACATGTAGTGTTGTCAATTCATTTTAGTATGACATCATAGATGGCAACATGGGTCGGTCTCAAAACAAAAACAAAGGCAATGGTTTCTTATGGATAATCAGAAGCCAGGCAATTTTATTTGATATAGGCTTCTCATGTAAAATCAAACTCTTCCTTTAAAGTATAATTAAAAAATAATAATTTGACTTAAACATAAACAATCCAATATAATTGCAGCGTGTCTTCTTATATGCAGTCAGAGAATTCAGCATTCTGACACTCAGCGTCAGTTGTACCATTATGTACAAAACAGTAACAGTAAGCAAGATCAAACTTCAAATGAACAGGAGGGTTCTTCGTGCATTTAGTGTTGAGATGGATGCAAGTGTTGAGGGGGTTGAGACAGTGTTCTAGGGTTCCATGTTGAGAGAAGGAGACTTGGACCGGACAAAAAGTGCTGCTGTGCCTCCATTCTTCCTCTTCTTCTTCCTCCTCCTCCTAATCCTCATTCTCCTCTTCTCTGGTCAAGTCTCAAAGTACTTGTAGATCTGAGAAACGTACTGCATTACACTCTGCCAGTCCGGTCTGTCCGTGTGCATCAACTCATCAATGTCCTGAAAGGACAGACACACAGACAGAGAAAAAATAGAGTTCACTCAACAGTATGATGTAGGAGCATAATACATGTCATACATTGATGCTATATATAAACATGGGCATATTCTACATACATTATATAATATACAAGATTGACACAAATCAGAGGTAATAATAATGAGAGACAGACATCGAAGGCTTAGCCCTTAGAGAAACAAGCTGGCTTATACAGGGTCAGACTACCTGTTCTTTACTGCCTTCAAAGCAGCCCTAGCCAGGTTTGGGTCAGCTTTATATAGCAGCCTTAGCTTTAGTTGTGTTTACTAGTGCGTCACCACTGTCAGACGTAATCAGTCTGTCGTCTGGGCTGAAAGCGTTCGTTTGGGTTTCATGACAATGGCATAGATCTGGGAAACCCATAAACAATGTACACTGAACAAAAATATAAACGCAACATGTAAAGCGTTGGTCCCATGTTTCATGAGCAGAAATAAAAGATCCCAGAAATGTTCTATATGCACAAAAATCGAATTTCTCTCAAATTTTGTGCACAAATTGGTTTACATCCCTGTTAATGAGCATTTCTCCTTTGCCAAGATAATCTATCCACCTGACAGGTGTGGCATATTAAGAAGCTGATTAAGCAGTATGATCATTACACAGGTACACCTTGTGCTGGGGACAATAAAAGACCTCTATACAATGTGCTGTTTTGTCACACAACACAATGCCACAGATGTCTAAAGTTTTGAGGGAGCGTGCAATTGGCATACTGACTGCAGGAATGTCCACCAGAGCTTTTGCCAGAGAATTGAATGTGGATTTCTCTACCATAAGCAGCCTCCAACGTTGTTTTAGAGAATTTGGCAGAACTTCCAACCGGCCTCACAACTGCAGACCATGTGTGTGTGGGCGAGTGGTTTGCTGATGCCAACGTTGTGAACAGAGTGCCCCATAGTGGGGTGGGGTATGGTATGGGCAGGCATAAGCCACAGACAACGAACACAATTGCATTGTATCGTTGGCAATTTGAATCCCCCCATCCAAATGGACATGAAAACATGCAGTCGCCTGTTATTATTGAACTTATTTTTTAAAATGTATTTAACCAGGCAAGTCAGTTAAGAGCAAATTATTATTTACAATGACAGCCTAGGATCAGTGAGTTAACTGCCTTGTTCAGGGGCAGAGCAACAGATTTATACCTTGTCAGCTCAGGGATTTGATCTAGCAACCTTTTGTTTACTGACCTAACGCGCTAAACGCTAGGCTACCTGCCACCCCAACTTCTAATGTGGTATGGATAAAGAAGGGAGGGATTAGTCTCAGCCTCCAGTATTTATGCTGCAGTAGTTTATGTGTTGGGGGCTAGGGTCAGTTTGTTATATCTGGAGTACTTCTCCTGTCCTATTCGGTGTCCTGTGTGAATTTAAGTGTGCTCTCTCTAATTCTCTCTTTCTTTCTCTCTCTCGGAGGACCTGAGCCCTAGGACCATGCCTCAGGACTACCTGACATGATGACTCCTTGCTGTCCCCAGTCCACCTGGCCGTGCTGCTGCTCCAGTTTCAACTGTCTTGCCTTATTATTATTTGACCATGCTGGTCATTTATGAACATTTGAACATCTTGGCCATGTTCTGTTATAATCTCCACCCGGCACAGCCAGAAGAGGACTGGCCACCCCACATAGCCTGGTTCCTCTCTAGGTTTCTTCCTAGGTTTTGGCCTTTCTAGGGAATTTTTCCTAGCCACTGTGCTTCTACACCTGCATTGCTTGCTGTTTGGGGTTTTAGGCTGGGTTTCTGTACAACACGTTGAGATATCAGCTGATGTACGAAGGGCTATATAAATACATTTGATTTGATTTGATTAGTGACACACAAGAGCAGCACTCGCCGATTTGTCATTTCATACCGCAGTTACACCTCAAACGCCATTAACGCTCGATCTGATTGAATCGAGGCCTAAGACTTAGTTGGTTGGCAAACGTCTTGACACAGACATCCAGTTGGTTTGGACTTTGGCAGTTTCACGTTGCTATACCTCCAAAATCACAATGTTGCAATGAATTCCTTGGAGGTCTGGAGATGATTTTTTTTCCAAAAACAGTTTGAATCGTCTGTTGACTCCCAGCGACAAGATTTTGATTGGATGTTACGTAACGGTACAGCTTCCATCCCTCTCCTCGCCCCTAGCGTCGCCCGGGTTAGGGAGGGCTTGGTCGGTAGGGGTGTCCTTGTCTCATCGCGCACCAGCGACTCCTGTGGCGGGCTGGGCGCAGTGTGCGCTAACCAAGGTGGCCAGGTGCACGGTGTTTCCTCTGGTGCGGCTGGCTTCCGGGTTGGATGCGTGCTGTGTTAAGAAGCAGTGCGGCTTGGTTGGGTTGTGTATCGGAGGACGCATGACTTTCAACCTTCGTCTCTCCCGAGCCCGTATGGGAGTTGTAGCGATGAGACAAGATAGTAGCTACTACAACAATTGGATACCACGAAATTGGGGAGAAAAAGGGGTAAAATAAAATAAAAAATAAAAAAAATATTCCAGGTTGAAAGGCAACAAAATAGGAAAAATGCCAAGGGGGATGAATACTTTCACAAGTCTATTGTATATGTACAGTGGGGCAAAAAAAGTATTTAGTCAGCCACCAATTGTGCAAGTTCTCCCACTTAAAAAGATGAGAGAGGCCTTTAATTTTCATCATACTATGACAGACAAAATGAGGAAAAAAAATCCAGAAAATCACATTGTAGGATTTTAATGAATTTATTTGCAAATTATGGTGGAAAATAAGTATTTGGTCAATAACAAAAGTTTATCTCAATACTTTGTTACATACCCTTTGTTGGCAATGACAGAGGTCAAACGTTTTCTGTAAGTCTTCACAAGGTTTTCACACACTGTTGCTGGTATTTTGGCCCATTCCTCCATGGAGATCTCCTCTAGAGCAGTGATGTTTTGGGGCTGTTGCTGGGAAACACGGACTTTCAACTGCCTCCAAAGATTTTCTATGGGGTTGAGATCTGGAGACTGGCTAGGCCACTCCAGGACCTTGAAATGCTTCTTACGAAGCCACTCCTTCTTTGCCCGGGCGGTGTGTTTGGGATCATTGTCATGCTGAAAGACCCAGCCACGTTTCATCTTCAATGCCCTTGCTGATGGAAGGAGGTTTTCACTCAAAATCTCACGATACATGGCCCCATTCATTCTTTCCTTTACACGGATCAGTCGTCCTGGTCCCTTTGCAGAAAAACAGCCCCAAAGCATGATGTTCCATCCCCATGCTTCACAGTAGGTATGGTGTTCTTTGGATGCAACTCAGCATTCTTTGTCCTCCAAACACGACGAGTTGAGTTTTTACCAAAAAGTTATATTTTGGTTTCATCTGACCGTATGAGATTCTCCCAATCTTCTTCTGGATCATCCAAATGCTCTCTAGCAAACTTCAGACGGGCCTGGACATGTACTGGCTTAAGCAGGGGGACAAGTCTGGCACTGCAGGATTTGAGTCTCTGGCGGCGTAGTGTGTTACTGATGGTAGGCTTTGTTACTTTGGTCCCAGCTCTCTGCAGGTCATTCACTAGGTCCCCCCGTGTGGTTCTGGGATTTTTGCTCACCGTTCTTGTGATCATTTTGACCCCACGGGGTGAGATCTTGCGTGGAGCCCCAGATCGAGGGAGATTATCAGTGGTCTTGTATGTCTTCCATTTCCTAATAATTGCTCCCACAGTTGATTTCTTCAAACCAAGCTGCTTACCTATTGCAGATTCAGTCTTCCCAGCCTGGTGCAGGTCTACAATTTTGTTTCTGGTGTCGTTTGACAGCTCTTTGGTCTTGGCCATAGTGGAGTTTGGAGTGTGACTGTTTGAGGTTGTGGACAGGTGTCTTTTATACTGATAACAAGTTCAAACAGGTGCCATTAATACAGGTAACGAGTGGAGGACAGAGGAGCCTCTTAAAGACAAAGTTACAGGTCTGTGAGAGCCAGAAATCTTGCTTGTTTGTAGGTGACCAAATACTTATTTTCCACCATAATTTGCAAATAAATTCATTAAAAATCCTACAATGTGATTTTCTGTATTTTCTTTCTCATTTTGTCTCTCATAGTTGAAGTGTACCTATGATGAAAATTACAGGCCTCTCTCATCTTTTTAAGTGGGAGAACTTGCACAATTGGTGGCTGACTAAATACTTTTTTTGCCCCACTGCATATATATACAGCACCAGCCAACATTTTGGACACACCTACTCATTCAAGGGTTTTTCTTTATTTGTACTATTTTCTACGTTGTAGAATAATACTGAAGACACAAAAACTATGAAATAACACATATGGAATCATGTAGTAATATATTTTAGATTTTAGATTATTCAAAGTAGCCACCCTTTGTCTTGATGACAGCTTTGCACACTCTTGGCATTCGCTCAACCAGCTTCACCTGGAATGCTTTTCCAACAGTCTTGGAGGAGTTCCCACATATGCTGAGCCCTTGTTGGCTGCTTTTCCTTCACTCTGAGGTCCATCACACCTCCTCCTCCATGCTTCGTGGTGGGAACCACACATGCGGAGATCACCCGTTCACCTATTCTCTGTCTCACAAAGACACGGCAGTCGGAACCAATAACCTCAAATTTGGACTCATCAGACCAAAGGACAGATTTCCACCGGTCTACCAAATAGAACTATCTTCTGTATACCACCCCTACCTTGTCACAACACAACTGATTGTCTCAATCGCATTAAGAAGGAAATAAATTCCACAAAGGAACTTTTAACAAGGCACACCTGTTAATTGAAATGTATTCCAGGTGTCTACCTCATGAAGCTGGTTGAGAGAATGTGTGCAAAGTGTGCAAAGCTGTCATCAAGGCAAAGGGTGGCTACTTTGAAGAATCTCAAATATAAAATACATTTTGATTTGTTTAACACTTTTTTGGTTACTACATTATTCCTTTGTGTTATTTCATAGTATTGATGTCTTCACTATTATTTTACAATGTATACAATATTAAAAATAAAGAAAAACCCTTGAATGAGTAGGTGTGTCCAAACTTCTGACTGCTACTGTATATAAATGGTTGATAGACAGTTTGGACAGTATATGAATACAATGGTGTGTGTGTATGTGTGTGTAGGTGTGTAGCGTCAATATGTGTTTGTGATTGTGTGTGTGTGTGTGTGTGTGTGTGTGTATAGGTGTGTGTGTATAGGTGTGTGTGTGTGTGTGCGCGCGAGAATGTCAGTGTAAGTATGTGTGAGTGTGTGTATAGAGACCTGTGAGTGTGCAATGTAAGTGCAGATAGAGTCAGTGCAGGTAGTCTGTGGGTGCGGGTGGGCAGCTATTGGTTAGCTGGTCAAGAGTCTTATTGCTTGGTGATAGAAGCTGTCTCGGAGCCTGTTGGTCCAAGACCTGATGCTCTGGTAACGCTTGCAAGCAGGTAGCGGAGAGAACAGTCCATGGCTGGGGTGGCTGAAGTCTGGCAATTATCCGGGTCTTCCTCAGACACCGCCTGGTATTAATGTCCTAGATGGCTGGGAGCTCGGCCCAAATGATTTACTGTAGAGCTTTACGGTTGCAGTTGCCATACCAGGTGATGATGCAGCCAGTCCAGAATTTCTCGATGGTGCAGCTGCAGAACTTCTTGAGGAGCTGAGGTCCCATGCCATATCTCTTCAGCCTCCTGAGGGAGAAGAGGCGCTGTGGCGCCCTCCTCACGACTGTGCCGGTGTGTTTTTACCATGTTAAGTCCTAAGTGATGTCGACACCTGAGGAACTTGAAGCTCTTGAACCTCTCCACTGCAGCCATGCCAATGTGAATGGGGTCGTTCCCCCCCAGTTTCCTGTAGTGCTCATTTAGCTCTCTGGTCTTGCTGACATTGAGGGAGAGGTTGTTGTCCTGGCACCATGCTGACAGATCTCTGACCTTCTCCCTGTAGGCTGTCTCATCGCTGTCGGTGATCAGGCCTACAGATGTTGGATCTTAATTTGTTCACACTGTTGTTGCAGGAAATTTCCTGCATAGCAGGAAATGCAATCTTCTAGTGTATTCAAGGTTTAAAAACGCTTCTAAAGTTTGTAATTTCAGACTTGATTTGCCCTAACAAAAAAGGTATCAACCCCTACAAAAATTATAATTAATTATAATCCACATAATAATTAACATTTCCTCTTGCTGAAGTATTATTTTCTTGCTGTGCGAATCTGGTCAAAGTAAGATGCTTTATTGGGACCACCATTGTGTCGTCAGCCAAGTTAATGATGGTGTTGGAGTCGTGCTTGGCCACGCAGTTGTGGGTGAACATGCACACACCCCTGGGGGGACCCCATGTTGATGGTCAGTGTGGCGGAGGTGTTGTTGCCTACCCTCACCACCTGGGGTCGGCCCGTCAGGAAGTCCAGGATCAAGTTGCATAGGTTGGAGTTCAATCCCAGGGTCCCGAGCTTTGAGGGGACTATGGTATTGAACGCTGATCACTCTATCACTCGATAAAATGCAATAATCTAATCAAATGTTGCTTCTGTAGATAAATCAAAGCAGCATAGTCATTCTGTAGTTAATCAAATCAGGTCATTTGTTTAGTAATAAACCAGATTAAAGCGTCTATGCTACGTTGGTGTATTGTCTGGTCTCTGGTTGTTCAGTTCAACTCACCAGGGAGGGTTTGATGCCGATGCTTTCTGCAGCCTGAAATGCCAGGGACAGATTCCGTCCCTGTAGGAAAAACAAACAGGGTTGATCTTTAGAGGGCCTCACTCCTCCTATTCTTCCTCTTCGTCATTCATAACACACTACAGAGCCTCCCTCCTCCTCCTTACTCATAACACACTGCAGGGCCCTCCTCCTCCTCCTCCTCCTCCTCCTCCCCCATTTTTGAACAGATAGCCTGAACACCATGGTGTTGGGAGTCCAACAATAAATATTTTGGTATAAATAACATTATTTTCAACCATGACAGAGAGCTTGGATGAATGCAATGATAGAAGATCTAAATAACATTCTAGGAAAGGAGAACTTCTGCTGTCAAAGGGGTCCTAGGAACTAGGAAGTGGCTCAGCAGAATGCAATAAAGCCCTCACTGAAAAATTCACTGAGGTCATTCCATGTAATTTTAATTATTTAACTAGGCAAATCAGTTAAGAACAAATTCTTATTTACAATGACAGCCTACCAGGAAACAGTGGGTTAACTGCCTTGTTCAGGGGCAGAACAAAATATTTTTACCTTGTCAGCTCAGGGATTCGATCCAGCAACCTTTTGGTTACTGGCCCAAAGCTCTAACCACTATGCTATCCCTATTTCAATTTCAGCAAGCCAATTTCAGCAAGCCAGCAAGCCAATCTCAGATTGTTCTGAAATTGTTTTTTTGCTGTTAGAAACAGATTAGATAAGCATTCCTGCAACATTATTTTGTTGAAATATACGTAATTATATCTCTGAGAAATTAAGCTAAGTGCACCTAAATTGGCGTGTCTGACAAGTAATATGGTGCTGCGGCTTGGAGTATTATTTTTTCTTACTATGTCATGTATTCCCACCAAATTTGGTGATAGCTGTTCCCACTGCTCAGAGAAATGTTTGTCATTGAAGTTAATAGGTTTATGTCAATCAAACAATCACATTTATTTATAAAGCCCTTTTTACATCAGCAGTTGTCATAAAGTGCTTATACAGAAACCGAACCTAAAACACCAGAGAGCAAGCAATGCTGATGTAGAAGCAAGGTGGCTAGGAAAAACTCTCTAGAGCCCCATTATACATCCTGAAATTACCAGGTTCTGACCACTAGATGGTTCTGTTCCTGTTATTAGGTGGAAACAAGTGTGATCCCCCCTCCTCAATATCAAAGGGATAGATAACCCGAATTACAAAATGACATATTGGTTTCCTTACACTGTAAGCAGTCTATGGACATCAATCCGATTGACGATGGCGTACGATTAAGATGGTGCCGAAGAGGATGGCTGATGTTTTACATGCTCCTATCCAACTGTGCAATTATGTGAGTTTTTTTGCGTTGTTTGTAACTTATTTTTTACTTATTTTTTTTACATAATGTTGCTCCTACCGTCTCTTATGACCGAAAATAACTTCTGGACATCAGAACAGCCATTGCTCACCTCAAACTGGAAGAAGCTTTTGCCTATAACGAGTCCGACGAGGATATACTGCTTTCCAGGGAACAGGCCCAAATCCACGTAATTTGCGTGAAGAAAGTACGGAGGTAAAGGGGGAGCAGGCCGGGCCGCCGGGTGAGAATCGATATGCGAGCGAGTAAACTTCCACTGCCATTCGTTCTAATGGCTAACATGCAAGAATTGGAAAATAAAATTGATGACCTACGATTATCCTAACAACGGGACATTAAAAACTGTAATCTCTTATGTTTCACAGAGTCGTGGATGAACGCCGACACGGATAATATAAAGCTGGCGGGATTTTCCATGCACCAGCAGAACAGAGAAGCTTTGTCTGGTAATACGAGGGGTGGGGGTGTGTGTCTATTTGTCAATAACAGTTGGTGCGCAATGTCTAATATTAAAGTCGTCTCGAGGTATTGCTCACCTGAGGTAGAGAACCTTATGATAATCTGTAGACCACACAATCTACCAAGAGAGTTCTCATCTATATTATTCGTAGCTGTCTATTTACCACCACAGATGCTGGCACTAAGACTGCACTCAACCAACTCTATAAGGCCATAAACAAACAAGAAAATACTCATCCAAAAGCGGCACTCCTAGTGGCCACAGACTTTAATCCAGGCAAACTTAAATCAGTTTTACCAAATTTTTACCAGCATGTCCAGTGACACGAGCCTACCAGATGACATAAATGCCTTTTATGCACGTTTGGGGCAAGCAACACTGAAGCATGCACGAGAGCATCAGCTGTGAGCAAGATCTTTAAACAGGTCAACATTCACAAAGCCACAGGGCCAGACAGATTACCAGGACGTGTACTCAAAGCATGGACGTGTACTCAAAGTGTCTTCATTGACATTTTCAACCTCTCCCTGACCGAGTCTGTAATATGTTTCAAGCAGACCACCATAGTCCCTGTGCCCAATGAAGCAAAGGTAACCTGCTTAAATAATTACTGCCCCGTAGCACTCACGTCGGTAGCCATGAAGTGCTTTGAAAGGCTGGTCATGGCTCACATCAACAGCATCCTCCCGGATACCCTAGATCCACTCCAATTCGCATACTGCCCCAACATATCCACAGATTACGCAATCTCAATCACACTCCACACTGCCCTTTCCCACCAGGACAAAAGGAACACCTATGGGAGAATGAGGTTCATTGACTACAGCTCAGCGTTCAACACCATAGTGCCCACGAAGCTCATCACTAAGCTAAGTACTCTGGGACTAAACACCTCCCTCTACAACTGGATCCAGGACTTCCTGACGGGCCGCCCCCAGGAGGTAAGGGTAGGCAACAACACGTCTGCCGCGCTGATCCTCAATCCTGGGGCCCCTCAGGGGTGTGTACTTAGTCCCCTCCTGTACTCCCTGTTCACCCATGACTGCGTATCCAAACACGATTCCAATACCATCATTAAGTTTGCAGACGACACAACAATGGTAGGACCTGATCACCGATAACGATGAGTCAGCCTATAGGGAGGAGGTCAGAGAACTGGCAATGTGGTGCCAGGACAACATCCTCTCCCTCAATGTGAGCAAGACAAAGGAGCTGATCGTGGACTACAGGAAAAGGCGGGCCGAACAGGCCCCCATTAACATCGATGGGGCTGTAGTGAAGCGGGTCGAGAGTTTCAAGTTCGTTGGTATGCGTTGGTATGCATAGTCACTTCACCCTACATGTACAAATTACCTCAACTAACATGTACGTCCGCACACTGACTCGGTACAGTATTATTTTTTACTTTAGTTTATTTGGTAAATATTTTCTTAACTCTTCTTGAACTGCACCGTTGGTTAAGGGCTTGTAAGTAAGCATTTCACTGTAAGGTCTACACTTGTTGTATTTGGCGCATGTGAAAAATAAAGTTTGTTTTGATTTGAATTCATGCTTAGGGTTTGTTTACCTGGCCCCCGTTTCAAATGCTAACTTTTTTTTATTGAATATTTATTTATTTATTTATTGAATATTATATGAATCTTATGAATTAAAATGGCCAATTTGCGTGAAATCAATTAGCTTAATTTCTCAGAGATCAAAATATATTTCAACAAAATAATGTTGCAGGAATGCTAATCTTATCTGTTTGTAACTACAGAAACGATTTCACAACAATCTGAGATTGTTTCTTTTACTTTTTGAGATGGAACAACCCACTGGGGATGGGCTAGCCTTGTCGCTATCATCAGGACGGCACGTGAGGGAGTTACCATAGTAATCAACCTGTCTTATTTGTCACGTACAACATGCGGCATCAAGGTATGTGTGCTTGTGCCTAGGTTTAGTCCTTAATGGTTTATGGTGAGCTGATTGAATGAATACAGGGCTGCTAAACCCAACGCATGGCATGGGTTGTCTGTTTGCTGTCTGTTTGCTGTGTTTTTGTGCCCTTCTTTCTCCTTTCCATATGCCACCTACATATACAGTACAAGTCAAACGTTTGGACACACCTACTTACTCAAGGATGTTTCTTTATTTGTACTATTTTCTAAATTGTAGAATGATAGTGAAGACATCAAAAATATGAAATAACACATAGAATCATGTAGTAACCTAAAAAGTGTTAATCAAATCAAAATAGCTTACATTATTCAAAGTAGCCACCATTTGCCTTGATGGCAGCTTAGGCCACTCTTGTCATTCTCTCAATCCACTTTCACCTGAAATGCTTTTCCAACAGTCTTGAAAGAGTTCCCACATGCTGAGCACTTGTTGGCTGCTTTTCCTTCACTCTGCGGTCCAACTCATCCCAAACAATCTCAATTGGGTTGAGGTCGGGTGATTGTGGAGGTCAGGTCATTGGATGCAGCACTCCATCACTCTCCTTCTTGGTCAAATAGCCCTTATGCAGCCTGGAGGTGTGATTGGTCATTGTCCTGTTGAAAAACAAATGATAGTCCCACTAAGCGCAGATGGCATATCGCTGCAGAATGTTGTGGTGGAAATCTGTCCTCTGGTCTGATGAGTCCAAATTTGGTGTCTTTGTAAGACGCAGAGTAGGTGAACGGATGATCACCTACTCTGATAGCCCTATTTGTTAAAAGACCAAGTCCATATTATGGCAAGAACAGCCAAATAAGCATTCAATTAGAATTCAAGTGTGCCTTGAATTCTAAATAAATCACTGACAGTGTCACCAACAAAACAACCCCACACCATCACACCTACTCCTCCATTCTTCCTGGTGGGTGTAATATTTGTGTTGTGGAGAAAGGACTAGGCAGGAGACTGGAGTACAGAAAGTTTTGTTTAGTCAAAAATGCCTTGTGCTCTACTGCCCCAGGCCCGATAGTGCGCATGTGCATTTCCTGTTAGGTGTAGTAACATAACACTGCCGTAATACGTTACTGCTTAGTAACAGCATAGCAACTAATATAAACAGATGAAGATCACAGATACTACACTCCTCCCCCATAGTGTTTAACTCCCAGAGAACAAGGTAAATATGTTAGGGAACTACTAATGCAATATCTGAACAATGCATTCTTAAACATTTTTCAACTACTGGGTTGAAACAGACTTTTCAGAGCCCAGCACAAATCTAGGGGATTATTCTTCCCCGAAGATGGAGTTTGTGTCCTAATAACTAACCCAGGTGATGTCATTTTTCTTTCCTTTTATCTAGGACATATTAAAGTGTTTGTTTGTTTTACTGTCTGTTACCTCCTGAAACAGCTCAACTCAGGTCAAGCTTTTGAGGTGCCCTTTGCTGTCGAATAGGATATCTCCGCTCCTCCTGGGCTTCCGGTGGTGGGCCAGGTTCGGGTGGAAGTTCAGGCTCTGTCTCTCCCGCACGTCCACAGTCAAGAGAATAGTCCTGGGGTCGTTATTGTTCTTATTCTCTCGGCATGTCTCTGCTGGGGCGTTGGACCGTAGCAGATGATCCACATGAACGTTGACATGGCGATGACCAATTTGAACTTGGTAAGTCAAAGGTCCTCTGCGTTGCAAGATCACACCTGAGTTCCACAGGCGCTTGAGGTGTCTGAAATCACGTACCATCACCCTCTCTCCCTCTTTGAATTCTCTGACAGTCTGAGTGTCTGTCATGAGCTTTCTTCTGCTGTAGCTGGTGCTTTGCCACAGTGCTTGACAACTCTGGTTTCAACAATGTCAGGCGGGTACGTGGTTGGCGTTTCAGAAACAGTTCAGCTGGTGTACGTTCCGTTACTGTGTGTGGTGTGTTACATTAAATAAACAGGAACCGGGGAAGCCTTTGGTGGGTGAGAACAGACTGAACCTCTAGTCTAGTCCAGGCCTTCTTAAAGGTTTGCACGGCTCTCTCCGCTGCTCCGTTTGATGCCGGATGGTAAGGTGGTGACAGGTGCCGTACTCCGTTTTTCTTGAGAAACATTTCAAAATCGTTTGAGGTGAAAAGAGGGCCATTGTCCAATACGAGCTCCTTGACTAGTCCAAAGGTTGCGAACAGGTGTCTGAGAATATTGATGGTCTTCTCAGCTGTGGTCAGTTGAGTAGGGAACACTTCCATCCACTTGGAATGGACATCGTCGACAACAAGGAAATATGCTTGTCAATCTCGGCGTAATTCACATGGATTCGTTCCCATGGTGTAGCAGCCCAGGACTATGGATGAAGAGGTGCAGCAGCAGGCTTGTTGTCCAGGCCACCACAGATAACTGCGGGTGAGTGCTTTCATTCGAGTGATCCTTGGATGTCCCTCATGCAGGTCAGATAGCAGTCTCCTCTGAAAAGTGTGAGGTACCACCACCCTTGATCCCCACAGAACACATCCTTGATCAGTGGACAACTGGTCTTTCTTTTCGATGAATGGACGAAGGTCATCGTCATTTACGAAGGTTGGCCAACCACCTAATTTTAAGTCCAAGACTTTGGAAAGGACTTTGTCTTTCCTCGTTTCCTCTGCTATGTCTGAAGCAGATATGGGAAGTTCATTGATGAGAGAGATCTGGAAGACTGCTCTATCATCTTTACTGTCGGAGTCCCTATTGCATGGTAGTCTTGATAGTGCATCTGCATTTGCGTGATCACTGCTCGTCTGTACTCGATCTCGTAGTCGTAGGCTAGCAATATCAGAGCCCAACGTTGCATTCGAAGTGCAGCAATGGTTGGTATGGCTGATTCTGGTCCAAGGGTGGCCAACAGAGGCTTGTGATCTGTCCGCAGTTGGAACTTCCTTCCGTAGAGATATTTGTGAAACTTCTTCACTCTGAATATTATGCTCAGGGCTTTCTTCTCAATTTGAGCATAATTTTTCTCACTTAGTGACAGAGTCCGTGATGCAAATGCAATAGGGTGTTCTTCACCTGACGGTAGAACATGTGAGATGACGGCTCCTACTCTGTATGGAGATGCATTACACGCGAGTCTCAGCTTAATCTCTGTGTCATAGTGGGCAAGCCACTTGCTCTTTAACAGACACTGTTTGCAAGTCTTGAATGCTTCTTCGCATTGTGGGGACCAATTACACTTTGTATCGGCCTGCAGCAGTTGGTGAAGCGGATGCAACAATGTGGACAAGTTTGCCACAAACTTTCCGCAATAGTTCAGGAGCAAGGTGCTCTCCAATGGTTGGTGCTGACATGAGGATATCGTCCATGAAGCACACAACATTGTCTATACCGTCCAAGATCTGATCCATTGTGTGTTGGAATATCGCTGGAGCTGTCGAGATTCCATAGGCCAATCTGAATAGCCCCTTGTGTGTATTGATGGTCAGATACTGTTCCGACTGCGGATCCAGCTTCAGTTGCTGATAACCGAATGACAGGTCCAGCTTACTGAAAACCTTCCCACCAGCTAGAGTGGCAAACAGATCTTCAGCGTAGGGTAGTGGATATTCCTCTGGTAGTATGCAGCGATTTACTGTGACCTTGTAGTCTCCGCACATTCTGACGGTCTTGTCTTTCTTTGGGACTACAACGATCGGAGCGGCCCAGTCGCTCCTCTCTACTTTCGTGAGGATGTTATTCTTCTGTAGGTGGTACAGTTCCTTCTCTAGTGCTTCCTTAAGAGCATAGGGAACTGGACATGGTTTGTGAAAGATAGGCTTGGTTCCTTCTTGCACTCTGACTTTTGCTGTGAAGTCTTGTATTTCGCCGTAGACATCTTTGAAAAGTTATTTGTGCTTCTCCAGCATGTTAGTGAGCGTAGCCTGACTCACTGGTGTGTCATTTCTCAGACTGAAGATTTCTCCCCAGTTCAACTTGATCTTTTGTAGCCAGTTTCTGCCTAGCAAGGCTGATTTTTCTCCTTTAACAATGACAAACAGTAGCGTCCACTCCTTCCCCTTATACCGGACTGGTACCTGGATCTGTCCTAACACAAGAATAGTGTCACCAGTGTATGAAGAAAGGCAGATGAACGCTGGCTGAAGAGGGCAGTCTTTCAGTTTTTCTTTGTAGTCTTTCTGGAACAAGTGATTCAGACGCTCCTGTGTCTAGCTGCATGTTTACTGGTTTTCCCACTAACTCCATGCTGAGATAGATTCCATCTTTTTGTTGTTGAGCTGTGTACACTGTAAACAGTTCCACTACTGTTTCAGTTGTACCTTCCTCTTCTTGTGCTGCGTCTGACACTTTGTGCGCTCCTGCGGTCCTTTTTGGAGCTTTTGATACTCTCTGTAGAAGTCCAACCTTTCCACAATTGTGTCACTTTTCATTTCACTGTGCTGATGATTATCTCCCCCACATCTGTAGCAACTTGGCTTAGACCTTTGTGATGTGGACTGCTTTGTTCTTGTGTAACCTTGAGGACAGGACTGAGAAAAGTGTGACATTTGTGAACCTTTTCCTCCACATGTCACTGACCTTGTGAACAACTTTCTGACGTTCTGCACGTCCCGATAGTTCAATAGTATCCCTGTGGACAAGCTTAAGTCCAAGTGTGATATCACAGGCTTTCTTAAAGGTCAGGTCCTTCTCTGACAGAAGCCTTCTGTGATATGCTTCACCTGTGAGACCACATACAAACTTGTCTCGGCGAGAGTCATCAAGAAATCACTCAAACTCACATGTACTTGCCAGCCTTTTCAAAGCAAGGATGTAGTCAGCCAAGGTTTCCCCTTGACTCTGGTGACGTTGGTCAAATCTGAAACGTTCTGCAATGAGAATTGGCTTAAAAGAGTTTCAGTCAGTTCTGCATAGTTCAACTCCACTGCTTTTATTGGTTCAATGAGACCTTTCAGCAATCCATAATCAGTTGGACCCAAAACACTGAGAAATAAATCTGCTATCTTTTCATCTTTGATTTCATTTGCAGCCAGCCAACGCTCAAAACGCTCTAAATAGGAATCAAAATCCTCTTTTGCAGCCTCAAACTCTGGTACTCGACCAAATGGTTGCCATTTTCACAGTTAATTGTTCAGTTTCCTTATTCCTTGTATTCCTTCATTTTCATCTAATTCTTCACTTTCTTCATTTCAGAAGTTTCTGGAATTACTTCATTCACTGCACTCATTTGTAATAATGTGTTACGTTTCTTCTTGTTTTACAATATTTCTCCACTGAGATCGCCTAATTTCAATGGGTTCAATTACCGTTTATTTATTTAACCACCAGAGGGCAGTGTCTCTATTCTGGACTCCAATAGGCTTGCTACTTGGCAGCTCCTGAACACTTTACCTACTAGCAGTGCTTAGCCTTTTCTACTGGCAAAAAAAATAAACAAATAACTGACGATTTACATAATTATTTTGAGTTTCATTACTCACGCAACATTCTTCCCTTCAAGCAATGTCCGTTTATGTAGTTTAATCACCTCATCGCCACTGTAATATTTGTGTTGTGGAGAAATGACCAGGCAGGAGACAGTTAGTACAGTTAGTTTCGTTTAGTCAAAAACGTCTCGTGCTCTACAGCCCCTGGCCCGATAGTGAGCATGTGCATTTTCTATTAGGTGTAGTAACATAACACTGCCGTAATACATTACTGCTTAGTAACAGCATAGTAACTAATATAAACAGATGTAGATCACAGATACTACAGTGGGAACTACACATGCGGAGATCATCCGTTCACCTTCTCTGTGTCTCACAAAGACACCAAATTTGGACTCATCAGACCAAAGGACAGATTTCCACCACAACATTCTGCAGCGATATGCCATCCCATCTGTTTTGCGCTTAGTGGGACTATCATTTGTTTTTCAACAGGACAATGACCAAACACACCTCCAGGCTGCATAAGGGCTATTTGACCAAGAAGGAGAGTGATGGAAGTGTGCCTTGAATTCTAAATAAATCACTGACAGTGTCACCAACAAAGCAACTCCACACCATCACACCTCCTTCTCCATGCTTCCTGGTGGGAAATCATCTGTTCACCTACTCTGCGTCTCACAAAGACACAACATTTGGACTCATCAGACCAAAAGGACAGATTTCCACCGGTCTAATGTCCATTGCTCGTGTTTCTTGGCCCAAGCAAGTCTCTTCTTCTTATTGGTGTCCTTTAGTGTTTTTATTTAATTTATTTAACCTTTATTTAACTAGGCAAGTCTTATTTACAATGGTTTCATTGCAGCAATTCGACCGTGAAGGCCTGATTCACGCAGTCTCCTCTGAACAGTTGATGTTGAGATGTGTCTGTTACTTGAGCTCTGTGAAGCATTTATTTGGGCTGCAATTTCTGAGGCGGGTAACTCTAATGAACATATCCTCTGCAGCAGAGGTAACTCTGGGTCTTCCTTTCCTGTGGCGGTCCTCATGAGATTTAGTTTCATCATAGCGCTTAATGGTTTTTGCAACTGCACTTGAGGAAACTTTTTCCGGATTGACTGACCTTTATGTCTTAAAGTAATGATGGACTGTTTATTATCTTTGCTTATTTGAGCTATTCTTGCCATAATATGGACTTGGTCTTTTACCAAATAGGGCTATCCTTCTGTATACCATCACTATACCATCCCTACCTTGTCACAAAACAACTGATTGGCTCAAAGAAAGAAAGAAATTCCACATATTAACTTTAAACAAGGCACACCTGTTAATTGAAATGCATTCTGGTGACTACCTCAAGAAGCTGGTTGGGAGAATGCCAATAGAATGCCAAAGATGTCATCAAGGCAAAGGGAGGCTATTTTGGTCACATATGATTCCATATGTGTTATTTCACATATTTGATGTCTTCACTATTATTCTACAATGTAGAGAATATAAAAAATTAAGAAGAACCCTTCAAAGAGTAGGTATGTCCAAACTTTTGACTGGTACTGTACATACAGCATTACTGTCTCTGTCAAAACTAATATATAGCCGTTTCTCTTTAACACCAGGTGAGAGAGGGTATCCTTATAGTTACATGCTCTGTGTTTCTCATACAAAAGCCTTTGGGACTAGATTAATTCTGGACTTCATTCTGGAAATAGCCGACATACAGTGCCTTGCGAAAGTATTCGGCCCCCTTGAACTTTGCGACCTTATGCCACATTTCAGGCTTCAAACATAAAGATATAAAACTGTATTTATTTTGTGAAGAATCAACAACAAGTGGGACACAATCATGAAGTGGAACGACATTTATTGGATATTTCAAACTTTTTTAACAAATCAAAAACTGAAAAATTGGGCGTGCAAAATTATTCAGCCCCCTTAAGTTAATACTTTGTAGCGCCACCTTTTGCTGCGATTACAGCTGTCGCTTGGGGTTTGTCTCTATCAGTTTTGCATATCGAGAGACTGAATTTTTTTCCCATTCCTCCTTGCAAAACAGCTCGAGCTCAGTGAGGTTGGATGGAGAGCATTTGTGAACAGCAGTTTTCAGTTCTTTCCACAGATTCTCGATTGGATTCAGGTCTGGACTTTGACTTGGCCATTCTAACACCTGGATATGTTTATTTTTGAACCATTCCATTGTAGATTTTGCTTTATGTTTTGGATCATTGTCTTGTTGGAAGACAAATCTCCGTCCCAGTCTCAGGTCTTTTGCAGACTCCATCAGGTTTTCTTCCAGAATGGTCCTGTATTTGGCTCCATCCATCTTCCCATCAATTTTAACCATCTTCCCTGTCCCTGCTGAAGAAAGGCCCAAACCATGATGCTGCCACCACCATGTTTGACAGTGGGGATGGTGTGTTCAGGGTGATGAGCTGTGTTGCTTTTAAGCCAAACATAACGTTTTGCATTGTTGCCAAAAAGTTCAATTTTGGTTTCATCTGACCAGAGCACCTTCTTCCACATGTTTGGTGTGTCTCCCAGGTGGCTTGTGGCAAACTTTAAACGACACTTTTTATGGATATCTTTAAGAAATGGCTTTCTTCTTGCCACTCTTCCATAAAGGCCAGATTTGTGCAATATACGACTGATTGTTGTCTTATGGACAGAGTCTCCCACCTCAGCTGTAGATCTCTGCAGTTCATCCAGAGTGATCATGGGCCTCTTGGCTGCATCTCTGATCAGTCTTCTCCTTGTATGAGCTGAAAGTTTAGAGGGACGGCCAGGTCTTGGTAGATTTGCAGTGGTCTGATACTCCTTCCATTTCAATATTATCGCTTGCACAGTGCTCCTTGGGATGTTTAAAGCTTGGGAAATCTTTTTGTATCCAAATCCGGCTTTAAACTTCTTCACAACAGTATCTCGGACCTGCCTGGTGTGTTCCTTGTTCTTCATGATGCTCTCTGCGCTTTTAACGGACCTCTGAGACTATCACAGTGCAGGTGCATTTATACGGAGACTTGATTACACACAGGTGGATTGTATTTATCATCATTAGTCATTTAGGTCAACATTGGATCATTCAGAGATCCTCACTGAACTTCTGGAGAGAGTTTGCTGCACTGAAAGTAAAGGGGCTGAATAATTTTGCACGCCCAATTTTTCAGTTTTTGATTTGTTAAAAAAGTTTGAAATATCCAATAAATGTCGTTCCACTTCATGATTGTGTCCCACTTGTTGTTGATTCTTCACAAAAAAATACAGTTTTATATCTTTATGTTTGAAGCCTGAAATGTGGCAAAAGGTCGCAAAGTTCAAGGGGGCCGAATACTTTCGCAAGGCACTGTACGTTTACTGTGAACGCTGCCTTCTCGAGCGTGGAAACATTACCTTTAAATTGTAATTGCGCTTTAGCACGGGTCTTCCATGGTCTGGATTGAATCTAGGCCTTAGTCTAAGGGATTCAATTGTGGTGCTATCATTGGTGCTTTGGAGGATCTCCCAAATGTAAAGGTACATGCTCCACCATGTTTTATTGGTGTCACACCCTGACCTTAGTATTCTTTGTTTTCCTTGTTATTTTGGTTAGGTCAGGGTGTGACATGGGTGATGTATGTGTTTTTGTCTTGTCTAGGGGTTTTGTATGTTTATGGGGCTGTCTCCTTTCTAGGTATATTGTATGTCTATGGTTGCCTAGATTGGTTCTCAATTATAGGCAGCTGTCTATCGTCGTCTCTGATTGGGAACCATATTTAGGCAGCCATATTCTGTGGGTACTTTGTGGGTGATTGTTTCTTGTCTATGTGTTCTCTGCACCAGATAGGACTGTTTCGGGTTTTGCCACGTTTGTTGTTTTTGTGTTCATGTTGAGTTTTCATATTAAAAACCATGAACTCTAACCACGCTGCAATTTGGTCCTCCTCTCCTTCGACGGAAGAAAACCGTGACAATTGGTTTTACATGCTGCAAACGCTTGCGCACCACAGTGAAATGCTACTTTACACACAAAACATGTTGTGTGCCCCCTCACACCTTCAGTAAATCTGGGCCTATGTTTCCCATACAATATCCTTTAGTGTAAGGTATTAAAGTGTAGCGCTATGAATGGTGCTTTGGAGGTACTCGAAGAAGAATGTACTTGAAGAAAACATTTATTGAGAACGTAGAAGGTCATCATGTTACTGGTATCCATGCGTGTATCTGAAATGTCACGTCAGTGTGGGTGTCCATTTCATGAGCTCTTAATTGGAATGATGAATGAGTGTGTGTGTGTTCGTGCAATTGTCTGCATGTGTGCATGTGTGTGTGTGAGGTGGGTACCTTGTCTTGACTGATGAGTTCCTGGTAAGGGATATGTGCAGGCAGGTAGGTGTGGAGGAGAGCACAGAATGCAAGGCCATCACTCCAGCTGCTGCTGAAGTTTGTCACATCAATGTTCTACAAGAGAGAAAAATGTAGAGAGAGAGGAAGGCGTCATTCTTCTTCCAGTACCAACAGTGAATGTCTCAATAAGAATTTCGAACAACAATAACGAGCTCAAATTAAGCATTTATTAACATAGAGTAAATATGCATAACGGAGAGCATGGAAACAACCTGCCCAACCTTCCTTTTCCACAAATATAACACTGACAACTAGCTTTAGTTTGCATTTAGTTCTTGCTCGTTCCTCAAGGAATTATCTACTTGGGTCGTTCCACCAAATCAGTGCCTTTTGAGATGTGTAACTTGGTGAAAATAAACTTTTGATCTCACCTAATTTTAACATTGCCACAAAGAATATTCTGTCATGTTCAACTTAATAATAAAAAACATTTTCTCATCTCAAGTAAATAAAAAAAATAAATGAAAATGTACGATAGTGAGTGCCAAATAAAGTAACAGGGTTGACTGTAACAGGGTTGACTGTAACAGGGTTGACTGTAACAGGGTTGATGGCCATAAATCCCCCTGTGACATGGGAAATGGAATTGTGTTTTTTTGTGAAGCTTGTATTCAATTGCCCCTCCCTGTTGCACACAACAACAAAAAAACACAATTGTTTAAACATTTCTAGCCTGTCTATCTATGGGTAACAGTGTTGATGTGTAATGCTCGACCTACTCAGTTTTCCACCACAAAATTGTAAAAAAGAGTAGAACCAACTCACCTGCTTTTACACGATAATTTGACTATTAGATGTTCAATGTTTCTTTAGAAAAAAATATTTTAAAAGGAATAGTTCATTTAATTTCATGGATAGGTTTTCTTGACCTTAAAATGAATCACTAATCACATAAACTAAATAATAATCTTCAGAAATGACTTTGTCAAACCACAAAATATATAGGGCTTTATAATGATGGTGAAAACTTGGAGAAATGTTGGTGTTAAGTGGGTTAAAATCACAGTGGGTGCACACATGTCAAAATGCAAAATTATTGCTCTTTAGCAAGTCTTTATTCATATAAAAAACCTGATTTATTGAATTCTCCATGTCGTCTAAATTAAATCAAATCAAACTTTGTTTTTCACATGCTTCGAATACAACATGAAATGCTTACTTACAAGCCCTTAACCAACTGTGCAGTTCAAGAAAGAGTTAAGAAAATATTTACCAAATAAACTAAAGTGAAAAATAATAAAAAGTAACACAATAAAATAACAATAGCGAGGCTATATACAGGGGGTACCGGTACCAAGTCAATGTGCGGGGGTACAGGTTAGTCGAGGTAATTTGTGCATGTAGGTACAGTAGGGTGAAGTGACTATGCATAGATAATAAACAGCGAGTAGCAGCAGTGCAAAAAACAAATGTGTGGGGGGGTCAATGTCCTGGATGGCAGGAAGCTTGGCCCCAGTGATGTACTGGGCCGTAGGCAGCACTTTCTGTAGCGCCTTTTGGTCAGATGCCGAGCAGTTACCATTACAGGCGGTGATGCAACCGGTCAGGATGCTCTCGATGGTGCAGCTGTAGAACTTTTTGAGGATCTGGGGACCCATGCCAAATCTTTTCAGTCTCCTGAGGGGGAAAAGGTGTTGTCGTGCCCTCTTTACAACTGTTTTGGTGTGTTCGGACCCTGATAGTTCGTTGAAACTCTCAACCCGCTCCCCTACAGCCCCGTCGATGTTAATGGGGGCCTTTTCCTGTAGTCCACGATCAGTTCCTTTGTCTTTCTCACATTGAAGGAGAGGTTGTTGTCTTGGCATCACACTACCAGGTCTTTGACCTCCTCCCTGTAGGCTGTCTCATCGTTGTCGGTGATCAGGCCTACCATTGTTGTTTCGTCTGCAAACTTAATGATGGTGTTGGAGTCGTGTTTGTTCACGCAGTCGTGGGTGAACAGGGAGTACAGGAGGGGACTAAGCACACACCATTGTGGGTTGCCTACCCTTACCACCTGGGGACGACCAGTCAGGAAGTCCAGGATCCAATTGCAGAGGGAGGTGTTTAGTTCTAGGTTCCTTAGCATAGTGATGAGCTTTGTGGGCACTATGGTGTTGAACGCTGAGCTGTAGTCAGTGAACAGCTTTCTCACATTAAAGTAGCCTCACAAAGCCGCCTGATCTGGTGAGCTTGTATGAATGTTGCAGATGTAAGCTTGCGGGATAAGGCGGCTTCACGAGGGTAATATTAAAGGGCACTTTATTGAATATAACAGGCTTTTAAAATATGATATTGGTGCACAATTTCTACTTAAAATATCAAAGGAATGCTACATTCACTTATTTTGTGGAACAACCCACTTAGAACATCCCTAGAACATGGTTAGGATATGCGGAAGCATATAAAAAAAAACACCCAAGCACATAAACATATAGAGCAACATACAAATGAAAACTAATGGTTTCCATAGCTGATCAATATGCTAGGTCAAGTTTCCTACTAAGTGCAATTGGAGAGTTACTTTTATTGCTGGTTGATAGATTTCATTTATTGGATAACTGAAAGCAGTAGGCTGCTCCAGCAGGAGACAACATTGCATGCATTGAAAATGATTGAGGATAAAAAACTGCATTAACATCCCTGGCCACTAGAAGCGCCGCTTTTGGGTGATCATTTGTTTGCTTATGGCCTTATAGAGTTGGTTGAGTGCGCACTTAGTGCCAGCATCAGTCTGTGGTGGTAAATAGACGGCTACGAATAATATAGATGAGAACTCTCTTGGTAGATAGTGTGGTCTACAGCTAAGGTACTCTTCCTCAGGCGAGCAATACCTAGAGACATCTTTAATATTAGACATTGCGCACCAGCTTTTATTGACAAAAAGACACACACCCCCACCCCTCGTCTTACCAGAAGTAGCTTCTCTGTTCTGCCGGTGCATGAAAATCCATCCAGCTCTATATCATTAGTGTTGTCGTTCAGCCACGACTCGGTGAAACATAGGAAATTACAGTTCTTCATGTCCCGTTGGTAGGATAATCATAATCGTGGGTCATCCATTTTATTTTCCAATGATTCCATGTTAGCAAGTAGAATTGATGGCAATGGGAGTTTACTCGCTCACCTACAGACTCTCAAAAGGCAGCCTGATCGGCGTCCTCTTTTCCTTTCCTTCACGCAAATGATGTGGATCTGGGCCTGTACCCGGGAGAGCAGTATATCTTTCTCATCGGACTTGTTAAAGGAAAAAGCTTCTTCCAGTCCGTGGTGAGTCATCCCAGTTCTGATGTCCAGAAGTTATTTTTGGTCATAAGAGACAGTAGCAGCAACATTACGTACAAAATAAGTAAACCATTTTTACAAACAACGCAATTTTTTTTTTAAATAGCACAATTGATTACGGGCATGTAAAACGTCAGCTCCATTCTACCATTAACATGAGCTGGTCACTATGTGTAGGTAATCCTTTCTAACGATATCACCTAGTAGAACTGCAAAAGTGTTGCTCTCCATTTTCTGGAGGACTGCGTTTTGAAATCAGTGGAATGCCTGGTGGAAATGATAGCCAAGGAGATGTAGAAAAATGCTGGTGTTTGATTGCAAAAAGAAAACACACAGAAGGCTGTTGTATAGACATGTAGCTAGCTAGCTAGCTAAACAATTAACACCTGTCTCCGGATTACATCTTCAATCTAAGGGCAACCATGGCATCCGTGACAGAGAGGGACAAGCGTCCATCGATGTATATGGGTAAGATAGTCTAGCTAGCTACATTTTCAGATATTATATTATTTTACATTTTGTCAGAAAGTTGTATTCATTTCAAGTTAAATCCTACTGTTAGCTCGCTAGCTAACTTTAAGTGTATGATCTGTGTAGTAATATTATTTGTATCTCAGAGCCATTTGCATTGCTAGTTATTGCCTAATTTTAGCTAGCTAGCTAGCTAACATTAAACCTGGTTGGTTAGCTACCTGCAGATTCAGGGTAGTAATGTTATGAATGAGGGATTATGTTTAATTGTTTAGCTAGCTAGCTACATGTCTAAACAAGACTCCACTATGCAAGTAACCACTTCATTACACCTTCTGTACCCAGTGCATGTGACAAAACTTTGGTCGTATTTGATATAGTATGTGCTTACCAGAGACGATAATGTGAAGAACATAACCTGCACCAAAGTAAAATTAGGATATAACGTTAGGCCAACGAGACAGTGTCCAAATTCTAAAATTCTCCGGTAGAATGCCCTGCTTTTATTTCATCACACTAAGCCATTTTCTGTAATTGGCTCGCCATTAATGTGCAAATAATGATTTTGTTTTGAGTTTATTTTCCTGTAATAATGAAGACAAAAGAGCTAAAGTGAAGACGTTGTCAGCTATAAGATATGGTCATTATTTTAACTGGCTAGCCAGCTAACTTAACATTAGCTAGTTAGCTAACAAGCTAGAAACAAACCAAAACTTTGTTTAGAAAGTTGTTTTTAGCTGCCTGGTTTGCTAGATTGACATATACTAAATTCCTTTTTAACGGGTGGGTTTATTTGATGTAGGACGACAATAGAATATTCATGATGTCACTGCGACAACTGTTGATAGACGTAGTATAAACCAGCCTTTAGTCTTTAAATCTTTCGTTGTTTAGTGCATGGCCTCACATGTGAATCCTTAAAGAAATGGGTTGGGGTAAGGCTTAAGAGGGTGTGAACGATGCTGAATGGAAGACGAGCGTACCAAAGAAGAGCGTACCAAATTATTCAAGGTCCATTTTCTCCAAAGTGAGGTTACAAATGTATCAAATTTCAAATCAGAATTACTTTCCCATTGTTCCTCAACTGTAGTGTATTATATAAAATGTTCTCTCTGAGTCTGTACTTTAATCCAATGTAAAAAAAACTAATTTTGCTCCACAAATTTTGCTACATAAGACCAATTTGAGCCGGTCAGTCACATTTGTTTGTGTTACAGCCTGAAATCACAATCTATTAAATTGATTATCACTCCTCTACACACAATACCCCATGATGACAAAGTGAAAACATGTTTTTAGAAACTTCTGCAGATTTATTGAATATGAAATACAGAAATATCTAATTTACATAAGTATTCAATACTTTGTAGAAGCATCTTTGGCAGTGATTACAGCTGAGTCTTTCTGCGTGTTTGTGCCTTTGTGTGTGTGGAGCATAGACTTACATCTTGGTCTGGCCAGGCCATGCTCGGGCGGGGGTAGAGAAAGGGGGGATGGGGAGAGACAGGGGGAGAGAGGGGCGCCATGAATGTTAAAACAACAGCAGACGGGATGAGCACTCTGGGACCAGACTCAGAAAAGCAAACACAGCATCAAGCGACAGGAAACGTCTCGCTCCACACAGAATACTGAGCTGCCCGGTTAAAAGAACCAAAGAGAGAGAGAGAGAGAGCGAGACAGAGTGAGGGGGGTGGGAGTGAGAGAGAGAATGGGAAAGCGAGAGAGGGGGAGTGGGTGACAAGGAGAAGAAGGGAGAGCGAGAAGAGGGGGGAGTGGGCGAGGGAGAGATGGATTGAGCGAGCATGAGGTTGATAGCAAGCCTAAACACTTGCTTTGGCAGAAATCCAGCTTTAAAATAACATCTACAGTATGATTGCATTAAGAGGTCCAGTCAGCATGTCAGCCAGCCATTCAGAAGGCCTCAAAATACAATATTGCCAGCAGCTGAGATAACAGAGAAGACTGTATTCCAATACTTTTAATAAAGCTCTCTACACTACAGCACAAACCAACAGTCATCTCTCTCACATCAACCACACTGGCCCCATTTTCACAAGAAAATGTATTTATATAGAAACAATTGGAGTAATAGGATTCACTGCAAGTGTTATCTAACTTCCTGTGACAGTAAAAGAGTGCAAGTGGATAACATGTAGATAATAGCTAAATGAAGTGGGTGAAAGCCAGCCTGTTATTATGACACTTGACACCCAGATGACAGTGTGCCATTATCACATTATGGTGCTGAAGTGAAGATAGGAAATCCACTGCCCACTGGCTGATGATGGAGCACACACACTCTCACTCTCTGAGGGCTCCATGACCAATGAGAGAAAACACACTCATACTGCCTGATGATGGAGAACGTGCACACGCACACGCACACGCACACGCACGCACACGCACACGCACACACACACACACACACACACACACACACACACACACACACACACACACACACACAGCCTGGTAAAACCAATCAGCCTGGTCTGCTAAAGCAGGAAAGTCCACATTCACATTTACTGAGAGTTGTACGACTGATGAGGTACTCTCCATCAGTGTCCGTACTACCACCATTAAGCCCTGAGCACCTCTCTCGGTTTCTCTCTGTCTGTCTCTAATTGAGTAGTGTGTGAACAAAGAAAAAATACAAAGAAAGGCAAAACGAAGAAAAGGGAAGCAGCAGTAATGGGTCATACAATGAATCATCATCATGAGCAATGACAGCCTGAAAGTTAGGTACAGCCAGTGCCGGACAGGGACACACATGAAGGGGTTAGGGTCCCAAAGACACTCCCCATTATTGATTAAGAGGACCGTAAGATTCATATGTTTTGCTGCAGGCCTTATAATAGATACTGTTGCTATGTGCCTAAAAACTCTGCCACTATATGTTGCACAAGCCATCTATATTAGTCTTTGTGCTTAAGACCGAAGCTGTTGCAAGAGTTTGCTTGCGGGCTAGGTCTGAGTCAGACCTAAACTAGATAAAGAGAAGTAACCACTGTCTGGTTTAGACATTTTGATCTTGTGTGACAGTGGACAATGCTAATGAATTCAGAGAAGCTACTGTACTAGGTTACTAGGTTACCTTATAAGGTAACCTCAGCAAATTGCTGTATATATACAGTTGAAGTCGGAAGTTTACATACAATAAGGTTGGAGTCATTAAAACTCATTTTTCAACCACTCCACAAATTTCTTGTTACCAAACTATAGTTTTGCCAAGTCGGTTAGGACATCAACTTTGTGCATGACACAAATAATTTTTCCAACAATTGTTTAAAGACAAATTATTTAACTTATAATTCACAGTATCACAATTCCAGTGGGTCAGAAGTTTACATACACTAAGTTGACTGTGCCTTTAAACAGCTTGGAAAATTGCAGAAAATGATGTCATAGCTTTAGAAGCTGCTGATAGGCTAACTGACATCATTTGAGTCAATTGGAGGTGTACCTGTGGATGTATTTCAAGGCCTACCTTCAAACTCAGTGCCTCTTTGCTTGACATCATGGGAAAATCAAAAGAAATCAGCCAAGACCTCAGAAAAAAATTGTAGACCTCCACAAGTCTGGTTCTTCCTTGGGAGTATTTTCCAAATGCCTGAAAGAATCACGTTCATCTGTACAAACAACAGTACGCAAGTATAAACACCATGGGACCACGCAGCCGTCATACTGCTCAGGAAGGAGAGAGACTGTTGCCTAGAGATGAACGTACTTTGGTGCGAAAAGTGTAAATCAATCCCAGAACAACAGCAAAGGACCTTGTGAAGATGCTGGAGGAAACAGGTACAAAAGTATCTATATCCACAGTAAAAACGAGTCCAATATCGATATAACCTGAAAGGCCACTCAGCAAGGAAGAAGCCACAGCTCCAAAACCGCTATAAAAAGAAACAGACTATGGTTTGCAACTGCACATGGGGACAAAGATTGTACTTTTTGGAGAAATCTCCTCTGGCCTGATGAAACAAAACAAAAAATAACTGTTTGGCCATAATGACCATCGTTATGTTTGGAGGAAAAAGGGGGAGGCTTGCAAGCCGAAGAACACCATCCCAACAGTAAAGCACGGGGGTGGCAGCATCATGTTGTGGGGGTGCTTTGCTGCAGGAGGGACTGGTGCACTTCACAAAATAAATGGCATCATGAGGAAGCAAAATGATGTGGATATTGTTGGGGAATAATCAGAATTGGTGGGTAACATAGATAAGATGTTTTATTTTCATGATATGCTTATGAGTTATTTCTCATAAGAATGTATTTTGTTGTACTATAGTGGTGGCCATTGGCAGTTATCTGTTCTATGTCAAGACTAAGTTGCATGGGCCGCAGAGAGGGGAGAGGTCAAGGTGTCATCATGTGTAAACATATATTTTGCTCCACTGTGTCTGTGTGCCAGTCACTCCCTACTTTTCCCATCGGGGAGAGGAGGATGGCAGTGTCTGGAATCATTCTATGCTCCCCGTGAGCTTGTCCAGGATTGGTTGTATCTAAATTACAATTTGATATATGCCTGTTGATATGGAGGATTGGTTTATGGTTCTGAGTTTGAGAAAATAACATAGTTTAGGAGACAAAGCTGAACGATAAATTATGTCTATGCTGTCTGGCTATGTGTGTTTTTTGCTATTAAAGGATCTCAGTTACGTGTGAGGGGCTCTCAGAAAATTCATTGATAGACACTGAATTGATCTGAGTGTCACAGGGTTGTGATAGAGCTTATATAATTAAAGATGGACTTTGATAACTAACTCTGACTTGTGTTGTGGTTCGCGCTCATGATTTGGTAAATAGAGGAAATTTCCACGACAATATATTGAAGCAACAGATGTCAGTCAGGAAGTTCAAGCTTGGTCGAAAATGGGTCTACCAAATGGACAATGACCCCAAACATACTTCCAAAGTTGTGGCAAAATGGCTTAAGGACAACAAAGTCAAGGCATTGGAGTGGCCATCACAAAGCCCTGACCTCAATCCCATAGAACATTTGTGGGCAGAACTGAAAAAGCGTGTGCGAGCAAGGAGGCCTACAAACCTGAATCAGTTACACCAGCTCTGTCAGGAAAAATGGGCCACAATTCACCCAACTTATTGTGGGAAGCTTGTGGAAGACTACCCGAAACATTTGACCCAAGTTAAACAATTTAACGGCAATGCTACCAAATACTAATTGAGTGTATGTAAACTTCTGACCCACTGGGAATGTGATGAAAGAAATGAAAGCTGAAATAAATAATTCTCTCTACTATTATTCTGACATTTCACATTCTTAAAATAAAGTGGTGAACCTAACTGACCTAGGACAGGGAATTTTTACTAGGATCAAATATCAGGAATTGTGAAAAACTGAGTTTGAATGTATTTGGTAAGGTGTATGTAAACCTCCGACTTCACCTGTACATTGACGTAGGTGATCATACCACTAAGGAGTGATCACGTATAAAATCAGCTGCGCACTTAGGTGGGGTGCAGAACTTACTCTGAAACACACATGCTATGTTTCCATTGTCAACTTCTATCTGCAATTGCATTAATAAAGGTTTAATTTACTCACAGTGCCTTGCGAAAGTATTCGGCCCCCTTGAACTTTGCGACCTTTTGCCACATTTCAGGCTTCAAACATAAAGATATAAAACTGTATTTTTTGTGAAGAATCAACAACAAGTGGGACACAATCATGAAGTGGAACGACATTTATTGGATATTTCAAACTTTTTTAACAAATCAAAAACTGAAAAATTGGGCGTGCAAAATTATTCAGCCCCCTTAAGTTAATACTTTGTAGCGCCACCTTTTGCTGCGATTACAGCTGTAAGTCGCTTGGGGTATGTCTCTATCAGTTTTGCACATCGAGAGACTGACATTTTTTCCCATTCCTCCTTGCAAAACAGCTCGAGCTCAGTGAGGTTGGATGGAGAGCATTTGTGAACAGCAGTTTTCAGTTATTTCCACAGATTCTCGATTGGATTCAGGTCTGGACTTTGACTTGGCCATTCTAACACCTGGATATGTTTATATTTGAACCATTCCATTGTAGATTTTGCTTTATGTTTTGGATCATTGTCTTGTTGGAAGACAAATCTCTGTCCCAGTCTCAGGTCTTTTGCAGACTCCATCAGGTTTTCTTCCAGAATGGTCCTGTATTTGGCTCCATCCATCTTCCCATCAATTTTAACCATCTTCCCTGTCCCTGCTGAAGAAAAGCAGGCCCAAACCATGATGCCACCACCATGTTTGACAGTGGGGATGGTGTGTTCTAGGTGATGAGCTGTGTTGCTTTTACGCCAAACATAACGTTTTGCATTGTTGCCAAAAAGTTCAATTTTGGTTTCATCTGACCAGAGCACCTTCTTCCACATGTTTGGTGTGTCTCCCAGGTGGCTTGTGGCAAACTTTAAATGACACTTTTTATGGATATCTTTAAGAAATGGCTTTCTTCTTGCCACTCTTCCATAAAGGCCAGATTTGTGCAATATACGACTGATTGTTGTCCTATGGACAGAGTCTCCCACCTCAGCTGTAGATCTCTGCAGTTCATCCAGAGTGATCATGGGCCTCTTGGCTGCATCTCTGATCAGTCTTCTCCTTGTATGAGCTGAAAGTGTAGAGGGACGGCCAGGTCTTGGTAGATTTGCAGTGGTCTGATACTCCTTCCATTTCAATATTATCGCTTGCACAGTGCTCCTTGGGATGTTTAAAGCTTGGGAAATCTTTTTGTATCCAAATCCGGCTTTAAACTTCTTCACAACAGTATCTCGGACCTGCCTGGTGTGTTCCTTGTTCTTCATGATGCTCTCTGCGCTTTTAACGGACCTCTGAGACTATCACAGTGCAGGTGCATTTATACGGAGACTTGATTACACACAGGTGGATTGTATTTATCATCATTAGTCATTTAGGTCAACATTGGGTCATTCAGAGATCCTCACTGAACTTCTGGAGAGTTTGCTGCACTGAAAGTAAAGGGGCTGAATAATTTTGCACGCCCAATTTTTCAGTTTTTGATTTGTTAAAAAGGTTTGAAATATCCAATAAATGTCGTTCCACTTCATGATTGTGTCCCACTTGTTGTTGATTCTTCACAAAAAAATACAGTTTTATATCTTTATGTTCTAAGCCTGAAATGTGGCAAAAGGTCGCAAAGTTCAAGGGGTCCGAATACTTTCGCAAGGCACTGTACTTAAAGAAGATATTGTCTGACTGCTGATTTCACCAATAAGCCAATGATTGACAAGGAACAAGGAACCTACCCCGACACACACACACAGGAGCAGCAGGCAAGGTCAAATATATACAAATATATAGTGTACGTAATATGTTGAAGTAACTACGGATGCAGCACTCTAGAGAAGTCTGCTCAGTAGGCTGTGTTGGACTGTGTGTTCACTCTCTCTCTCAAATCAAATCAAATTGTATTGGTCACATACACATATTTAGCAGATGTTATTGCGGGTGTAGCGAAATGCTTGTGTTCCTAGCTCCGACAGTGCAGTAGTATCTAACAATTCACAACAATGCACACAAATCTAAAAGTAAAATAATTATATTAAGAAATATATAAATATTAAGACGAGTACTGTCTGAGTGGCATTGACTAAAATACAGTAGAATACAATATATACATATGAAATTAGTTAAACATTGTAAACATGATTAAAGTGACTAGTGTTCCATTTAAAGTGACCAGTGATACATATGTCTATGTACATAAGGCAGCAGCCTATAAGGTACAAGGTTGAGTAACCAGGTGGTAGCCGGCTAGTGGTAGCTATTTAACAGTCTGATGGCCTTGAGATAGAAGCTGTTTTTCAGTTTCTCGGTACCAGCACTTCAAAATGACTGTAGTTAGTGCTATGGGTCGATAGTCATTTAGTTCAGTTACCTTTGCTTTCTTGGGTACAGGAACTATGGTGGACAAGCAAGTGGTAGACAAGCAAGTAGGGACAGCACACTGGGATAGGGAGAGATTGAATATGTCCGTAAACACTCCAGCCAGCTGATCTGCGCATGCTCTGAGGACGCGGCTAGGGATACCGTCTGGGCCGGTGGCTTTGTGAGGGTTAACACACTTAAATGTCTTACATCAGCCACGGAAAACGAGAGCCCACAGTCCTTGGGAGCGGACCACGTCAGCGGCACTGTTTTATCCTCAAAGCGGGTGAAGAAGGTGTTTAACTTGCGGGAAGCAAGACGTCGGTGTCCTAGACGTGGCTGGTTTTCCCTTTGTAATCGATGATTGTCTGCCACATATGTCTTGTGTCTGAGCCGATGAATTGCGACTTCACTTTGTCTCTGTACTGACGTTTTGCCTGTTTGATTGCCTTACGGAAGCAATAATTACACTGTTTGTATTCAACCATATTCCCAGTCACCTTGTCATGGTTAAATGCGGGGGTTCGCACTTTCAGTTTTGCGCGAATGCTGCCATCTATCCATGGTTTTTGGTTTGGGTAGGTTTGTAATCACAGTGGGAACAACATCCCCTATACACTTCCTAATGAACTCAGTCACCGTGTCTGTGTATACATCAATGTTATTCTCAGAGGCAACCCGGAACATATCCCAGTCCACGTGATCGAAACAATCTTGAAGCTTGGATTCTGATTGGTCAGACAAGCATGGAATAGACCTTAGCACGGATACTTCCTGTTTAAGTTTCTGCCTAAAGGAAGGGAGAAGGAGAATGGAGTCATGATCTGATTTGCCAAAGGGAGGGAAGGGGAGGGTCTTGTATCCATCCCGGAAGGGAGAGTAACAATGGTTGAGAATTTTTGAAGCGCGAGTACTACAGGCAATGGGCTCATTTTCCTCAAATTTGCTTTGTTAAAATCCCAGCTACAATAAATGCGGCTTTAGGATATGTGGTTTCCAGTTTGCACAAAGTCCTGTGTCGTTTCTTAAGGGTCATTGTGGTATCGGCTTGAGGGGGAATATACACAGCTGTAACTATAACCGAAAATAATTATTTTGTGAGGTCGACATTTGACAGTGAGATATTCTAGGTTGGGTCAACAAAAGGACTTGAGATCCTGTACATTATCACAATCACACTATGAGTAGTTAATCATGCAACATACACCACTGCCTTTCTTCTTCCCGGAGAGTTCTTTATTCCTGTCTGCGCGATGTACTGAGAACCCAGCTGGCTGTATGGACAGGGACAGTATATCCGGAGAGAGCCATGATTCAGTGAAACAGAGTATGTTACAGTCCCTGATGTCTCTCTGGAAGGAGATCCTCGCCCTGCGCTTGTCTACTTTATTGTCCAGGGACTGAACATTAACGAGTAAAATACTTGGAAGCGATGGATGGTGCGCACGCCTCCTGAGTCGGACTAGAAGTCCACTCAGAATAACTTGTCTTGTCTTGAAGCAGCCACTGGAATAAGTCAAATTGCCCTGTGGGGTACGAACAAAGGTTCCAATTCGGAAAAGTCGTATTTCTGGTCGCAATGCTGGTAAGTTACCGCCACTCTGATATCCAAAAGTTATTTCCGGATGTATGTGATAACATAAAAACAATTCTGGGCTAATAATTTAGGAAATAACACACACAAAAAAAAATACCGTGAAGTTGCTTAGGGGCTAGAAACAGAGCTGCCATGTTTCTCGGCGTCATCTCTCTCTCCCTCAATCTCTCTCTCTCTGTCTCTCTTAGTGGGGTGTTAAGAAGAGTAGCTGAAGTCAAATAGGATACAGGTATACTATGTCCTTTGTGTCAGTTTGAATTGGGTTGAGGAAGTTTGTATTTATCTGCCATATACATGGTACTGAGGTAGTATGGAGAGTGATGTATTTTAACCTATGCATCTGCAGCATCCAATGCAATACAAGTACATCAGGTCATTTTCAAAGAAGACTTTTCCCACTATTTAAACTTCAGTCTTGAAGACTAATATGAGGGTATATCAAGATAGTTCTTATAATGTCTAGATGACCCCCGCCCCCCTACATTCCTCAGCCTCTTCCCTCTTCCTCACCCCGCTGGGGGTCCTAGCTCACCCCCTTGCCCCCTCCCTTTCCCTCCAGGCAAGGCAGGGGTGTTGTTTCTCAGAGAGGGCCGGATGACCGAGGGGGGCCGATCTCGTCAGTGTGTCCCAGCTGAGCCTATGTTCTGTCCAGCCCAGACTGAGACTCCCAGCCAGGCCATTCTTCTCCTCATTGTTCCCATCCTAAACAATAAACAAGGCTTTAAAAAAAAATGTTTTGCTGACCCAAACAACATCAAAGACCACTGTGATAAAAATCCTTGGGAAACCAGAACAGGTTCTAAAAGATTATCAGAATGAAACCTTTTGATTTAAAAGACTATATTGAAAGTGATTAACTGTCTGTGACAAGCAGTGGATTTCAGTTCAACTGAGATAATTGAATTGTCATTCAAACAGTTCATTTGTCATGATAATCTTTTCTGCATCGCCTTTGACCGAGGCATATAAGTATGATCAGCTCTGTTTGACGTGCATGTGGAGGTTCATGTGTCTGTGTGAGATCCACAGACAGTGAATGTGAGAGCGAACCCTCCCTTCCACTCAGAGAGGCTAGCTAGCTCCCACAGGGCCCAGTCAATCAGAGCCTCCTTAAGGTCTTTGCTGATTGATTGTCTCTTCTGAGAAGCTGACATTTGAAGTGTGCTGACAGCAGTCCCACCCAGCACATGCCTCGCCTCCAGATGTTGACATACACCAATGGAGAACATCCTTCAGATCCCAGTGTGTGTGTCTACTAATCTTGGTCACATTACCACAGTGCTGTGTTTACCCCTTCTCCCCCTCTAGCCTGGGGTGGTTTGAGCTCTTCATCACCATGGCGACAGCACGGCCACCTCAAGCTCTCACGTCAGTGTGTGTGTTGTTTACCACGTTTACCGGTAACTCTCTCAACGGTTGACCTTGTTAGTCGTCAGAGTATGGCCAGTGGCAAGAGCCGTCAACACACACCCACGCACGCACCGCCTGAATGGGCGCATACATAGGGGCATATCGGCCATGGCAAGGCCATACATACATGGGGAGAAGGCTCAGGTGGGATGAACGGGTATATCAACACATACAGTACACACCCTGTGACCTTTTCCACATCTTGTTAATTTACTAAAATTGATTAAATTAAATAACCCCCCCCCCCCCCCCCCTCATCAATCTACACACAATTCCCCATAATGACAAAGCAAAAAACATTTTTTAGAATTGTTGCAAATCTATAAAAAATGAAAAACAGAAATATCACATTTACATACAAATACCTTCTGTTAAACTTTTCTGTATTTATATATATGTTATGTATGTTGTGACTGCTGTTGTGCAAAGCTGTCATCAAGGCAAAGGGTGGCTACTTTTAAGAATCTCAAATACATTATTCCATATGTGTTATTTCATAGATTTTATGTAGAAAATAGTAAGAATAAAGAAAAATCCTGGAATGAGTAGTGTTCAAACTTTTGACTGGTACTGTATGATTCAATGTATGTATACTACCGTTCAAAAGTTTGGGGTCACTTAGAAGTGTCCTTGTTTTGGGAAGAAAAACACATTTTTTTACCATTAAAAGAACATCAAATTGATCAGAAATACAGTGTCAACATTGTTAATGTTGTATTGTAGCTGGAAATGGCAGATTTTTTGGGAATATCTACATAGGCGTACAGAGGCCCATTATCAGCAACTATCACACCTGTGTTCCAATGACACGTTGTGTTAGCTAATCCAAGTTGATCATTTTAAAGGCTAATTGATCATTAGAAAACTCTTTTGCAATTATGTTATCACAGGTGAAAACTGTTGTTCTAATTGAAGAAGCAATAGAACTGTCCTTCGTTAGACTAGTTGAGTATCTGGAGCATCAGCATTTGTGGGTTCGATTACAGGATCAAAATTGCCAGAAACAAATAACATTCTTCTGAAACTCATCAGTCTATTCTTGTTCTGAGAAATGAAGACTTTCCATGTGAGAAATTGCCAAGAAACTGAAGATCTCGTACAACCCTGTGTACTACTCCCTTCACAGAACAGCGCAAACTGTCTCTAACCAGAAAAGAAAGAGGAGTGGGAGGCCCCAGTGCACAACTGAGTAAGAGGACAAGTACATTAGAGTGTCTAGTTTGAGAAACAGGCACCTCATAAGTCCTCAACTGGCAGGTTCATTAAATAGTACCCGCAAAACACAAGTCTCAACTTCAACAGTGAAGAGGCGACTCCGGGACTGGCCAATAAAAATAAAAGATTAAGATGGGCAAAAGAACATAGACACTGGCCAGAGGAACTCTGCCTAGAAGGCCAGCATCCCGGAGTCGCCTCTTCACTGTTGACGTTGAGGCTGGTGTTTTGCGGAAATATCACATTTACATAAGTATTCAGACCCTTTCTTTACTCAGTACTTTGTTGAAGCACCGTTGGCAGTAATTACAGCCTCGAGTCTTCTTGGGTATGACACTACAAGCTTGGTACACCTATATTTGGGGAGATTCTCCCATTCCTCTCTGCAGATCCTCTCAAGCTCTGTCAGGTTGGATGGGGAGCGTCGTTGCACAGCTGTTTTCAGGTCTCTCCAGAAATGTTCGGTCGCGTTCAAGTCCAGGCTCTGGCTGGGCATTCAGAGACTTGTCCCGAAGCCAGTCCTGCATTGTCTTGGCTGTGTTGCTTAGGGTCGTTATCCTGTTGGAAGGTGAACCTTCGCCCCAGTCTGAGGTCCTGAGTGCTCTGGATCAGGTTTTCATTAAGGACCTCTCTGTACTTTGCTCCGTTCATCTTTCCGTCGATTCTGACTAGTCTCCCAGTCCCTGCCGATGAAAAACATCCCCACAGCATGATGCTACCACCATGCTTCACCGTAGGGATGGTGCCAGGTTTTCTCCAGACGTGATGCTTGGCATTCAGGCCAAAGAGTGCAATCTTGGTTTCATCAGACCAGAGAATCTTGTTTCTCATGATCTGAGAGTCTTTAGGCGCCATCTGGCAAACTCCATGTGGAGGAGTGGCTTCAGTCTGGCCACTTTCCCATAAAGGCCTGATTGGTAGAGTGCTACAGAGATGGTTGTCCTTCTGGAAGGTTCTCCCATCTCCACAGAGGAACTCTGGAGCACTGTCAGAGTGATCATCGGCCCTTGTCCTACGATTGCTCAGCTTGGCCAAGCTGTTGTTTGTACCCTTCCCAAGATCTGTGCATCGACACAATCCTCTCAGAGCTCTACGGACAAATCCTTTGACCTCATGGCTTGGTTTTTGCTCTGCTTTTTATGTTTAATACATTTGCAAACATTTCTAAAAACCTGTTTTCGCTTTGTTATTATGGGGTATGGTGTGTACATTGAGGATTGTTTTTTGTTTTATCCATTTTAGAATAAGGCTGTAACGTAACAAAATGTGAAAAAGGGAACAGGTCTGAATACTTTCCAAATGCACTGTATGTATATTTTTTTACTGCTCTAGGTATATCATTGCTTGGATAAGCTTATTTACTATTATGTATAGATTTTTAGCTTACATTTTTTCACTCTTTATGCGATGCACACTGCAGAGAACACAGGAAGAAGAATTATCACTGAATTATCAGTGAACTATAGTAATGTTTGTTTATGTGTCAATTAATACCATAAGGGATGGGTTGCCAATTGGCGATTTGATACGAAAAAATAATTTCTGTTTTTTATTTTCAATACATTTGCAAAAATGTCTAAAAACCTATTTTCGCTTTCAACATCAAAAACGGCATTAAATCTGCCATCCTCTTTAAGTTTTATATGTGACAGGATCACAGGAAGATGATGTTCAAAATCAAACACATATTAGCCAAGTTAGCCCTTTATCGTGATCACTAAAGACCCTAGCTTTATTATGCTGGTAGTGTGATCTAATACAGTAGCTACCAAATCAAATTCAACCCTAGTATATTAAATTAAATCCATCCCAGTAATTATTATTGACCACAGTAAATGGTTGTAATATTGCTCTATATCCCCAATAGGATTAGCGCTTCATAGGATGCATCCCAATGCGCACTCTATTCTCTATTTCCTACTTTTGACCAGGGCGCATAGGGCTATGGTCAAAAGTAATGCACTATAGGGAATAGGGTGCCATTTGGGACACACATTGTATTTAGTGGTTTTCATTTTAAACGGGAAATAATCCCCCTCTTCATTACAGTGGTGCCTGTTTTTCCATCTCAGTTTAATTAGTCTTGTTTGACCACAGGCCTTATAACAATACGGCTGTGGTATAATAAAAAAGGGAGGGGCTGTCAGAGAGAGCTGACCCCTCCCCTCCACTCTGGCCAGGGGGAAGGGCTGTCTGAGAGAGAGGCCATTCCGGCTCCACAGACAGATGAGGTAATATATGACAGTTTCTGACACCTACCTCAGATGAACCGTGCAGCGGAGAGGACACGCGCACTTGCACACACGCGCACTTGCGCACACACACACACGCGCACTTGCACACGCACGCACACACACACACACACAATATTCCGTATTCAAATACGGCCTCTTCAAAGTGACGGTTAATTATACCTCAATTACATTACCTCTTCAACTCTGAAAACATGAATTACCAATTTTAGAGTCCTGTTAGTAGGGAAATATCGCCTCAAGACCCACCTTACTAAATGGAGCAAAAGAGGTATCCTACAGAACAGTACACTGGAATCTGTTGAAACTGAAAGGTATAAACCCCACTAACCTTTCAAGTTACAGTCTGGGATCTGGGAATCAGAATCTGTTGAAAGATTTATAAACCCCCTCTAACCTTTATCAAGCCAGAATGACGGTTAGGTAGAAAGAGGAGGGTGATCTCAACTGCCCAACCTCCCATTCTGTGTAACACTATCAACACCGTTGCCTCAGCCTGATTAGCCAGCAGCCTTAAGGAGAGGTGTTTGACTGTGACAGGACTGTGTGTCTCCAGACATTAGCAGGTAATTAGTGGGCCGCTGTTGGACCAGGCCCGGTCGGCCATGATGGTGGAACACCGTTGGTTGTCTGCTCTGACCTTTACTGGCCTGATATTAAGCTTAATTTGTGGCACAGCTCGAGCAGTAACCTTTTCCTTTCACCAGGCAGACCAACATGTGCTCAGAGGAGGCCTGTGGCCATATCTGTTCCTAGTACTGGAATGTAATTTTAGAGCTTGAAAATGATGCCGAAGACATCAAATGAATCAATTAATGAATGATTTAGACATGAAAGGCTGTTGTCCTGACACAAAAACAATAGATGTGTCTGCAGAATTATGCAACACTCAATGTTAACCCTTTACACTCATTCCCGTATATACGAGTTGAAAATGGCAGATTTGGATGCTGATAAGAGCATAAATTGGAACGCAGTGGCTGGACAGTAACATGCTATGAATGTCATCAGAGTTCAGGTTCTGCGCTTCACAGCTCTCTATCTGTATGGGTTTGACTGACAGCTGTTCTGAACTTGAGCACCTCACGTGACAAGAAGTTTCCCCCCATCCCTCCCGATATTGGGCAACTTTTGCAAATGTTTTGTTGTCTGAGTGAGGGAAATATGTAAATTAAGAGGACTCGATCTAATTTAAAAGATGAGACGTATTTTAAAATACTGATTTGATGTCATACAAGAAAGCCAAACACCCGTGAGTCCAAATGTACATTTCACATTTCCATATCGTAAAACTCATGTCATATACAGATGTAGGATATTAATTTGAAACCGTTTGCTAGACCAGGAAAATAACCTTGCACCAAAAGGAAATGTGAATTATTGTAATTCATGGACACTTTGTTTAAGGGTTAATCCATTTTTCGTTAGGGCAAATAAAGTCTGACTGTCACGTCCTGACCTTAGTTCCTTTATTATGTCTCTATATTAGTTTGGTCAGGGCGTGAGTTGGGGTGGGCATTCTGTTTGTTCTGTGTGTTATAGTTCTATGTGTTTGGCCTGGTATGTTTCCCAATCAGAGGCGGCTGTCAATCGTTGTCTCTGATTGGGACCATACTTAGGTAGCCTGTTTCCACCTGGTGTTTGTGGGTAGTTGTTTTCTGTTTTGTGTATTGCACCTTGCAGAACTGTTCGTTTGTCGTTTTTTTGTTTTTTTGTTCAAGTATTCGTATTGATTAAAATATATTATGAATACTTACCACGCTGCACCTTGGTCTTCTCCTTCTTCCGACAACAGACATTTTAAAGTGATCGAAAGGGGACCATCGTGCTCTCCCAGAGGCTTGGCTGGTGCTTTAAACCCCTAAAAGGTGTAATGGGTCCGCACTCAAAAAGACGTTGCTTACTTCATTTTTAGATTTTTATATTATTTTCACTGCATCAGGGATAGCGTATACAGACGTTTCGGATTTGCAGCCTTCTTCAGTTTTCTAGGTACAATTTCATTTTAATTCAAAACAGCAATTTTAAGGAACAACCGATGAGCAGCAGGTGCTTCTAATCAGGGTTGTCACTCATCTTCCAATCAGGGATGTGGCTTTTCTGGGCTACCTGTATACAAGTTAGTCACCAAGAAATACAGAATTATAGGCTAAGGGAGCGGGCACGAAGGGCAATTTATTAATCATTTGACTTAGGTGTCTGCTCACTTGGATACATTATACCAATTCACGAAACAGCTTACCACAAAGGACATCAGGCTCAGCTATTCATGAATGTGTGGGACTGACTCACAAACAATATGCAAAATCTGATATGGACAGTGTTCTTGTAAAACATAGGAAGGAGGTGAAATCTAGTTCTTTGTTTAACCCGTGTGGAGATACAGAACTTAATTTATACAGTATATCCACATGGCTTCTCTTTGGAGTCATTTGTTGTCGTAATCACCTTCTCTACGTGGTGGATAAACTTTTTAGATCCCGACGCAATGCAATTAATTAATATAATGATTTTGTTCTATAAAGTGTCTAGCAACTGGCGAGGTGATATCTTGATGTCTGATAGTGGATTTATGTCCTCCAAGGTGTTTCAAGACATGACAGGAAAATGCAGGACAATTCTCAGCAACAAAAGAGTGATCAAACTAAGATCCTACATCTGTACAGTGTCAACATTTATAATCACTATGTTAAATGTACAAGATGACATGGCATCATAGCCTGGGTTGCTCTGAACAGAATAAGCTTATGTTTGTCTATAAATTATGTTCGCTGCTGCACACGCACCTGAATGCACTCATGACTCCTTTCTATGCGGACTAAAATTAAGATCTGTTTCTCTGAATTACCTTGTGAAAGCCTAAGATCGTATTTTTGTCACGTCCTGGTCTGTTTCACCTGTCCTTGTGCTTGTCTATACCCCCCCTCCAGGTGTCGCTCATCTTCCCCATTATCCCCTGGGTACTTACACCTGTGTTCTCTGTTTGTCTGTTGCCACTTCGTCAAGTCAACCAGTGTTTTTTGTATCAGCTCCTGCTTTTCCCACGTCTCTCTTTTCTCGTCCTCCTGGTTTTGAGCCTTGCCTGTCCTGACCCTGAGTCCGACCCGCCTGACCACTCTGCCTGCCCCTGACCCTGACTGCCATCCTATACCTTTGCCCGTCTCTGGATTACCAACCTCTGCATGACCTGACCCTGAACCTGCCTGCCATCCTTTACCTTTGCCCCTGTTGCTGTAATAAACATTGTTACTTCGACACGGTCTGCATCTGGGTCTTACCTTATCCTGATAATTTTAATAAATTAGCTAGTCATGTTGGCAATAGAAGCTTTGAAATCATGCCCACCTGACCCAGATTGCAATTTCTAACGGAACGTTTTTGCATTGCGTAAACAAATCAAATCAAATTTGATTTGTCACATACACGTGGTTAGCAGATGTTAATGCGAGTGTAGCGAAATGCTTGTGCTTTTAGTTCCGTCCATGCAGTAATATCTAACAAGTAATCTAACCTAACAATTTCACAACAACTACCTTATACACACAAGTGTAAAGGAATGAATAAGAATATATGTACATACAAATATATGAATGAGTGATGACCGAACGGCATAGGCAAGATGCAGTAGATGGTATAGAGTACAGTATATACATATGAGATGAGTAATGTAGGGTATTTAAACATTATATAAAGTGGCATTGTTTAATAAAGTGGCTAGTGATACATGTATTACATCAATTTTTCCATTATTAAAGTGGCTAGAGTTGAGTCAGTGTGTTGGCAGCAGCCACTCAATGTTAGTGATGGCTGTTTAACAGTCTGATGGACTTGAGATAGAAGTTGTTTTTCAGTCTCTCGGTCCCCACTTTGATGCGCCTGTACTGATCTCGCCTTCTGGATGATAGCAAGGTGAACAGGCAGTGGCTCGGGTGGTTGTTGTACTTGATGATCTATTTGGCCTTCCTGTGACATCGGGTGGTGTAGGTGCCCTGGAGGGCAGGTAGTTTGCCCCCGGTGATGCGTTGTGCAGACCTCACTACCCTCTGGAGAGCCTTACAGTTGTGGGAAGAGCAGTTGCCGTACCAGGCGGTGGGTGATACACCCCGTCAGGATGCTCTCCATTGTGCATCTGTAAAAGTTTGTTAGTGTTTTTGGTGACAAGCCGAATTCCTTCCTGCCCCTTCTTCACCACGCTGTCTGTGTGGGTTGACCATTTCAGTGATGTGATGTGTATGCCGAGGAACTTAAAACTTCCCACCTTCTCCACTACTGTCCTGTCGATGTGGATAGGGGGATAGGGGTCCACGATCATCTCCTTTGTTTTGTTGACGTTGAGTGTGAGGTTATTTTCCTGACACCACACTCTGAGGGCCCTCGCCTCCTCCCTGTAGGCCGTCTCGTCGTTGTTGGTAATCAAGCCTACCACTGTAGTGTCGTCTGCAAACTTGATGATTGAGTTGGAGGCGTGCATGGCCACGCAGTCATGGGTGAACAGGGAGTACAGGAGAGGGCTGAGAACACACCCTTGTGGGGCCCCAGTGTTGAGGATCAGCGGGGTGGAGATGTTGTTACCTACCCTCACCACCTGGGGGCGGCCCATCAGGAAGTCCAGGACCCAGTTGCACAGGGCGGGGTCGAGACCCAGGGTCTCGAGTTTAATGACGAGTTTGGAGGGTACTATGGTGTTAAATGCTATAGTCGATGAACAGCCTTCTTACATAGGTATTCCTCTTGTCCAGATGGGTTAGGGCAGTGTGCAGTGTGATTGCGATTGCGTCGTCGGTGGACCTATTGGGGCGGTAAGAAAATTGGAGTGGGTCTAGGGTGTCAGGTAGTGTGGAGGTGATATGGTCCTTGATTAGTCTCTCAAAGCACTTCATGATGACAGAAATGAGTGCTACGGGGCGGTAGTCATTTAGCTCAGTTACCTTAGCTTTCTTGGGAACAGGAACAATGGTGGCCCTTTTGAAGCATGTGGGAACAGCAGACTGGGATAAGGATTGATTGAATATGTCCGTAAACACACCAGCCAGCTGGTCTGCGCATGCTCTGAGGACACGGCTGGGGATGCCGTCTGGCACTGTATTATCCTCAAAGAGAGCAAAGAAGTTGTTTAATTTGTCTGGGAGCAAGACATCGTGGTTCACGACGGGGCTGGTTTTCCTTTTGTAGTCCGTGATTGACTGTAGACCCTTCCACATACCTCTCGTGTCTGAGTCGTTGAATTGCGACTCTGCTTGTTTGATTGCCTTGCGGAGGGAATAGCTGCACTGTTTGTATTCGGTCATGTTTCTGGTTGCCTTGACATCATTAAAAGCAGTGGTTTGCGCCTTCAGTTTTGCGCGAATGCTGCCATCAATCCACGGTTTCTGGTTGGGGAATGTTTTAATAGACGCTGTGGGTACAGCATCACCGATGCACTTGCTAATAAACTTGCTCACCAAATCAGCGTATTCATCAATGTTGTTGTTTGACGCCATGCGGAATGTATCCCAGTCCACGTGATCGAAGCAATCTTGAAGCGTGGAATCTGATTGGTCGGGCCAGCGTTGAACAGACCTGAGCACGGGTGCTTCCTGTTTTAGTTTCTGTCTATAGGCTGGGAGCAACAAAATGGAGTCGTGGTCAGCTTTTCCGAAAGGGGGTGGGGGAGGGCTTTATATGCGTCGTGGAATGATCCAGGGTTTTGCCAGCCCGGGTCGCGCAATCGATATGCTGATAAAATTTAGGGAGCCTTGTTTTCAGATTAGCCTTGTTAAAATCCCCAGCTACAATAAATGCAGACTCAGGATATGTGGTTTCCAGTTTACATAGAGTCAAATTAATTTATTTCAAGGCCGTCGATGTGTCTGCTTGGGGGAGAATATACACGACTGTGATTATGATCTAAGATAATTCTCTTGGTAGATAATGCGGTCGGCATTTGATTGTAAGGAATTCTAGGTCAGGTGAACAAAAGGATTTGAGTTCCTGTATGTTGTTATGATCACACCACGTCTTATTAATCATAAGGCATACACCCCCGCCCTTCTTCTTACCAGAGAGATACTTGTTTCTGTCTGCGGGATGTGTGAAGAAACCTGGTGGCTGTACCGACTCCAATAGCGTGTCTCGAGTGAGCCATGTTTCCGTGAAACAGAGAACGTTACAGTCTCTGCAACCCTTGCTCGGATTTCGTCTACCTTGTTGTCAAGAGACTGGACATTGGCGAGTAGTATGCTCGGGAGCGGTGCACGATGTGCCCGTCTACCGTGCCTGACCAGAAGAACGCTCCGTTTGACCATTCTGCGGTGCCATTGTTTTGGATCGCCGGCTGGGATCCAATCCATTGTCCTGGGTGGTGGACCAAACAGAGGATCTGCTTCGGGAAAGTCATATTCCTGGTCGTAATGTTGCTGAGTTGACGTTGCTCTTATATCCAATAGTTCCTTCCGACTGTATGTAATAAAACCTAAGATTTTCTGGGGTAACAATGTAAGAAATAACACATAAAAAAACAAAATACTGCAGAGTTTCCTAGGAACGCGAAGCGAGGGGGCCATCTCTGTCGGCGCCATCAATTACACAACAGTAATTGTGTAATGGCGGGGATGCAAATTTGTGTTCCAAACAAAAAAACTACAAGTGTGCTTGCTCTATTTCCTCAACTACACAGCTAAGATAGCTCAAAAAAAGCACCTTATAGTTGGAAGACTCTTCTTTGAGTCATAAAAGTGCATTGAAATTACTTAATAAGTGTACACTTTAGAGAGGTGTGTAGTCACTTGGAGACACCAGTTAGTCCTCTCACTCAAACCCTTGTCATTTTTTTGTCTTATGTTGCACCAACTACCCCACAGGAATATTGTTATCATGTTACAGAGTATTTTGAAATTTTGTTATAAACAAATGCAGCAAAACGTACAGTAAATGTAAAATGCACATAAAATAAATCAATAGTGTAATGCTTGGATTCAGTCCTGTGTCAGGTGAACTTTTTCCTGAACTTTGGTCTAATCATTTCCAAAATGTTTCCTGTCAAATCGCTACCATACTTATGCATATGCTTTTCATATGTATTCTCTAAGAAACATTTCAATTTAGTCCTATCCATATAGGCCAATTCCCATAAGTGTAAAGGGTTAGTCATTCCATGAACAGAAATACATTCCCATCCAGCTATTAGCCAAAGCCTCTTATTGCATTCCAGAAACCAGATAATTATTATTCCCTCCAGCAGAGCTACTGTGTGTAAAAAGAGATCATATAATACTGCTAGGTGCCAATACCCCACAGCTAGAAGCATTGAGATACAGTTTGTGTATGAAATAAATGATCAGAAAACAGATAAGCAGTCACAAGTCTCCATCAAGATTGGGACCATGTCCATCTCCCAGTTAAAGGAGATCATAGGTGAAAATACAACAGCCAGTGTACAGTATAGTAGAGCCCATTCAGATGCAGTTTGTGTGCTAGAGGAAGAAACTAATCTACTCTAACGTTCACTAGTCTCTATCAAGATCAGACTATCTGCTGACCAGATATCTCATCTCCTGGTCTCCTGTTTTCATCACAGAGGATTTGCAGTGTGTTAGGAACACAGGCATCGAGTCAGAATGATGAAAAAAAGTACCACTGGAACACAGTGCAACCAGGCCAGGGAGAGGGCATGAAGGTAGCACAGGGTGGAGGGATGACTCAAAGTTCACAATCCAACGTGCCTGAAAACAGGAACAACTGATCTGAAAACTCATCCAATCATTTCTGACCATTTATCAGGGACCATTTATCAGACGTAAGTAAAGCTAGGACATGTTTTGCCGTAAAGTCACCTTTAAACTTATCTTAACACACGTATTGCCCTAAGGCTCTCTGCTTGGTCGAGCAAGGTACAGTAGTCTGTCAATTGACTGAAGTCAAACCCCTGGACTATTCCCTAGGGTGCTATTTCAGTTGCAGACTTGGTGCTACTGTAAGCTAGCAAGCACACCCCATACTGCGATGGAATGTAGCTAAGAGGGAGAACAGAATGGTGCAGAGACCAGGCAGACCCCCAACCTCCTTCCTTAGCTTTTGTTTACCGGCTCAAACCAATATCCCCTCTGAGAGTGTTAGCTACATTAGCTGGCCTGGCACGGCACACTGGCCCTCACACATGGATCACATCACAGAGACCCAGTACTAATGCCACTGGGCTTAATGGGCTCCTAAAACTGGCTATTAGCGGAAGGCTAAGCCAAGTGAATGTGAGTGCAATGGACGTTGGACACAGGGCCTAGAAAGGGAACACACATATTCACACTCATGCACGCTATCACTTACATGTCTGCTCAGACACACACGTGCACACAAATTCACACAAGCGCACACACACACACTTGCGTTTACACGCCAGTTCCGTAGACACACATCAGGTGATCATGGAACTCAGGAGCTGATCGTTGACTTGTGGACTACAGGAGACAGAAGAGAGAGCCCGCCCCCATCCTCATCGACGGGGCTACAGTGGAGAGGGTCAAAAGCTTCAAGTTCCTAGGCGAGCACATCACTGAGGACCACACCAACACCGTGGTGAAGAAGGCACAACATCGCCTTTTCAACCTCAGGTGGCTGAAGAAATTTGTCATGGCCCCTAAGACTCTCACAGAATTCTACAAATACACCATTGAGAGCATTCTGTCGGGCTGCATCACCGCCTGGTACTCTGCATGGCACCTTAGACACTGTCACCAGCGACTACCATCCGGCACTGCACCTTGAGACTAATGCCCCATGTTAATAGAGTCATTGCACGCTGGTCACCTCATATTTAGTTTATATACTGTTGTTTACTCACTGTGTATGTATATACTGTATTCTCAACATAGCTCATCCTAATATACCTACTATTTTCCTTCCAAATTATCTACGGTCTATACACACCACATATTTACATTCTGGATTCTCATACATGCTCACTTTACTTGGATTGTTATTTTTTTATTTATTGTTCTTGTTCTTGTTTCTGCAAATCTGTGTAGGTGACCAATACACTTTGATTTGATTTGATCAATTCCACTGTATTCTTTGAGCTGAATCACTTTTCTTTGATTTTCTGACATTGATGATATCGTCTTATAGGCACACAGTGAGGACAGGTGAGGCGATGGTTTGTCTATAAACACAGCAAGCTATTATGTCAAAACAGCCTAAAACCTCAAAAAGTCATGTGTTACTGGCCAATCTTTAAGAACCACATTGTTAGTCATAACAGTATTTAATAAAGAGCAAGTTATAAAACCAAGAGATTCTTAGTAAGCTGTCTCAATGTGAGACTAATAAGGACATAGTACTGTAAAGGAATTCTCTGATACTTTCGTATACTTTTTAGCCAGTAGTTCTCAAAGTAGCGCTTACGAGCCAAAAGTGGACCCTGAAAATGGAGTACTACGTCAAATATGTGTAGATATGTACAAGGTGTCATTACTCTCTCTCTCTCGCTCTGCATCATGTGCATCTTGCTAGCTGTCACCCCCCCATATGGCAAGGGCCTGAAGTTTATTGGTTGAACTTGAATTGCTAGGGGGCATGCCAAACAGTTGTTTTCAAACTAGGGATTTTGTGGCTAATTGAGGTGACAGTAATTCTGCTCATAGATTATGTATGTACTATATAAACTACACATTGACACATCCAGCCCAATGCGGGAGGTTTAAAAAATACTTAGAAGTCTCCATCTTTAAGATGGCTTCCCTATACTAAAGTGTTACCCACCAAACCTTGGATTGAAGGAACATTCACTGCACTGTATGGCCTCTATAATGTATGCAATTTTTGGGTGCCTGAAATCTAGAGAGAGCGAGATAGGAAAAGAGAGAACGAGTGAGAGTGAAAGGAGAACGGGAGAGCGAGTGAGAGAGAGGGAGATAGAGAGATAGGGAGAGAGAGAGAAAGAAAGAGAGGGAAACAGTGATAAAGAGCATTTGATGAGGTTATGATTTGAGTCTCTGACCCAGGGCCCTTACCGGATAGCCTTCTGTTTTCATCTGGCACCACTTCAGTAGCGCGTTCCTCTTAGAACCCCCGTACTCCCGCGCCAGTGCAGCCAAGGGGTCCTTTCTTTCCACACTGACACCAGGGACAGACACCACAGCCATGGACGGAGAAGGAAACAACAATAATGTTATGACATCTGACCTGTGTGTGGGGACGTGTATCCTCATAAAACCAGCAACCTTACATCAACCTCACATACACACACACGTGCATTCAAATACGCGCGCACGCGCACACGCACGCGCGCACACACACACACACACACACACACACACACACACACACACACACACACACACACACACACACACACACACACACACACACACACACACACACACACACACACACACACACACACACACACACACACTGGAGCTGATGTGATCCCCTGGGCTGTCATAATGAAAGCTAATCAGAGAAGAGTAGTCTCTGTGGCCATGGGAACATCAGGAGACACCCTGGTCATTGCTCTCACTTAGCAACATGGTCAACATGAAACACATGCTGTGAGTCACAACATACTGTAGCTTGGGGAGTCGGGAATTGTCTTAACAAATGTTGCTGTCGAAAAGCCTGTGTATGAATTCACTGGAGTGACATACTGTGGAGAAAACAATAACAAGGAGCAACAAACATTTTCACATGCACTAGTGTGTGTGTGATGAGATTTTAATAGTAGAACATTGGGTCACCCTCAATATCACATTAGTTATGCATCTTTGTCATTAGCTCAAGATAAACAATGGCAGTCAGTAAAAACTGGGGCAATCAGGTGATATATACAGATATGTTCAGTGACCCTACTGTAATCCTCTCCTAGTTCATCACTGATCTAACGGTGAATCGAATTCAGTTGAAACTGTATCACTGAGTATGACTGTTAAGATCTATCGGTATGAATGTGTATGAAGGTGTGTGGGGGTGTGTAAGTGTGTGTCATCTACTCTATGTGTATAGAACGGTGGTGATGTGTGATGTTACAGGTGATTCATGAAAGTCTCTGGAGTTGTAAGCTCTCTTTCGCTATAATACTTTCTCTGTATTCGTACTTTACTTTGTAGTAGCAAGAACAGTACTGTTAACTAAAGTCTACACAAGCACAGGTACACTACCGTTCAAAAGTTTCGGGTCACTTAGAAATGTCCTTGCTTTTGAAAAGAAAAGCATCTCGGATGTTGCCTAGAAGGCCAGCATCCCGGAGTCGCCTCTTCACTGTTGACGTTGAGACTGGTGTTTTGCGGGTACTATTTAATGAGGATGCCAGTTGAGGACTTGTGAGGCGTCTGTTTCTCAAACTAGACACTCTAATGTACTTGTCCTCTTACTCAGTTGTGCACCGGGGCCTCCCACTCCTCTTTCTATTCTGGTTAGAGACAGTTTGCACTGTTCTGTGAAGGGAGTAGGACACAGCGTTGTACGATATCTTCAATTTCTTGGCAATTTCTTGAATGGAATAGCCTTAATTTCTCAGAACAAGAATAGACTAACGAGTTTCAGAAGGAAGTTCTTTGTTTCTGGCCATTTTAAGCCTGTAATCGAACCCACACATGCTGATGCTCCAGATACTCAACTAGTCTAACAAAGGCCAGTTTTATTGCTTCTTTAATCAGCACAACAGTTTTCAGCTGTGCTAACATAATTGCAAAAGGGTTTTATAATGATCAATTAGCCTTTTAAAATGATAAACTTGTATAAGCTAACACTACATGCCATTGGAACACAGGAGTGATGGTTGCTGATAATGGGCCTATGTACCCCTATGTAGATATTCCATAAAAAATCAGCTGTTTCCATCTACAATAGTCATTTACAACATTAACAATGTCTACACTGTATTTCTGATAAATTTTATGTTCAAAAAATTTGACTGCAAAAATGTGTTTTTCTTTCACAAACAAGGACATTTCTAAGTGACCCCAAACTTTTGAAAGGTAGTGTACATACGTGTGTATTAGTTTTTGTGCCAGAGTGCCTCTGAGTGTGTCTCCAAGATGGAGGGCCCACCTGAGCTTGCTGTTGTTCCTGTTGTAGCTCATGTAGTGGCTGCAGCTGCTGAGGGTTGCTGGGGACTTGATGACCGACTCCAGGGAAGGACTCTTCCTCATAAGGCTGCTGGGCTTCAGCTCATCCCCAGAGCCCCCATACTTATCTGGGAAACACAACATCAGGAAACAGGGAGGAAGGGAGACGTGGACAGTGAGAGAAAGCGCATATTTCATTGGAAGGCCATGGTCTCTTCCTCCCCCTGAAATCTCTCTGGCCCACAGAATACTACTGATCTGAACATAATAGAACAAGGCCAAAGACCAAATTAGGTTATATTATGCAGTGGTATAGTTGGTGATTTAATTGTTTGGGTGTAGTAGAACTACATAATGTGCTGTCCTTTTTGCTGTCATTTGGCAAAATAAACTCTAGCTTCTCAAAGTTCAATCCCCAAAAGGGAGATGAAAGAAAATGTTCACATATTCTCCAGTTTCTTTACTCAAGTAACATAATGCAGCTGTGGTTCCAACTAAACATGCACAGTTTCAACTGAACAAAAAAACTAGGCTAATCAGAGTAGACATTTGAGTTTGAGTCATTGGCCAATCCTTGGTCAGAGCAATGAGTCATTCAAAGCTAATGTTCAGTCACAATGCACTTCATCAAAAAGATGGGACTGCTGTCTGCAGGATTAGTTAGATCTATACTCTGATACTGTTTCTACAGATGTAGGATCTTAATTTGATCACTCTTTTGTTGTTGAGAATGCTAACTTGTAGTGTATTCAAGGTTTAAAAAGGCGTATAAACTTTGTAACTTCCACTTTACATTTCAGACTTGATTTGCCCTAACTTAAAATGTATAAACCCTTGCAAAATTTCCATTAATTATAATACACATTTCCTGTTGCTGCAGGATTCTTTTCCTGCTGTAGCAAACTGGCTCAAACTAAGATCCTACAGTACATCTGTACTTGCTTTCTCTACGGAGTGTGTCACTTACCTGGATGAGCGAAATCTCCATGGTTGATCCTTTTCTCCAGTGTCTTTGAGAGTGGTTTGATAGACGAATGCCTCTATCCAAAACAAAACAGATTTTTAACAGTCCAATTCATGTCCCAGACATACTTTACTTAATGGCTTTATAAAGGTATTAAGTAGCTAGTTTATAAATGATAAATTATTAGTTTATAGATCATTTATAATTCGGTAACAAACTGTTATAACACATTGGTTGATATTGTAGTGCATACTGAAGAGGGCCTGTACTGTACCTGAATGGGGGAGACTGCAGCTGCGGGTGCTGTGCGGACGGGGATCCCACTTAGAAGGCTTCTAGGTGAGGAGTGTATCTGTACAGTGTGTCCAGGCCCAGGTCCATCTGCAATGCTCAACACATGAGTGTACATAAGCCAAGCCACGGGGTGGACGTTTAAGTGGAAAGTGAATGAGGAAGTGATCACTTGATACCGCATTCCATGATTATGTCCCATGGACTCCTACGACTATCTTTTACACCTTGTTAAGCAAACAGACCTCCAAGGTTAGACTGTTTAAGTATGATGTTATTGGTAAGGGTTCCTTCTCTATCACTGCTGCTAAGCCAGGAATGTTTCCCCTCAACAGCCTGTCGGCCAGTCATCTGTGCTTGATTGAACTTGCCTAGTGCAATGGAACCAAAGGAATAGTCACAAAAGTGCAATCCCCCCACCCGGCACTCCAAGCAGGTGCAATCAAATGCTCAAAGAACTTTGAAATATTATTTTAACTCAGGTCTGCTGGTCTATGTGGAGGAGTGAGAAGGAGGGATGCTCTGTGCTCACTCTGTACTGCTGTGTCAAAGGACTTGATGAGGGATTTGACGGTGGCTCCGGGCTCCGAGGGTGAGGAGGCAGCATTGCTGTTGGTGTTGATTGATAAGGAGGTGGGCGGTGTCTGGGTGGTCTGGGTCATAGAGATGCCACACCAGTGAGGACTGCCGTCTGATTCCGACAAACTCTCAGAGTCGCCACGCAACAACCTGAGAGAGACAAGGGGAAAGAGATGCTCACAGTACAATATGGCACAACACATACTGTAGCAGGTAGGAGCGCTGTTTTATTTAAGAGGATGGAAGATGTGTGTGTGTGTGTGGCTGTAGTCTATACCTTATCAGGGATTCTTATCATTACATTGGTTTACTAAGTGGTTTGTAATCAAGCATTTCACTGTAAAGTCTACACCAGTTGTATTGGCCGCATGTGTTAAATAACATGACATTGTATTTTACTTGGGTGTTGTCGGAACAATGGTTTAGAGATTACTCGATGTTCTAAAGCAAGGTAATTATGATGTTCGCCCAGTGCATTGACTGTTCCATGTAACATTTGCTCAATAGATCAGAAGCATATTGTGTATGATTACGTACAAGTTCCACATGTGAAAGTCAATAACTGGGTCTAATTTTACGCAACAACACCCGAACTGCAACAAAAAGTATGTACAAAGTTTACTCCATCCTTTCCTTATGGACATTAGACTGCAGATTATGAACAGAGAGAGCCTGAGGGAGTATTGTCACTGATGGATGGATATGGAAGGGCTGAGAAGAGAACTGAAGTAAGGAAACTGGTGAGGAGGAAGCAGAACTACTGTAATGTCAACCTCCCAAAGACAGTGGCCTCAAACAAATGCATGCAAACAAAGTCAAGACTAGAGTCATTTCATTTATTGACTTTCCAATGAACAAATACAAAATACTTTTAAACAGACAGACAAACACCTTATATTGACTATTTCTCTAGATAAATAGTATTGTATTTTTGATATGTCACAGGTATTAAAACCAGAGTCCAAGTCTCAATAAGATTTCACCTAAAATAACACACCAAACTGTTGCACATTCACTTGTTGAACTGTTGAGCATGGCTTTAAATCAAAGGCAGAGAAAAGGAAATCAACACAGTTAGCACCATATGTCTTACGATGAGGTGGCCTTTTTTGGCAATATCGATAGTACTCAAAGTTAAACTTAACCAGCATATCTATCTGTCTCTGGTCGAAAACAATGGCTTGTGTATGACTGCATCTACTGAATAGTCCTGTTACTAGGTAATAATAATCACTATAACCTGAGGTTTACAGGATGGCAGTTGGTCATTATACACTTCTAATGGGTGTCACGACGCCAGCATCACTTCAACGATCTGACGTCTACCCTGAAGCAGTCATCAGAGATGAGAGGCTTTTTATTTGACCTGATGGGGTTGCATTAGAAATTCTTCAGAATGAGTGATAAAACCTTCACAATGCTTTTAGCTCCCTGAAGTTCAGAGTGGAATATTATGGCCTATAGAACTACAGGACATTTTGATGAGTTATGCCAGTTCATAATGAGTTTTAGGCACGGCTGTAAATCTGAGGCAGAGGACTGTTTGAATTGGTCAGTGATCAGCAGTTGATTACCCTTATGGCTTAAATTCACAGTGTCCTTCCTGAGAGGACATTATTAGTGATAATGTGATAATGACCAGTGATAATGTAATAATATACTGTCTGTGGTTCAGTGTTGTTGTCTGTAGGCAGAACTCAAACTGGTGAGCTGGACTTCAACTGTAGCTCAGTGATTACACACACAACGTAGGACTACTAACCAGCGCAGGTTATTGATGTTTTGTCATTCTTGATATTCTGGTAAATAACGCCATCTAGAGATACATTATCACACCACATTATCGGATCCAGATTTTTAACACAAGGTGCAAATGAAATACCCAATGAAAATGTATGCTAAAATATTGTTTTCCCCTTCCAACTACAGTACATGACTGCATCTAAGTAGCCGTGAATACTCTCAAAGAATTGAAACTTAACGTGAACTGATTGTTGATTATTACCATAACAAAACGTCAATATCATCCAAGCAATTTTTGAAGTAACAGATATTCCAAATGGTCAGTTATATGAAACGGATCATAATAATAACCACAGATAAACAACTTACTAGAACAATTATAAACCAAAAGACCAATAAAACCAGCTGTGATCAACAAAAATAACTTGACATTTTTTCTGTTGAGCTTTTTTAAGTTGCACTTGGCCTGAAACAAAGTAATGAAGCCTAACAGAAGAAAATAATCTGACTCATAATGATAACTGGCAGCGTACAGCTGATAAACAGACTGTTTTGGCTTCAGTTTTTTTCAGAGAACTGAACAAAAATATGTTCATTCTCATCATTTGTTTTCTTAACAAATCAGTGACTCTTCTTTAGCAACACATTGAGTAAGTGAAAATTCACCACTGAGGCAATTTAAGTGTCTAAAAGGCACAAAAGCAAATAGGAATCAGTAACAGAAACCCCTCCTATCTTATCATCAGTCCCCTCTCTTGACCGACAGAGAGGAGAGATTCATCAACACAAATACATCTGAAAGCACTGCAAACAATACAGATAAAAAGGTGTACAGCATTTTAGAAAGATTTCACAAACAAATATGTGTTAATTGGGCAGCCAAGTGCTGTTTCACAATAGATTGGATTAACAGTAAACCACAGTCTGACTCTGTCTGTCTGGTAAACCAACCTTGCTAATAAACCCATCAGAATTACATACCACATAACTGTTTTTATGGTAATACTGAATAAAGCAACTCTGTACAATAATACTGTCAGTCTGTCTTCAGAGGGTCCAGATGTGTTGTGGTTGGACTTTTCTACCGCCCCTCTACTGCAGTCTTGGTATCAAAACTGGCTCCAGACCCAAGTCTGAAAAACAAGACCGAAAACAGAGACAACATGAGTTGAAATAAATAGAGAATATACCCTCTTAGCACAGCCACTGGACTTAGCACAGCCAGAGTGGTTTATTTCTCTAAAGTCACTATAACAATAAAGGCTATTTCCTCTGTCTGTTCCTCTCTCCATGTGTCTCTTAGCTGGCTAATGAAATCAAATCTGTCTATATGTCTCTGCGATCAGTATACAATGCTATACAGAACAAATGTTGTTTAGTTAATAAAGCAGATGATAGCATGAGTACAAATCATGCCGTGTCATACTACTAGACAATTCTCCAGAGGAACCGAGAGACGAGATAAAGGATTGATTCAACAGAACAGCAGGTGGCGCCAAGTACCAAAATAACATTTTAGTAGCAGTTTTTTTATTTTTTTATTAAGCGAAGCAAACCCCAGCCCACTCAAATGAAAGGACACAGGCAGCTGCCAGCCAGTCAGACAGACAATCAGCAGGAAGCAGTAGGAAGCAGCAGGAAGCAGTAGGAAGGAAAATCAGCAGTTCTAGATCAGCAGTAGCATTCCCTCTAAAGGCATCATTCACTGAGCTGGCAGTGCAGTGGACTCACCTGGGCTTTCTATAAGGAGCCATGTCTGAGAGGGGGACATCCTTGAGAGAACGAACGATCTCAGGGAGGAGGGGAGCTTCTGGTCTGGTACGTCCCAAGTACGTACGGGGAAAGTAAAGTAAAATACCGCATTCTTCTTTACGTTCTAAATGACACGTTTACATGTTTTATGTCAGGCCAGCTATATTAGAAACTAACTGATGAGCTCTGTAATACTAACAATACTAGCCTAATTTGCCTCTCATCATACTGTCACTGCCACTGTCACTGCACAC